>NC_084802.1:231160732-231785732 GCF_963169125.1 Humulus lupulus | reverse complement strand
GAGCAAGTTCAACCCCAAAGTTACTGAGGAGACCATAATTGATGGTTGTGCATACGCGCCTGAGAGGGAACATCGGGTAAAGCTCCACTTTTAGTATGAAAAATCAAAAGGGTTACCATAGTTAGCCCCCAACAGTTATGAATTAGAGGGGAAACTCAAATGCCCAGATATTTAGTTAGTGTTAGGAGTGTGTCATAAAAGGATGTGAAGACATTTGTTTTTTCTATGAATAAATAAATACAATGGTTTATTATTATTGTCATGTTTAGATTGTTAAATTATTGTTTGAATAATTTTGTAAATATCAGAAAAATTCCATATTCATTATTGAGGATGTGATCTTGTATTAGTACGAGAGAATTATCACATGAATGAATAAAAATAGTCAACAATGACAAATTAAAGTTATGGAATTCTTTAATTGGAGTTGTAAGTACGGTTTACTGAGTATCATAATGATACAAATAATCTAGATTCGGATTATTGATGTGGTAAGACATCTCGGTAAAGGTGCTTTATATAATATGATTATATATGACATGGGCCGATATGAATTAGAGTCTTTATTCAAAAACCATTTAATAATAAAGACTTGTAATTCATATCATAACAGATGATCATTTATAGATCAACCTAAACCCTGTGTGTTCATGAACTCCTGTTCATGTTTATTAAATCTTTTGATTCATTCGTTAAGGTCTCTTCAAAGAATGAGGCTAATGACTTTTGTTTTGGAGATTTAATATCATGGATGGCTGGGAACATGTATCAACAATACAGAATCTAATCTTTCCTAATGGATCGTATATTAGTTCCCTTAAGGGTTAATTCTAGAATTGAATGATTTTGAGCTCAAATCTATAATTATATTATAGATTAATTATTCACTAGTGAATTAATGGTACTTAAGGAATAAGAAGTAAATTAGAAAGGTTAAATGGTAAATCTCCCATTCTAATTTATGAACTAATTAATTAGAGGGTTGAACTATTGTAAGATGGTTATATCAATGGACGACTTAAGAAAAAGATTTCTGTAATAGTATATCTATAACATAAAGAGTGCAATTCTGAATTTATAGTGGAGTAATATCAGAATTAATAAATTAACTATTATAATTAAAGAGTTTAATTATTTAGTTTCAATTTATTGGAGCTTAATGTTATAGGTCCATGGTCCCCAAAATGGCTCAAACAATCACTGTCAAAGACAAATACAAAAAATGGGCAAAAAAAAGGACTTATGTGATAAGTAAAATATTTTTCTATGTATCAATGTAATGACCCTACTACTCTAGACTTTTGGACCATTAACGAAAACTAAACATACTAATCCTTAATAAAACTTACATTGTGAAAATACCATAACTTTATTAGGACACTTGTAAAAATAAGAGTTACTTACATAAATTGTCAAGTAGGATATGGGATCCCATTGTCTTTAAAAACAAAACATAATTTAAAATAAAAAGGAGTTACATAACAAGTGCGGAAAATACATGTAAAACCATAAAAAATAAGACTACATCCTCGAAAATCGAACTCTCGACTCCTTGAATCCATTCATCACCGATACACATTCCCCAAGCATCCACGAATCTTACCACCACTATAGCTATTTTCCTGCACATATAAAGAAAAAGGAATGAGCCATAGCCCAGCAAGGAAAATCTACCACATAGTTCATATACATAAATTTCATAAGAAACACAAAAACATAACATTACACTTATTTCATACACATACTATAGTGGCCATTATTACTTGGGGTCCCATAGACTAAACAAGTCATATGCCCATGAGATTAGTGGGGTCCTACTAGCTAAGCAGGTCATATGCCCATAATCTATTTAGGGTCTTGTTAGTCATATGGGTCATATGCCCAAGCCTACAAACCTACATATCATAACACTTATCATAACATAAGAAACATAAGATAACATATAAAACATATAACATATGAATTTCTATCCTATTTTCCTTACCAAAATTACCGGGATAAGAGGACAGAGGTGGGACTTTGGAACACTCCTAAGAACCATTTGAAAAAGAGTGAGTATAAAGAAGAAGAGAAATGAAAGGAATGGAAGGACTAAACCATTGAGAAAAATACTTACCGAAACCTTTTTGCTTAAGAACTTAGATTTCCTAACCAAAATAAAGATTAAGGTTAGAGGCTGAGTAGAAGACTATGAGAACTTAAAATAAAATAATACCAATGAACTAAGGTGTAGAAATACCTTGAAGACTTGTAGACCAATCTAAACCTCGAACCGAAATACTATGAAACCTTACTTCCCCAAGTTTTTGATAAGCTTATGATGATCAAGCTTATGATTTCCCCACCCAAGTGTTTACACTCTCACACTCACCTAGCAACTTGCAGCCTCTGAACTTAGAGTAAAAGGTGAATAATGGCTGGGTACTAGGTCCAATTTATAGAGTTTAGGAATGAAAGGATCTTAATTTTACTTGAATTAAAATAATGGCTTTTTAGGTGAAAATAATTTGAATTATCGTTCAGCAAAGGCTGAAGACTCGTTCAAAAAGGTGTTGGACTTATCAAGAGGTTGAAGGGCTTAATGGAAAACGATTTCAAAACTTTTCAAAATAAGCTGAAGAAGGCGATATATCGCCCCCTATAGGCGATATATCGCCTGGACCATTATGCTTGAGGCAAACGTGCATCGTTTCGTGTATTAGTATCTACGTGCTGCGATATATCGCCCCCCATAGCTGCGAGATATCGGCATTCGCTGATTATTTAAACACGAAATTACACATTTTTAGCTTAATTCAAATTGAGTAAACAGCCGTGACTAAGCCCTTAAATGTATTCAAAGCTGCTGACTGACCTTAGAGCATTCAAACTTTACCCTTATTAAATTTAATCCTCAAAATACTTAATCCTTAAACACCCATTCATAACATGTGCTTAAAATCCTATTGGTTCTTATCTAAACCTTATAGTATAATAAATATTATCTTTAATATCAGTCATATTAATCAAACCTTAGGTTAACATTAATATTCTTAAACTATAGGTTAAACTTAGAAAATCTACAAGTACTACTATGAGTGTCCAAATAATTCCCGGTCTGAACCAAAAATCCACAGTCATAAAGATAATACTATAAATACTATAATACTACTATCTAACTAGCTAAGTAAAGTTCTTGGACTCTACAATCAAACATAATTATTGTTTAATTATGTGTAATTAATAAATTATTTGATTTAACAAAAATATAATTAATTTTGAATTAATTTATTTTTGGGATTTTTGGTATTTAAATAATAATAAAAATTGGGAAAAATCACATGCCTGCACAGGCATGTGGTTCACATGTGGCACAGTGCACAGGCACTGTGCTACACGCATAAGAGATAGACTTAGTCTTTTGATTCCACAATTTTAGTTATTTAAATATTAAATAAATAATGAGATATTTTAATATGATTAAAATATTATTATTTAAACAAAAATCTGATAACTGATCAGTTATTTTGAATTTGTTTAAAATAACAAATATTTTAATATATTGGATATTATTATATATTGGATATCAGTTTTCACAAAACGTAATTTTTCAGGGATAGAAAAATATCTAGGATTCTCTCAGAGAAAAGAGAACAGTGACAAAAACAAAGGTTATTGTTCTTCACAAAACCTAGGTCCAAAACTTTATCAGATCTCATGTGTTGAGAACATTGTATAAATAGTTATTACCTATTGTTTGTATAGCGAGCCCACACTCGTTCTTTGTGTGCCTGAGAACATTTTGGAAGATCTTGGTGTGAGATCTTAAGGATTCAGCCAAACGAAAAGATAGCAGCAAGGAAGGACCTGAGGTAATTTTTCTATTCTTGTCCTTGATTCAATATATATATGAGTGTGAAGAAGTAGATCTAGAAATCTTATGGGATTAATCTAATAATTTGATTGTTGTTCCGCTGTGCATAATCTCTGATTTGATCAATAAAAACCAACAAATGGTACCAGAGCCATCTTCACATATATATGTATTGAATCTGTGTAGGTTTCAGTTTATGCATTTATTTATTTTGATGAATGAATGGATGGCATAATGTGATTGAATGCGTGGGAATGTTGAATCGTTAATTGTATGGTGTTTTTGGGTTAGGATTTGTTTATGATTAGATCATTGTGTAAGCCATTAAAGGGCATAGGATTTATGTAATTTTATTTGGTTTTCGACACCATAAAATTGTAATTCCGATCACACAAAAGTCAGAACGGAGCCCGGGATTCAGAACTCAGCCACCGCACCTTCGAGCCGCTGCCGGACGTTGTACGGATGCCGCACGGACGCCCGTACGGACATGTCCGTACGGATCCGTATGGTCTAGCCCCGGTGGCCCCGTTTTGACGTCGTGTGTCCCCGCCTGACGGTCCAGAATTTTTTTTAATTTTTTCTGAAATTAATTTGTTATTTTTTTAAAATTTTAAAATGTTTAAATATCCTATTTTTGAAATTTGATATATAAATAATGAGATATTTTTGTTGTCTTAACAAACTTCTTTTGAATATCTTATTTAAAATATATATTTTTTTCAAAATAACAGATTTTAATTTAAATTCATTTCAGTTTTAATTAAAAGTTGTTTTAATTAAAAAGAAAAAGAAAAATAATGATTATTTAAAAGTTTGTTTTAATTAATCAAAAATAATTTGAAAATTGTTTTCTTATTATTATTCTGGACCAACAATGCCACAAATCCTACCGACAGTAAAGTAAAGAAGCCCGATGGAGATCAAGGCAATTTTATTTTATTTATTGTAATTTTATAAAGTGGTTGTAAAATTAGAAATACCCAAAAGCACCCGGTTCAACATTTATTGTTTATTTATTTATTAAAATAATTATATTCATGTGGTTAATGTGATTGATAACATGTTCATGCATTGTATGCCATACATGAAAACCCACACAGTTATAATCATGCATCTCATTAGTAGAAACATGATTATTAGGATTGTCATATATGTTTATATGAATTGTTTTGTGAAATCAATTGCATGTAAATTACTTAGTTTTATTTTGACAACTTGGTAAAATATCACACCAAATTTTAAGTCTTTATGACTTAATTTCTTTAAACCAACTTTATTTTAAAAAGTGTTTTTTAGTAAAGTTTAGATGAACATGATTGGTAATTTAAAATTTGACACGGACCTAGAAACTCGCTTTCTTTCCAATTTTAATTGTGTTCATAAAGTTTAAAGAAACTATAATTAATTTGGAATTAATTAGGTTAAAAACACTTATTTCAAAATAGTGAGTGGAGAGGGTTGATATCTCAAACATAACCCATGGTCTCCATTATTAATATAACACTGTGAGATATGAATAGCGCCTCGCGACGGCTTTGTTTTCGTCCCTCTAAGGAAGGTGTCTGGACATATCAATAGCAAGGTTATATTTCTTACATAGATAGGAACTAATGATGTATTTTAGGCTTGACCGACCCTAAGGCGGCATGTCCTAAGTTAAGTCATGAACTCCGAAATAATGGGTTACACTCACAAAGTTATGATTAAGCTTGAGAGTGGATAATCATAACTTGACCAAACTAAGCGGTACTTTAATGTTTAAAAGAGAAAATAAAGAGTTATTTTAAGTATTAAGCAATAAAAATAAGAATGTCTTATAAATTCTCTAAAATTAATTTGACCGACCCTAAGGCGGCACTTTAATTATTAGAAAATTTTATCGTGGAAATTAATCTTTATTTTATGTGCTTTAATTGTGCTCATGCATCATGTTTAATTTCTGAAATTTGATATTTATTTTTTCTAAATATAATAATAATATTTATTTATTACCAGCAAAATGTCTATTGGTGAATCACACACCGATGCCTTTCTCAAATCCTTGGTTTTTGAACCTAGAAATATGAAATACTGGTTTCGAGGCATGTTGACTATTTTTTCTTATAAGAAGATGATGTCAACTGTCTATGAAAAACCTCCAACAGAACCACCTCTGGCTACTAGCTATGAAGCAGAAGAAAATTATGCAGATTGGATGAAATCCGATCGTATGGCACGTTATTGCATGCTTTCCACCATGCCTGACAAACAAAGGAAAAATATATACACTATGACTCAGCATATGAGATGTGGCGAGCAGTGACAGAGGAAGTCTTTGCTGAGTGTCATTGTTTATATCAAACGAAAAAGGTGAATAAGATTCACATATATTTTTTCAACTTTGAATACTAGATTCAAATACTATGAATATCAGATTCAAATTTTTGGATAGTAGATTCAAAAATATATGCCACTAAACTATTTTTCTTTTGTCTTTCCTTTTGCAGAATCAGAACCCTAAAAAGGAGGAAGAGACTGATGAGGATTTTGGTGGCAAGTAAGGAGTTGGAGAAGTTGGAGAGCAGTAGTTTTTATTTAGTAATTTTATTGTTAGTTGAACAATTTAAATTGCTTTATTTTGTTTTAGAAATTTTAGATTTCTTTAAACAAAGAAAACTACAGTCTAGAAATTTAGTTTGTTTGGAAACTTATTTCTAATTTTGCGTAACATTTATTTCTTTTATTAATAAAGTAATTATTATTTAAAGATATTATCTATTTATTTGTTATGCAAATGCATTGGGATAAACAAAGTTTACATACTTATGTTGAATGACAAATTTTTATAATTTTTGAATTATTTAAAAACAACTAATCCTAGATCTATTTAACTGATTCCAATAGTGAGACATATCTGTGGCACTTAAGATTGGACCATATTGGTCTAGACAAAATAAATAGGCTAGTAAAGGATAGTCCTTTAAGAGAACTATTTATTGGATCTCTCCTTGTTTGTAAATCCTGTCTAGAAGGCAAAATGACCATGAGACCTTTCTTTGCTAAAGGATCAAGAGCCACAGAATCACTTCAGCTAGTACACATGGATCTTAGCGATCCACATAATGTACAAGCAAAAAGAGGTTGTGAATATTTCGTCACTTTCATTAACGATTATTCGAGATATGGTTACCTATACTTAATGCAAAGAAAATATGAGACTTTTGGAAAGTTCAAAGAATTTCAAGCAGAGGCTAAGAAGCAAGTAGGTAAATCACTAAAAAGCACTTCGATCTGATCGAGGAAGAGAGTACTTGGACTATGAATTCAAGAACCATCAACGTGAGCATGGCATTCAATTCCAACTCACTACACCTGAAACAACACAGTAAAATGATGTTTCAGAAAGTCGGAATAGAATGTTATTAGATATGGTTAGATAAATGATGAGTTTATTATCATTACCATTGTCATTCTGGGGCTATACGATTCAATGTATTCCATGCATATTGAATTATGTTCCACCTAAGTCTATCCAAAAGACATCCATATAATTATGGAATGGTTGTAAACTTAGTTTACACCATTTTAGAATTTGGGGGTGTCGTGCATACGTGCTCAAAAGGAAAGACCGGGAAGTTGGAAACACGCTCTGAAGTGTGTATGTTTGTGGGATATTCCAAAGAGACTAGAGGTGGAGTTTTCTATAGTCCAAAAGAAAATAAAATATTTGTATTGACAAATGCAACTTTTCTTGAATATGACTATGTTAATAACCACAAACCTCGCAGTAAGGTTGTACTGGAGGAGATGGTCTCAAATAAAGTTGCAAAGTCACCGGCAATAACCAATGAAAAACGGCAAGAGGAAACTGCTAGTTCTAGTTAGAATAGTAGAGAACTTCATCGTAGTGGGAGGGTTAGTAAGTAACCCACGTACTGTGAACACGAAGTTCAAATGCTTGTGTTTGACACAAACAAGTACGATCCATTGACATTGGAAGATGCAATGAATCATTCTGACAAGGAAAAATGGCAAGAAGCCATGAACCAAGAAATGGAATCGATGTATTCCAATTCTGTCTGGGTTCTTGAAAATCCACCTGAGAATATCAAACCCATTGGTTGCAAGTGGATATTCAAGAAGAAAAGAGGAGCGAATGGGAAAGTAGAGACTTTCAAAGCAAGGCTTGTAGCCAAAAGGTTACACACAGAAAGAAGGGGTTGACTATGAAGAAACCTTTTCTCCTGTAAGAAGGGGTTGACTATGAAGAAACCTTTTCTCCATTAGCCATGCTAAAATCCATTTGTATACTCTTGTCCATAGCTGCGTGCATGGATTACGAGATCTGTCAAATGGATGTCAAAACAGCCTTTTTGAATGGCTACCTTGACAAAACCGTTTACATGTCTCAACCAGAAGGGTTGGAATTAAAAGGTCAAGAGAAAAAGGTTTGCAAAGCTTCTTAGGTCCATTTATGGACTCAAACAAGCTTCTAGATCTTGGAATCTTAGATTTGATGACACAAGAAAAACATTTCGTTGTTGAACAAAATGTTGATGATCCTTGTGTCAATAAACAAATCAAAGATGGTATAGTAGTATTCCTCGTTCTTTATGTTGATGATATCCTACTCATTGGGAATGATGTAGAGACATTATCAAATGTAAAGAACTGGTTAGCTGAACAATTCCAAATGTAAAATTTTGGAGAAGCCAAGTATGTTCTGGGCATTAAGATTCTTAGAGATAGACAGAACAAAACTTAGGCACTGTCTCAAGCAACTTATATTGATAAGGTGCTAAAACGCTTTAATAAGCAATACTCCAAAAAGGGTGATATGCCAACCCATTATGGAGTATTCCTTTCCAAAGAGTAGTGTCTCAAAACACCTCAGGAAAAGTAAGACATGAGACAGTATCCCTATGCCTCAGCAGTAGGCAGTCTAATGTACGCCATGTGTGTACAAGACCTGACATTTATTATGCAGTAGGGATAGTCAGCCATTATCAATCCAATCCTGGATTGAGTCATTGGATTGCAGTGAAGAATATTCTCAAGTATCTTAGAAATACTAGAGAAACTATATGCTAGTATATTCAGGTGGAGACCTGAACCCCATTGGTTACACTGATTCTAATTTTAAATCAGACAGAGATAGTCAGAAATTGACTTCTGGATCAGTGTTTTTTCTTGGAGGAGGAGCATTAGTCTGGAAAAGCATTAAGCAAACCAGCATTGTAGACTCCACCATGGAAGCTGAATACATAGCAGCTTGTGAAGCAGCTAAGGAAGCAGTTTGGCTGAAAAAGTTCTACACAGATTTGGAAGTAGTTCCAGAAGTGGAGAAACCACTTGTTCTTTACTGTGACAAAAGGGGAGCAGTGGCCAATTCTAAAGAACCAAGAAGCCACAAGAGGGGACAACATATAGAGCGCAAATACCAGTTAGTCAAAGAAATCGTGCATAAAGGAGATGTGTCCATTCTGAAGTCGTATCAGAACACAACCTTGCAGACCCGTTCACGAAGACGCTTCCAGCAAAGCAATTCGAGGGTCATGTATGTAATATGGGATTGAGAGAAATGCCTCACTTGCTTTGAGTACAAGTGGGAGATTGTTAGGAGTGTGTCCTAAAAGCATGTAAAGACATTTATTTTTTCTATGAATAAATAAATACATTGGTTTATTATTATTGTCATATTTAGATTGTTAAATTATTGCTTGAATAATTTTGTAAATATCAGAAAAATTCCATATTCATTATTGAGGATGTGATCTTGTATTAGTACAAGAGAATTCAGATCACATGAATGAATAAAAATAGTCAACAACGACAAATTAAAGTTATGGAATTCTTTAATTGGAGTTGTAAGTACGGTTTACTGAGTATCATAATGATACAAATAATCTAGATTCGGATTATTGATGTGGTAAGAAATCTCGGTAAAGGTGCTTTATATAATATGATTATATATGACATGGGCCGATATGAATTAGAGTCTTTATCCAAAAATCATTTTATAATAAAGACTTGTAATTCATATCATAACAGATGATCATTTATAGATCAACCTAAATCCTGAGTGTTCATGAACTCCTGTTCATGTTTATTAAATCTTTTGATTCATTCGTTAAGGTCTCTTCAAAGAATGAGGCTAATGACTTTTGTTTTGGAGATTTAATATCATGGATGGCTGGGAACATGTATCAAGAATACGGAATCTAATCTTTCCTAATTGATCGTATATTAGTTCCCTTAAGGGTTAATTCTGGAACTGAATGATTTTGAGCTCAAATCTATAATTAGATTATAGATTAATTATTCACTAGTGAATTAATGGTACTTAAGGAATAAGAAGTAAATTAGAAAGGTTAAATGGTAATTCTCCCATTCTAATTTATGAACTAATTAATTAGAGGGTTGAACTATTGTAAGATGGTTATATTAATGGACGACTTAAGAAAAAGATTTCTGTAAAAGTATATCTATAACATAAAGAGTGCAATTCTGAATTTATAGTGGAGTAATATCAGAATTAACAAATTAACTATTATAATTAAAGAGTTTAATTATTTAGTTTCAATTTATTGGAGCTTAATGTTATAGGTTCATGGTCCCCGAAATGGCTCAAACAATCACTGTCAAAGGCAAATACAAAAAATGGGCAAAAAAAAAAACTTATGTGATAAGTAAAATATTTTTCTATGTATCAAACATAATTATTGTTTAATTATGTGTAATTAATTATTTGATTTAACAAAAATATAATTAATTTTGAATTAATTTATTTTTGGGATTTTTGGTATTTAAATAATCATAAAAATTGGGAAAAATCACATACATGCACAGGCATGTGGTTCACGTGTGGCACAGTGCACAGGCACTGTGCTACACGCATAAGAGATAAACTTAGTCTCTTGATTCCACAATTTTAGTTATTTAAATATTAAATTAATAATGAGATATTTTAATATGATTAAAATATTATTATTTAAACAAAAATCTAATAACTGATCAGTTATTTTGAATTTGTTTAAAATAACAAATATTTTAATATATTGGATATTATTAAATATTGGATATCAGTTTTCACAGAACGTAATTTTTCAGGGATAGAAAAATATCTAGGATTCTCTCAGAGAAAAGAGAACAGTGACAAAAACAAAGGTTATTGTTCTTCACAAAACCTAGGTCCAAAACTTTATCAGATCTCATGTGTTGAGAACATCTGATAAATAGTTATTGCCTATTAGTATAGTGAGCCCACACTCGTTCTTTGTGTGCCTGAGAACATTTTGGAAGATCTTGGTGTGAGATCTCAAGGATTCAGCCATACGAAAAGATAGCAGCAAGGAAGGACCTGAGGTAATTTTTCTATTCTTGTCCTTGATTCAATATATATATGAGTGTGAAGAAGTAGATCTAGAAATCTTATGGGATTAATCTGACAATTTGATTGTAGTTCCGCTGCGCATAATCTCTGATTTGATCAATAAAATCTCTTGTTTTTATTGTGAAATCTGAATTTGCATTGGGTTTCTCTTGATCTTATTGTGAAATCCGAATTTGCATTGAGTTTCTCTTGTTCTTTTGTGAAATTCAAGTTGTTCTTGTTTTTGAATCGTTCGAGTTCCATAAATTCTGATTCTCTTGTGTCTTGTAACTGCGTTTGAGAAATAAAAATAAATAAAAAAAATAAAAAAAAAGAAAGTAGAAGAAAGATCAAGGGGATCCGAAAAAATAAAAAATTTTAAATCCTCACGCCAAATCGTGTTTTTGTTCTAATCTATCTTAAAAATTTTTGTTCTAATCTTGTTCCTTATGACCTAGAAGCTTTTTTGCCAAATCCTCACGCAAGTGTATCAAAAATCATCAGTTTTTGCTATATTTGTTTGGTTTGTTGTGGTTTGATTTGCTACTAGAATCCTCCATCATATCGTTTGATTAGTTTTGAAAGAGCTTAAAGAAGAATACGAGTGGAAAAAGTAGAGGTGCGAGCTTATTTGAGGGTAAAATCCATTGAAATTAAGTGAAACACGAGTAGATTTGAGTGAAAATATTGTTCCAGTGAAACACGTGAGGGAGTGTGGTGAGGTCTCTTCTCCATATTGTTCTAACCTTATTTTGCAGATTTCCGCCATGGCACAAAAACCAGAGAAAAATGACCACCTGAGGTTCCAAATCTACAAATTCAAGCATTAATGGGGGAGATGCGAAGGATGATGAGTGCGGAGTGTGAACAACTACATGAGAGGTTGGATAGGGTAGAAGAGGGAACGCAACGAAGGGCATGGAGGAACAGGGTGCAACAACGGGATGTTGAGGATTCTCATCTTGATATTTCTCAAATTATTATCTACCAAGTTCCTAGCTTCTCATCTTGATATTTCTCAAATTATTATCTACCAAGTTTGAAGGGGAAGATTTAGATTAAGAGTTTGATAGGATGCCAGAGGGTAACCATAGGAGGTATGGCTGAGATAGAGAAGCTAGGAACTTGGTAGATAATAATTTGAGAAATATCAAGATGAGAATCCCTGCATTTCAAGGGAAGAGTGATCCCGAAGCATACCTTGAGTGTGAAAAGAAGATGGAGTTGGTTTTCGGTTGTCACAACTACTCCTAAGTGAAGAAGGTAAACTTGCTATAATTGAATTTACTGATTATGTTATTGTTTGGTGGGATCAGTTGTGCATCAACAGGAGGCGAAATGGAAATCCAAGTGCAGCACCTTGGCGGTCGAACTATCCAAAGAAAGAAGAAAACCCTTTTACTCACAAGCTTAAAACCGAGCCAAAACCAGCCACCACTCAAGGTAAAACAGCCCCTACTTCGTCCCGTTCTAGTGAGATTAAATGTTTCAAATGTCAGGGAGAGGACACATAGCTAGCCAATGTCCAAACAAGCGGGTTATGGTAATGCGGGAAAATGGTGAGATAGATTCCGAAGATGAAGATGATCGTGATGACATGCCACCATTGGAGGACGCTTCTATGGTTGATGAGGAGTTTGGGGCAGAATATGGTGAGATGCTTGCACTAGTCACAGGACGAGCCTTAAATTTGCAAGCAAAAGAAGAGGAAGAAGAGTTGCAGCGGGAGAACATCTTTCACACTCATTGTCATGTGAAAGACAAGGTATGTAGTGTTATTATTGATGGTGGTAGTTGCACTAACATTGCTAGTTCTTCCATGGTTGAGAAGCTGGGGCTCACAACACTTAGACATCCTCGTCCATACAAGTTGCAATTGTTGAATGATAGTGGTGAAGTAAGGGTTACAAAGCAGGTTATTGTATCTTTTTGAATTGGCAAATACGAGGATGAAGTATTGTGCGATGTGATTCCAATGCATGCTGGATATCTCCTTCTAGGTAGACCTTGGAAATTTGATCGGCGGGTGCAGCATGATGGCTTCACCAATAAGTACTCATTCACATTCTGTCAACGGACAATCACTCTAGCTCCGTTTACACCAAAACAAGTATATGAAGATCAAGTGAGGTTGCAAAAATTGAGTGATAAAAAACAATAGAGTGAGCAAAAGAAAGAGAATGAAAAGATGAATGAGAGTGAGGGAAAAGAGAGACAAACAGAGAGTAGGGTCGAATCAAGTGAGAGAGAAAAGAGAGAGAAGAGTTCGGCCAAGGAGGGAAAATCAGAGAGAAAACAAAGACATTTTTATGCAAAAACAAGTGAGGTTAAGCGAGCATTGATTGCAAAACAGTCGATGATTGTACTCATGTGCAAGGAGGCTCTTTTAAACACTGACCAACTTGATTCTTTGCTGCCTAGTGTTGTTGTTTCTATTTTGCAGGAGTTCGAGGATGTGTTTCCCAAGGAGGTACCACATGGTTTACCACCTATCCGAGGGATTGAACATCAAATTGATTTTGTTCCCAGTGCTTCCATCCCAAACCGACCAGCATATAGGAGCAATCAGGAGGAGACGGAGGAACTTCAAAGGCAAGTTGAAGAATTGATGGAGAAAGGGCATGTGAGAGAAAGCATGAGTCCTTGTGCTGTTCCTGTGATTCTAGTTCCCAAGAAGGATGGGACATGGAGAATGTGTGTTGACTGCCGAGCCATCAACAACATAACGGTAAAATATCGATACCCCATTCCTCATTTAGATGATATGTTGGATGAATTGCATGGTTCTTGTTGGTTTTCTAAGATTGATCTTAAGAGTGGGCCTCATCAAATACGAATGAAAGAAGGAGATGAATGGAAGACAGTGTTTAAAACGAAACATGGATTGTATGAGTGGTTAGTCATGCCTTTTGGGTTAACTAATGCACCTAGCACTTTCATGCGCTTAATGAATCATGTTTCGCGTGCTTTCATTGGAAAATTCATTGTTGTGTATTTTGATGATATTCTTATTTATAGCAAGAGTTTGCATGATCATGCCTCACATTTGCATTCGGTTTTGGATGTGCTTAGGAAAGAGAAGTTATATGCTAACCTCAAGAAGTGTACTTCCTGCATCGATAAGCTTGTTTTCCTAGGTTTTGTTGTGAGTGCTACAGGTATTGAGGTTGATGAAGAGAAGATCAAAGCCATCCAAGAGTGGCCGACCCCCTCCAGTGTAGGTAATGTTCGAAGTTTTCATGGACTTGTTAGCTTTTACAGGCGGTTTGTGAAAGATTTGAGCACCATCACCGCACCACTTACTGAAGTTATCAAGAAGAACGTTGCACTCAAATGGGGTGAAGCAAGAGAGGAAGCATTTCAGCTTATTAAACACAAGCTTACTCACGCTCCTTTACTTGCTTTGCCTAACTTTTCTAACACATTTGAAGTCGAATGTGATGCTTCTGGTGTAGGTATTGGCGCTGTTCTTATGCAGGATGGGAGACCACTTGCGTACTTTAGTGAGAAGCTAAGTGGGGCTGCACTTAACTACCCCACTTATGACAAAGAGTTGCACCCATTGGTTCGAGCCTTAGAGACATGGCAGCACTATTTGTGGCTGAAGGAGTTTGTGATTCGTACGGATCATGAATCTTTGAAAAATTTGAAAGGAAAACATAAGCTGAACAAGAGACATGCACGATGGGTTGAGTACATTGAGACATTTCCTTATGTCATTCGGTATAAACAAGGTAAGGAGAATGTGGTGGCTGATGTACTTTCACGCAGGTATGCCTTAATCTCTACTCTTGATGCTAAATTACTTGGTTTTGAGCACATTAAGGAACTTTATCATGTTGACCACGACTTTGGGGAGATTTATGGTGCTTGTGAAAAATTTGCTGAGGGAAAGTTTTATAGGCATGCGGGTTTCTTGTTTAGGGAGCATCAGTTATGTGTACCTAATTGTTCGTTGAGAGATTTGTTAGTTCGGGAGTCCCACGGTGGAGGGTTGATGGGACATTTTGGAGTCGCTAAGACTCTAGCTATGTTATAGGAGCACTTCTATTGGCCACACATGAAACGAGATGTTGAGCGAATTTGTGGTAGGTGTGTCACTTGTAGGTAGGCTAAATCGAGAGTTCAGCCTAATGGTCTTTACACGCCCCTACCTATTCCTAGTTAACCATGGGTTGATATTTCGATGGATTTTGTTTTGGGTTTACCTAGGAGTAAGCGTGGGAGGGATTCAATCTTTGTTGTGGTTGTAGATCGGTTTTCTAAGATGGCTCACTTTATACCTTGTCATAAAACTGATGATGCTTCTAATGTTGCAGATTTGTTCTTTAGGGAGATTGTGAGATTACATGGGATGCCTAGGACAATTGTGTCAGATCGGGATGCTAAGTTCTTGAGTTACTTTTGGAAGATGTTGTGGGGTAAATTTGGAACGAAACTGTTGTTTTCTACTACTTGTCATCCTCAAACTAATGGTCAAACAGAAGTAGTTAATAGAACTTTATCCACTTTGTTGAGAGCTATCATTAGTAAGAACATTAAGACTTGGGAGGATTGTTTACCACATGTTGAGTTTGCTTATAATCGTTCCATGCATTCTGCTACTAAGTTTTCACCGTTTGAAATTTTTTATGGTTTTAATCCTTTAACTCCTTTGGATTTATCACCTTTACCTATTTCTGAGCATGTGAATTTAGATGGTAAGAAGAAGGCAGAATTTATGAAGCAATTCCATGAGAGGGCACGACTCAACATAGAGAGGAGAACCGAGCAATACATCAAGCAAGCTGACAAGGGACGTCACAAGCAGGTTTTTGAGCCTGGTGATTGGGTGTGGTAACATGAGGACAGAAAGATTTCCAGCACAAAGACGTTCCAAGTTGCTACCTCGAGGAGATGGTCCGTTTCAAGTGCTAGAACGGATCAATGACAATGCCTACCGACTAGATTTACTAGGTGAGTACAATGTTAGTGCTACTTTCAATGTTACTGATTGAGTCCTTTTGACGTAGGTGACGATTTGAGGAAAAATCCTTCTCAAGAGTGGGGGAATGATGAGGACATCAAGACTAACGATCCAATTCAAGTTCCAGTTGGTCCAGTGACGAAGGCGCGAGCTAGGAGATTCAAAGAAGAGCTTAACAACTTAGTCCGGAGAATTCTACAACAGGAAGAGGTCAAGTTCACTACTGAGGGTGAACAAAGGCTTGTGCTGCTCATCAAAGTTGATTCAGTTTAGTAGCTTAATTAAGATTTGGCTTCTTTGTAAATTATTTGTTTTAGTTTGAACTATATTTTCATGTTTTATTAGAGTCTTTGTTGGAGTCAAAGACATGTCATTTTGGGCTTTTTCATTATGGGTATTTTAGGGTTTTTTTATATGTCTAAAAACCCTCTTTGTATTTTTCGGCTATATTAGGCCTTGTGGACGGTTTGGAATTCAGATAGATTTTGGTTAATGAAAAGAATTGTGAGTTTTCTTCTTGAGTTCTTGAAGAGACTTTCAAACTTATCAAGGGTTTCCTTGTAGCGTTCAAATCTGACTTATCAAACGGATATTCCATCCCCATTTGTGGCGTCTTCACCATACCAAGGTTCGTGCTTTGCTAAGCATTGGGTCGCAGTTTCCATTCCAAAATTTCGAGTGTTCTTGGGTTGTTATCCAGATTTGGTTCGGGTTTTGTCACAATTGTTGGCTTGGTTCGTATCAAACCCCGACAGCATAACGTCTTTGATCGGCTGGGCGCAAGCGAACAAAGGCATAGGGATGATGACTTGAGGGATGTACTCAATGATAGACGCCAGAGGCACGATGAGTACGCTACTCTGACACCAGTTTCCCCAGCGATCCCAGACGCAGTTCAAGCTCAAATTGATGCTCTGAACCAGGCAGTACAGCAACTGCTCGGGAGCCGGAAATCCCATATAGAGTACGACCGGAGGAGAGGCAGTTCGTTTGTGTAGAGGATTGGTGTGGCAGAAACCCCCAACAAGTTCAAGATGCCAGTACTGCTGAACTTTGTTGGGTACGGGGACCCAGTATCTCATGTCAACAAGTTTGAGATACAAATGGATATTCAGAAGGTGTCAGACGATGCCCGTTGCAGGATCTTCCTCGCCACTCTATCTGACACTGCCCAGGAGTGGTTCTTTAAGTTCCCTCCTGCTAGTATAGTATCATGGGAAATGTTCGTAAAGGAATTCTACGGACAATTCTACGCAGGTCACGTACACCCCACTGAGGCCAACCAGCTGGTCGAGATACGCCAAAACAAGGGAGAGCCCTTAAAGGAATGCGTCCAACGTTTTATGCGAGCAGCAGCTGGAGCCAAAATAGTGGGCGACGATGGAAAGATGATGGCCCTAACTGCCGGGGTTAGACGCCATTTTCCCTTCTGGAACAACCTAAGAAAGAATGGGGTAAAGAGTAGTACCCAGGAGTTTCTGGATCGAGCTGATCGATACATCAAGCTCGAGGACGCGATTGCCAACTAGGGGAAATCTCCTACAAAATACAAGGGACCGAAGGAAGATCCCGCCAAGGCTGCCAACGGGTTGGATAAACCCAATGGCAATGGCAAGGGCAACGGGAACGAAAATGGCAAAAATGGTGGGAAAAGGGTGGGCAATGAGTCATCAATGTCTGAGAATAAATGCCCCAAAGGCAACAGATATGAGCCGAGATTCACCAAATCAGTATGCAGAATTGTATGTGAGGGAGATCGTGTGTCTCCACGGGGTTCCTAAGTCTATAGTGTCAGATTGGGATCTTATCTTTACCTCCAAGTTTATGGGTATTTTACAGAAGGCTACGGGAACTCAATTAAAGTTCAGCACGACTTTTCATCCTCAGACTGATGGACAGTCTAAGAGGACAATCTAGGTGCTGGAGGATATGCTTTGAGCATGTGTGATCGATTTTGAGGGGTCGTGGAGTAAGTATCTTCCGTTGATTGAGTTTTCATACAACAATAGCTACCGATCAACGATTGGAGTGGCTCCCTATTATTAGATGTTGTATGGGAGGAGATGTAGAGAGCAGACAGAAAAGCTACGCTAACCCTAAGCGTAGAGACGTGGAGTTTCAGGTTGGGGACCACGTGTTTCTGCGAGTTTCACCACTATGAGGAGTGAGGAGGTTTGGGAAGAAGGTCAAGCAAAGCCCTAGATTCATCAGACCTTTTGAGATTCTGGAAATGATCGGTCAGGTGGCTTACAGGTTAGCTTTGCCACCATCGTTGTCAGGAGTTCATGATGTATTCCATGTTTCTATGCTTTGCAGATAGATTTATCTTATGAGGAACGACCGATTTAGATTTTGGATCGGAAGGATAAATTACTACGGAATAAGACAATTCCTCTGGTTAAAGTGTTATGGAGGAATAGTAGGGCCGAGGAGGCGACCTGGGAGCTTGAGTCAGCGATGCGAGATCAGTATCCCAAGTTATTCAGGTAAATTTCGAGGACGAAATTCTCATTAGGAGGGGATAGTTGTAAGGGCCTTGATTAGTGTGCCGGGAGGGCATAACTGGCTTATGTGTGAATTAAATGATTAAATGCATGATTGTGTGTATTAGTATGTATGTTGGCTTTGATTAGATCAAAAAGGGCTTATTCGTAATTTTGGCCCGTTGAGGGCATAAATGTAATTATTTGTGATGAATTTTTGAGACCACATTATTATGTGGATATATTTGTAGCTTGTGACTCGAGGCGATCCTAGTGAGCGGTTTGGCGGAAAAGTCACGGCGGGGATTTATACCCGGCTTGGGGGAGCCTAGGGGTATTTCAGGGAATCTGAGAAATATATTGGAGACTATTTGATATTGAGGAATATAATTGTTGATTAGTTAGGTGTCGGGATGCAAGCGGTAAATATTAGAGACACTTGAGGAATTAGCGAGAATTGGGAACAAATGACCAAAATTCCCTTAGAATGTTTTAAGGTTTAGATTTTAATGGGAGGGCAATATGGTCATTTGGCTTAAAAGGGATAAGTTATATTCAGCCTTTATGGACTTAGTAGAATGTTTAGAAACCATTGGAAGCTGAAAGAAAAGAAAAGAAAAAGGAAAGAAGGAAGGAAAAATAGAACTCTTGAGCTTACCCTTTCTTTTTCTTGGTTAGGCCATTCTCCACCATTTCTTGAGGATTTTCTGAAGCTGTAGCTCAGTGGGAACTTAAGCTAGAGTTGGGACCTTGGTTCTTGAGTTGATCAAGTGGGTTAGTTGTAGTTAATTCCGAAGTAAATGTAAGGTTTAAAGTTGGGTCTGAGTTTATTTTCTAGTTTTGATGAGTTGTGTTTGAATTGAGTTTTGGATGGGAATTCTAGGGAAATAAGCTTGAGGAATTGAGGAGCTAAAGGCTGGAGAGGTTTGGAGGATAACCTAGGGTCGTTTTCCCATCAAAGGTGTACGCCAGGGCTCGGACAGGATCGTGCTTGAGGGTCAGTTTCACTAATCAAGCTATCGGAATCTAAAGGTAAGAAACTGCACCCGGTTATGTGTTAATGTTGGGACTAAGAGCTCCCTATAATTATATGTGATGTCATGAGATGGTATTCTGTTATGGGACATGTGATAAACGACCTAAGAGTGCCGGAATCAACATTTGCGCATAAGGCGCGGCTCGGCACTAGTAGCTGAGGACAACTTAATATTCACTGAGCTCGGTTTAAGCGGGCCGGAGTCAGTGGGATAAATAGGGGATGCGACCTAAGGGCGTCGACCCTGGTTGATATATGATTTGGTTATTAATGTTAATTTGATGATCTTGGTATATTGAATGCCTGATTATGTGAATATTATGGATTGCTGATTATATGACTGTGCTTTATGAGTTATCTGATTGATTGATTAATGATTATGCTCTGTTGTCTAGTTTTCTTGTTGGGCCTTGGCTCACGGGTGCTACGTGCTGCAGGTAAAGGCAAGAGCAAGGTGGGCCAATCCTTAGTTGGAGAGCTTCGGGAGCTAAATGTACATAGTCAGCAGATCGGCTGCCACGGCCGAGGAGTAATACAGGACGGGTGAAGCCTAAATGTCTGTTTTGCCTTAGAGTGGTCAATACATGTTTATAACCTGGAAATTTTGTAAACTGTCTTTTAAACTCTTTCTCTTTTGGGATCCCATGTACAAAATGTTTAATTAAATGAAATGTAATTTGTAACCAAAATATTTTAACCCTAGTTCCAATATAGTTTTAGTAACACGTTTCAAACTAAATGACTTGATTAGCAAGTCTTGCACCTTAATAAACACACAGTATAGCGGTCTTGGCTATCCAAGGCGTTACAGATTATTAGAAATTTTTAGGTCATTTTTTTGTGTTTTCTATTCCATTAATTTTTAATTAATTTTGTTGTGTAAAACGTGGTAAAAATTAATTAGAAAACGTTTTTTGTTTGAAAAACTGCACAACAAAATTTTCTGGAAAATTTTGGCCAAGCTGCCAATGCATACGTGCACACGCGCGCACACCCGCACGCCCGCGTGGGCATCCACCTATGCGCATGCGCACCTACGCACACCACACTGCCACCGCATGCATACGCCCGTGCATCTGTGCAAACGCCCAGCCACTAGCACTGTAACGACCCAGATTTTCAAGACTCAATAATGCGGAAATATAAATGTTTTCATTTAACAAAAAGTCTCAAAAACTCGTATAAAAAAACTTTTTTAAAAAGTCGTATGACCATACTTAACATTTAATCATCATATTTTATAACGAGTAGAGTGAGCTTAGCATAGGAAAATTACACAACATTTCCAAAAATAAAACAACTTCCCGAAAGATCGGTCCACATGTACATTCGCAAGGTAGACTCCAGCGCTCTCTGCTCTGCCTTGCCGTTGCTCTTTCCTACAACAAGAAACAACTAAGTAAGCAAAAACACTTAGTAAGTTCAATCTTAAAACAAAAGCATGCAGAGAATTAGGGTTCCGGATCCATCCGGACCCTACATAATAAATTTCAAGAATGCAAAGCGTCCTGACAAACTTATGGTCATGCCTGATAACCAATGATAAATTATTTCATATAACCAGATAAATTCCTGCACTTAGAAAATCCCAGAACAACCAGATATATTATACCACAACTATATCTTATCAACAATTATATATCCCTGCACTCAGAAAATCCCTGATCAAACAGATATAATATATCACAATATAATTCGAGACCAACGCTCGACAATTTCCAACAATTCGGGCATAACATGCCCTCCCACATAAATGCTAATCTGTAAGAGAGAACCGAGTCTCAACACTAAGATCTTGTCAATAAATATCCCCATCAAGGGTAATTATCATGTTACCTAGTGCATCACTACTTATTCAAGAATAAATCCCTCACAAGGGAAACCATCAAGTTACCAAGGGCATCACTACTTATCCAAGAGTGTAATCGAATTTACACGGTCTTACAGAGACTTCTATGTTAATCAGTGGTGCTAGTGAGCAATTGCCCCTAGGGTGTTCAACCTCACTCAAACTTGGCAACCCCAAGTATCTCTAGGCACTCTCACTGAATGGCCAATATTCACGGCTGCTATCCGAGAATAACTTATCTAAGCTTTACACTTTTTTTATTGAATTTCTTTTTAAGTTTTGATGTTCTTGAGCTTTGAGGTTAAAGGTTGTGAATTGGAGTTTTGGGTAGAGTTTTGAGTGTGTTGAGCTGGGGTTTTGTTGCTGGTATTATGCTGAATCTGTTATGGGGCTTGAATTGTGGTTCTAGGATGGATTTGGGGTGGTTTTGATTGAGTTTGGCTGAAGAGAAGAACAGAGAATTCTGGGTTCTTAGGGTCAGGTCGCGACCCTGTTCTTGGGGCGCTGTGACCTAAACGAACCCAGGGCCTTTGGGGGCTTGTGTCTGGGAGGTGCACTGTAACCCTCAATGGCAAGTCGTGGCCCATGTCCTGGTTCCAGGCAGGAGGGGCCTCTAACTTGGGAGGTGCGCCGCGACCCTTAGGGGCAATTCGTGGCCTGCCTGGGCTATTTTGACCATCATAGGTTTCGAGTGTCGGGAATTTAAATCTAAGGGCTCGGGATCGATTCTACTACCCAATTTAGTAGAATTCGAGGTCCCGAAGGCTAGGACTCGGTCCCGAAGCCTTTATTTGCTAGTTATTGAAAAAATCCTATATTATGGTTGGGACTTGGTTATCGATAGGGGCTCAGAATCGGGATCATGCTCGAGGGTCGTCCTTATTTTACGCTATACTCAGACCTGAGCTAAAAAAACTACACCCAATACGTGATATATGTGATTTGGCCTTAGACCGATTGTTGATTATAATTATGAATAAGGCTTGGGCCCCTGAGAATGTACGTGTTTGAGTTATGATTTCGCTTTTTGATTAAACATACTTTAATATTCTATTCCTGATTAAGTGTTATATGACTGTTCGCATGGTTTGCGTAGCTAGAGCTTGGCCCTGTTAAGTAACACTATTATTACTAAGTTTGCATTTAATTTATGGTGTTATATGATTAATATGTATGCATGCTTGTATTGTCTGAAGTATGCTTATTTGCATATGTATCTGAACACCTGGTTTAGGGCTTGATTTATTAGTCAAGGGTGCTAATAACGCGCCGCGCGCTGGTCAAAAGGCTTAGGCCCAAATCAGCAACGTACTATTACATTGGCCAACCCTATGGTCATAGGAAAACGAAGTGTTTGGCTAGCTCTATTTCTAGTTACTCAGAGCTATGGCCAAGGGCCCCAAATGACTCTATGGTCACATAACTAGGGCATAGGGCCCCGGGTTGACTTTATGGTCAACAAATCAGGGCAGCCGCCCAAATTGATCTAGTAATCATTTATTTGTAATTGTATGCATGGATGAGTGGGTTATCACTACTTGGCATGCTAGACATGTATATAGAATCTGTACTTAGTATTCATGCACGTGTTTAGGTTTCTTGCTGAGCCTTGGCTCACGGGTGCTATTTGGTGCAGGTAAGAGGAAAGGAAAGCTTGACAATCCATGAGTTGGAGAGCTTTGTGATTGATTGGAGTGTCTAGGGCACCTTATAGGATGGCTCCAGCTGAGCTGAAGGAACTAAAGGTTCAACTACAAGAGTTACTAGTTTTTAGTTTTATCAGGTCCAGCTTCTCGCCATGGGGCGCACCAGTTCTCTTCATGAAGAAGAAAGATGGTTCTCTGTGGATGTGTATTGATTATAGAGAACTGAACAAGTTGACTATCAAGAACAGGTGTCCTTTTCCAAGGATTGATGATCTGTTTGATCAGAGTCAGGGTAGGATGGTATTCTCCAAAATAAATCTTGGATCTAGTTATCAGCAGTTGAGGATCAGGGAGGAGGATATACCGCAGACAGCTTTTCTCACCAAGTATGGGCATTGTGAGTTTTTGGTGATGTCATTTGGACTAACTAATGCCCCATCGGTATTTATGGATTTGATGAACAGGGTGTTCAAAGATTACCTGGAACAGTTTGTGAACGTCTTTATCGACGATATGTTGATATACTCCTAGTCAAAGGCAGAACAAGAGCAGCCCTCAGATTGGTTCTACAGAGGTTGAGAGAACACAGGCTGTATGCAAAATTTAAGAAATGCGAGTTCTGGTTGCCATAGGTGAGTTTATTAGGTCACATAGTCAGTAAGGATGGAATTATGGTGGATCCAACGAAGATTGAAGCGATCAGAGATTGGAAAAGACCGAAGAACGCTTCAGAGATTAGAAGTTTCTTGGGATTGGAAGGTTATTATAGACGCTTTATGGAGGGGTTTTCCAAGATTGCATCATCACTGACAGAATTGACATGCAAGAATCAGAGATTCATATGGTCAGAAAAGTGTAAAGGCAGCTTCCAGAAGCTAAAGAAGAGTTTCATCATCGCTTTAGTTCTGAGTCTTCCTATAGATCAGGACAAGTTTGTGGTTTATTGTGATGCCTCGAGGTAGGGCCTAGGTTTTGTCCTTATGCAGACAGGGAAGGTGATTGCCTATGCATCACGTTAGCTGAAGGAGTATGAGAAGAGGTACCCCACACATGATTGAGAACTTGCAGCACTGGTTTTTGCACTGAAGGTGTGGTAACACTACTTATATGGTGAGAAGTGTGAGATATACACTGACCACAAGAGTTTAAAATACTTCTTCACCCAGAAGGATCTAAATATGAGGCAAAGACATTGTTTAGAGCTGGTAAAGGATTAGGATTATGAGATCCTCTATCAACCTGGGAAAGCCAACGTTGTAGCAGATGCCTGAAGCCGGAAGGCTCCAGGACAATTCTATAGTGGTAGGCAGATATCCAGGGAGTTGGCTAATGATATGACCAGAGTATGATTTGAGTTAGTGGTGGGCCAGTTAGCCAACATCACCCTGTAGTCTACTCTTTTCGAGAGAATTAAGGAAAAGCAGTTAGGTGACCCATAGTTGGGGAAAATCAGTGGGGACGTCCTAGCCGGAGTAGCTAAGTACTATATAGTGTAAAGCATGGGCATGTGGAGATACAAAGATCGGATCTACGTTTCGATGGACACTGGGATTAGAAAGAAGATTCTGGATGAATCTCATACTACCCCTTATTCTCAACATCTGGGCAGCATGAAGATGTACCAAGATCTGAAAGTTTTATATTGGTGGCATGGGATGAAGTAGGATGTGACTGAGTACGTGGCAAGGTGTCTGACCTGTCAGTAGGTCAAGGTAGAGCATCAAAGGCTAGCAGGGTTGTTGCAGCCTCTGGATATCCCAGAGTGGAAGTGGGAGGACATCATGATGGATTTCGTGGTAGGATTGCCCAGGACAGTGGGCCAGCATGATTCAATTTGGGTCATCGTGGATCGGTATACAAAATCAGCTCACTTTCTTCCAGTGAGGATGAATTATACGGTTGACCAGTATGCAGATCTCTATGTGAGAGAGATAGTTCCCCTTCATGGACTCTGAGGTCTATCGTGTCTACTAGGGACCCTATCTTTACTTCCAAGTTTTGGGGAAGTTTACAGAGGGCGATGGGTACACAGCTGAAGTTTAGTATAGCTTATCATCCTCAGACTGATGGTCAGTTTGAGAGGACTATCCACATATTGGAGGACATGTTCACAGCATATGTATTGGACTACGAGGGGTCTTGGATTAAATATTTTTCCTCTAATAGAGTTTTCCTATAACAACAGCTACCAGTCAACTATTGGAGTGGCACTTTATGGATGTTGTATGGTAGGAAGTACAGATCGCCAATTCACTAGGATGAGATGGGTGAGAGAAAATATTTGGGCCCTGAGGCATTTCAGAGGATCACTGAGGTTATTGAAAAGATTAGAGCTTAGATGCTCGCGTCTCAGAGTAGACAGAAGAGTTACTTAGACCCATAGCGAAAGAGGGTGGAGCTCCAGGTGGGAGGCCATGTCTTCCTTAGGATTTCGCCACTGAGAGGGGTTAAGAGATTCGGGAAGAAGGGCAAGTTGAGCCCTAGGTTTGTGGGACCATTTGAGATCCTGGAGAGGATCAGTCAGGTGGCCTAGAGGTTGGCCTTACCCCCTTCACTATCTAGTGTGCACAACATATTTCATATTTCCATGCTGAGGAAGTATGTATCAGATGGGACTCATGGATTGAGTTATGATGATATGGAACTGGAGGCAAATTTGTCCTATGAGGAGCAGCCAGTTTAGATTTAAGACAGGAAGGACAAGGTCCTGAGGAATAATACTATACTTTTAGTTAAGATATTATGGAGGAACAACAAGGTTGAGGAAGCGACCTGGGAGCTGGAGGTAGATATGCAGACTCAATATCCCAAGTTGTTCAGGTAAAATTTCGAGAACGAAATTTCTGTAAGAAGGGCTTAGTTGTAACGTACCAAATTACCTAATAAGGCTTAGGGTCTTGATTAGGGGGGCAAGATAGCAATATGTGGAATTATATGCTTACATGAGTTATATTTGTGTAATTATGTGATTATGTAAGTCTTATAATAATATGACTAGATATTCATATTTAGGAGTATTAAATATGCATGTCCCCAAGTTTTTTATTAGAAGAGCAATTTTCGTAATATGGCTCATTGTGGGCATAATTTTATATATGTACATATATGTGATATAGGTGAGAGACAACATTATTATGTGGGTTTATTTGGGTTATTCGGTACGAGACGATCCTAGGGAGCAAGTTAGCGGGAAAGTCACAACGAGACCCAATACCCGACTCGAGGCGAGTCAAGGGGCATTGTGGGTAATTGATACACTATTGGGTTATCGGGGTAACGGGAATAAGTATTCGAGGATATATTTGGAGTTAGTGAGATTTGGAGGGGATGTCAAGGATTTTGACCATTTTGCCATCGGGGACGTTTTTGGTACCCCGAGCCTCGGGATTAGCTTAAGTGACTTAACCCTTAAGGAAACAAAACATAAACACAACAAACACCTGTAGCAGCTCACTCAACCGACTCTCTCTCTCTCTCTCCCTCATTTTATTTCATTTTTCTAAGTGAATTGCATGAAGAAACCAAGGGATTTTCTAAGTGAATTATTACATTTGGTTCATCAATTAGAGCTGGTCAAGGATTACCGTTTTACCCTTCTAATTACCTCTTGTTTTGTAAGTACCATTAATCAACTAGTGAATAATTAATCTATAATCATATTACAGATTTGAGCTCAATAACTATTCAGTCCCAGAATTAATCCTTAAGGGAACTAATATTCGATTTGTCACGAAAGGATGGATTCCACTATTGTAAAATCATGTTCCCAGCAATTCAAATTATTGAATCTCCAAAAAAAATCTCACTAGCCTCATTATATTAAGAGACCTTAACGAATGAATCAAAAGATCTAATAGACATGAATAGGAGTTCATGACTACACATGATTTAGACTGATCTACAAATGATCATCTTTCATGATATGAATTAAATATTTATGGCAAACGGTAAGTTTATAAGGAAATTAATTCACATCAATCCTTTCATAGATAATTTTAATTATATAAATGACATTTACTAAGATGTCTATTTACGTCAGTAATCCAAATCTAGATTACTTGCATCCATCTATATGCTTAGTAAACCATACTAGCAACAATTGATTAAAGATTCCGTACTTTTATATGTTGTTGACTATTTTATTCATTATATATGATCTTAATTCTCTCATATGCATACAAGATCATATTCACATAAATGAATATAGAATTTTCTAATATTTATGTATAAATTATTCAAACAATTATTTCGATAATTAAATATAATAAAAATTGTACTTTTATTTAAATCAATAAAAATGTCTTTTAGGACACTAACCTTAACAATCTGCCACTTGCCCTTAAAGCAAGTAAGGCATCTCTCTCAATCCCATATTTCGTACATGACCCATAAAAGACTTTGCAGGAAGTGTCTTGGTAAACGAGCCTGCCCGATTTCGCTCCAACACTGTCTTCATAATTGTCACATCATTTTTGTGCACGGTCTCTCTTACCAGATGGTATTTTCTTTCTATATGCTTTCCTCTCTTGTGGCTTCTAGGTTCTTTTTAATTAGCTATTGTTCTACTTTTGTCACAATACATGATTAGTGGTTTCTTCATATCTGGAATTACTTCAAGATCAGTGTTGAACTTCCTTAGCTAAACCATTTCCTTAGCTGCTTTAGAAATTGATATATATTCCGCTTCCATGGTTGAATCTGCAATACTAGATTGTTTGATACATCTTCAGACTACTGCTCCTCCACAGAGAGTGAAAACTGACCCAGACATTGATTTTTGAATGTCTTTGTTTGATTCAAAATCAGAATCAGTGTATCAAGTAGGGTTTAACTCACCCCCTGAATAAACAAGCATATAATCTCTCAGTCTCTGAATATACTTGAGTATGTGCTTTACCACAATCCAGTGTTCTAAACCAGGATTTGATTGATAATGACTGGAAATTCTCACTGCATAGCATATGTCAGGCTTGTACACAACATAACATACATCAGACTCCCAACTACTGAAGCAAAGGGATACTTTCTCATGTCCTCTTTTTCCTGAGGTGTCTTTGGACACTGCTCCTTGGAAAGAATAATTCCATGTTTGGTCAGTAACTGGCCTTTCTTGGAATTCTCCATTGAGAAACTTTCCAACACTTTATCTACCAAATTTGCTTGAGAAAGTGCCAAAAGCTTGTTATTCCTATCTCTTAGGATTTAGATTCCAAGAACATAGCTCGCTTCGCCCAAACCTTTCATTTGGAACTTTTTAGATATCCACTTCTTTACATTTAACAGTGTCTCTACATCATTACCAATGAGTAGTCATCAACGTATAGAACTAAGAAAACTACTACTTTCCCTTTGATATATTTATATACACATACTTCGTCGACATTATGTTTGAAGCCATATGTTTTAATTGTCCAATGAAAGGTAATGTTCCAAGATCTAGATGCTTGCTTCAATCCATAAATGGATTTTAGCAATTTACACATCTTATGATCTTCCCCTTTTTGCACAAGCCCTTCTGGTTATACCATATAGATACTTTCATCAAGGTATCCATTTAGAAATGATATCTTGACGCCCATCTGCCATATCTCATAGTCTTAAGTGGTTGCTATGAATAAAAGAATGCGTATGGATTTTAGCATGGAAACAGGAGAAAATGTTTGTTCATAATCGACACCCTCTCTCTGTGTATAGCCTTTGGCTACAAGTCTTGCCTTGAAAGTCTCTACTTTCCCATCAGCACCACTTTTCTTCTTGAAGATCCATTTGCACCCAATGCACATAACTTCTTTAAGCGAGTCTACAAGTTCCCAGACAAAATTGGAAAAAATAGATTCCAGTTTTTGGTTCATGGATTTTTTCCATTTCTCCTTTTCATGGTATTCCATTACCTTTAACGGTCAATAACTCGTCCTTGTCAGGGTCAGAAACAAGGACGTATGCTTCATGTACATAGCGAATAAGTTGTCTCACGGCCCTCCCACTACGACATTGCACCGGGGTTTCTTTTTTCAGGAACTGTGGTTTCTTTGGTTTGTCATTTATCATTTAATGATGATGATGATGATGATGATGATGGAATTTGATCAATAGTGAGTGTATGCCCTAAACATCCATGGGCTATTAGCAAGCAGAGAAAGGGCATAATTATATCAGCCACGTGGATGCCACGTATCCGGAGCTGCTGTTACAGGTCCTACCTCTTTAGCTCGAGGTAACCAATGGCTTAACGAGATTACTAAGGAGTCAGGTCAGAAGTATGGACACCACGAGCTGAGGGTACATCAAGCTCGAGGTGCGAGCTTAAGTTTTCACCTCTGACCCCTTATAAAGTCAACCACGCGATGTAAACGTGCATGTATCAGACATCACGTGTTTGATCCATCCCCGAATTCTTGGACACGCAGCATAAACGTGCGTGTTCAGGCACCCACGACTGGGTTGGGTCGTGCGGCCCATTATCCCCCTTTCCTATTGATTAGACCACACTTCATTGTCAGGTCTTAGGAATTAATCATGAATGTCACAGAAGTGACATGATGGGTAAGAAGGTCACGGGATGACCTCCCTTGCCAACCCCCAGATGTCCTCTCCCTATAAATATGGAGATCCTGGGAGTTGCAAAGGGTTGGATTCTATTTTGTAAGGAAATAGCCCGTAAAGAATATCAGAGAGATATCAATAATATTGGCTGGTGGACTAGAAGGATTTTAACTTTTGAACCACCTAAAAAAGTATTCGTGTTATCATTTTATTTTGAGATCCTTCATCTATTACGATTCATTATTTAGCACTAATCCCGTTCTTTATTCTATTAATTATCTGTTGCCGAAGAACCGCGTCAACAGTGAGTTCCTCAAAAACTACTTTGCTCAGAGGTTTATAGTTAGTCGTATAGTCATGCTCACAGAAGGTTGCAATTGTAGACACAAATACCTTTTGGTCATTTTGACTATAGAAATAATCAACTCGTGTCTCTAATGTTGGTAACTAGTTTACCTTGTGCGCAGCGGAAAGCACGGGGTGTTGGGCCCAAGATTTCAAAAAAATTTATTTAAACAAACTTTAAATAATTGGATCCATTAACATGCAATGCATTAATCATAGAGAAAAAAAAAAGATGAGGATTTATCAGCTGAAGAACTATCAAGAATCCTTGTTATCTTTTTGTATTTCCAAAAAACATCCAATCCAAAGCAATTCTTCAAAATACTTAGACCAAAATCTTCCAAGATGTATCTCCACACCTCAATACGTGTGTGGGCATGTAGCGTAATGGTAGGAAAATTTTTCTAATTCAAAAGATATTCTCAACACATGAGATCTTCGAATATTAGGTCTGAGACAGTTTTCAGGGATAGATAAAATAATACAATCTATTTTATTTCTTTCAAAAGTCTTATGTTAAAAATTATTTCCACTGATAAATTTATAAAAGAATTAATTAACTTTTTGAAATTCAAAATTCAAAAAATTCAAAATGAAAATTATAAATCAATTATTAAACAATTAAATAAAAAAAAAAGAAATCTCCAAGACCAATTCTTGGACTCTCTTACATGCCAACTACAATGCATGCACTATAGTTGGCGTGTAACACATCCTTGTTTTTAGGGATGTGTTCCAATCATTTTCTTTTAATTATTATTTAATAATTAATTATTAAAAAAATATCTAAACCTCATAAATATTTATTAGATTAATTAAAGAATAAATACCATTTCAAATTCAAATCCAATTTGAATTATCAAAATATTCTTTTTCACTTTATTTAAATAAATAAAGCTAATTAATTCTAAATTAATTATCTTAATTATTTAAATGTTATTTTAAAAAATGCCATCTCAAATAAAAAATAATTTTTGAAAATATAATTAATTAATTTATTACTTTCAAAAATAAATATATTAATAAATCAATTTGTCTCGATTACATTTTTGACCCTGAAGAACAAGTTTGTTCCAAATATGTCATTTTCCTAATTTTTTCCAATTTCAACTCTTACCTTGAATAGTGTTGACAGATTCATCTTGGGACCTATGGACCTATAATTTCAAGCTCTAATTAATTTAAATTATTGATAAAAACTCTTTAATATAATAAACTTAATTTATTAATCTCAATATTTTTCCACTAAAAATATAAGATTGGACTCTTGTAATTATAGACATTTATTTATTGAGTACTTTTAAAACATAAAATTATCCATCAATTTAATCACTACATACAATTCAATCCTCTATTAATTTTTCATAATTAAAGTAGGAATTAGTTACCGTTTGACCTCTTTAATTATATCTTGTTTCCTTATGTACCATTAACATTACTAGTGAAGGTTAATTCAAAAAATAATTTATGAATTTGAGCTCAATAACCTTTCAGTTCCAAAAGTCAACCCTTAAGAGAACCATTATTCAATTCCTCTCGGAAAGGAATAGAATTCATATATGTATATTATTTCCCCAACCATTTACATTAAAGAATTCCCATAACAAATTTTTTTAGCCTGATCATTTTGCCAAACCATAACGAGTGAATCAAAGAAATTAAGATCAATTTGTATATGATCATCTTATGAATATAATTAATTAATACTTATAAAGTAAACAATTTATTAAGTATTAATAACACGTTGAGTCCCGTTCATGTATAACCACTTTATACAAAGTACATCTACTAAGATGTCCTACTACATCCGTAATCCGGATCTAGATTACATATATTCATAATACTAGTGAACTGTAGTTACAATATTTAATCCAAAGATTCTATATAATTTTGTTTTACTGAAAACTGTTTAAATTTGTTCCCTACAATCTTAATCCACTCGTACCAATACAAGATTGTAGTCACAATAAGGAATTTGAAATTTTCTGATATTTATATAATATTATTCTAATAATAATAATAAACAAAGAATATATGGACAAATTCATTTCATCAATATTTTTCAAAACATGTACTTTAAAGGGAACTAATCCCAACAGTGGTAGTGGGCACCTCAGAACATTCATCGGTGAGGAAAAATTTATGGTTCTCACAAATCAAAATCAGATTTAAATTTGATTTCTATCTTACAAAATTATCACCATTAAGTTTTTCAAGTGAATGTTTTTCCTGATGCTTTCGGGCCTACCATCCACGTCAGCATCTGACGACACATGGCGGTACATGTGGCACACTTCTTGAGACAATCTCGGAGGAGGAATACCAGGTCGACAAGTGAATAGTGTATAAGCTAATGAACCCTTGAGGAGGGGTCTCAGGACCCTTCGTATATTCTTGAAGCATAACTCCTCGAGAAGTCCCCGAGATCACGTCTATGGAAAGCATTTTCACGTTGACTTCTCGAAGACCCTAAGAAGTCCCCATAACTGCCTAGCAATATTTTCAGAGATTTCCAGCACAGTACGTCCTCAAGACTCAAAAGTAATTGGCCTTCGAAACTAGATGGTAGCGCAACAAGCAGAGTTGGAAACCGAGCGGACCAACATGGCCACCATGATGGAAAGCCTTAACGCCATGCGAGTCGCGCAGGCTCCATGAGGACTCCCCATGAATCTTCCGGCTCCAGAGGTGCCACAAGTCCAACAGGTACCCTTGGCGATCCCTCTGCTACCTAGTGCCAGAGGGAGTGGTGCTCAAAGGGCCCAAGAATGTGTCCAACAACCAATGCAAGAGCCCAAAAACCCTCAGCCACGGGCAAGGCATCAGCATAGAGTGAACAGGGTGGTGAGTGTGCAATCAGAAGCTCGGGTACGTCCGACACGTGGTCATCAGTTACCTAAGGAAAACCTAGTAATAGCAGCCCGCAGGAACGACCGAGTTCCCCCACACCATCCAAACACTAGTATTTTTGTCAACAATTATTTCATGCATGATGAGAACTTAGATGCGGAAGAACATTACGCAGCTCCCGAAAACCCAGACCTCCGAGAAGGATTGAATACTAGTTGAAGATGTGCTCGTCCACCTAGTCAAAATGGGTACGAGCAGCCTTGCCTGCGAGAGAGCTTGATCGCTCGTAGGGGAGGGGTCAAGCCCGACAATGACCTAGGTGGCAGGCCCGAGAACCCCAATCTATGAGACAATTAAAATGCTCGAAGGCAAGCTCAATAGCCTAAGTGGCCCGGGAACATGACATATAATCCAATTTTCACTAAACTCGTAAGAATGCAACAACAAATGGATAAGCTCTTGAAATGCCAAGGACGGGACACAGACTCCGATGAAGGATGAGGCGAGCCTTGTGCTCGCCACCTAGTCGAGGTGCCTATGCCTTTTGGATTTAGGATGCCCGTAATGGAGTCCTACAATGGGACTACGGATCCTACCGAGCAAATGGAAAGATTCAGCAGACAAATGATGGTACACAAGTGTCAAAGGAGGCCTGATGAACATGTTTTTCATTAACTCTCACCGGAGTAGCAAATGAGTGGTTTAAGAAGTATAAGCTTGGAACCATACATTCTTGGTCCCAGCTGTCCTCAGAATTCAGAAGACAATTCGTGGCCGCAAGGAAAGACAACTTTGAAGTTAATGCGCTAGCCTGGTGAAACCTTGAAACAATACATCAACCGCTTCAACTAGGAGGTTGCTAGAACTAAACTGGTAGATGGTAGACAACAGTTGATGGCCTTAGAGGCAAAAATCCTCCCCCGACTCCTCTGTGGGATGACTTGCGAAGAGAATGTTGTCATCCACTAGAACATTTTGCTAGGCGAGTCCAAGCATTTTTTAACAAGGAAGATGCTTTATTAGAGTTTTCAGGAGGGTATAGCACTATCCCAGGGTCCTCGACTCCCAGCCTGGGGTACTTTGCAGACCACTAGTATAGCCAAATCCTGACACCAAGTTTTGGGGGGGTCCTTAATTCCCAGTACAGCTTTTCTGCCCGTCAGGCCAGTTTTAGCGCCATACCAATGGCCTAAACTCAACCAACTATACAAAGAAATAACCAGGAGAGAGGGAAAAGGGGCAACAAAAACCAGTCTCAAGGAGGAAACAATAGGGGTAAAAAGAATCAGGAAGACAAATATACCCCTCAGTATGATGAATACACCAAATTGGTGGACACTCGCAAGAACATTTTTGTGGAAACAGAAAGGCAAATCATATATTGGAAGCCTCAACCACGTAGGAGAGATTGGGAGATGAGAGATCACTCCAAGTTTTGAAAATACCATAATGACATTAAACATAACACAAACGATTGTCGACAACTCAGAGCTGAGATCGAGAACCTCCTAAAGTTGGGGAACCTCTGACACTATGATCAGGGGCAACAACAAGGAGCTCCAGTTAGTCCGTACCAAGGACCACCTGTTGCTGAAGGGGTGCAGTTGTCGCCACCTTCTTTGGTAGCGCCTTAGCACCTTGTAGCAAACAATCCTTTACTAGTAGGGGACCAGGGACAGCTGCCTCTGATCCATCCAAGACGTAATGGTTGAGTGAATACCATATCTGGAGGACCGCTTTTGGGAGGTCAGTCAAGTTCTACACATAACAGGTATGCCCAGGCCCTCAATCATGATGAGGAAATCCATGCCCTTGGGCGATATCCCGTATAGATGCTAAAGATGGCTGACCAAGCAATCACCTTTACTTAAGAGGATGAACGAAAAGTTCACTTTCCTCACCATGATCCATTGGTAATTGAGCCTCAAATAGCCATAAATAAAGTGACGCAAATCCTCATTGATAATGGAAGCTCAGTGCACATATTGTTTAAGTGGGCTTTCAACAAGATAGGGCTCGAGGCCAAGGACTTGCAACCATGTACTTCTACATTATTTGGCTTCTTGAGAAAATGGACGGTTCCTGGTGGGCAAATCAAGCTGTCGGTTATATTAGGCGAGGCCCCAAGGAAACCCTTTAAGTATTGAACTTTCATAGTGGTCGAATACCCCTGGGCATACAATTTAATCTTAGGTCGACCAGTCCTCGTAGAGTTCAGAGCCATTAACTCTATTAGACATCTGTGTATGAAGTTCTCGACTGATGCGGGGGTTGGATTGGTCTGACGAGACCAGAAAGAGGCCCGACAATGTTATAATATGTCAATATGACTTCCAAACCAGCCTAGTCCCTCAGTCATGTTAACTAAAGAGATACATGACATGTAGGCGCCCCGCCCCAATGACCAAGTCCCTGAGATTCATGGAGAAGAGGAGGATCTAGACCCCCATATGGGAGATGATTATTTGGCTGTGGATCCAGGGGAATAGCTAGAGGAAATACAACTAGATGAAAACTATCCCTGCAGAGTGGACAAAATTTGAAGGGGTCTAAGTTGGGATCACATGAAGACATCCTTGGGCGAGGACCTTGTCTCTTTCCTTCGTGAGAACAAGGATGTCTTCATGTGATCCCATGCTGATACGGTCGTCACCAATCCACATGTGATCATTCACGCCCTCAATATTGACAAGAACGCCTCCCCCATCCAACAAAATAGAAGGTTGATCAATACCGACCAGTTCAAGGCCTTAAATGCCGAAGTACAGAAGCTTTTGGCCAATAATTTCATCTGTGAGGCCTTGTATCATTTCTGGGTAGCAAATCCAGTCCTATAAAAACATCCAAATGGGACTTCGAGAACCTGCATAGATTTCACGGATGTCAACAAGGCATGTCTGAAGGAATGTTTTCCTCTGCCACACATCGACCAGTTGGTAGATGCCACCTCAGGGCATGAACTATTAACCTTCATGGATGCCTACTCTGACTACAACCAGATCACCATGCATATCCCCGGTCATTGGAACACTAGTTTCTTCATAGATAAAAGAGTGTACTGTTATAAAGTGATGTCTTTCAAGTAGAAAAATGGAAGCGCGACCTAGTAGAGGTTGGTCAACAAAATGTTTAAAGATCTGCTCAAACGCAACATGGAGGTGTTTCTCAATGACATGTTGATAAAGTCGAAGACCTTAAGGGAACACGTCCTAGACATGAAAGAAGTTCAACCTTCAGAAGTGTACTTTTGGAGTAGCTTCAGGAAAAGTTTTGGGTTTCATTGTGAGTTTGCGAGGCATAGAAGTGAGCCCTAAGAAGATTAAAACACTCATTGACATGTTTTCCCTTCAAAAACGAAAAAGACGTCTAGAGTCTAACTAGAATAATTACCGCCTTGAGTGCTACCATTTTTTAATTTCCTTTGAGGAGGTCAACAGTTCGAGTGGCCCAAGAAGTGCATGGAGGCTTTTAAGGCCCTTAAAGCTCACAGTTTTCAGCCACCAATCCTCTCGAAACCAATAGACAGAGAGGTATAATTTTTTATTTGGCCATCTCCAAGCATGCAATTAGCATAGCCTTGGTACGCGCTGAAAGGAAAATGTAACATCCCGTCTACTACATTAGCAAAAGACTGCTAGGGATTGAATCTCGATACCCTCTGATGGAAAATTTGACCTTTTTCCTAGTGGTGGCTTCTCGGAAGCTCCATCCTTATTTCCATGCAAATGATATAAAGGTTCTGACCAACCTTCCCTTGTGACAAGTTTTGCAAAAGACAGATGCCTCAGGAAGGCTACTGAAGTGGGAAATAGAGCTCAGCCAATAAGATATAGCATAATGCTCGAGAACAACAATTAAAGGCCAGGTCCAAGTTGAATTTATTGCCGAGTACACAAGCATATGTGACAAGTCAGAGGCAAGTGGAATAAAGGGGCCTATATGCCTTCTGGGGCTAGCCTTATTTTGGTATCACCTGCTGGCCATCAAGTCCACAGTCCACAGTGGAACCGAGTAATGATTTCAATCTACACTATGGAAGCCTGAGAGTGTCGCAAAGCCTCAGTGCCAAAATTATGTGTGCGGAAATCATAAAAAGAAATTGTCTAAGTTGAAGGGAACAAACATGCAAATTAAAAGAGTTGTATATTACGTTACAAATTATATACAACTTATGAGCAATTTTAAGTTTGAGCTCAAAAGGCCCGAAGACCTGTAAAAAAAATTATATACACAAAGAAAAATTTATAAGACTACCGTGGAGGAAGCCCATCACAACTGGTGGGAGCATTCAAGGACCTGGGGGGTAGCTCGACAGAAAGGACAAGTACATTCTCGAAGCCAGTAGGCCCGGGACTAGTCAAAACACTGTTCTCAAGAGCCTCCCCGACTTTCAAGTGTTCTTCGCAGCGGCCTCGAACATAGGCTTCGTCATCCCCAAGGTAGCTTACGTCCGGGTCTAGATTACAAAGCCACACATTGAAAATAGCATCCATACCGAATGAATTGGATTACTCACGATGCTTGGCCACCACACATTGAAACACTTATTGTTAGGGTTTTATGCCCTAATTAAAACCCAATTTCTTTGTAATCTCATTTGTTATCAAAAAAAGAATAGAAGTCATTTTTTAACTTTGTCAATCACTTTGCTCACATATTTTATTTTCATGATTATTTGTTTAATATAAACTTCTATTAAATCCCGAGCATATAGCTAATCGTATTTATAGTGACGTAATCACAGTGGAATATAAATATGATTATATGTTCAAAATAAGTTAGTCCTAAGATTAGTTAGTGCACAGAATTTACACTGACTTGCCAATCAACGATATGATCTACTTACACATTGTAGTGTTATGTTCTTTCCAGAACATTAGCACAGTATATAAGATCAGATGTATTTGTTACATCAAACTGGATCGATATTGACAATTAATAGGATAACTAAACATACCGTTATTATCTATTCTAGTCAATTCAATCTCAATTTTGAGTGGTTAGTATTCTAACTGATTGTTGTTGACGGTGAGAACTCGTCAACGAAATTAAGTTGGAAAAATTATCAAATCAATATCACTGATCTGAAAACTATAAAAACTTGAACAATAACTCAAGAACAATGATAGAACAATAATGGAGAATTCAGTCTTTCATTCACACTCAAACCTCTGCTACAGTCAAATTTCCAACCCCCTTTCAGGTGGTTTTAGAGTTCATTTTATAGTAGGCTCTAATGGCCTTAGGTACATAGTGGTCCAGGGGACCAAGTGGTACATACGTACTGTGTCAGGGGAGTGGCTCCAGAGGCTGTGGTCGTACACCCCGTACAGGAGCAGGTGTCAGGAGGATGTCTCCACTACTTGTCTGTATCCATGTCTGATGCGTGGTGGCAGGCGTAGTGGCGCAGGAGGTAGTGGTGTCGGCTCTGACCTATGGCCGTAGACGTACGAACCATAACTCCTATCCTTGCATACCCACTCCTGGCATTCCCACTACTTGTCTGGTAGGGGTACTATATCCGTACTCTGACTTCTTTAGGTTTGTAGGCACATTCCATATTCATGCATGTACCTTGCCCCTTGTGAGTATTCTCACCACCAAGGCCATGGACGAGGCCGTGGGCGAGGCCGTGGGCGAGGCCGTGGGCGAGGCCGTGGGCGAGGCCACGGGCGAGGCCACGGGCGAGGCCACGGGCGAGGCCACGGGCGAGGCCACGGGCGAGGCCACGGGCGAGGCCACGGGCGAGGCCGTGGGCGAGGCCACGGGCGAAGCCATGAGCGAGGCCACGGGCGAAGCCATGAGCGAGGCCATGGGCGAGGCCATGGGCGAAGCCATGGGCGAGGCCATGGGCGAAGCCATGGGCGAAACCATGGACGCATCTCGCGAGGCCACTTGGGTGGCATGGCCTAGGCATCTCGCGAGGCCACTTGGGAGGTGCGGCCTAGGCGTCTCGCGAGGCCACTTGGGTGGCGTGGCCTAGGCATCTCGCGAGGCCACTTGGGAGGCGCGGCCTAGGCGTCTCGCGAGGCCACTTGGGTGGCGTGGCCTAGGCATCTCGCGAGGCCACTTGGGAGGTGCGGCCTAGGCATCTCGCGAGGCCACTTGGGAGGCGCGGCCTAGGCATCTCGCGAGGCCACTTGGGTGGCGTGGCCTAGGCATCTCGCGAGGCCACTTGGGAGGTGCGGCCTAGGCGTCTCGCGAGGCCACTTGGGTGGCGTGGCCTAGGCATCTCGCGAGGCCACTGGGGAGTTATGGCCTAGGCATCTCGCGAGGCCCTTTGGGAGGCACGGCCTAGGCGTCTCGCAAGGCCACTTGGGTGGCGTGGGCTGGCGGGGCCAAGCGAGGCCATGTCGCCTCATGCCTAAGCATCCGAGCGGGGCCGTGCGAGGCCATGACATCTTAGCACCCACACCTTGTAAACCGCGTGTTTTCCCTTGATGAGATTTTGAGCATCAACAATTGTATTATTTGAGTTCTTTGACTTGTTTGTTACTAGCTTACCCTACGGACTAGCCCATACTTACATCTTGGGAGCTCGGTAGTATAATTGAGTGGGAGTGTTAATCATAGATATGAAAATCTATAGCTTCTGATGAAGAAGTGAAATGATGGTTTCCTTTTAGTTTGGTTCAAGGTGTTAAATGATAGGATCTCATTTCAGTAATTAAATTAGTTTACTGAAGTATCATTTACAAGGAACTAAGTGTTTTAAGGATAAAATACAATGAAGGGTAAAACAGTATTTTAGTCCCATCTCATTGTAGACCGTTTATAGAGGATTGAGTGACAATTATGGTTGTAATAATTGATAATTAATAGCGTATCTATATTTTTTATAGAGCGTTCTATGAATTCATGAGTGCAATTCTGAGTCTTTATTGGAGTCACGAGGAATTAATAAGTTAGTAAATTTATTTGTTAGATTTATGATAACTTATTGGAGCTTGATTTCATAGGCCCATGGTCCTCACTGTACCTTGGATAAAATCATCTAGATAGTCTCAATTAATTGATTTAATTATCAATTAGAATTATCAAAGTTGACCAAGTCAATTTTTGATAGTTTCATAAAGTTATACAATTTTAAGAAGAAAAGAGAAATAAGGGCAGATTTATTAATTAAGATAAATTGGTATCTAAATTAATAAATAAGTTTAAATCAAGATTCCAATTATAAATAATTAATTTGATAAAAGAATTAAACAATTATTTAATTAATTAAATCAATAGAAAATAATACATGCCTTGATTTTAAGCCCAATGGGCTTATAATCAAATGGGAAATTTCACGAACCTAAAGCCCATGATAATTTTGACCTAGGGCTATTAATTGGTTGTTATTTTATTGCTTTTTTAATTAAATAAATAACCTAATTGAGTCTATAAAATGAGTGTTAAGAGAGAAGTCAAAGAAAAGTTGAAACGCAAGTTTCTAATAGGTTTTAGATTCTCTCTAAATATAAGTCATTTCTAAGCCTCAATTTTTCTCTTCTATTCTTCTTCTCTCTTTATCTATCTCATGTGTTGAGAATTGCCCACTCTAGTCTAGGTGATTCTAAGGATACTTTGGATGGCTTTGAAGAAAATTGAAGATCGGTTCAGTTTCTTGGTAATACTCTACAAGAGAAAGGATACAAGGGTTAGAGAAACTGAAGGAATGACTCATTCATTCCGCTGAGTATAATGTAAGTATTCTTATCATATTAACTTTCTCTTTAAATTCAATTTTAGAAACACGTTCTGGGTTGTCTCATATTAACTTTTTTAATATTAGATCTACATGAAAATAAATAAAGAACATGTATAAGTTTTCCCAACAGAACGACGCCATCACCTTTTAGTTTTGGCAACTCTGCTTCAGACTTGTTCAGTAGGGCGGTATAGTTTTTGAGCTCCTTATGATGGTGATGGGTGTCCCACATCAACCTCACTTTCTTGAATAGTGAGGAGGGCCATCTACAGAAAGGATGAGCATCGAAAGTCAGTAATATGTGGGTAAAATTAAGAACTAGGATACCGTTTAAATTGAAGACAACTTACCTTAACGAAAGTCACCGATTGGCATTAAGAAAGATAGGCAATGTTCTGCTCCCTTAGTTGGCCCGTCGGCGAGGGGTATACTCCCCATCATATCTCCCACCATTACCAGTAGGCCTGTGACCAAGGGGGAGACCTCCTCCTCAAGGTCCCGGAGGTATTCTTTGAAGCAAGCATGAGTCAAAGCCTCAGCGTCATCCTGGTTCTACTTAGTAGAAACTATGCTCGGCACCCTCGTCAAGGGGGCACGACACAAAGAAGCTGCCAGGGATGGTGCAGACTCCTCAGTAATTGCCTTGCCATGTTGCGCTACCAGTTTGAAGGCCTCTTTGGCCACAGGGAGCCTCCCCACATCTGCTAGACGTAGTCCGAGAGGAGCAGCCACGTCCTGGCAAGGACCCGCCATCAAGGCCAAACTCATTATTGTGGATGGAACCTCGCTGACAAAGACGGTCACTCAGTCAGCCCAAGCAGCCGTGGGGGCATCAACGATTGTAACTCTTTGTGTTTTTATGCATCTTCGAGGGCTTGCCAGCCTGTTTCCTTTTTCAGGCCTCCATAGCCGCTTTCTTCTTGTCGATAATGAGGGGTGCAAAGTACATTTGGCCTAAAACACAATAAAAGGTAAGAGCTATTCGACGAAGAGCAAGGAAAAAGAAAAAAATATAGGGACACAGCCTAGCTTGGGGAATGTCATCATACCATCAAAGACCTCCTCGATGACAGGGGACCTCTCGGAGAGAGGATTTCTTTGCAAGTCATCCAAGTCCGCCTCACTCCCCGAAGAGACCAGTTCCTCGGCCGTCCTCTTCGTGGCATCAAGAAGTAGACTCTGATTCAGGCCTGCATTGGTGTTGTATTCGTCAAATCCTCTGGCCCATATTGCCAAGATTTGGTCCACAACAGTTCTCCCTATGAGATCCCCAGGATGGTGGTGATGAACCACCTCATCGATACGGTCGAGGTAGTCAGCATAATGCTGCCTCGACCAATGTCCATCGACATACCCATACGAACGTAAAGTATGTGTAAAAAAGGAATGTCCCAGACTGTGACCCTCGTCAATAGTTCAGGGATCAAAGATAGAAATCTCCTCACCATAGTTCTCAACTTCAAGCTTCCTCAAGGTACACAGGTGACGGGTAGTGCGTTGGACGCGGATGACTTCGAAGACCTCCTCAACCTCGTCCTCTAGCTTGATCTGGGGCTCAGGAGCTAAATGGCAAGGACAACCATCCTCGGATTGAAAGCCTCCTCATCGACAATCTTCAAGGGAAATTATCGAGAGTTCTCGGCAGCCTCATCAATATCCTCCTCTAGGGGCCCAAGTTCTGGTGCGTCCAAGTCAGCAAGCTCGTCAACCACAATCATAGGGAAGATACGCCTTTCACTACAATGCAAGTTAACTATCCCCATCATGTCAAGACAATCAACTCTTTTCTTGGCCTCGATAAGTTTTGTTTCTCTCAGCCAGGCAGTTGTGGTCAACAGTTGAATATCCCTCTCTTTGTGAGAGAGGGCATGAATGGCTTGTGCCCACACCAAGTACTCGTCTTTCTATTGGGGGCTCGAGGAGTGACCTACAGAAGAAGAGGCTACAGTTGGGTGAGACAAAGAATGGACCAATGGACCACAGAAAGGAGGAGTATAACAGTACAATCACTTACTGGCTTGGTTGAAGGCCAAGCGAAGTAAGTCGTTATTGTGGGTGTTGAAGCTTGTTGAGAAGAATAATTTTTTTTTGGATTCTCAGGGTTTTTTCTCATTGTGATGGAGATTCAGTAAGGTGACACCCACTTTTTCAGCTGGTAAAAGTTGTCCTCCCGACCGCCCTTTTTAGGAACCGCTTTGCGTTGAAAGTTGTAATGAAGCTCTTCGAGGCTCGGGAGGACCCAGTTCCTCTTCTTGCACAAAACATAGAATGCCTCAAGTCTTCGATAGGCATTGAGAATAAGTTGAAAGGTCAAGATCCGTATCCACAACACAAAATTCATGAAATAATGGTGGAGTGGAAGGGTCACCCCTGCTTCCAACGGGCCTTGCTCCATGCGGAGAAAACCTGTTGTAAGAATTACAGGCCCTCTATGTCCTATTAGTGATCATGTTAATGAATTTGAGGGAGGAGATTCCATAATGCTCTTTGATAACTTCGAGCACATCCACAGATGTTAACTTAGAGACTGTGTTCACTGATTCGAAGTGTGTGGCTCTAGGAGGAGGTGCTCGGGGGTTTAACACAAGGCCTGGGGATTGTAAGGAAGCTGAGGGTCTTGGTCAGTCTTGTGAATATTGAGCCATTAGACCAGGAAGTGCCACAATAGTTCTACCAGATGAAGAGGGTGGACCGATCCGTTTAATGAACCCCCGATGCCTTCCTTCGCGGAGCCATTAGACCAGGAAGTGCCACAATAGTTCTACCAGATGAAGAGGGTGGACCGATCTGTTTAATGAACCCCCGATGCCTTCCTTCGCGGAGTTCTCTAAACTTGTGAGTTGTGTTCTCCCTTGATATAGATAAGTCTTCCCACTCTCGATTCTCCCTCTATAAGTGTAGATTCCTCGATAAAGGATAATCATGGACAAATTTTTCTTCTGGAACATCATGGAGCAGGGACAAAAATCTAGAATCGAAGGAGTGATATCCATCTACACGCAATTCTTCGAGTTCGGAGTCATGGGATATCTGAAACAAAAATGAGTTGTTAAGTACTTGGCCAAAGAAGGGAAAAGAAAGATACTCTGACTAACATAAAAAAGGAAGACACTGTTCACAGAGGGCAAAGAGAAAAAGTGGAAAGGGCCCAGAAAGGAAAAGTAAACCCTAGAAATCCCTAACTTCAAAAATCACAAAAAACTATCGTGTAGGGACTAAACCTAAGGCAAGCCCACAAATCATGGACCATGTAAAAAACATTGAAAGAGGAATCTCAGGGAAAATAAACTTATGTTATAAGGAGCGCCAGTATGTCTAGTATGTAGTCCTTACACAAATAAATCGACGTCCTTTGACTTCAAATATCATTGTCTTACTGTTGGGGTGATTGATTGGATCCAGGGCGAACAGTAGGTGAAGGTTGGGGAGTCTTTTGATGAGAAAAGATGGAGGGAGTTTGCAACTCAAAGGAAAATTGAAATGGCAAAAAAATTCGGATGAAGGTGGAAAGAAGAAGAATCTCGGGTTTTAAATAGGCTTTTTCTAAATATTGAATCAATGACCAGATCGTTATTGCAGGTACTTGAGTACCATACGACGGCTCTCCTTGAAAAGTACAGTCTTAAGATGCCTGACCAGTCGAAATGTGACATATGCACCCAAATTTAATGCATTCGCAATAGTCCGTTCTCTCAGCTAACGCTAGGTGTCTCATCATTTAAGGCAATCACAGAGGTTCCACCACTAGAAAGCCTACACGTGTCCTATAGTTAGTCCACGACACAACCTCCAAAATGAATCTCATTCTTGACATGCGTCTAGCAAAGAACAGGGTTGCCGACCAAGTGCCTAAGTAGTTTTTACCATGTGTCGACTGGCGATAAGTCTCCACCGCATGAAATACGCTAGAGACTTGTAGGGGAAATGGCTCCAAAATATTTATGGTTCTCACAAATAAAAACCAGATTTAGTTTTGATTTACATCTTATAAAATTATCACCATTGAGTTTTTAAAGTGAAAGTTGTTCCAGGCCTTTTTCGGCCTACCATCCATGTCAGCATCTGACGACACGTGGTGATACATGTGGCATACTACTCAAGAAGATCTCAGAGGAGGACTACCAAGTTGACAAGTGAATGGTGTATAAGCTACAAAACCTTCAAGGAGGGGTCTCGGACCCTCTGTGAATTCTTGAAGTGTACCTCCTTGGGAGGTCCCCGAGATTAGGTCTACGGAGGTCCCCATAACTGCCTAGCGAGATTTTTAAAGATTTGGGGGACCGCATATTGAATGAGTGGTCCCAAGTGCCTTTTTCATTAGGATTTTGGGACCACCCCCTTTTTAGGCTACGGAGCCGCCCAAATAGGCCTATGGCCAGGTGACATGTGTAATATACCTAATATGTAATGAATAATTTCTAAAGAATTTGAGAATAGAATGTAAATGTATCTTTCATTAAGAGTTGACAACCCTTTTATCTGAAACCTGAGATTTTGGACTCTCATTTTACCTTGGAGCAAGACTATCCTCTGCCTAAGCTGTAAACCCTAAAAAACTCGTGATTTCGGTGAGCTTTCCTTTATACAAGTGACTCGTGGACTAGACCTTGTTAATAGTCGAACCATATAAAAACATGTGTGTTGTGATTCATTTTGTTTGAAGTGCATAACCCCAGAATGTGAGAGGAAGAGATGAGTTGCTTAACACAGACCTGACCATGTTCAACAAGGTCCTATTTCTTCTCTTTGAAATACCATTTTGTTGTGGTGTACCATGTACTGTGAGTTGGAATAGAATGCCATGCGCGAGCATGAAATTTTGAATCTAAATCCAAATATTCTCTACCTTGATTTGATCAAAGTGTCTTAAGAGATTTACCTAATTGCTTCTTAACTTAAGCATTGAAGTCTTTAAACTTGCCAAAAGTTTCTGACTTCCTAAGTTTGGATGCCAAAAATCCACTAAAGAAAAACTCTCTAGTCCCCGGTCGGAACACATGGATAAAGGTAGCTTAGTCATGTTATTGGGCTTGAGCTTGTAGGCCTTTCGAAAATGGGAGGTTGCCTCAAGGGAAGAAACACATTATGAGTCATGGGGTTTGGCCCTACTAAGCTAAGGGGCCAAAATAAACATTGCAAAAGAATAGGTGTACAAGGCACTCAGATAATGAGGTCTGGAGTGCCCGAGCGAGGTTGACATGCTCATAGGTCAAGATGTACTCACATACGTGAGAGTTGACAAAGGCACCTAAGGCATGTGCCTACCTATGTGCAAAGGACACTCAAGCCATGTATGGCGAAGGCACCCAAGTCATATGCCTCGGCCATGCTAGCATCCCGCGCGGCAAGACATGCCACACCATAGCTCCGTGCGCGTCTCGCGAGGTATGGCCTCGCGACGGAGCCTCGTACAGCGAGGCACAACCCATCTCGCCTACGCGCATCTCGCGGGGGACAGCCTACCAAGAAGCCTCGCACAGCAAGGCACAACCCATCTTGTTCACGCGCGTCTCGCGAGGTACAACCTTGCCAAAGAGCCTCGCGCAGCAAGGCACGACCCTCCTCACACCGCGCGCATCTCGTGAGGTCCGATAGCACCCAGGAGTCGCGCACCATCCCTCAGACAGCCTCGCATAGCGAGGATGAATGCTACGCCCCTTCCATTGAACAGCCTCGCATAGCGAGGATGTGTGCCTTGTGCCTTGTATCTCGTCCCAAGCCTCGCGCCTAGCATCTCGACGGAGCACCCCTCGGCCATGCACCTTGGGCCTCGTGCCAAGCACCCCTCGCCCATGCATTAGGGCCTCGCACCACCATGGTCTTGCGCCACCAGCCTCGCACACCTGGGCATCAAGTCCTCGCGCACCCATGTGCAAGGGCCTCGTACCACCATGGTCTCGTGGCCCCCTAAGGCGTCTCGCGCTACCAACCTCGCGCACCTGGGCGTCAAGGCCTCGCGCACCCATGTGCAAGGGCCTCGCACCACCATGGTATCGCGGCCCCTAAGGCGTCTCGCGCCTGCATCCTCGCGCACCTAGGCGTCAAGGCCTCGCGCACCCATGTCCAAGGGCCTCGCACCACCATGGTCCCACGGCCCCCTAAGGCATCTCGCGCCACCAGCCTCACGCACCCATGTGGAAGGGCCTCGCACCACCATGGTCCCGCGGCCCTCTAAGGCATCTCGCACCACCAGCCTCGCACACCTAGGCATCATGGCCTCACGCACCCATGTGCAATGGCCTCACACCACCATGGTCCCGCGGCCCCCCATGGTGCCTCGCACCAACATAACCATCAGGTACAAAGTACCCGTACGTGTATGGGTGTAGGACGTACGACCATGAGGAGGACAGAAGTGTGACCCTGACATTGGTATCATGCAGGTAGTGGAGGTACAGATTTGTCCTGAAAGTGGAAGCACTATGTGTATGCCTCTGACCACGTACCAGGCCGACACCATGACTTTCTGCTCCACCACGACATGTGCCATTACCCAGACAATGTACCTATGTACAGTCTTGTCCCCTGGGACCACAATGTATGAGGAGCCATTAGAGCTCCAGTATAAATAGATCATTACCCCTCCAGAAAAGGAGTTGGAAAATTCATTGTATGCAGAGGCTATTAAGCAATATACATTTTTTTACTCCATTGTTGATATGTGTTTATCCTTCTATAAGTTCATTCTAAGTTCTTATCTAAACATCGCCACACTTACCTTTGAGTTTTTCGATCTAATTTTTGTGACGAGATTTCACCGTCGACACTAAGCATTAGGTATGACCATATCTTGAGCAGTCATCAATTAAAGTTGCGAAATACTCATAACTACCTCTAGCTTGTATATTAATTGGACCACACACAACGTGGTGTACAAGCTCTGATGGTTCTTTGGCTCTATTACCTTTCACTGCGAAAGGGCATTTAGTCATTTTGCCTTCTAGACAGAATTCACAAACCAGAAGAGGTCGTTTAGTTAGTTCCTTCAATGTTCCATCTTTTGTTAACCAGTTTATTCTATCTAGACTAATATGACCTAGACTTAGATCCCATAGATATGTGTCATCGTCTTTATAAACTTTTTGTCTTTTGTTACCTTTTGGTTTAGCTACTTTAAATAACTCATACATATTAATTGATCATTCATTTGGCTTGAGCATATACATTTCGTTTGTTTGTTTAGCCTCACAAATATTGAAACTGTTGACGCGGTTCTTCGGCAACAGGTAATTAAGAGAAGAAGAGAAAGAGATTAGTACTTAAAAGTAGAACCACCGCAGATATGAAATCTTTGTGAGAAGAACTAGGTGACCCTAAACACGTTTTTTAAGTGGTTCGAAGGTTAAAATCCTTCTACTCCACTAGTCAATATTATTGATCTTTTCTGGGTAATTGGTTTACAAAATATATAGTTCTTACAAGACTATTTTTTCCAACCCCTATCAATTCCCAGGGTCTCCATATTTATAGGAGAAGGCACCTGGAAATTGGTAGGGAGGTCATCCCGTGACCTTACCATTTGTCATATCAAGTCTGTGATATTCATGATTACTTCCTAAACCTGACACACAAGTGTGGTCTAATCAGTATGGAAGGAGATAATGGGCCGCACGGCCCAACCCATCCGTGGGTGTCTGAATACGCACGTTCCTGCGGCGTGTCCGAGAAGTCAGGGGGATATCGGACACGTGATGGCAGGATTATGCACGTTTATCTTGCGTGTTGACCTCCCATAGGGTCAGAGCTTCCTGAGAAGCTCGCTACCGGAGCAATCCATAACCCGAGCTGATCCTTCAGTGGTCGTCGGATGTTGTTCCAGCTCCTGGAACAACAAGAAGGAGCAGGAAACTCCATCCCCTCGAGCTAGAAAGGGCCCGTCCTGAAGATAAAGCCTCTGGCCTGTGGGAGCCTCGGGCTAAATCATGTTTAGTCCGAGGATCGTCCTGTTAAACAGCCTGTGGGAAATCCAGGGCGTACATCTGCCCCCCAAGCTCCTGCTCGTGGTTCATGACGTCAGACATGGGAGACCACAGTTGGAGCTTTTAGACTTCTCCCACAACCCTTCGCATTCCATGATTTTCGCATGCGTCTGATACGTGGAACGCCGCGGGTGGCGACGGTACATTCTACGAGAACCGCATTAAATGGCCTAGCCTACTGTCCAGCCGTCGTTTCACATTTCGAGTGGAGGGTCTCCCAGGAGCCTTTTACACGTGATCCCCCCTTGTATAAAAAGGGGGTGGTCATCCCACGCACGGACCACCTTACTATTCAGAACCTCTCAAATTTCCTTCTTTTCTCTCTGACCTTCCGAAGAGCAAAACCCTCATTTCCATTGCTCTCATCTTCTCCGTTCACGAAGCTTAAGCGTGCGAGTTCCTTCAAGGCCTTGGAGACTACTGTGCCAACGAAGCCCCTACCCGCGCAGCAACCTCGCTCACCATCCAACCCTACACTGTAAGTCTTCTGTCCCCATTTATTTTTGAAAGCATGCCACTGTAGCCTAGGTAAAAAATTTTACTGTAGCCACATGCAGAGGTTTTCTGGGTCGCGCGGATATGGAGGGTGATGGCCCTTCTTTGATTAGGGCACATTTGCCATGGGACATCGCCTTAGAACATGGGTTCCATGATTCTTTCTTAGGAACAATTTCTGGTAGGATCCGTAGGAACTTTGGGTGCAAAAACCGGGTAGCTTAGGGAATACGCCTTAAAAGCGGTTTTGCCACGCCTTGCCTGTTGAAACTTTCCCCCCAAGGCAAAATTTTTTTTTTCTTACTCTGAGCCATCTGACACACGAATTCCGAGTAATCTGGGATCTGTTGAGGGCATAGGCGCGTGTTCCTTGGAACGCGTGGCACCACTCTCCACGGGCTGGGCTTACCCCAGCTCGTGTACTTAATGCTTGCCTCACTCTCCTGCTTGGGTCACCTTTTCTAAAGTGTTTTCTTTTGTTCGATAGGCGACCAGATGGCTCCAAAGAGAAATCTGCCACAGAAGAATGTGGGAAGTTCGGCCTCCCAGAAGGATAAAGGAAAGGCGGTGGTGACCAGCTCGCCAATTCCTCACTTTGGACCGGCGGTGGAGAAGCAGGCCGAGGTGGCTCCTGACGCGTTTTTCGAGGCGGAGAGAATCATCTCGAAGATAACCAGCCAGGCAAAGATCACCAAAATCTTCCTTAACCACAACATTCCTCTGGGGAAGACCTCCGTGATCGCCCGACCTGCTGCGGATGGGGAGAGGAGCTGTACGCCGCTCGACGAGTCTTTCGCGGCCTGGAGCGGGGAACACTTCAAGGCAGGGGCCTTCCTCCCCCTGGATCAGTATTTTGCTGATTTTCTGAACTACGTGGGGTTGGCCCCATTTCAGCTCCCCCCCAATTCCTACCGTCTGCTGGCGGGACTGAGGTATTTGTTCCAAAAGCATGAGTGGGAGGTCCCCACTCCTGCTGATATCTTGTATTTCTTCTGCCTCAAAGCCAGCCCGGACCAGCGGGGGCGAGGCGACGGGTTCTATTACTTAACCCGCTTCCCTAACACAGCAGCAGTGATCGAGCTGCCGAGCCATCCAAACGACTTCAAAGACCAGTTTTTTATGTCTACTGGGTTCCGAAACTGCGATCATCATTATTTCAACCGCCCTCGTAAGTAATCCTCCATTTAGCTCGCCTTTTAACGGTTATCTTATTTTAGCCCGTCCCTTATTCCAATTCTGATTTCGACCAACCTTGCAGCCATCTACTCGAGGACCGAAAAGTCCGTGACCCTCGGGGGTCAATACGATACACTGGCGAACCTGCCTCCCAGTGAGAAAGACTACCGCGTGCTCGTGACGGACGAGACGATGGTATTCTGCAAGCTGATTTTCCCAAATCAGACTTTGAATTTGAAAAGGCCCCGGGGGCCTCCCCCAGCCCGCGACAACAGGCCGATCGTCGCGGAGGAGGTCGCAGATGACGAAGGCGAGGAAGAAGGTGAGGAAGTTCCTCTGGTGAGGAACAGGAAGCGGAGCTTGGAGGTCGCCCAGGGGATGATCGAGGAGAGGGCCCAATCCGGAGCAGCCGCGGGTCCTTCCGGTCAAGGTAACTTTTACTTATTTAAGAACGTAGATAGGGCCACTGCAGACCCCCGGCTGGTTAGGTTCAACCCTAGGCAGCTCGTCCATCGTCACCCAAGGAATCCGGACCTGGACACGCTTCTGCTCCACTGCGTTGACCAGCTCGTGCTGGACAACCAAGAGAGTCGGCCCAAGGGTACCGTAGTAGTAGATAATACCCTAGCCTTTAGGTCGGCCATTTTTGTGGAGTATGGGACCAATTTACGCACGTGGCCTGCGCTCCAGAGGGGCGTCTACGCTCCGGGGATTAGGCAGTACGTAGAAGAGTCCAGCCCTGATTCAGAACCGGACCTAGAACCTTCGCCAGTTCGTGAGATAATCGTCCTAGGCTCTTCCAGCTCGGGGGGTAGGGCTCCCTTAGTATTTGCTTTCTTATTGCCTTTATTTCTGTATGATTGCTGATAACCGTGTTTTTTGCTCTTTGGCAGAAGAGATGTCTCAGCCCGGGAATAGTCTGCGGGGCGTTGTGTTTGGTGGGAATCCCCCAGCGGGGCCGAGGTTAAAGAGGCTTCGCGAGTCCAAGAGCTCGACCGGGGTCTCCACCAAATCCCCAGCTACGGAGAAGGGGAGAGACCCGTCATCCCAGGTCGCGGGGGCGAACCTCCCTGTCGCCAGGACAGGACTCATGCATCCGCCACCCCAGCGATCTCCACTGGCCGCCCAGGACGGGGTAATAGAGGTCGGGAATCTGGCCGCGGTAGCCCCGGACGTGCGTATCCCGGTCGACCCCCGGGCTCTGGAGAAGATGCCCGAAGCATTCCGGGGTACGGTGTACGAGTCGGCCAGCTACGCCGTCAGCCACTATTACAATATCAGGGAGAAGGAGCTCCGGGCCATCGAAACAACGAGCCCGGTCCGAGTTATAGAGTCCGCTATGGACATGACTTTAACGGTAAAGTGCCCCCTTCCTTCAAGGCTTTGACACACACACGCCGCCTTTCTCCTTCCAGTTTGCTAATTTATCACTCTTTTCTTGCAGGGCATGGCTGCCGCCTATAGAGGCATCGTTAGGACCAAGGCCCAGCTCGAGGGTTTGGAAGCAGATCGCCAGACTGCCCTCCAGGAGTCTCAGGAGGCGAGAGACGCCTTGGCGGCCTCAAAAGCCGAGCTAGAGAAGGTCCGCTCGGAGAACCAAGAGCTTAAACGCTTCCTGGCCGCATCCGAGCTAGAGAAGCTTCGCTCCGAGAACCTAGAGCTTAAAAACTCCCTGGCCGCATCGCGGGCAGACCTTGAGGTGGCGAAGGCCGAAGTCCAGACCTCCCAGACAGCCCTGAAAGACGAGCGGGCCGTGTCGGAGCAGTCCTTACAGGACCTATTCTATCACTGCTGGTCCCACAATCCGGACGCGGACTTCTCCTTCATGCCGCCGGACCTCTGGGCATTCCTGTTGCCGCGGCTTCAAGCCCGTCTGAATAAGGAGGCTCCTCCATCGGAGACTGGAGAGGCCTCTGCCGCGGCGGAGCAGGGTGAGACCGCGACCTCCAAAGGGCCAGCTGATGGGGCTTAGGATGCTTCTTGTTTTCGTATTTTGAACTCTTTTTTTTTTTTTATTGTAATTCTCTTTTTTATGTGAGGCGTTTCCGCCTCGAGACAATTTGCTCAACCAGTTTTACATATATATTTTCATGTATTTGGTCATAATTTATCTCTTTATTTTTATGAACGTAGTTCGAGTTAACTTTATCCGTATCCCGGGCTCTTTAAATAAGATCCGCGTTCAACAATTTTCTAGTTCACTCCTAAGTTTTCTGACCTGGTTAAGACCAGGAGCTTATTTTGAAAAAACTCAGATCGCGTCAACTTTTATCCGTATCCCGGGATCTTTAAAGAAGAACCTCGGTCAACAAATTTTAGCTAACTTCTAAGTTTTATGACCTGGTTAAGACCAGGAACTTATTTTGAAAAAACTTAGTTCGTGTCAACTTTTATCCGTATCCCGGGCTCTTTAAAGAAGAACCTCGGTCAACAAATTTTAGCTAACTTCTAAGTTTTATGACCTGGTTAAGACCAGGAACTTATTTTGAAAAAACTTAGTTCGTGTCAACTTTTATCCGTATCCCGAGCTCTTTAATGAAGAACCTCGGTCAACAAATTTTAGCTGACTTCTAAGTTTTATGACCTGGTTAAGACCAGGAACTTATTTTGAAAAAACTTAGTTCGTGTCAACTTTTATCCGTATCCCGGGCTCTTTAAAGAAGAACCTCGGTCAACAAATTTTAGCTGACTTCTAAGTTTTATGACCTGGTTAAGACCAGGAACTTATTTTGAAAAAACTTAGTTCGTGTCAACTTTTATCCGTATCCCGAGCTCTTTAATGAAGAACCTCGGTCAACAAATTTTAGCTGACTTCTAAGTTTTATGACCTGGTTAAGACCAGGATAGGACTTAGTTTGTGATAACTCTTATCCATAGATAAAAATTAACACCTAAGTCGTTAAGGAGACCTGGATATATCCGGGTACCATATGCCCCCCAAGTAACTGGGAAAGGGTCTTTCGTTGTTACTTTAAAATTACCCTTGCAAATAACGAGAAACATTTGATTTTTATTTATACATGGGAGGTGACCTTCTAGGTCTTACACATGTTTATTGATAATATTTATTTAGGTGGATTGCATTCCAAGTCCGCGGGACCGCCCCTCCACCAAGTCGAGCTAATTTATACGTCCCTTCTTTGATGACTTCGATGACCTGGTATGGTCCTTCCCAGCTTGGTCCCAGAACCCCATCTTTGGGATCTTTCCCGGCCAGGAAAACTCTCCTCAAGACCAAATCGCCGACGCTAAAGGCACGTCTTTTGACCTTAGCGTTGAAGTAGCGAGTGATTTTCTGTTGATAATGGGCGAGCTGGAGTTGTGAATCCTCTCGCCTCTCATCCATCAAGTCTAAGGAGTGGCATAGGAGCTCGTGGTTCTTGTCCTGTTCGTAGGACCGGACCCTGTGCGACAGGACCTTTACCTCCACGGGGAGGACCGCTTCACTTCCAAAGGTTAGGGAGAAAGGAGTGTGACCCGTGGGAGTCCGATGTGAGGTCCTATAGGCCCACAGAACTTGGGGGAGCTGTTCTGGCCAGATCCCCTTTGCCTCATCTAGCCTCTTCTTGAGGCTTGCCTTCAGAGTTTTATTGACAGCTTCGACCTGGCCGTTCGCCTGGGGATAGGCCACGGATGAGAAACTTTTCACAATTCCGTTCTTTTCGCAAAATTCGGTGAACAGGTCGCTGTCAAATTGAGTGCCATTGTCGGAAACGATCTTTTTGGGTAGGCCGAAGCGACAAACGATGCTTTTAACCACGAAGTCTAGCACCTTTTTCGATGTTATTGTCGCCAACGGCTCTGCTTCGGCCCACTTTGTGAAGTAGTCAATGGCTACCACGGCGTAACGGACCCCGCCCTTTCCGGTGGGCAGGGCGCCTATTAGATCTATGCCCCAAATGGCGAAGGGCCAGGGAGACGATATCATTTTTAGCTCGGTCGGGGGTGCTCGTGCAACCGCGGCGAACCGCTGACATTTGTCGCACTTTTTTACGTATGAGATCAAGTCTTTGGACAGAGTCGGCCAGTAAAAACCCTGCCGAAGGATCTTCAAGGCCAGGCTTTGCCCCCCAGTGTGATCTCCGCAGAATCCGTCATGAACTTCCTGCAGGATGGCCTTCGCCTCACTTGGAAGAACACACCGGAGGAGAGGTAATGAATGCCCACGTCGGTACAACACCCCCTCGACTAGCGTATATCTCGGAGCTTGATAAAGGACTCGCCGTACGTCGTTGCGCCCTTCTGGTAACTTGCCCTCGACGAGGTACTCAACAATGGGAGTCATCCAGGTCGGCCTGATGTCAATCATCTCAATATCCGCTCGATCTCCGTCTATGCTTGGTTTGTCCAAGAACTCAATTGGCACCAACCCCAGGGTTTCTGCCTCCCCCGAGGTGGCGAGCTTGGCGAGAGCATCTGCATTGGCGTTCTGCTCCCGAGGTATCTGCTCGATCGACCCTTGCCCAAACGTAGATAATTCAGATTTTACCTTAGCCAAATAAGAGGCCATCTTGGGACCCCGCGCCTGATACTCGCCTAAGACCTGATTCACCACGAGCTGGGAGTCACTGAAGCACTGGACAGAGCTTGCCTTTAGCTCGCTAGCTATCCTAAGTCCGGCTAACAAGGCCTCGTACTCTGCCTCGTTGTTGGACGCCTTGAACCCGAATCTCAGCGCCGAATGGAATCTATGTCCTTCTGGGGATATCAGAATAATTCCGGCCCCGGAGCCGTTCTCGTTAGATGAGCCATCAACGAAGATCCTCCACGATGAGCCTGAGGATGTGAGCTGCTGTGAATCTTCCGATGGGATCTCACGGAATCCCGCGCATTCTGCCACGAAGTCGGCCAAGGCTTGACTTTTTATGGTAGTTCGGGGAGTATAGAAAATCTCGAACTGACTGAGTTCGACCGCCCACTTTAGCAAGCGTCCCGAGGCTTCAGGCTTTTGCAAAACCTGCCTTAGAGGCTGATCGGTCATGACGTGTACAGAGTGGGACTGGAAGTACGGCCTGAGTTTTCGCGAGGCCGTGATTAGGCAGAACGCCAGCTTTTCCATCAACGGATACCTTGACTCAGCTCCGAGGAGTCTCTTGCTGATGTAATAAACCGGTTTCTGAGCCCGGTCCTCTTCTCGCACCAGAACGGCACTAGCTGCGTCCTCAGTCACGGCCATGTAGAGGAAAAGAGGTTCTCCTACCCTGGGCTTTGATAGCACAGGTGGCTCAGCCAGGTGCATTTTTAGGTCGAGGAATGCGCCCTCGCACTCTACTGTCCATTCGAACTTCTTGTTTCCGCGGAGCAGGTTGTAGAAAGGCAGGCACTTGTCGGTCGATTTGGAAATGAACCGGTTCAGTGCCGCCACCCTTCCTGTGAGTCCTTGGACATCTTTCCGCGACCTGGGGGATGGAAGCTCGAGCAGTGACCTGATCTTGTCGGGATTTGCCTCGATTCCTCGGGTATTGACTATGAAACCCAAGAACTTCCCCGATGCGACACCGAAAGTGCATTTCTGAGGATTGAGCCTCATGCCATATTCTCGCAGTATGTTAAAACATTCTTCCAGGTCGGCAACGTGGTTGGTGGCAGTCTTTGACTTGACAAGCATATCATCGACGTACACTTCCATGTTCTTCCCGATCTGATCTGCGAACATTCTATTTACCAGCCTTTGGTAGGTAGCTCCGGCGTTCTTTAGAACGAACGGCATCACCTTATAGCAATAGACATTAGTCGGGGTCATGAAGCTGGTGTGATCCTGGTCTGCTGGATTCATCGCGATCTGATTGTAGCCCGAGTACGCGTCCATGAAGGACATGAGCTCGTGCCCCGCCGTGGCATCCACTAGTTGATCGATCCTCGACAACGGAAAGCAATCCTTGGGGCAGGCTTTATTCAGGTCGGAAAAATCAATACAGGTCCGCCACTTGCCATTGGGCTTTGGAACTAACACGGGATTGGCAACCCAAATGGGAAATCTGGCTTCGCGGATAAAGCCACATTTCTTGAGCCGGGCCACTTCTTCTTCAAGGGCCTCGGCTCGGGTTGTCCCTAAACGCCTCTGCTTTTGAGACTTTGCAGGGACGCTTTTGTCTAGGTGGAGCGTGTGCATGATTACGCTCGGACTGATCCCTATCATGTCCTCGTGCGACCATGCGAATACGTCTAGGTTCTTTTTCAGAAACGCGGTCAGATCCGCCTTTCTTCTATCGCAGAGGTTCTTTCCGAGCTTCACCGTCCGTGAAGGGTTTTGTTCATCGATGCCTACCTCCTCGAGATCTTCAATAGCTTGGAAACCCGAGGTTTTTCAATCTCAGGGGGTCAATGTCCTCGCTTAAGGCGAGCCTTTCGTCTTCGGAAACCCGAGGTTTTTCAATCTCAGGGGCCGCCTTGGGTCCCTGCGATTCCTCTTCATCCTGAATGGCCATCGCCACCTGCCCGGGTTTAGATTTTCCCTTCATGGAAATGCTGTAGTATTCCCTGGCAGCGAGCTGATCGCCCTTGATAGTGCAAACCCCTGTCGAAGTAGGGAACTTCATGGCGAGGTGCCGGACGGATGTGATGGCTTCGAAAGCAACGAGCGTTGGTCGGCCCAAAATTGCATTGTAGGCAGCGGAGCAGTCAATGACTACGAATTCGAGCAGTTTGGACACTGTTCGGGACTCGTCGCCTAGGGTGATCACCAGCTCGATCGTTCCTATCGCTGCTGACCCTTCGCCTGAAAAACCATATAGCATCATCGAGGTTGCCTTTAGCTCGGAGACGGTCAGACCCATTTTTTCTAAGGTTGAACGGAATAGGAGATTCACCGAGCTCCCATTGTCCACTAACACCCTCCTTACTCTCCGGTTGGCGAGCTGGACTGCTACGACCAAGGGATCGTTATGAGGGAATTGGACATGGCCCGCGTCCTCCTCCGTGAAAGTGACTGGTTGTTTCTCTAACCTTTGTTGTTTTGATTGACGCTGTTCCGGGACGAACTCCCCTCCATTGTGGGCCTTCAACTCATTTATGTACCTCTTCTGGGCGCCTCTGCTCGTGCCAGCCATGTGTGGCCCTCCAGAGATGGTGGAAATCTCTCCCTCGACCACGGGGGGAGGGACGTCCTGATCTACTCGAGGTCCAGGTTGACTGGCTGGGATCTCCGGAGCGGGTCGACCTGTGGGGACCCTGTTCCGCGAGTATTGCGCCAACGGACCTGCTCGGATGAGAGTCTCGATTTCATCTTTGAGGTGCCTGCAGTCGTCGGTATTGTGCCCGACGTCGTTATGAAAACGGCAGAATTTGGAAGCGTCTCTCTTTCCCTTAGGGTGCTTTATTGGCTCCGGTCTTTTCCAGGGGACTCGCGTAGCGTTGGCCAGGAAAATATTCTCTCTGGTTTGGGTGAGCTCGGTATACGCTGTGAACACGGGCTTGAATTTATCCACGGACTTATTCTTCTTTTGACCGTGCTGGACGTTTTCACCATTTCCTTTTCTTTTTCCGCCACCGGGCTGGTTGCTCTGCGTGACGTCGGGAGTCGCTACTACGATCTCTGTTCCCGCCCCAGCGGGCTTCTCGAGGACCTGGCTGGTCCCCGCGGCTGAAGCTTCAGCTTCCTCCAAGTTTATCCATTCTTGGGCTCTGTTGAGGAATTCACTAACTGAGCTGACCCCCCTCCTTTGAATATCCTTCCACAGATCTCCGCCTACTAGGATCCCGGTCCTCATAGCCATGAGTTTGGAGCTGTCGTCGGCATCTCTGGCTCGAGCAGCGACATTTGCAAATCTGCTCAAGTAGGCTTTTAGCGTTTCTCCAGGTTGCTGTCTCACGTTAGCTAGGGAGTCGGCCTGGACCCTGGCGGCCTGAGAGGCGCGGAATGCCCTCTTGAAGTCAGCCGAAAAGGTCTTCCAGGAGCTGATTGACTGCCTTTTACTTTGTTTGAACCACTGCCTGGCAGGTCCAGTTAGGGTGGAAGGAAAGATCAAGCAACGAAGCTCTGGCCCGATGTTATGAGCCATCATTAGGGTGTTGAACATCCCTAAGTGGTCAGATGGGTCTCCATCCCCGTTGAACTTTGACAAGTGAGGCATACGAAAGCCAGAAGGGTATGCCGTTGCTGCTATGTTGGGGGCGAAGAGCTCCATCTCATCCCCTGAATCATATTCGTCTTTTTCTTTCTCTGACAGGAGCTTCTTCATCAGCTCCTCCATTTGAGTTAAGCGCTCTAAGGTTTTGTCCTGAGATCCTGGGTTATTCCGGGGCTGTTCAACAGCTCCGGACCCGTTGTACATATTAGGCGGGTTATTGCCCCTCCTATCTGGAGATAGGTCATTTGGGGCATTCCCGCCATTACGTACTTCGGATTGGACCCCAACTGAGCGGGCCTGGCTACCATCCCTAACTGGACCCTCTCTGTGAGAGTTGAGGCGATCTCGAAGGTCGCCTCCATGGGAATTATGGTGACTTTGTGCTGAACTTAGTCGCTGTCGCAGGTCCCCTCCTGAAAGATCACTCCGTGCGCTACCGGTCCAGTGACTCCTGCTGGACAGGCTCGATGTGCGTCTTTGGCGGCTCCGACCTGCTCCTCCTCCCGGCGCCCTGCTGCGGCGGGAAGGCCCGGCCGATGGCGGGTCTCTCCTACTATTTCCGTAGGTCGGGATGTCTCGGATGGTTTGAGGAGACGGATATCTGATGGGAGAGGGAGGATGTCTGACCGGAGAGGCGATCCTAGTGCCGTCTGGACGGACTAAATTTGGTGGGGGCCTCTCGGCCCTGCCAGCTTGATGGTTTCGCGCTGGGCGATCTGGACGAGGAACTGGACGCTCTTCGGGGACGGGCTGACGTCTCCGGATCTCCTCGGCCCTCCTTTGGGAATTTCCCCTATCTCTTCTGGGTGTCCTCGAGGAAGGCTGAGAGCTAGGGGTTGATGTCCTAACCGAACGGCTGTACTTCTGCGGTTCGGTCTGAGGCATTTCCCTGGAGTTCGCCTCTTGATGGCGTGATGAAGGGGTGGAGTTGGCTGCAGGGAGTCTACCCGAACGGCTATACCTGGATCGATTACTCCGGCGAGACTGAGGAGCCTCGCCTTGCCTCTCTCCAACGTTACCGTTGGTTGTGAGAGGGGGTAGTCGACTCAGAATATCCTGGATTTGCTGACCAGCTGCTGCTAGCTGGCTCCTCAGTTGAGCATTCTCCATCTCCACCGCAGTATAATAACCTGGATTCGGATTAGGCGGCCGGGGCGTCGAACTACCAGTATCGTCTTGGCCGGCCGGCTGCTTTCCTGGCCTTTGCTGGACTTCAGGAACTTGCTCCTCGGGGAGGGCAACATGGCGGGCCTCCTGCCCATCATGCTGTTCTGTCTCGTTGCCATGTTTGGATCGAGTGGTCACCATAGTTGTATGTTTGTGGTAGTACTAATTGGATTCGCTCTCAATGAAAGCACCAAACTGTTGACGCGGTTCTTCGGCAACAGGTAATTAAGAGAAGAAGAGAAAGAGATTAGTACTTAAAAGTAGAACCGCCACAGATATGAAATCTTTGTGAGAAGAACTAGGTGACCCTAAACACGTTTTTTAAGTGGTTCGAAGGTTAAAATCCTTCTACTCCACTAGTCAATATTATTGATCTTTTCTGGGTAATTGGTTTACAAAATATATAGTTCTTACAAGACTATTTTTTCCAACCCCTATCAATTCCCAGGGTCTCCATATTTATAGGAGAAGGCACCTGGAAATTGGTAGGGAGGTCATCCCGTGACCTTACCATTTGTCATATCAAGTCTGTGATATTCATGATTACTTCCTAAACCTGACACACAAGTGTGGTCTAATCAGTATGGAAGGAGATAATGGGCCGCACGGCCCAACCCATCCGTGGGTGTCTGAATACGCACGTTCCTGCGGCGTGTCCGAGAAGTCAGGGGGATATCGGACACGTGATGGCAGGATTATGCACGTTTATCTTGCGTGTTGACCTCCCATAGGGTCAGAGCTTCCTGAGAAGCTCGCTACCGGAGCAATCCATAACCCGAGCTGATCCTTCAGTGGTCGTCGGATGTTGTTCCAGCTCCTGGAACAACAAGAAGGAGCAGGAAACTCCATCCCCTCGAGCTAGAAAGGGCCCGTCCTGAAGATAAAGCCTCTGGCCTGTGGGAGCCTCGGGCTAAATCATGTTTAGTCCGAGGATCGTCCTGCTAAACAGCCCGTGGGAAATCCAGGGCGTACAGAAACCATTCTTTGAAATAACAATCACATTATAATCAAAAGAAATATCGAAATTTTGTTCAAGCAGCATAGATAAAGAAACTAAGTTTCTAGTAAATTTAGTAATAAAATAAACATTATTCAAAATAAGAAAATTATTCCCAATGCTCTTTCTGACATGAGCGCTCCACTTCTAATTCGCATAGTCACCTCGCCGTCAGTAAGTTCCCTTGACGACTCAAGTATATGGATAGAAGAACAAATGTGGTTAGTGGCTCCTGAATCAATGATCCAGGATGACATATCATCTTCCATTATTCAAGCTTCAAGTACAAGTAAATAAGATTTACTTTTCTTTTTCAGCTCAACGAGATACTTGTTACAATTTTTCTTCCGGTGACCTACAACTATGCAGTGGAAACACTTTCCTTTCAGTCCCTTCTTTTTGGATTTATTATCATTCTTGTTCTCCCATAGCCTTTGGTGCCTTCTTGCCTTTCTTGGACTTCTTTCCCTTACTCTTGTCTTTGTCATTATTTTTCTTTCTCTTCTTGGTTTTATCGTCAAAGGATGGAGGTTAATCTTTAGTGACATTTTCCTCTGCCTCGTAAGTTATAGTTTTGTTAAGAGACTTAATTGCCTGCAGTTCATTCAACAGTTGTGTAACGCCCTAAAATCACTAATAAGACTTAAGGGCCTTGATTAGTGTGACGGGAGGGCACAATTGGTTTATGCGTGAATTAAGTAGTTTAATGCATGATTTTGTGATAAGCATGCTTGTATGATTATATGAATATATATGAAATGCATGTCTACGAGTATTAGTATGCTTGTAGGCCCCGCTTAGCTCAGAGGGGGTATATTTATAATTTTAGCCCATTGAGGGCGTAAATGTGATTATATGTTTTAATTGTGGGGACCACATTATTATGTGGGTGAATTTTCAGCATGCGACTTGAGGCGATCCTAGGGAGCTAGTTAGCGGGAAAATCACAACGGGACCTAATACTTGACTTGGGGCAAGTCAAGGGGTATTTCAGGAATTAGATGGTTATTTGGGTTATCGGGTTATGGAAATAAATAATTGGAGATATATTTGAGGTTAGGAAGCTTAGGTGGGAATACTAGAGAATTTTACCATTTTGCCCTAGGGGAGGCTTCCGGTACCCCGAGCCTTGGGATTGACTTAATTGCTTAAGGATGGACTAAGTAAACTTTAGAAAATAGTAGAACAAGAGCTAAACCGACCCTTCTCTCTCTCTCTCATTCTCTCTCAAGGAAAACTATAGAAAATTAACGGAACTTGGCTAGAATTCAAAGAATTGGAGCTGTGATTTGGGAGATTAGCTCAAGGATTAGCAAAGGATTCAATCAAGAGTTAAGGTAAGCCATAAGTTTATTGCATGGTGGTTAAATTCTGTGATTATGGCTGAGTTTTAAAAGTGTTTATGGGTTTTGGCATTAAAGGTTGAATTTGGGCAGAAAGCTTGGGAGTTAGCTCAGTGAGTGTTTGGAGGATTGATTCTTCAGTGAAGGTAAGCTCCAATTTATGATATAGTGTTTGAATTCTGAGTTTGTATCACTAGTTTTAGTGTTCTTGAGTGTGTAAGTTTTAGAAATTAAAATGGTGTTTTGATGAGTTCTTAGATTAGGTTTCTACTGGCCTATGCTTTTGAAATCATGCATCAAAGTTTATGACAATTGAGGTATATTATTAGGATGGTTATGGTTGTTTTTGAGTGAGGTTTGGGTGTTAAAAATGGTGGTTTTTCTGGGTTCGAAGGGGTCGGGCTGCGGCATAGATTTTGGTGTGCCGCGGCCCTCTGAAGCTGATGAGTACTGGAGATGGAGGGCGGGCCGCGGCATGGGGCATGTAGGGCCGCGACCCGTGTCAGTTTTTGGCCGAGGTTGAGCCTCTGGTTGGGGCCATGCCACAGCATAGGGGGCTTAAGGACATTTGTGGCCTTTTGGAGTTTTTAAGTGTGGGAACCTAACCTAGGATGCTCGGGATCGATTCTACTACCGTGTTTGGTGGAATTTGATGTCCCGGAGGATAGAACTTTATTTGGAAACCTTTTTAGAATTATTAATGGTATCCCTTATCTTGGTTGTGACTTGGTATAAGCTAGGGCTCGGGAAACGGATCGTGCTTAAGAGGCATCTCTCGTAATCAATACACTTGGAAACTAAAGGTAAGAAAACTGCACTCGGTTGTGAATTTATAATGGGACTAAGGTTTCCCTATTTTGTATGCTTTATGAAGGATGGTATTATGCCATGTAAATAATAATCAAACGACCTAAGAGTGCCGGAGTTTACATTGGCGCACAGGGCGCGGCTCAGGCACTGGTAACTGAGGATAGCTTATTATTCACTGGGCTCGGTTTAAGCGGACCGGAGTCAGTGGGGTAAACAGAGGGTGCGACCTAAGGGTGTCGACCCTGATTATCATGTGATTTGATTGTTATTAATGATTGAAGGATTTTTCGTGCTGAATAGTTGAGTGTTGATTTGTTGATTCTCTGGTTATGTATGTAGACTATGTTCTTAATGTGGTATGCCAAGTATATGAACATGCTTTAAGAATTATTCAATTGTTTCATTGTTTGTACTATAACGTTATGTTTTCTTGCTGAGTCTTGGCTCACGGGTGCTACGTGGTGCAGGTAAAGGCAAGGGCAAACTTGATCAGCCCTGAATCGGAGAGCTCTGAAGGCAGAATGTACATGATCAGCTGCTCGACTGCCACGGTTGAGGGGAGACAGGAACAGGAGAACCATAAACGTTGGTTTTGCCTTTAGAGTGGCTAGTGGTTGTTTGTACTCTGGAAATTTTGTAAACTGACTTTCAAACATTGTTTCTTTTGGGATCCCTTGTGTAAAACGTTTAACCATATGAAATGTTTATTTTATGACCAAAACCTTTTAACCCTAGTTCATTGGTGATGTTGGTGACACGTTTTTAACTAAATGACTTGATTAGCAAGTCTTGCACCTTTATAAATACACAGTGTAAAGGTCTTGGCTATCCAGGGCGTTACAAGTTGGGTCTTGTTGAATACCAACTTATTCATAATATATTTAGTTGTGAATGCAGAGAAAACACGAGTGAGCGGTTCAAGTATGATCCTTACTTGAGTACGCTCATCAATGACAGCCCCATGTTTTCTACTTCATGCATCACGCTAATCATGCTCAAGACATGTTCACGCACAGAAACACCTTTCTTCATCTTAGTATTCATGTAGGTTCTAGTAGCCTCATGTCGACTTTGATCATTTTGCTGCACAAACATGGCCTATAGAGTCTCCATGGGTTCATGCTTTGTTCTCAGAACATCATTCATGCTCACAAGCATGTAACACTTGGCCTTGTTGTTGGATTGAATCCAAGCATCATATTTGTCCCGAACATTTTTCAAAGCAGTGGCAGCAGACTCTTCAGGACATTCCTCAGTGAGGACAAATTTATGGTTCTCACAAATCAAAATCAGATTTAGATTTGATTTCCATCATTTAAAATTATCACCATTAAGTTTTTCAGGTGAAAGTAAAGCAGTAAACGAATTGCCTATGTTTGACTTTACTGAAACAAATAAAAAAATTACAAAATATTATAATTTGAAAAATAAATATCTAAAACTTTGAAGAAAGTAAACATGCTGCATGAATGCAACAATTAAAATACATAATTTTAACATTTATTATTCAACGATAAAACTACCCGACAATTATAGTGTCGCCATAGGGTCAGTCAAGTTAATTTTAGACAGTCTATAAGACGATCTTATCTTTATTATTTAAAACTCAAAATAACTCATATTTTCTCTTTTAAAAATAAAGTACCGTTTGTTTTGTCAAGATACAATTACCCACTACAAAAGCTTAATTGTATTTTTGTGAGTGTAACCCATTATTTTGTAATCTATGACTTAACTTAGAAAGTATCGCCTTAGGGTCTATCAAATCTAAAAAACATCACTCTTTTCTATCTTCGTAAGAAGTCAACCATGATATTAATATGACTAGAAACCTTCCTTAGGGGGACAGACATAAAGCCGCCTTGAGACCCTAATTATATTTCAAGGTGTTGTAGTAATAATGGAAACCATAGGTCACATTGAGATGTCAACCTTCTCCCACTCACTATTTTAGAATGCATGTGTTTATTAAACTTATCAATTAATTATAAATTAATTACTAGTTGATTTATAACCCTATGAATGCAATTAATTATAAAATCATTCAGTTATAAAAGAGCTTGTTTATATAATTTAAGTTATCTAGAATAATTACCCATTACATTTATCAAGCATTACTAAAATATTTTTAAAATAAAGTTGATTATCCTAAAATGACTATTTTAATTATTGCATTTATTATGGTGTTATTTACAAAGTTTTAACTAGATTAAGACTTAGTAGTTTACATGAAATTGGTTTAACTAAAACAATACACATAAACATATAGGAAAATCCTAGATAATCATGTTTCTACAAACGAGATACAAGATTAATTAAAATTGTGTGGGGTTTCATGTATGGCATGTAATGGACTAATGCATGACCATGTTATCAATCCACATTAATTAATATTTATTTAAATAAATACAACAAATAAATAAATAAAAAATAAATGATGAACCGAATAGCTATTGGGTATTAAATTTGCAACCTTTGAAAAAATTAAAATTACAAAGTGGGCTTCTAGTTGATTACAAAACTCTAATCTTGCTTCTACTTCTCTTAGGCCCATTTTTATAATCTTTAAGTATTGAGAAGGCCCCTTACCTAATTAGATACTTTTTTTAATTATTTATATAATTAAAACTAATTTTTAATTAAATAACCTTTTATTATCTTTTAAGTTTATTTGAATTTAAATAATTAAAAAAATAATTATTTAAACTTAAGATCTTTAAAATCTTAACAAACTAAAATATATATTTTTTGAATAAAAATAAAATAAGACAATTAATATTTCAAATTCAAATAATTTAAAAAACCAATTAAATAAAAGATATTTTGCAAAAATATAGGGATTTGATTGAGCACCTAACTTGGTGCTCAAGTGTAGCATCCCAAATTTCCTAATAAGGCTTAGGGCCTTGATTATGTGGCAAGGATGGCAAATTATGGAATTATGTGATTATGTAAGTTATATTATAATAAGACTTGATATGCATGTTTAGGTGAATTAGATATACATGTGGGCCCATTCCTGTGTAATTGTGCAATTTTCATAATTTGGCCCGTTTTAAGAATATTTGGCATATATGTGATATATGTGTGTGAGACCATATTATTATGTGAGTATGTTTAGGTTACTCAGCACGAGACGATCCTAGGGAGCAAGCTAGTGGGATAGTCACAACGGGACCCATACTTGACTCGGAGTGCGCCAAGGGGTATTTTGGGTATTTAGCACAATACAGGGATATTGGGTATTGGGAATGGTTATTTGATGATATATTAGGAGTTAGTGAGATCGGGAGGGAATTATGGGAATTTTGACTATTTTACCCCCAGGGGCGTTTTTGGGATCCCAAGCATTAGGATTTTCTTGAGGTTACTTAAGCTCAAAGTAACCTATCAGAAATAAAAAGAATGTTCAGAACGTTCTTTCTCTCTCTCACGTTCCCTTTATGACACCGATCACATTTTCAAAGGAGACTCGAGTTTTAGGACTCGAATTTAGGCAAGGATCGATGTATATCAATTCTAGGGAAGATTAGAAGCTTATTAGCCAGAAGATTTAGTTGGGAAACGACTCAATCAGAGGTAATCTGAGTTTTAAGTTTTAAGTTTTAAAGTTTTTAAGCTTTGATTGGATTTTATGTTTTGATGAATTTTTGGATGGTTTGAGATTTGGGTTTTAATGGTTTTGGATCATTGGGATGTTTGGTAACTTTGATTTTGGGATTTGGATATTTTCGATAGGTTTTTGGAAGGTTTTAAATGGGAGAAAACATAGAAAATGGCTGGGTTCATGGTCAAGTCGTGACTTGAGTGAACCCAGAACCAGGAGGAGTCTGCCTGGGGGGCATTCCAAGACTCTAGAGGGCCAAGTCGCGTCCTGCACCCTGAAGCCCAGGTAGAGGCTCTTTGTCAGGGAGGCAAGTTGTGAACCTCAGGGCCAAGTTGCGACCCACCTTTGCATTTTTGGCCAGATTTCATTTTTAATCGTGGGAACTTGACTCTAAGGGGGTGTTTGGTATGGGGTAAAGTGAAGATAGGAATGGGAATCTAAAACACTTCCCATGTTTGGTTCAAATTTTTAGGGGGTAAAGTTAATCATTTTTGTGGGCCCCACATGTATTTTAAGGGTAAAGTAAACCATTTTAATACACTTGAGTTTAACATTACCTTCATCATAAGCCCCTCTACACTTTCCAATGTGCCTCAACTACTCAAAACAAATACCCTGTAAGGGCTTGGGATTGGCCCTACAACCCAGTTGGGTAGGATTCGACATCCCAGAGGCTAGGACTCGGTTCGTAAGTATTTATTTACTCATTTTTTATGGGATTATATATTATGGTTGTGACTAGGTGATCGCTATGGGATTGGAAACAAGATCGTGCTTGAGGATCGTTTATTGGTAACCTGTGCTTGGACCAAAGGTAAGAAAAATGCACCCAGTCTGTGATGCATGTGATACATGTGGTTATGGCATGGCATGAATGTTGAATATGGAATTGATCATAGCTTGAGTCTCTGTAATTGTGCATGATTATGATTATGCTTGTGATTATTGATTAAGCATGTTGAATGCCTTATATATGGATATTTGACATATGATATATGTCTCTTCGCATTACCTCATTGAGGAAGCACTAACTTATTAGTAAAGAAATGACAATGGTGTTTAGTATTGGTTGTGAAGCTCTTACTTATCAGTCATGATCAGCAATTGTACTGAGCGTTGGTCGTATGGAATCGACTTATGAGTCAAGAGCGGCATTAGAGTTTTTAACACATGCCGAAATGATTAGATCTAATCAACATGAGCATTAAATTCTTAACCAGCCTATTGTTCGAAGAAAACTAAGCGCTTGGCTTGCCTAAGGCTATTTACTCAAATCCAAGGCTAAAAGGCTCAAGCGATTGGAAAGTCACATGCCTTAGGGTGCAGGACTCCAGAGAGAATTACTAGTCATCTATTCAGGGTGCAGGACCTCAGAGAGACTTATTAGTCATCTATTCAGGGAGCAGGACCCCAAAGAGACTTATTAGTCATCTATTCCGGGCGCAAGTCCCTATAGAGACTTATTAATCATCTGTTCAAGGCGCAGGTCTCCAGAGAGACTTATTAGTCATATAATCAGGGCACAGGACTCCATACACACTTACTTGTACTTTCCTGCATGCATGAATAGGGTTATTACTTCTAGGCATGGTTGTAACGATTTGGTGACATGTTATTGTTTGATTTTGAGCATGTTTGAGTTTTCTTGCTGAGCCTACCTCACGGGTGCTGTGTGGTGCAGATAAAGGTAAAAGAAAGCTTGACCATCCTTGAGTTAGAAAGCTTAGGCGACGATGTGTAGTGTCCCAGAATATTTACTTAGCTAGCTAGATAGTAGTAGTAGTTAGTATTAGTTTGTAGTATGTTAGATTCCGTGAATTTTGGTTCAAGCCGGGACTTAGTTAGAAACTCATAGCAACAGTTATGGATTTTATAAGTTTAACCTATAGTTTAAGAATATTAATTATAACATAAGGTTTGATTAATATTGTTGGTTCTAGAAATATATTTATTATAACCTAAGGTTTAGATAGAACCATTAAGAGCATGACACTTGTCATAATCATGTTTATTAAGGATTTAAGTATTTTGATTAAATGAAAGATATAGAAGCTCTAGAACCTTCCAGAAACTGTTAGGAAAGTATTATGACTTAGTCAAAGTTGTTTACTCAATTCAAAATATGATGAAAAAGTGCAATTACGTGTTTGATATATCAACGTATGCCGATATATCGCAGCTATAGGGGTCGATATATCGCCTACGAGAGATACGGAAAACACGTCGACTTTGCACGAACATTCGAACAGGGCTCGGGAGAATGTTCTAGGCGATATGTCGCCCCTGGTGATGTATTTTTGAATTTTGAGGATTTTTTTAATTTTAAAAATAGCCTTAACCACTTAGACCTGCCTTTGAACGATTTTGACTGAGTTTTGGGTGTCTGTTGAACAAAAATTCAAATATTTTTCATTTTATATTCATTTATTTATTCAAATTAAAAAGAGGTTAGTTTCTGTAACGCCCTGGTTACCCTAGAACAGTTACGGTGAACGTTGGGCCGGAAATTTGACTCGCTACTCGAGTCCTTTGGTCAAAAACATGCTCTAAGTGTAATTAATAGGTTAAGGTATGAAAGCAGTAAAAAGGAAATGGAGATTTTCATTACAAACTGCTCTGTAGAGCTAAACAAAACGTTTACAAGTTGTTCTCAGTACAAAATGGTCACCACTATTTCAAATTTACAATCCCGCTGACCTAAGCGGCAAAAGTAGGGTAAACCCCCTAGTTCCTCTGAGAACTCCTTGGCCGTGGTGGTCAAGCGGCCGCATATGTACACATCACCACATCAGCTCTCCACTCAAGGCTAGGTGAGCTTTTCTTTCCCTTTACCTGCACCACATAGCACCCATGAGCCAAAGCCCAGCAAGAAAACATTACACTTTGCATAAACATTATCAAATGATTATCATTATAATCACACTGAGCATAAAGCTTTCAAACAAATGAGCGAACAACACATGAGGTCCTGATAAACCATACTGGGTGACTAACAAGCAAGTCACTAACTCAAGTGGGAGCGTGGCTGCTTGGTAAGCCACTAGCCTCCAACAGGTTCTGGTAAACCATACTGAGTGACTGGCAAGCATGTCACTGTTTCAAGTGGGAGAGTGGCTGCTAGGTAAGCCACTAGCCTCCAAGCGCTTATTTCAATCATCGACCCTCGGGGTCGGTCTGGCATTAATGCTCTTTGAGTCACTCAATGCTGATAGTCGATTAGATCTAATCTTGTTGGCTTGCGTTAACACGCTAAGGCCGTCCTGACTAATGAGTCAGCTCAATGTGACCAGTGCCCAGTATCACTGGCGAACCTGACTAATAAGTCACAGCTTCACAGTTGACACTAGCACCTTTGCCAAATCTGACTAATGAGTCAGTGCCATGCACAAGTGAGCAACATATGCTAAGCATTCTATATTCAATCCATGTCCATATTCTCACAATCAACATGCCCCATGAATATCCATGCATGTCACACTTGGGGTGCAGTTTCCTTACCTCTGGTTCGAGCGAGGATGAATAAAAGAACGAACCTGAGAACGATCAAGCTTTTGGTCCTTTAGCGGTTACCTGGTCATAACCAATTATGGGATTCCATCAATAAAATGAATAATAAAAGGTTCCCAAACCAAAACCTAACCTCCGGGACATCAAACACTACTCAATCGGGTAGTAGGTTCAACCCCGAGGCCTTAGGCTTGAATCCCCATGCTAAAAACACTTTTCTAGCCAAAATTTCCCTGATGGGCCACGACTCACCCTCCTGACAGAGTCGTTTCCACCTCTGAAGCCAACTTAGGCCGCGGCTCAATATGCTAAATAACCCAGAATTCAGCAACGCACCAGCAAACTCCCCTGCGTTTTCCCTTTCAAACCAGCTCTTCAAACCAACTCAAAACCTCTCCCAAACACCCATTTAAACCACTAGGCATCACCCATAACTTCCCCTCATCAAAACCCAACCTAAACTTCAATTAAAACCTCCTCAAATCCATATTTCCATCAAGAAATCAAAAGCTAAAAGCTTAAAACTAAAACAGAGATAAACCAGAAAGTTATGGCTGAAACTCACCTCAAATTTGAAATCAAACCCTCTTCAATGGCTGAATTAAGTCTATAACCTTAGCCCCTTGATCTCCTAGCTTAATTCCACACCTTGAGCTCAAAAACTCCAAAGAAGAAAATGAGAGAGATGGACATACGGGAAGGAAGAGGAATGCCTTGTTTTTGCTCTGTTTCGGTACGGTTTCTACAGCCCTCCTAAGTCATATATATCCAAACCCCAAATGACCAAAATACCCTTAAGTCACCTTAAGCCTCTAAAACCACTTCAAGGGTAAAATTGGTACTTTCCACTAATCCCGTTAATCATAATTAACGCTTCCCAATACCCGCTAAACTCAATATTCTCAAACACCAATATTTCACATCTCGTTACCCTTTAATGCCCGGCAACACTCTAATCATTAAAACACCCCGAGACTCACTCCGAGCCCCGAGCTTAAGCCTGTTATGACCAAACCGATATTAAATTCACCATGATCGTCTCATGCCGAATGGCTCGAACAAACCCACATCATAATGTGGTCTCAAAATATATCACCAACATGCATTCAAATAAATAATTTACCCTAAACGGGTCAAATTACCATCACACCCCTGTAATTAAAAATATGGACTGACATGCATGCATTTTACATCATATTATAATATAATCAACATATACATGCATTTTATCAATTAATAACATAATTAAGCAAGTATGGCCCTCGCGGCCTACTATTCACGCCGTTAAACACATCGGAGAATTCGGGGCATTACAGTTTCACTCCTTGAACTCTATAAATAGGACCTAGTACTCAGCCATTTTCTTCATTCTTCAAGCAATTTTTTAGAGCCTCCAAGTTGCTAGTGTTACTATAGAGAGAAACACATGGGTTTTGGGTTAAAATCTTTATCATTCTAAGCTTTTCTAAACACTTGGGAAGTGAGATATAGTGAGATTTTGGTATTGAGGTTTAGATCAATTCATAAGATCATTCAAGGTATTCTTATCCTTAAGTTTAGTTCTTTATGGTTCTTTAGTTTTCTTTATTTTCTTTCTTTCAGATCCTAACTCTTGTTTATGATTCTTAGTAAGGTGTTTAAGTTTCTGGAAACTTAAGGTTCTTCATGGTAAGTTTCTTCTTGATGGTTTAGTTCTCTTTTCATCTATATTCTTTAGATATACTCATTGTTTTATTGTTGGTTTTTAGGAGTGTTACAATCCCATTCTTGTCTTCATATCCCGGTTTGTGGTAAGGAAAATAGGATAGATTATATGTGTTTATATGTTTGTGCTATGACATGTTTTATGTATATGTTGTAGTCCTTGGGCATATGACTTGCTTAGATAGCAAGCCCCAAGGATTTTTATCATTTTCATGGTTTAGAGTTATGATTTACCCTACTTCGATTAGTAGACAGAGGACCTAGATGGGTTATTGTAACGCCCTGGATAGCCAAGACCGCTACACTGTGTACTTATAAAGGTGCAAGACTTGCTAATCAAGTCATTAATTTAAAACGTGTCACTAAAAATGAATGAGCTAGACATAAAAAGTTTTTGGTCTCAAAAGTTTCATTTTATATAATTAAAAAGTTATATGCATGGGATCCCACAAGAAACAGAGTTTAAAAGTTGGATTACAGACTCCCCAAAATACAGATAACTGTCAGCCATACTACGGCAAAATGAGCATTTTTGAGTCTTGCGTCCCTGCCTAAATCTCAACCGGGGCGGCTGAGCAACCGGTCATGTACATTCAGCTCGCGGAGCTCTCCAAATCAGGGCTGATCGAGCTTGTCCTTGCCTTTACTTGCACCACGCAGCACCCGTGAGCCAAGGGCCAGCAAGAAAACACAATACACATCATATACAATATTAGCAAACAAGTAATATTTTAAGCATGTTAAATCACTCAATATTCATATCAACTCTATGGCATGTAATCATAATCCAAGATACAAGTAAACACCATTAATAATCAGGTTACTCAATAGCCACAATAATGATCATTAATAGCCAAAATACACAATAATCAGGGCCGACGACTTAGGCCGCACCCTCTGTTTAACCCACTGACTCCAACCCACTTAAACCGAGCTCAGTGCATAATAAGATGTCCTCGGCTACCAGTGGCCGAGCCACGCCCTGTGCGCTAGTTTAACCTTGGCACGCTTAGGCCTTTAGTTTACTATTTACATGGCATAATACCATTCTTTCAAATACACATATTAGGGAGCCCTTAGTCCCGTTTCAAATGTACAACCGGGTGTAGTTTTCTTACCTTTAACTTCTTCGTTTATTAACTACAAGCGACGTCCCTCGAGCACGATCCTATCCCAAGCCCTAGCTTTAGCACCTAATCACAACCAAGGTATCGGGTTCCATTAATATCCAAATATAGGTTTTTGGGTACCAAACTATCCTCCGGGAGATCAAATCCCACCAAGCATGGTAGTGAAATTGATCCCAAGCACACTAGGCTCGACTCCCGCGCTTAAAAACCCTAAACGTTCAAGTAAGCATCTAAGGGTTGCATCCCTTGAAGCCTAGCTATGGCCCTGTCCTTAAAATAGAACCAAGGGCATGCTTGAAAGAAGACACGCACCGCGACCCTTGCTTTGGGCACCGCGACGCTCACCCTAGGCCAAGCCCTCCTGGCTCACCTTCATCCTAGGGCCGCAGCCCTCTAGAACAAAGCTGCGACCCTTCCCTTCGAACCCAGAAATCCCTCCATTTCCAAGCTTAAAACCTTACCCAAAATCACCCTAAAGCTTCCTAATTCAAAACCAATTAATCCCATCACTTTTAGAGTGACTTAGACAACATAATTCAACTAAAAACTCAACCTAAAACTCATGGAAATCCCATCTTCAATGCCCGAAACTCAAGAACTTCAAACACTAAAACCAGCCATGTAAAGCTCGAATTCAAGCCTCTAAATCATGAATTATAACTTACCTCTTCAGCTGAACTCCTTTTCTAAGCAGAATCCCTGTTAATTCCCAAGTTTTCCAGCTCTAATTCAACCTTAAACATCAATATCACAATCATCTCATTACTCAGCCAAAAGCTCAAAGTTTCTAACTTCAAAACACAGTTTAATTCTTACCTTAGCCTTGATTAAATGTTCCCTCGATATTCCTTGAGCTAGCCTCTAATTTCCCCTCTGAATTCTTCTGAAATCCCAGCTCAAACTCCAGCAATTTCTCCAAAATTCTCAGTGTCCCTTGAGTTTTCTTCTTAGTTTTCTTGAGAGAAAGAAAAGAGTTGAGAAGGAAAAAGGGTCGGTTTATTTCTTTCTACTGTTTTCTATTTTTTTGCAAGTTTAACCTTATCATTTAGGTCAAACCCGAGGCTCAGGGCGCCGGAACCGTCCCCGAGGCAAAACGGTAAAATTCCCCAATATTCTCGCCTAGACTTCCTAACCTCAAATATATCTCCATATATTTATTTTCGTAACCCGATAATCTAAATAACTACCCGATACCTAAAATACCCCTAATGTAACGTCCTGGATAGCCAAGACTGCTACACTGTGTACATATAAAGGTGCAAGGCTTGCTAATCAAGTCATTAATTTAAAAACGTGTCACTAAACATGTATGAGCTAGGGTTAAAAAGGTTTTGGTCTCAAAAGTTTCATTTTATATAATTAAACTATTATATACACGGGATCCCAAAAGAAACAGAGTTAGAAGTAGGCTTACAGACTTCCAAAAGTACATAAACAATCATTAGCCATACTAAGGCAAAATAGACAATCTTTAGGTCTCGCGTCCCTGCCTAAACCTCAACCGTGGCGACTGAGCAGCTGGCCAAGTACATTCCGCTCGCAGAGCCCTCCAATGAAGGCTGATCAAGCATGCCCTTGCCTTTACCTGCACCACGTAGCACCCGTGAGCCAAGGCCCAGCAAGAAAACATGTGCAACACAAACAGTAATAACAGATAGCAAACTCACTAAGTTTGAACTCTCATCAAGTAATCCACATAATATCATTCAGCATATATTCAGAATCATGGATGCAATCAAACACTTATAACATTCATATCACATAATAATCAGGGCCAACACTTAGGCCGCACCCTCTGTTTACCACACTGACTCCGGCCCGCTTAAACCGAGCTCGGTGCATATTAAGCTGTCCTTGGCTACCAATGGCCAAGCCGCGCCCTGTGCGCTAGTTTAACCCTTGGCACCCTTAGGCCGTTGGTTCACTACTTAGCTTGCATGGCATAATACCATCTTTTCAAGCATACATAATAGGGAACCCTTAGTCCCGTCATAGATATTCAACCAGGTGCAGTTTTCTTACCTTTAATCTTTGCAGTTATTGTTTACGAGCAACACTCCTCAAGCACGATCCGTTCCCGAGCCTAAGCATTTATCACCTAGTCACAACCAAAGTATTAGGTTTCATTAATATCCAAATATAGGTTTTCGGGTACAAAACTAACTTCTGGGAAATTGAATCCCACCAAGCACGGTGGTGAAATCCATCCAGAGCAATCTAGACCACATTCCCATGCCTAAAATCCTCAAATATTCAAGTGTGCACCCAAGGGCTGCGACCCTGCCCTCAAAACAGAACCAAGGGCTTGCCTAGAAGGAGACACGCGTCGCGGCCCTTGCCTTGGGCGCCGCGGCATCTACCCTTGGCCGAGACTCCTTGGCTAACCGTCATCCTAGGGCCGCAGCGCTCTAGAACAGAGCCACGGCCCTTCGCTTCGTGCCCAGAAAACCCACCATTTCCAACATCTAAACCTTATCTAAAGCCATCCCAAAGCTCCCCAATTCAAAACCAATTAATCCCATCACCTTTAGCATGACTTAAACAACATAATTCCACAGAAAACCCTGCCTAACACACACTATAATTCTCTTTTCAATTTCTGAAACTCAGGAGCTATAAACACCCAAACCAGCCATTCAAACTTCTAAATCACGAATTGAGACTTACCTCTTCTGCTGAATCACTTCACCAAGCCAACTCCAAGCCAATTCCCAAGCTTTCCTCCTTGATTCTGCCCTTAAACATCAAAACCATATTTACCTCAAAACCCAACTAAAACCCAGAATTTCTAACCACAGAAAAGGAAATTCAGTGCTTACCTTAGTCCTGATTAATTCCTGAGTTAATCCTCTAAATCATTCTTTCAAGCCACCAAGCTTCAGCTAAATGCTAGCAAATTCCCTTAGGATTTCAGAGTTTCTTTTCCTTTGTGGTTTTTCACCTAGTTTTCCTTGAGAGAAAAGGGAACAAGCTGAGAAATAAAGTTAGTTTATTTCTTTCTATGGGTTTCCTTAAGTTTGTCTTATTCATTAAGTTAATCCCAAGGCTCGGGGTGCCAAAAACGTCCCCAAGGGCAAAACGGTAAAATCCCCCAATATTCCCGCCTAGACTTCCTAACCTCAAAAATATCTCCATATATTTATTTTCATAACCCGATAGTCCAACTAGCTACCCGATATCTAGAATACCCCTGACTTATCCAAAGTCAACTGTTAAGCCCTGTTGTGACTTTTCCCCGCCAACTAGCCCTAGGATCGCCTTGAGTCGTGCTCTGCAGACCCGCCCACATAATAATGTGGTTCTCACAATTACCATGTACACATATCACATTAATACCAACATCGTCATACAAGCATTATTAATCATATAATTATGCATTTAAGTCAATATATTCATGCAAACCACATTTAACCCAATAATGCCCTCCCGGCACACTAATCAAGGCCCTTAAGCCTCATTAGCGAATTTGGGGTCATTACAACTATCCCCTCCTAATGAGAATTTTGTCCTCGAAATTTACCTGAATAGCTGGGGATATTGATCCCGCATCGCTGTCTCTAATTCCTAGGTCGCCTCCTCGACCTTGCTGTTTCTCCACAATACTTTCACTAACGGGATTTTCTTATTCCGTAAGACTTTGTCCTTCTGATTAAAAATCTGAACTGGTCGCTCCTCATAGGACAAATCTGTCTGCAACTCTTAGTCCTCATACTTCAACACATGTGATGCATCCGAAACATACTTCCGCAACATGGAGACATGGAACACATTATGAACTCCTGATAGCGACGTTGGCAAGGCCAGTCTATAAGCCACTTGTCCAATCCTCTCTAGGATCTCAAAAGGTCCAACAAACCGAGGGCTCAGCTTGCCCATCACTCCAAACCTCCTCACTCCTCTCAATGGTGAAACTCGCAGAAACACATGGTCCCCAACCTGGAACTCCATGTTCCTACGCTTAGGATCAGCGTAGATTTTCTGTCTACTCTGCGAAGCAAGCATTCTAGCTCGAATCTTCTCAATTTCCTCATTGGTCTTCTGAACCATGTCTGGCCCCAAATACCTTCTCTCACCCATCTCATCCCAGTGAATAGGTGATCTGCACTTTCTTCCATATAACATCTCATAAGGAGCCACTCTAATCGTGGACTGATAACTGTTGTTATATGAAAATTCAATCAACGGTAAATACTTACTCCAAGACCACTCGAAATCAATCACACACGCCCTAAGCATGTCCTCCAATACCTGAATCGTCTTCTCAGACTGTCCATCAGTCTGAGGATGAAAAGCTGTGCTAAACTTCAGCTAAGTCCCCATGGCTCTCTGCAAAGCTCCCCAAAACTTGGAGGTAAAGATAGGGTCTCGATCAGATACAATAGACTTTGGAACCCCATGGAGATGAACTATCTCCCTCACATATAACTCTGCATACTGTTCCACTGTATAGGTCGACCTCACTGGTAGAAAATGAGCTAACTTGGTGTATCTTTCCACTATCACCCACACTGAGTCATGAAGTCCAACTGTCCTGGGTAATCCTCCCACGAAATCCATCGTAATATCCTCCCACTTCAACTCTGGGATACCCAAGGGCTGAAGCAATCCCGCTGGTCGCTGATGCTCAGCCTTAACCTGCTGACATGTCAAACATATAGACACATACTCTACCACATCCTTCTTCATCCCGGGCCACCAATATAACGTCCGTAGATCCTGATACATCTTCGTGGTACCCGGATGAAGTGAGTATGGCATAGTGTGAGACTTCTCTAGTATCTCTCGTCTGATCCCTTCATTTGTTGGAACACAAATCCATCCCGGATACCGAAGCAAACCTGTCCCAGAAATAGAATAATCCTTAGCTGCCCCCGCTAAGACATGCTGTCTAACTTCATGCAACTGCGTGTCCACTAACTGACCCTCCTTGACCCGCTCTAACAGGGTCAACTGCAAGGTGATATTAGCTAATTGGCCTACCACCAGTTCTATCCTTGCCCTGGTCATCTCAACAACTAATTCCCTCGAGAGCTGGGTGGAACAAAACAACTGCCCTGGGCCCCTCCGGCTCAACGCATCTACCACCACATTGGCCTTCCCAGGGTGGTAAAGGATATCACAATCATATTTCTTAATCAACTCCAACCAGCGTCTCTGTCTCATATTCAGATCCTTCTGAGTGAAGAAATACTTCAAACTCTTATGATCAGTGTATATCTCGCACTTCTCCCCATACAAATAATGACGTCACACCTTCAGTGCGAATACCACTGCTGCTAGCTCCAAATCATGAGTCGGATACCGCTTCTCATACTCCTTCAGCTGCCGAAATGCATAGGCTATAACCTTCTCATTCTGCATCAACACACAGCCTAAACCCATCCTCGATGCATCACAATAGACCACAAACTTTCCTTCCTCCAAAGGAAGACTCAACATAGGTGCAGAAATAAGTCGTCGCTTCAACTCTTGGAAACTGTTCTCACACTTCTCTGACCAAACGAACTTCTGATTCTTCCTTGTCAACTCTGTCATTGGTGAAGAAATCTTTGAGAACCCCTCTACGAACCGTATGTAATAACTGGCCAACCCAAGGAAACTTCGCACCTCCGAGGCGTTCCTTGGCCTCGGCCAATCCTTTACTGCTTCTACCTTGGTCGAATCAACCTTAATCCCTTCTGCCCCAACTATGTGTCCAAGGAAAGTCACCTTTGGCAACCAAAACTCACACTTCTTAAACTTAGCGTACAATTAATGCTCCCTCAACCTCTGCAAAACCTGTCGAAGATGCTACTCATGCTCTGCCTCTGAACTAGAGTATACCAAAATGTCGTCGATGAGACAATGAAGAACTGATCCAAGAAGTCCTTGAACACCCTGTTCATCAGATCCATGAAAGTCGCTGGGGCATTGGTCAAACCAAAAGACATGACCAAGAACACATAATGTCCCTACCATGTCCGGAAGGCTGTCTTCAGTATATCCTCACCCTTGATCCTCAGCTGGTGATAACCAGATCGAAGATCAATCTTTAAGACCACCGTCTTTCCCTGCAGTTGATCGAACAAGTCATCAATCCTTGGTAGAGGGTACTTATTCTTGATGGTAAACTTGTTCAATTCTCTATAATCTATGCACATCCTCAGAGTCCCATCCTTTTACTTAACAAACAACACTGGAGCGCCTCATGGAGAATAACTAGGCCTGATGAATCCCAAATCCAGAAGTTCTTGCAACTGTATCTTCAACTCTTTCAATTCTGCTAGTGCCATTCTGTACGGTGTCCTGGATACTGGTTCTGTCCCCGGTGCTAACTCAATCTCAAACTGAATCTCCCTGCGCGGCGGCAACCCTAGTAAGTCCTCAGGAAATACGTCTAAGAACTCACACACCAATCTGGTCTCTCCCGGCCCTGCCAACATAACTCTAGTAATATCCACAACACTAGCTAGAAAACCTATGCATCCCCCCTGCAACAAGTCTCTGGCTCTCAATGCTGAAATCATGGGTACGCGGGTTCCACATACTGCACCCACAAAGACAAAAGGGGTCGTGCCTTCAAGCTCAAAGGTAACCATCTTCTTCCTACAGTTAATCGTAGCCCCATATCTAACCAACCAGTCCATCCCCAGAATCATATCAAAATCCTCCATATCTAACTCAATCAGATCCACCGAGAGTTCCCTACTATCAATCATCACTGGCAGAGCCCTAATCCATCTCCTAGAAACTACCAGTTCCCCTGTAGGAAATAAAGTCCCAAACCCTGCAGTCCAATATTCACTAGGTCTACACAATCTATCAATCACTGTACTAGAAACAAAAGAATGTGTAGCACCAGAATCAATCAATACTGTAAAAGGAAAGCCAGCACTAGAAAGTTGACCTGTCACTACTGAGGCACTAGCCTCGGCCTCTGCCTGGCTCAAGGTGAATACTCGAGCTGGAGTCAAGCTATCCACCTTTCCTACTTTACCTTTCTTCACCGTTGGGCAGTCTTTCCTAAGATGCTCTACTGCCCCACACACAAAGCATGCCTTGGCCCGATACTCACCCAGTTGTCGTCTTTTACACCTCAGGCAATCTGGATAGGTCCACCATGCCTCACCGCCACCCTGGCGGCCAGCCTAACCACCCCAACCTCTCCTATCAGGACCAGCAGCGGTCGAAGTGTCAGGAGCCTTTCTCTTGAAGTCACTGGGGCCTCCGCCCCTACCTGTCCCCGAATAAGGAGGCACCGCTCTGTGGCCCTCGCGCCTCACCACACTTTCCCTCCATGTATTGTTCTCTGCTTCCTCAGCAATAAGAGCCTTCTCAACGGCCTGGGCATAAGTTGTTCCTTCAGGTACCGTTGTGATCCTAACATTCCGGGCTATCATAGCATTAAGCCCTCTGATAAATGGATCTTTCCTAGCAGCATCGGTAGGCACAAGTTCCGGTGCAAACTTTGCAAGCCTATCAAATTTTAGGGCATATTCAGTAACAGTCATATTGCCCTGCAAAAGACTCACAAACTCATTAACCTTTGCTGCTCTGACAACAACATTGTAGTACTTCTAACTGAACAAGTCTCTGAAACCTTCCCAACTCAAAGTAGTAACATCCCTGGTCCGCAATGCCACTTCCCACCAAATACGAGCATCCTCTTTCAACATATAAGTGGCACAGGCCACCCTATCATGCCCCTCTATCCTCATAAAATCCAGAATTGTGGTGATCATAGTTAGCCATTGCTCGGCATTCAGTGGATCCGGTCCACCCTCAAAGATTGGGGGTTGTTGTTTCGTGAACTGCTCATATAACGGCTCCCATCTGTTACCAACCTCCTCAGACTACACAACTGATACCACTGCAGGTGGTACAATAGGGGCAGCACTCCCTGATGGAGCCTGCTGTCGCAGAATACGGATCTGCTCGTCCTGACTCTGTAATCAAGCCTGCATATCTACCATTAACTACTGCCAGTTCTCAGGGATTGGGGGAGGATTCTGGCCCTGATCATCACTCCCGGTCCCAGACCTAGTGCTGGCTAGTCGTGTAGATTTTCTAGGACGCATAGATATCCAAGTAAATCTACAAATAATGACTCGTCAGTCGGACCATGATGACAGGGTAAAAAACTTCTCCAAGATTTATCAATAGAGCATAGGCAATCACAAACAACATATAAGCATCCATCCCCATGCACTGGCTGCTAATAAGCATGCCTCCAATCTCATTATACAATTGCAATAAAACAGGCATTCACCCATACACTATATACAATTAATCATCCATATATTCATTTACATGCACTGCAATGCTAATAAACATGCCCCAATATTCTCACATAACAGTCAAGGGCCAGGCCCTATTAGTATCTCATGCTTCCTAATAATCCAATAAATAACAGCATTCATAGCTCATTTCAGGCACATAAGCACATAAACACATATACACATTATCGAACCATGATTTGAGCTTGTCTCTAGCAGCGAATGTACATGTCCAGCATGTCTTCAGGAACCCTTAAACCTAGGATGCTCTGATACCAAGTTGTAATGCCCTGGATAGCGAAGACCGCTACACTTTGTACATATAAAGGTGCAAGGCTTGCTAATCAAGTCATTAATTTAAAAATGTGTCACTAAACATGTATGAGCTAGGGTTAAAAAGGTTTTGGTCTCAAAAGTTTCATTTTATATAATTAAACTATTATATACACGGGATCCCAAAAGAAACAGAGTTAAAAGTAGGTTTACAGACCTCCAAAAGTACATAAACAATCATTATCCATACTAAGGAAAAATAGACAATCTTTAGGTCTCGCGTCCCTGCCTAAACCTCAACCGTGGTGGCTGAGCAGCTGGCCATGTAAATTCCGCTCGTAGAGCCCTCCAATCAAGGCTGATCAAGCTTGCCCTTGCCTTTACCTGCACCATGTAGCACCCGTGAGCCAAGGCCCAGCAAGAAAACATGTGCAACACAAACAATAATAACAGATAGCAAACTCACTAAGTTTGAACTCTCATCAAGTAATCCACATAATATCATTCAGCATATATTCAGAATCATGGATGCAATCAAACACTTATAACATTCATATCACATAATAATCAGGGCCAACACTTAGGCCGCACCCTCTGTTTACCACACTGACTCCGGCCCGCTTAAACCGAGCTCAGTGCATATTAAGTTGTCCTTGGCTACCAATGGCCAAGTCCCGCCCTGTGCGCTAGTGTAACCCTTGGCACCCTTAGGCCGTTGGTTCACTAATTAGCTTGCATGGCATAATAGCATCTTTTCAAGCATACATAATAGGGGACCCTTAGTCCCATCACAGATATTCAACCAGGTGCAGTTTTCTTACCTTTAATCTTTGCAGTTATTGTTTACGAGCAACACTCCTCAAGCACGATCCGTTCCCGAGCCTAAGCATTTATCACCTAGTCACAACCAAAGTATTAGGTTTCATTAATATCCAAATATAGGTTTTCGAGTACAAAACTAACTTCTGGGAAATTGAATCCCACCAAGCACGGTGGTGAAATCGATCCAGAGCATTCTAGACCACATTCCCATGCCTAAAATCCTCAAATATTCAAGTGTGCACCCAAGGGCTGCGACCCTGCCCTCAAAACAGAACCAAGGGCTTGCCTAGAAGGAGACACGCGTCGCGGCCCTTGCCTTGGGCGCCACGGCATCTACCCTTGGCCGAGACTCCTTGGCTAACCGTCATCCTAGGGCCGCAGCGCTCTAGAACAGAGCCGCGGCCCTTCACTTCGTGCCCAGAAAACCCACCATTTCCAACATCTAAACCTTATCTAAAGCCATCCCAAAGCTCCCCAATTCAAAACCAATTAATCCCAACACCTTTAGCATGACTTAAACAACATAATTCCACAGAAAACCCAGCCTAACACACACTAGAATTCTCTTTTCAATTTCTGAAACTCAGGAGCTATAAACACCCAAACCAGCCATTCAAACTCACATTATTACTTCTAAATCACGAATTGAGACTTACCTCTTCTGTTGAACCACTTCACCAAGCCAATTCCCAAGCTTTCCTCCTTGATTCTGCCCTTAAACATCAAAACCATATTTACCTCAAAACCTAACTAAAACCCAGAATTTCTAACCACAGAAAAAGAAATTCAGTGCTTACCTTAGTCTTGATTAGGTTCCTGATTAATTCCTGAGCTAAGCCTCTAAATCATTCTTTCAATCCACCAAGCTTCAGCTAAATTCTAGCAAATTCCCTTAGGATTTCAGAGTTTCTTTTCCTTTGTGGTTTTTCACCTAGTTTTCCTTGAGAGAGAAGAGAACAAGCTGAGAAATAAAGTCGGTTTATTTCTTTCTCTGGGTTTCCTTAAGTTTGTCTTATTCATTAAGTTAATCCCAAGGCTCGGGGTGCTGAAAACGTCCCTGAGGGAAAAACGATAAAATCCCCCAGTATTCCCGCCTAGACCTCCTAACCTCAAAAATATCTCCATATATTTATTTTCATAACCCGATAGTCCAACTAGCTACCCGATATCTAGAATACCCCTAACTTATCCAAAGTCAACTGTTAAGCCCTGTTGTGACTTTTCCCCGCTAACTAGCCCTAGGATCGCCTTGAGTCGTGCTCTGCAAACCCACCCACATAATAATGTGGTTATCACAATTACCATATACACATATCACATTAATACCAACATAGTCATACAAGCATTATTAATCATATAATTATGCATTAAAGTCAATATATTCATGCAAACCACATTTAACCCAATAATGCCCTCCCGGCACACTAATCAAGGCCCTTAAGCCTCATTAGCGAATTTGGGGTCGTTACGCCTGACTTATCCAAAGTCAACTGCTAAGCCCCGTTGTGATTTTTCCCGCTATCTAGCTCCCTAGGATCGCCTCAGGTCGTGCTTTACAAACCTACCCACATAATAATGTGGTTCTCACATATACCATATATATATCACATTAACATCAATATAATCATACAAGCATTACTAATCATATAAGTATGCATTCAAATCAATAAACTGACTCAAATCACATTTAACTCAACTATGCCCTCCCGGCACACTAATCAAGGCCTTAAGCCATATTAGTGAATTTGTGTCGTTACAGTTATCATATACTACCATGTGATTTAACCTACCCCGATTAGTAGACAGAGGACCTAGATGGTTTAACATATTCCATGTTAATGAGTTAATGGCCATTAATATTGTAGTCATATATGATATATATTTGTATAGTCATATGTTTTGTTTATGATTTAGTCTTATGTTTATGATTTATGTGTTAGTAGATTTTCCTTGATGGGCATTAGGTTCATTCCTTTATTTTTAGCTTGATGCAGGGAAATGATTTATGGAAGGCAGAAAGGTTCATGGCAGCTTGGCTTGTGTGTTGAGGAGGAATGGATTGAATGGACTATGTAACGATCGAGGCTGACGTTGTTTTTAAGTCTTTTTATTTATGTTTTTATGTTCGCATTTAGTATTTAAACAAACTAAAGTTATGTTTTTATGTTTTGTAAACAATGGGATCCCATACCATATCACATTTTATTTTATATTATTATGTATTGGTACAATATTTTGGGTTTTAAATAAAGTTATGTTATTCCTTATGTATATTTTTCCCAAAATAGTTGCTATGTCTAGTAGTTTTAATGGTCCAAGGTCTTAGAAATAGTTGGGTCATTACACGATGTGTACATATGCGGCTGCCGACCACCACGACCGAGGGTTTAAAGAGGAACTAGGGTTAAACCCTATTTTGCCGCTTAGGTTGGCTGGTTGTAACTCTTTTATTGTAATTAACCTTTAAAATGTATTTTGGGATCCCAATGTATACAGTTTAAGTTTTAGTGAAACGTTGTATCTTTGACCAAAATTTTTAACCATAAACTGTTAATCACATTTAGTTACACATTTATGGCCAAATGACTCAGTTAGTGAGTTTAGCATTATTTAAAATACACAGCATAACGATCTCTGGGTAGTAGGGTGTTACAACTTGGTATCAAAGCAAGCCAAGGTTAAGGGTTCCTGTAGACAAGCTGGGCATGTACACTCATCACTAAAGAGAAGCTTCACTCAGGGTATGGTAACTATATATGTGGTTATATGCTTAACTACTTAAATAGAATGTAAATGCTTTACCTGCATGCCTTATTAAGGAGCATAAGATTCCGTTAGGGCTTAGCCCTTGACTATCGATATGATTATATGATTACTTGCTCAGTGATAATATGAATATGTTATTTGTATGCTGGAGTTAAGAGCATGGTATGTATGTTGGAAGAGCAGGGATTATGATTGATGTATGAATGTTGTGGTCGTGTTTTTAGCACTGCAGTGGTTTGTGAATGTGGTGTTGTGTGATTGTTCCTATGGGAGAAGGCTTTTGAATATGCTAATCATGTTTAATGGAAGAAGTTATTGATTGCAGATTCAATCAGAGGTTATGTACCCAAGGTAATTAATGAGACCTGGTCGTGGTTATACCAAGGTTGGGAATTAGAGCCAGGGCAAGAGTTCTTCACCTTCCCCTCATAATTTGCAGTAGGTGTTTACAGATATGCAATTAAGATTGCAGAGGCAAGAGGATGAGATCAAGTGTTTAAAACAGCAGCAGGTTCTGTCAGGGAACACCTCTTCCTTTGTTATGCCAGGAGTGGCACCGATATTGGCTCAACCTAGGGTTGAGAACAGGTGGGAATTTCTTAGTGGTAGATTCTAGGAATATTACCCTCTAGTTTTTGAAGGAGTCATAGATCCATTTAGAGCTAAGCAATGGGTGGGCATGATCAGTTCCATCCTTGATAGTATGGGGGTGGTAGGTCATGATAAGGTGATCTATGTGACATATGTGTTGCAGGAAGATGCTTGGACATGGTGGGAAGTGGTATCCCAGAGACGAGATACAACTGCGATGGACTGGAAAAAGAATTTAGGTAGTTGTTTAATGAAAGATATTACTGTGATGCAGTTAAGATTGTTAAGACAAATGACTTTCTGAACCTGGTTCGGGGAAATGCAACAGTAACCGAGTATGTTAATAGATTCGATGAGTTGGCCAAGTTTGCTTTTGATATGGTACCCACGGATGTAGCTCGAAAGGAAAGGTTTATCTAGGGATTGAATCCAATAATAACTCAGGATGTTAGAGTCACCCCAGTACATGAAATCTCTACCTACGCTTAAGTGGTAGGGAAGGCTCTTGCTTTTGAGAGCACAGGAAATGAGAATGTGAAGGAGAGTGCTGGAGAGCATAGTGCTCAAGTAGTGATACCTCCATTGGTTGGATCAGGTAGGGGCAAAGATCCCAGCGATCAAGAAAGAAGACTTATCAATGTATTCAATACCTCTGGTTTAGGAAAAGGGTTCCAAAATGCTGTGGTACACCACCAGGACAAGGACAAAAATTCGAAATTTTACCTGAAATGCACTCAATGCAAGAGGCATCATCTGAAGGAATTCCGAGCAAAGGCATGTTTCTTTTGTAGAATGGTTGGGCACCACATTAAGGATTGCCCAAGACTGCGGACAGATGAGGAAAAGGGGGCGGACAGCTCGACTCCAGCTCGAGTGTTCGCTCTGACACAGTCAGAGTCTGAGACTGAGACTGAGACTGAGGCTGGTTCCTCAGTAGTGGCATGTCACCTTCCTAGTTCTGTTTTTTGTATTATGCTGACTAGTTTTGGTGCCATGCTGTTCTTTGCTTGTTGCATCTAGAGAGGTATAGACTTGATATGCAGATTACATGGTTATGTTGTGATGAGAATGTGATACTTTATTGGTAATTTTAAGAGATGGGTTAGGTTATGGTGAGAAGGACTCATTAGTTGATTTGATAGAGTTGGTTATGACTGACTTCGATATGATCCTGGATATGGATTGGTTAACCAAGTATGGGGCAATAATAGATTGCAAGGAAAGGATCGTAACCCTTGGACTTGAGGGTGAAAACCCCTTGTACTTGTTGGCACTATGCATGGACCCCGTATGCTTATGACATCTGTACTTAGAGCTAGAGACCTATTGCAGGAGGATACATAGGACTCTTAGCTAGTGTGGTGGATACCACTTAGGTCGTGCCAGTGAGACCAGGACAGACTAGATTAGTTTGTGAGTTTATGGATATGTTCTAGAGGATTTTCCAGGGTTACCTTTACACAAAAAGATAAAATGGTTATTAGATTGGTGTCAGGAACAGAACCAAGTCTAGGACACCATATTTGATGGCTTCAACAGAGCTGTAAGAACTAAAGGTTCAGTTATTGAGTAAGACGATATTCTTTAAGGTGGATCTTTGATCAGGTTATTACCAACTAAAGATCAGGGAGAAGGATATCCAAAAGACTGCTTTTTATATTAGATATCGACACTAGGAGTGGTGAGTTATGTTTTGTGGATTTGATTAATGTCGAGTTTTTTTATGGATTAGATGAAAAGAGTATTCAAAGATTATCTTAATTGGATTTTTGATCGTCTTGATCGACGGTATTGTGGTATACTCTAAGTTGGAGATTTTCCGAGGTCAAGGAATGCCTCAAAGGACAGGAGTTTCCTTAGACGGGCAGGATATTACATGTGCTTTGGGGAAGAGTTCCGATTCTTTCTACAGATCAGAACCAGTTTATAGATTATTATGATATCTCATTGACAGAAAAGGTGATTGCCTAAGCAACATGTTAGTTGATGGATATGACCAGAACTAAAGCAGAGTTACTGGTGGGCCAAGTGGCCAACATTATGCTTAAGTTTACTCTTGTAGAGAGGATCAAAGGAAAACAGTTGAGAGAACCACAAATTGAAAGAATTGAGTGGAATGTCTTAGCTAGATTAGCTAAGGATTATGAAGTGCTAGGTATGAGTTTATTGAGGTATAGGCATCAGACTTGGGATCTGGTGGACACTGGAATTAAACGGGGGATTCTAGATGAATCTCATACTACCTCTTATTCTCTTCATCCAGGCATCATGAAGATGTACTAGGATCTGAAAGCTTTATATTGGTGGACCGGGATGGAGAGGGACGTGACTGAATACGTGGCAAAGTTCCTAACCTGTTAGCAGGTCAAGATTGAGTACTAGAAACCAGTAGGGAAATAACAACCTTTGTGTATTCCATAGTAGAAGTAAGGAAACATCACGATGGATTTCGCGGTGGGGCTGTCTAGGATAGTGGGCCAGCATGATTCGGTTCAGGTCATTATGGACAAGTATACAAAGTCAGCTCACTTTTATCAGTAAGGACGAGCAATACAGTTGATCAGTATACAAGTCTCTATGAGAGAGGGATAGTATGCCTTCATGGAATTTGAGGTCTGTCTTATTAGATGAGGACCCTGCTTTTACTTCCAATCCTTGGGGAAAGTTATAGAAGGCGATGAGTATACAGTTGGAGTTTAGTATAGTTTATTATCCTTAAATTGATGGTGAATCAGAGGGAGTTATCTAATTATTGGAGGGGTACCTTATGAGATATTGTATGGTAGGGAATGTATATTGCCCATTCATTAGGATGAGATGGGTGAGATGTTATATTTTGGTTCTGAGGTAGTTTAGGGGACCACTGAGGCTATTGAAAAGGTTAGAGCTCGGATGCTTGCTTCTCAGAGTAAACGGGAAAGTTATGTTAATTTGAAGTGAAGGAATGTGAAGTTCCAAGTGAAAGACTATATCTTCCTTAGAGCCTCACCATGGAAAGGGGTGAGGAGATAAAGGCAAGTTGAGCCCTAGATTAGTAGAACAGTTGGAAATCCAGGATAAGATCGGTCAAGTTGCCTATGGATTGGCCTTAGCTTTGGCACTATCGGCTGTATACAGTGTATTTCATATTTGCATGTTGTGGAAACGTGTGTTAGAAGAGACTCATGTGTTGAGTTATGAGAATCTGGAATTAGAGGCTAAGTTATCCTGTGAGGAATAGGCAACTCAGATATGAGACAGAAAGAACAAGGTTCTGAGAAACAAAGTTGTACCTTTGGTTAAGGTATTATACAAAACAGTAAGGTCAAAGGAGTGACCTGGGAATTGGAATCAGATATGTGGGATTGATATTCCGGGTTAATCAGATAAAATTTCAAGGACAAAATTTCGATAAGGAGGGGATAGTTGTAACGTCCCAAATTTCCTAATAAGGTTTAGGGCCTTGATTAGGGGGCCAGGATGGCAAATTATGGAATTATGTGAATATGTGATATTTATGTGCATCATTATGTGATTATGTGAGTTATATTATAATATGACTTGACATGCATGTTTAGGTGTATTAAATATGCATGTAGGCCCATTCTTTTTTAATAGGGCAATATTCATAATTTGGCCCGTTTTGGGAATATTTAGAATATATGTGATATATGTGTGTGTGAGACTACATTATTATGTGAGTATGTTTAGGTTACTTGGCACAAGATGATCCTAGGGAGCAAGCTAGTGGGAAAGTCACAACGGGACCCATACTTGACTCGGAGTGAGTCAAGGGGTATTTTGGGTATTTAGCACATTACCGGGATATAGGGTAATGAGAATGATTATTTGATGATATATTGGGAGTTAGTGAGATCAGGAGGGAATTCTGAGAATTTTGACTATTTTACCCCGGGGGTGTTTTTGGGACCCCTAGCATTAGGATTTGCTTGAGGTTACTCAAGCTCGAAGTAACCCGTCAGAAATAAAAAGAACGTTTAGAACGTTCTTTCTCTCTCTCGTTCCCTTTTTGACACCGATCACATTTTCTAAGGAAACTCGAGTTTTAGGACTCGAATTCAGGAAAGGATCGATACATAGAAATTCTAGGGAAGATTAGAAGCTTATTATTTGGAGGATTTAGTTAAGAAATGACTTAATCAGAGGTAATCCGAGTTTTAAGTTATCTAGTTTTTAAGCTTTTATTGGATTTTATGTTTTGATGAGATTTTGGATGGTTTGAGACTTGGGTTTTGAAGGTTTTGGATCATTGGGATGTTTGGGAACTTTGATTTTGGAATTTGGATATGTTTAGATAGGTTTTTGGAAGGTTTTAAATGGGAGAAAATAGAGAAAACGGTTGGGCTCATGGTCAAGTCGCAACCTTGTTCTACGAAGTTGGGACCTGAGTGAACCCAGAACCAAGAGGAGTCTGCCTAGGGGGCACACTGCGACTCTATAGGGCCAAGTCATGGCCAGCACCCTGAAGACCAGGAAAAAGGCTCTCTGTCAAGGAGGCAAGTCGCGACCCGCCTGTGCATTTTTAGCCAGATTTGGTTTTTAGTAGTGGGAACTTAACTCTAAGGGCTTGGGATCGACCCTACTACCAAGTTGGGAATCATTCGACATCCTGGAGGCTAGGACTCAGTCCGAAAGTATTTATTTACTCATTTTTTATGGGATTTTATTTTAGGGTTGTGAATAGGTGATTGCTAAGGGCTTGGAAACAGGATCATGCTTAAGGGTCGTTTATTGGTAATCTGTGCTTGGACCAAAGGTAAGAAAATTGCACCCAGTCTGTGATGCATGTGATGCATATACATTTGGTTATGGCATGGCATGAATGTTGAATATGGATTGATCAGAGCTTGAGTCTCTGTAATTGTGCATGATTATGATTATGCTTGTGATTATTGATTAAGCATGCTGAATGCCTTATATCTGGATATTTGACATAAGATATATGTCTATTCACATTACCTCATTGAGGAAGCACTGACTTATTAGTTAAGAAATGGCAATGGTGTTTAGTACTGGTCGTGAAGCGCTGACTTATGAGTCATGATTGGCAATAGTATTGAGCACTGGTCGTATGGAATTGACTTATGAGTCAAGAGCGGCATTAGCATTTTTAATGGAGGACGAAATAATTGGATCTAATCAACATGAGCATTAAATTCTTGACCGACCTATTGATTGAAGAAAACTAAGCGCTTGGCTAGCCTAAGGCTAGTTACTCAGAGCCAGGGCTAAAAGGCTCAGGTGACTGGAAAGTCACATGGCTTAGGGCGCAGGACCTCAAAGAGACTTATTAGTCATCTATTCAGGGTGCAGGGCCCCAGAGAGACTTATTATTCATCTATTTAGGGAGCAAGACCCCATAGAGACTTGTTAGTCATCTATTCAGGGTGTAGGTCCCCAGAGAGACTTATTAGTCATCTGTTCAGGGCATAGGTCCCCAGAGAGACTTATTAGTCATCTACTCATGGCGCAGGACTCCATAAACATTTATTTTTACTTGCTTGCATGCATGAATAGGGTTATTACTGCTTGGCATGCTTATTACGATTTGGTGACATGTTATTGTCTGCTTATGAGCATGTTTGAGTGTTCTTTCTAAGCCTTGACTCACGGGTGCTATGTGGTGCAGGTAAAGTTAAAAGAAAGCTTGACGATCCTTGAGTTGGAGAGCTTAGGTGACGATGTGTACATATGAGGCTGCTCGACCACCACAACCGAGGGTTTAAAGAGGAACTAGGGTTAAACCCTATTTTGCCGCTTAGCTCGGCTGGTTGTAACTCTTTTATTGTAATTAACCTTTAAAATAGATTTTGGGATCCCAATGTATACAGTAAACGTTTTAGTGAAACGTTGTATCTTTGACCTAAATTTTTAACCCTAAATCATTAATCACATTTAGTTACACAATTATGGCCAAATGACTCAGTTAGGGAGCGCATCGTGCATGGGCACGTGGCGCATTGGCGAAGAGTGCATAGGCGCATGGGCTCGGGCTTTGTGCCTTAGGTGGTGCATGGCTCAAGTCCCTTTTCTTTATTTTCTCCTTGTGACTAGAATTTTTACAAAAATAGTTCACAAATAAAATTACAAAAATTTATGTGCCCCAAAATGGCTTACATAAGATCTAAGAAAAATTAAAATTCAATTCCTAACCCAATAGTACCATATTATTAATGACTCATCATTCGAATATGCATTCATAAAACAAAATCATCCATTCAATAAACATATATATATATATATATCATCATCATACATATAAAAAATGCAAGAAACTCATGCAACATTTAATGTATACATATATATAGATCACTTTGGTACCAATTGTTTGTGTTAAATTAGAAAAAACAAGGTCGTAGCGAAAGGGGTGGTGATTTAAAAATCATAAATATTGAGTCAGGATCAATACATATATTTTTACATTAATTCAATACACATAAAAAGAATAGAAGAATACCTCTCGAAACCATTAAGAATCCTTGAGTCTTTTCGTAATATCAAATGATCTTCCTACCCATGTGTAGATCTTATTGAGACTCGCACAAAAGTCTTCCAAGGCGATCATCTAACACACAAGTACGTGTGTGGGCACATGAGATTTAAAGATTTGATTATTTAGGCTCTCTAGATATTCTCAACACATGAGATCTAGAGAGTTTGGAGAAGAGAACGCTTAGAGAGTTTAGAAAATTTTCAAGCTTAGAAAATTTCTATTGACAAATTGCTTCTGGCTTAAGACTTGTCACTTGTTTTTAACCTAGAGATAATAATAATATTTATATCTCTAATTCAAAATGGATACTTTATGATATTTTGATTAATTATTTATTTTAACCAAAATAAATAAACAAATAACTTTTGAATTTAAACAATTCAAAATCAAACCACAGGCACATGGCAGTGCCTGTGTGGAGCCACTCACTGTGCATGCATAGTGACTGGCATGTGGCACACTACACTGCCCCTAAGTTTTCTTATTTGTTTGTTTAGTTAAAATTAAAATAATATATTTATTAAAAATAATGTAAAAATTATTTCAAAATTAAATATCAGTTATGTTAACGCGGATTTTCACCAATAGTAGATTAAGAAATCTGAACAAAAGTGATTAGGCTTTTGTAAACCCTAAATTAAGAACACAAACAATATTATCCTGGTTCAGTGGTTAAAATCCATCTAGTCCACAAGTCAAGACTATTCTGTCTGAACACTCTTGGAGAAATTATTTAAAACAATTTCTACAGAGTTCTTGCATACAAAATTCGGTCCCTTTTATTATCAATTCCATCTGCATTTATATGGGGGTTGATGGACAATGTTGAGTAACCGAACAATATTTGGTAACTTACAAGAATGGGTAAATTCACAAATACATAAATTCCTTAACCTTGATATCGAGCAATTATTAGATAAAGGTTACAAATACTAATTGCGCATATCAATCACTGAGGCTGCCGCGAGCTGAATGTGTTCCTTGAACTGGAGGTTATAAGCCAGGTGATCTGACCCGAGTGATGCTCGAAGCTTAATGAGGGCGATTTAGAGGGTCTCTAAATAGCCAAACCCAATGACGTACCCTTGAGCTAGTTAGTCTGGAGTTAATAATACATCTTGAGAGTCCAGTAACCTTCATTTATTGCTAACTGGTTGTACCCAAACAAGACGATTGAGCTCGTATTTTTAGGGTACAAAATTTTCCCACTAAGCCCCTACTCGTGTATGACATTGTTGACTGTATGAACTCATCAACAGAGATAAGTCAAAGAATTCGTAAGTTTCCAATAAGATGAAGAGCTTAAGAATAAAACTTAAAGTAAATGGTAGAAGAAGAATATAGAGAAACGCTTGTATTGCTCTACAATCTCAATTTAGAAGTGAATTTTCCAACCCCTTGCTAAGCTCCCCCCCCCCCCCAGGTCACCCCAGGCTGAGCTCACCCCCAGGTCACCCCCCTGGGTGAGCTTGCTCGTAGGGTCCTTGTGGGTGTGGGCTATGTCTTCCTGTCTTTCCTATCCTCTCACAGAATCTCTTGGACGCTTGATTCTTGTTTGGCTTCCCTTGTCATTTTTGAAGGCTCACAGATGTCACTTCTTACAGGCACAGTATGGGCTTTTCTACTTCTGTTGTGGGAAAACATGCCCACCTACAAACTCAAGTGTAGAACATGTGTCTGTTTGATATAGGCATCTATTCGGGTTTCGAGTACTATGACATGTGTCTTGTACACCTTTCATTGTCGTTTGGTTCATTTAATATTAGCCCTTAGATCTTGAACTACCTTGATTGTGTGGCTCTGGTTCTTTCCCATGTTTATATATATGGGTATAGAACCTAATTTTCACCACCTTTTCAGTTCTAACTTTCTTCTTTCTTTCTTCTCTTTGAAAAACCCTTAATTTTTCCAGCACACTTTGGTGATTTCTTCCCAGAAGCTCTTTGTATTCATAACATTACTTAACCTTCCAAGCTTCGATCAAGAACCAAATCGTAAGTATATATTTCTTCTCTATTCTAAACTTCTTTTATGCGTTTATGCACGAGTTTATGAAGTTTTCTTTTTCAATTTTTCTTTTCTCATTTTGTTCTGTCAGGCTTGATTTGAGTTTGGTATGCCAAAATAGATTGGTCATCTATAAGACCCAAAATGTCTGAATGAATGTATAAAAATAGGTCGAATCCAGGGTGGTTTCAGGGTTTTGAGAATGTTTGGATAGCAATTTAGGCTATTAGTTTAGGGATTTCAGGTCTGAAACTAGGTAGCTTAAGAGAAACAGTTCTGGGGTAGTTTTGTATTAAAACCACCATTCAAAACCATTGTTCTGACACGCAATTTTTGAGGTGAGAGTACTTCCTGAGATTCAGGCGTGTGAACTAGGGGCACCTGTGGATACACGTATTAGGACTTTAGATACGCTTTTAGTTCGCGTAGTATAGTTTTCCATCCTTAGGTCGAGCTTTTCTTGCCCTATATTACATAATCCCTAGGTCGTCTTAAACGCTCGGTTTGTAACTATACGAACTAAACCATTTAAAAATGAGCAACCAAAAAGGAAAAGTTGTTGTCAGATCCTCTTCCCGGGACAAGCAAGTCTCCAAAACCCTCATTCCCCACTTCAGACTAGTGGTGGAGCAGGAGGTCGAGGTAAATCCAGGCAGCTTTTAAAAGGCTGAAAGGATCATGTCTCGTATAATCTCGATGACCCAAGTAAAAAAAATAATGAGGAGCCATGGGATCGAGACGGACTCCAAGTTTTACGCCCGGCCTGCAATGGACAGTGAGCGGAGCTGCACTCCCCTAGAGGATAACTTTGGGGCATGGAGCAATGAACACCTGAAAGCAAGGGCGTTCCTCCCTCTAAGTTTGTATTTCATGAACTTTCTAAAGCTAGCTCTATTCTAGCTTCCCCCAAACACTTTTTGTCTCCTCGCGGGGCTTAGGTATTTATTCTTCAAGAACGAGTGGGACGACCCCACTCAAGAGGATATTCTTTATTTTTCTGCCTAAAGGCCATTTGGACACTAGAATTGGAGGTGATGGTTTTGACTACCTCACCCAGTTTCCCAAGACCGCCGCATCATCAACCGCCAGAACCATCCAAACGATTATAAGGACCAGTTCTTTATGTTGAATGGGTTTCAGATCTGTGACTACCGCTACTTCAATCGACCTTGTAAGTATCCTTGCCTATAACCTTGTCTTAGTTTTCTTTTGCTAAGTCTCTTGTAGATTCTAATCGATTTATTTCCTTGTACAACTATCTATAAGAGGTTTGGGGCATCTCAGGTCCGCTTGGGCTAGTACCAATCCCTTGCTTCTACTCCTACTGCTAAAAAGGAATGCCAAGTAGTTGTAAACGATATCACCATGGTGGCTTGTGTTCTAATCAAGGAGGGTCAGACTTTAGCCATAAAACCCCGAGGATCTAAGAGGCTTATGGCTGCTATTGAGGATGAAGAAGAAGTCGCACCCCTGGTGCACAGATAGAATGTCCAGGGCAACCAGGATAATAATCAAGGTTGAGCAAATTCGGGGGCAGCAGCCAGCACTCCGGCAAAGATAACATTAAAAGTGAAATTAATCGAGCTGCTACAAGTTTTGTACTAACCCGACATGATTCAAGGAAGGTTGTTACTAGGCACCATGAGGATCTCGACAAGGACGTCACTATGCAACAATATGCCGACCTCCTGGTCCTTCACTACGATTTTAGCCACCCAAAGTGTACAGTAGTTGTAGGGCCCACCCTTCCATTTTAGGCCCACCCTTTTTAAATAACATGGAAAAAACATGATTCATGGGTACTCCTTAGAATACAACGCTTTTACCCCGTTTTTTAGGCAGCTTGAATAAGATCCTAGCTCGAATGAAGAGATCGAGCCAAAAAAAGTTTCCTAATAAAATTTTGATAAAGTCCCCCCCCCCCCACCCCCCTATAGTTTAGGAGTAAGAGGTTCCCACTATAGCTAGCCCGGCCCCCAATCCGGAGCTAGCCATTGTTGTTTCCTCCTCTTCGGGGGGTAAGACTATTCTACTTTTTCTTCTTGTTGTTTACTTAATTAGAATTTTCTAACTCTTCTGATCGTTTTGCAGAAGACGACATGAACCTCGAGAATGCCTTCACCATCTCTAGCCCCATTATTAAGAGAAACAGGTCTTGAAAAAGGTCATTCTCGAGGCTGAATTTTTTACGAGAACTCCGGCCAAGGCTAACAATCCCAATAACCCTGAGCTTCGATGCTAACAATCAAGGATACTCCCCTACATGATCCCCACTTAATCGAGTCCTCAGCTCCGCAGGCTATCCAAATAGCTCATCCTGTCACAATGCCACCTCCCCACATCGAGATGGGCAAGCATCCAGAGCACCTGCGAGTTCTGCTCCAAAGTATTACCAGCCACATGGTTAGGCACATCAACCAGCTCACCTCAAAGGAGCTGGAGGCCATTGCAGGAAATCCTGCCATGTCTGTCCTCGACTCTCCACAGGGGATATCTTTGATCGTGAGTTCTCTTACTGTCTTTAAAGTTCCCAATATTTTTTCGTAAACTAACTCTTCATTTAAATTTCAATGTAGTCCTGCTTAACCTAGATATAGGCGGGAGAGAGGATTCGCTCTACCCTCGAAGAGGTCAAGTCAGACCAGGAGACCTCTCAAAACAATAAACAAATTTCCAAGGCACAGGGCATACAGCTGATCCAAAATGTCGATCAAGTTCAAAGGGAGGTTGAGAGGCTTCAATTGAAGGCCACAAAGGACGCTACCCAAATCGAAAAACTTCAGGCGAAGGCCAAGGAAGATGTCGCTCAAATCGAGGAGCTTACATTGATAATGAAGAGAGCTGACGCCGAGTTGGAGGAGGCATTGCAAAAGATCTTTAACCGTGTCTGATGTTTCAACTAGGATGGGGACTTCTCTTTCCTGTACACCGAGCTCTGGGGGCATTACCTCGCTAAATTTCAAGATTTGCTGGAGAAGGAGCCGACTGAGACCATCGACACGACCTTAGGAGCTGAAAGAGAAGGCGAGGAGGATGAGGTCTCATCTTAAGAGAAAGTTGTCGAAGCTCAAAGTTGAGAGGCTCGTCTTTCAATTATATTACTTCTTGTTTTTTTTAGATATTTTTTATCCCTTGTAATCAAGCCTTATAGGCCGAGACAATTTCCTTTGGGCTTACATCGAGGTTAATTACCATTGTTTTAAATATATATTGTTTAACCACAATCTTTACACTTTTTCCCTTCTATTTATTTATTATTGTGCTTTTAAACTTTCTAAGTTTTTATACACTTGCATAGTTATAGGGATTGTGTTTAGATCGAGGAATATGCCTGATGGCTGACCAGTTAATTTTAGGTCACGGGCTTGGTTTTATCCAGTGTTTTTATTTCCTAATCGCATGTACTTGTTATTATTCAGCCCTCATACCTGGTTTAGTCCATGGTTTTTGTACCTGGTTTAGTTCAAGGATTTTTGCTTTGAATTTTCTTAACTTTGTTTATGTTCGAATTACTTTGAAAACTTGAGCTTTATAAAGCCACAAGATTTCCAAATTTCCAAATTCCAAGTTGCAAAAATTTTCCTTGAATTTGCTGAATTTTTCAAACACTAAATTAATGGTTATATGCCCCCCAAGCGATCAAAATTTATGAATATTCCAGATTGTTTTAAAAAAATGAACTCGTACAAAACAAGATTTAATGAAAAATTCAGGTACTGTGTTTAAACTACACAACCACCTCTTTATTAATTCAAAAGTAAATTAAAAGAAATGGCTTTTATAATCAAGTCGTACAAAATGATAACATAAGTTTAAAATTAGAAGAAAACAATATTACTGGTAGTATTTCTTAAAATGCAAGGCGTTCCAAGTTCGCGGAGTTGCCCCTCTATTTAGCCCAGCTAATCTGAAAGCCCCTTCTCGCAAAATTTCCACAATCTATTATGGTCCTTCCCAATTTGGTCCTAAAACACCATCTTTATGGTCCTTGTTGGCTAGGAACACCCTTCTAGGCACCAAGTCTCCTAGTTCAAACCTTCATTCTTTGACCCTTGAATTGAAGTATCGTGTTACCCTTTGCAGATAATGGGCTAGCTGTATTTTTTATTCTTCTCACTATTCTTCAATTAGGTCCAAGGATGCATTCAACACGTCGTGATTTCGTTCCTGGTCAAAGGTTCCTTGCCTATGTGAGGTCACTAAGGTCTTGACTGGGAGCATGGAATCACTTCCAAAGGTTAATGAGAAGGGTGTATGTCCAGTAGAGGTGCGATATGAAGTTCTATAAGCCCAAAACACTTGTGGGAGCTGTTCAAACCACAATCATTTAGCATCCTCCAATCATTTCTTTAAGTTGGTCTTGAGTGTTTTATTCACTACATCGACATGTCCATTAGCCTGAGGGTATGCTACAGAAGATAAACTCTTGATTATGTTGTATTTCTCACAAAAGTTTGTGAAAAATCGCTATCAATTGAGTCCTATTATCTGACACGATCTTCTTCGGTAGTCCAAAATTACATATTATGCCCTTTATCATGAATTCAAGTACTCTCTTCGAGGTTATAGTTTCCAATGGTTCGAGCTCAACCCACTTTGTAAAATAGTCAGTCGAAACTATAGCATAGCAAACTTCTCCTTTGTCGGTTGGTAATGAACTAACTAAATCTATTCCCCAGATGGCAAACAACCAAGGCAAGGAAATCATGGTAAGCTCCATAGGCACAGCTCAAGCAATCATTGAAAATTGTTGGCATTTATCACATTTCTGAACATATGACATCGATTCTTACTTAAGAGTGGGCCAGAAATAATCCTGTCTCAACACCTTTAGGGCCAAGCTTTGCCCCCCAGCGTGGTCTCCAAAGAATCCTTCATGGATTTATTTGAGGATAGCCTGTGCTTCTTCAGGCAGAACACATCTAAGGAGAGGCATGTAATGACCCTACTTGTAAAGAACTCCCTCGACCAGAACATACCTTGGGACCTAGTACAATAATTTTCGAGCAACCTTGCAGTCTTCGGGCAGTCTTCCAAAGGTGAGATATTCAAAGATGAGGGTCATCGAGGTTGGGCCAACATGGATCGTCTCGATCTATTTTGATCCTTCCCTTATACTGGGCTTGTCCATAAACTCAACTAGGACTGCAATGTGTCTGCCTCTTTAGTGGTGGCAAGTAGGGCGAGAGTGTCTCCATATGTATTTTGCTTGCATGAGACCTGTTCGATGGAGTAGAATTCAAATTTGGACAATTCCCTTTTTACTTTAGCTAGATAAGTTGCCATCTTGCTTCCACGAGCTTGATATTTTCCTAACACCTAATTCACCATGAGCTGATAATTACTGAAACACGCCATTTCTTTTAACTCCTTATAGAACCAGATTTCGACAAATAACGCCTCGTACTCAGCCTCATTATTGGAGGCATCAAACCCAAATCTAAGTGTTTTGTGAAATCGATGTCCTTCATGTTTGATTAGTATTATTCTATCTCCAGATCTGTGTTGGATTGATGATCCATTGGAGAAGAGCTTCCACAATTCTTGAACCAGTTCTCTCATTGGCTCATTCTGGAATCTAGTACACTTGGTCACGAAATCAGCGAGAGCTTGACCCTTTATAGTACTTCGTGGCTTGTATAAATTCTCGAATAGACTGAGTAACGTTCCAAATCATCTAATGAGGCTTAGCGCCTTGATTAGTGTGCCTAGAAGGGCATAATTGAATTTTATGTGTATTAAATATGCTTATGAACCCATTTCAGTCAGAAAGAGCGAATTCATAATTTTGGCCCGCTGAGGGAATATCTGTAATTTTATATGATATGTGATTAAGACCACATTATTATGTGGTTATATTTGATACATTCGGCACGAGGTGGTCCTAGTGAGCAATTTAGCAAAAGTCACAACGGGGTTAAATACTCGGCTCGAGTTGAGCTTAGTGGTATATTGGTAATTTGGAAAATTACTGGGGTTTATTGGTTAATTGGGAATTAATTTCGTGAGTATTTGAGTTTAATGGATTTAATTGGGAATTTGAGGTTAGTCGGAATTTCGGGAAAATACTAAAATACCCTTGGTTTGGACAAAGGGCATTTGAGTGCATAGGGGGAAAATTAGTCATTTTGATCATTTGACTAAGCCAAGCTTAGTGGTATGCTGAACACCTTAGGGGATTGCACGTTACTCTCTCTCTTTCTCTCCATCGGGAATTGTCTTGAAACATTAGAAACAAGCCAAGGCCTGGAAGTTTGGAAGCTAAGACCAATCTCTACAACATTGAGGATTCTAGAAGATTTTTGGGCTCAAGGAGTAGGGATAGTTCCAGGTAGAATCATCTGTAGTCAAGGGAAATTTGAATTCTATCTCAGAGGTAAACATTTCTCTATTGTTCTTGGTAGTTTCTTAGTGTTCTTGAGAAGGGGTGGTTTTTTATTTTGGTTTCAATTTGTATTTGGTGACCTTAGGGTGGTTTAAAGGTTGGATTGATTATGGAAATTGGTTTATAAACTGATTTAAAAGCTTGTATTAGCTATTGGTTCTTGGTTTGGGCTTTGAATTCATGAATTGGAGAAAATTTTGAGTTTCAAGAACTCGAATTGTGATTTTTTTCATTTCTTGATTTTCTGAGTGCTTTGTGGTTGTTTGTGAGTTCTTGGACACTTGGGTAACCTATTTAGGGTCAAGGTTTAGCTAGAATTTAGTCAGGAAACTTGGATTGATGAGTCTTGAGGGTCTTGGGTCGATTTTTGGCAATTGGGGTCGGTGAAATCGCAGAAAACACAACCCAAAATTATGGGTTCGCGTTGTAGTGCCCTTGCGCTTGTTTTGGGTGCCCCTGCACTATGCAGGGGAAGTTTGGGGGCTCGGCCTGACCTATCCTCCAAATGGGCAAACCATGTGGGCGGCCCTGGCCTAGGGGGGTGGCGGCCCTGCCATATGCCCATTTCAACATATGTTATTTTTAGGGCTTGGAAAGAGCTTGGGGGCTCGGGGGAGGATTCCAACACCCCGTTTTGTGGAATTGGAGGTCCCGAGAGCACGGGATTGGTCCCAGAATCTATTTTTGGAGTTGAATCTTAACGAGAGTACCGTTTATGGTTATGACTAGGTTTACCGCAAGGCTCAGGGAAGGATCGTGCTTAGGGTCGTACTAGTTCTTCTTCACAGGACCATAGGTAAGAAAACTAGTCTAAGAACATAGACATAAACGGTTGGTATGCTCATTAGCATTGAGAATTATGAACATCAATACCCTACTCATGATTTGGAGTTAGCATCAGTGGTTTCAAACTGAAGGTGTGGCGACACTATTTATATGGAGAGAAGGGTAAGATATACACTGATCACAAGAGTTTGAATTACTTCTTCACACAGAAGGATCTGAACATGAGACAGAGGCATTGGCTGGAGTTGGTGAAGGATTATGATTTTGAGATCTTGTATCATCTAGGGAAAGCCAACATGGTAGTTGATGCTCTGAGTCAGATAGGTCCGGGACAGTTATTCAGTTCGAAGCAGATATCCAAAGAGTTGGTAGAGGATATGACCAAAGCACGGATAGAGTTAGTAGTGGGCCAGTTGGCCAATATTACCTTACAATCCACCCTTCCAGAAAGGATAAAGGAAGGTCAGATGAGTGATCCCCAGTTGTTGAAGCATTGAGGGGACATCCTAGCTAGAGTGGCTAAGGACTATATAGTCTTTGAGATGGATCTAATAAGATATAAGGATCGGATTTGTGTTCTGATAGACGCTACTATAAGATGGGAGATTCTAGATGAATCTCGCACTACACCGTACTCGCTATATCCGGGCACCACAAAGATGTGTCAGGATTTAAAGACTCTATATTGGTGGCCTGGGGTAAAGAAAGATATCATTGATTATGTGGCTAAGTGCTTAACATGTCAGTAAGTCAAAGTTAAACACCAAAGACTGGCAGGGTTATTACAGCCTTTGGGTATCCCTGAATGGAAGTGGGAGGACATCACCATGGACTTCATGGTTGGGTATCCTAAGATAGTGGGTCGGCATGATTAAGTATGGTAATTGTGGAAAAATCAGCTCACTGCTACCGGTGAGGATGAACTTTACAGTTGATCAGTATGCAGAGTTGCATGTGAAGGAGATTATGTGCCTTCATAGGGCTCCATAGTCTATAGTGTCAGATCAGGATCCCATTTTTACTTCCAAGTTTTGGGAATGTCTACAGAAACCTATGGGTACACAGTTGAAATTTAGTACAACTTACCATCCCCCGACAGATGGTCAGTTTAAGAGGACGATTCAGATACTAGAAGACATGCTTCGGGCGTGTGTACTGGACTTTGAAGGGTCCTGGAGTAATTATCTACCTTTGATAGAGTTTTTCTACAACAACAGCTATCAATAGACCATTGGAGTGGCTCCATATGATATTGTGTATTGTAGGAAGTGTAGATCACCCATTCATTGGGACAAGATGGGTGAGAGGAAATACTGAGGTCCTGAAGCAGTTTAGAGGACCACTGGGGCCATTGAGAAGATTAGATGTAGCATCCCAAATTTGCTAATAAGGCTTAGGGCCTTGATTAGTGTGTCGAGAGGGAAATAATTTATTTAATTTTGTTAATATGTGAATTTGGTGATTATATGATTAGAAATGCATGTTTAGGTGAATTAAACATGCATGTGGGCCCCATTTGGTTATTAGGGGCATATTTGTAATTTTAGCTGTTGAGGGGATAAATGTGATATATGTGTATATTGTGATCGATACCACGAGTGAATGGTGATATATTTGTGATGCACGATCTGTGATGGTCCTAGGGACCAGTTTAGCTAAATAGTCACAACGGGGTCGAATACTGGCTCGGGAGGAGCCTAGGGTATTTTGGAAACATAGTTGGTGTTCAGGATTTACCGAGTAATAGGTAGTAATTTAGCAATTATTTGGACATGTCGAGATTTAACGGGGAATTCTAGGAACACTCGAGGACTTAGTGGGATGTGGCATACGACGAAACTGCCCTTGGTGGCACTTGAAGATTAAGATAGACTTAAGGGGGTATTTTGGACTTTTTGGCTAAGGGATAGGCTTAAGCTTAGGCTGCTGAGATTCTAGGAGGTGTAGAAGGAACGGAAGGAAGACTCTCTGTTATCCAGATTTCCGGATAGCGTTTAGATTGATGTCCTCGGGGAAGAAGAATTATCGATGTCTTTCACGGTAGGTGACCAGAGCTCGCAGATGGACAGAAAGGCTTCGCCTCTCCTGTTTAGTGTCCGAATTACACTTCCAAGCAAACACAACACGGAAACTCATCAACTCTCCCGGACTCCCGAAGAGGTATCCTTCGGGGAAGCCCCTTCCAGGAGAAGCTCTTCGAGTGGTCTCCGCGGAAACAGTTCCGTGCCTCGCACGGAACAAAACCAAACGGTCGAGTCCTGGAGGAGGCATATTTGGAATGATATCCGCCTGACACAGGATCCCGCCTGACACACCCGTCAGGTCAAAGCCGCACACATCCCAGCACGCCTAAGGGTACCTTTTCGCCTACTGTTCCGCTGACAACTTGGAAAAGACGGCTAACTTTGTGTGTTCCCCATACTTTCACGTAAGTATACCCACATAGAGTTTTGTAGCCATGCTACGACAGTAATTGTATCCCCTATTTATGGCTGGTGTAATTAAGACTCATATACGTAGAGAAAAACCCTAATCCGAAACCCTAGCTATAAAGACCCCTTCATTTTACAAGAAGAGGGGGAGCAAACAGATCACATAGCAAAAACTCTACTAAAATCTCTCTAGCTTCATCTTCTTCAAGAGAACCCGAGAGAAACACTATGAGTGTGTGAAGTTCTTGTACACCAGCCATCTTACTGTAACCTTTTCCAAGTATAATAACATCGACTCGTGGACTAGGGCTTGTTAACGCCTGAACCACGTAAAAACACTGTTTGTTTAGTTACATTTCAGCACTTCTACAGTTCTTGTCTTTTTATTATTCTGTTTGTATTCGTTTCCGAAAAACTCGGTAAACATTTTGGTGCTTTCATTGAGAGCTGTAGGAAGTTGTTAGTCAGCTCTTTTTCTGTGTACGTTTTTTGTATTCACTTCGTGCTAAAGAGATGGTGACTACGAGAAAATCCGCTGTTGATAAAAATGCTACGGTCAACCCCGATACTGCGATGGAAGATGTGGTGCAAAGCGAACCCTTGGACTACCAAGGTGAAGACCCGACATCCCGCCAGGATCGGGTCAGTACCGAAGATACAACATACTTAGAAGACGAAGAAGAGTATGTCCAAGACGGCTATTACAAGGACGGCTGCTACTATGAGAAGGACCCAGAATTGGTCCAAGTAGCCGAAGAACTGGAGGTCACCAAAGCCAAGCTTGCTGAGCAGGAGCGCCTCTCCGAAAAAATGCAGCGCATGATGGAGCGCCTCCAAAGCAAGTTCGGAGACCTAGGCGACTCGGACGAGGACGCCTCTGTTTTAGGTGGTGCTGATGCCGCTATGCCGGATCCAGCCGCTGCTGGACCATCCAAAGCCGCCCCTAACAAGGGCAAAGAAAAAGTTGGAGAGCCTGTGCGCGCTGACGCCCCTGCACCTCCTAAAGGCGTGAATCACAAGGCCGACTGCCCCCCCCGCGCGCAGAAGGTCTCTGGCGCTCCTAAGCCCAGACGTCCTTCAGCCCCAAGGGGGCACTCCGTGCCTAAAGGGCCCGGTGCTAAGGCACCCGGGCCTAGGGGAAGGAACAACCGCCCCAGTGATTCCGTCAACCAGGACGGTCAGGCTGCGAACTCGCACTCCGAAGATAGCTGGTCCACGGTGGACCTAAGAAGAAGGTTGGAGGCCAAGTATGAAAAGGCCAAAGGAGAAAAGGCCCGGCCTCGCGGAGATGACCTCCGAAATCATATTAATGACAAGCTCCGGGGACGTGACCTCCCGGAGAGTGATACGAAGAGGCTCGAGGAACAGATTGCTGCCTTGACCAAGCTGGTCCGGAAGCAAAGTGGGGCCCTGTCAGACTCTAAGGAGGAAGACCCGGAACCATGTATTCGGAGGATCGCAGAAACGTCCCTCCCGGATAACTTCAAAATGCCCCACATAGAATTATATGATGGGAGGACAGACCCGCGTACCCACCTAGCTAAATACAACAAAATGATGCAAGTGGCGCGTGTCAGTGAGGACGCCAAATGCATGTGCTTCTCACTCACCCTTACCAAGTCCGCGGAGGACTGGTGGAAAAGATTAGCTCCCGGATCAATCCACAGTTGGAAGGAGCTACAGTCCGCATTCAGGAGGCAGTTTATTGCTGCCCGCGACCACGACATGGAGGTTGGTTCCTTAACCAACATCAAGCAGCAACCCACTGAGAACCTCAAAGCTTTCATTCAGAGAATGATGGAAGCTGCTGCAAAGACCAAGGTCAGCGATGACATGAAGCTGATCGCCCTCCAATCGGGCCTTACTGTCGGCTCCCTGCTATGGGGGGAAATGCAGAGGAGACGGGCAGAAACGCTGTCCGAATTCATGTCAAAGGCTCAGGGAATCATCAACCTTGAGGATGCCTACCAGCAGGCCTTTGGAGTTCCCCCAGCTCCAACGCCTTCCGTGACTGCGCCGAGCTTTGCTTCGCAAGTTCCCGCACCAGCCCTCATGCTTCCAAGAGCCCAATTCACTCCAAGTGTGTATGGGCCTTCCGCGTCTGCTCAGACGCCGAGTCAAACCCATTTCTCTGGGTACGGAGCTGTACAAACCGGATGTAGTATCGCTCCTGGCATGCCACAGCCGCAAGCGGAAGCCCCAGAACGAAATTTGAGCCAATCGCGGAGCAAACGAAGCGGAAGAAACTCCAACCGGGGAGACCATTCAAAGAAGCCCCGGAAGGACTATGAGCCCAAGTTCACGGAATATACCAGTTTGATAGACTCGCGAGAGAATGTCTATCGGGCGACCTGTAATATGGTCAACTACAGGAAGCCCCCGAAAGTGTCTCACGGAGGAAGACGTCCGCGAGACTCCAATAAAATGTGTGAGTTCCACGGAGACGTGGGGCACACCACGAACGAGTGCCTTCAGCTGAAGGATGAGATCGAGTCCCTGGCAAGAGCGGGACACCTCGGTCAGTGGGTGAGGATACCCATTATCTATCCCAGACAGGGGGTAGTTCACGGAGCTGCATATTCCCCGGGACAGAGGGGGACCGCTAGCGCTCCTGGAGCCGGTCACCCCCAAGCTCCCAGGTCTCAGTTCCCAGCGCTTCCTGCTCCAGCCGCTCCAGCACCCATTGCCTTGTTGGCTCCAGGGCCTGGCAACCCATACCCACCCGGCCTTGCTCCGCCATCCGTTGATGGACACGTAGCCACCATTTTCGGAGGACCGCACCTTGCCGGAGGCACCCGCAACTCCCAGAAGAGGTACTTGAGGGAGTTAGAACACACCGGGGAGATGTGCGCCTTGGTTCAATCACCTGCTCAACGTCCCCGAATGATGGATCTTCCCATCACCTTCATGGAGGACGATGCTCGACATGTGCACTTCCCCCACAACGATCCCCTCGTGGTGGAAGCCCAGATTGCCAATAAGAAGGTCTCACGGATCTTGGTCGATAACGAAAGCTCCGTAAACATCCTCTTCAAAGCGGCTTTCCACGCGATCGGATTGACCGAGACAGACCTGGCCCCATGCCCCATCCAGCTTCAAGGGTTCAATGGGGACGCACTCATGCCATTAGGCAAAATTCAACTTCCAGTCACCCTCAGAGGAGAAAGCGACGCTTGTGCCTTCAAGCATAGCACATTCGTGGTGGTCGACTGCCCCACGGCGTATAATGCCATCTTAGGCCGACCGGTCCTAATCGATTGTGGGGCCATAACCTCGATACGCCACTTATGTTTGAAGTTTCCATGCGATGATGGGCGTATTGGCACCCTCCGAGGAGACCAAAGAAGTGCACGGAGCTGTTATAACGTCTCCGTCCGATCTGTCTACACGGTCCAAGAGACGTTTGCTGCCATTCCTTTGGCGGAAGAATTACCAGAAACTGGGGGTGCTCAGGAGGCATACTTTGACGAACTCGACCCAAGAGTGGGAATCGAGAAAGCAATAGAGCCGATGGAGGAAGTCGAAGAGGTGATCCTCAACCCGGGAGAACCCACCAAAGTCATTCAGGTGGGGAAAAACCTGCCGTCGGCCATTCGAGATAAGATCGTGGCCACTGTGAAGGATAATCAGGATATCCTGGCATGGTGCCACGCTGATATGACGGGGATTAATCCCAATGTTGCGTGCCACGCACTCAACATAGACCCATCTGCAACTCCAATTCGCCAAAAGAGGAGGCCGTTGGACCCAGTGAGAGCGAAAGCCGTCAAAGCTGAAGTGGACAAATTGATGTCCATAGGCTTTCTCCAGGAGTCGCACTATCCCGTGTGGTAGGCCAACCCAGTTCTGGTCCCGAAACCCGATGGGTCCTGGAGAATGTGCATTGACTTCACGGACCTAAATAAGGCCTGCCCGAAAGATTGTTTCCCTCTTCCGCGAATCGATCAGATGGTAGACGCTACTTCCGGGTACGAACTCTTATCCTTCATGGATGCGTACTCCGGATACAACCAGATCAAGATGCATGTCGCGGACCAGGAACACACCAGCTTCCTCATGGACAAGGGTGTCTACTGTTACGTGGTCATGCCTTTCGGTTTGAAGAATGCTGGGGCGACGTACCAGCGTCTAGTAAACAGAATGTTCAAGGACCAACTGGGGAGGAACATGGAGGTGTACGTGGACGACATGTTGGTAAAGTCCAAGACCTCCGGGGACCACAGTGATGACCTTGAGGAAGCTTTCGCCGTGATCCGAAAGTACGGGATGAAACTAAATCCAAAGAAATGTACTTTCGGGGTCTCGTCTGGAAAGTTCCTCGGTTTCATTGTCAGCTCCCGCGGAGTGGAAGCCAACCCTGAGAAAATAAAGGCGTTCATAGATATGCCTTCCCCCCGGAAACATAAGGATGTCCAGAGCGTTACCGGAAGGATAGCTGCTCTCAGCCGCTTCGTATCCAAGGCCACTGACAAGTGTATCCCCTTCTTCAATGTGTTGCGAGGAAACAAGAAGTTCGAGTGGACCCCCGAATGCGAAGCAGCCTTCCAACACCTCAAAGAACATTTAACCCGAGCTCCCATTCTGTCCAAACCTGTCGAAGGAGAGGCGTTGTTCTTATACTTAGCTGTGACTGAGCACGCAGTGAGTGCCGCTCTCGTCCGGGAAGATGGCCGTATCCAGCTCCCTGTGTATTACGTAAGCAAGAGGTTATTGGACGCCGAGTCCAGATATTCAATGATCGAGAAACTCTCCCTCTGCTTGCTAATTGCTTCACGGAAGCTGAGGCCATATTTCCAGGCGCACACCATCAAAGTACTCACCAACCACCCTCTCCGACAAGTCCTGCAGAAGCCCAAGTCTTCTGGCAGATTGCTTAAGTGGGCCATGGAACTGAGCCAGTTCGACGTCCACTACCAACCACGTGTTTCCATAAAAGGTCAAGCTCTCGCGGACTTTATTGTGGAATGCTCGGGAATGAATGACCTCCCGGAAGATCCTGTCCCGGAACTTCCCACATGGAAGGTCTATGTAGACGGAGCCTCAAATGAAAAAGGAGCTGGAGCGGGGGTCATCCTAATATCTCCCCAAGGGCATTAGCTCCAGAGCGCCATCCGTTTCGCGTTCCCAGCATCCAACAACGAGGCAGAACACGAAGCCATGTTAGTTGGGTTACGACTGGCCAGAGAAGTCGGAGCCCAAAAAATCGAAGTATACAGCGACTCCCTACTTGTGGTAAACCAAATATCCGGGGAATACCAGACGAAAGGCGAAAGGATGGCTGCCTACGTGTCTCTCTCCCGCGACCTACTGCAGCATTTCAAAGGCTACCAAATCCGCCAGGTCCCCCGAGACCATAACTCACTCGCGGACACGCTGGCCAAGCTTGCAACGGACCCGGAGATTGAACAGTATGGCTTAGTCCCCATCGGGCACTTAGAAGCCCCCAGTACTGAGACACGAAGGATAAACGCCATCATCGACCATTCCCACTCCTGGATAGGACCCATCCTCAGATTTCTCACCACCGGAGAGCTCCCCACTGATAAAGCTGACGCAAGGAAGCTCCAATATCAAGTTCCCCGATACGTGGTTATGGATGGAAAGCTATACCGCAGGGGGTTGTCCATACCCTTCCTTAGGTGTGTTGCCGGAACCGAAGTCAGCACCATCATCCATGAGGTTCACGGAGGCTTCTGTGGCGATCATACCTCTGGGCTGAGCCTCTCCAAAAAGATCCTTCGACAAGGATACTTCTGGCCCACCATGAAGAAGGATTGTGTGGATTATGTCAGGAAATGTGAGCAGTGCCAGAGGTACGCCAAGGTTCCGCGAGCGCCGCCTACAGAAATTACCCTAATGACCAGCCCCTGGCCGTTCGCCGTTTGGGGCATTGACCTAGTAGGTTCCCTCCCAACTGGAAAGGGTGGAGTGAAGTATGCCATAGTCGCGGTAGACTACTTCACCAAATGGGCTGAAGCTGAACCTATGAACACGGTCACATCTAAAAAAGCACTGGACTTTGTCATCAGGAATATAGTGTGTCGTTTTGGGCTTCCACGAAAAATTGTGTCCGACAACGGAAAGCAATTTGACAGTGAACACTTCACGAACTTCTGTGCTTCGCATGGAATTATCAAAAGCTTTTCCGCAGTCGCCAGACCACAGGCTAATGGGCAAGTGGAAGCTGTAAACAAAATATTAAAGACCACGTTGAAGAAAAAACTCCAAGCCTGCAAGGCTCACTGGCCGGAAGAACTTCCGCGAGTACTTTGGGCCTATCGCACAACAGAGAGAACTTCGACGGGGCACACGGCTTATTCCATGACCTTCGGTTGCGAGGCCATCATCCCAGTAGAAACTATGATCCCCTCTCACAGGCAAGATACCTACGACCCTACCCAGAACCATGCCCTTCTCCAGGAGTCCTTGGACATGATCGAAGAGCTCCGGGAGCAGTCGCAGGTCCAACTAAAAATGTACCAAGGCAAGATAGCCCGACACTTTAACACGAGAGTCAAGAGCCGTACATTCGAAGTTGGGGATCTTGTCCTACGGAGAGTATTTCCTGCAACGCAGGATCCGGGAGTAGGAGTCCTCGGACCCAACTGGGAAGGCCCCTACGAACTCCAAGAAAAAGTGGGCCATGGGACGTATCACTTAAAGAGACTCGACGGATCTAAAGTCCCGCGCGCCTGGAACGCGGAGCACCTCCGCCGTTACTACCAGTAAGCCCCGGACCATCCAGTCGGAAGTCCTTGGTGAAATTAGCAAAAGTGAAAAATGTGGAAATAGTCCTCCCTGTTGTAAAACTCACGCCTAGCAGGCTAATTTAATGAAACACGGAGAGATTCACTCCGCTTTTACTGCACTTTTTATCCCTGTGTTCAAAGCTGCGTTTAAACAAGTGACCACGCGGTCCGGAGACGTCCGGACCCCACGCTCACTTGGGGGGGTATACATGGCTAAGGCATAGCCATACGCCCCTTGAACAAAACGTACCCAGAACACCACTTATGTGCTAGCATTGTGTTTGAAATTTTTAAATTGTTTGAAATGTTTAAATTGTTAAGCTTAGGTTTATTTGTTGCCATGAACATGCTTGCATTACGTGTCATATGTGCATTATGTGCTTATGTGAAAATTGCCATGGAAATGCCTGCCAGTATGTATCATGAAAATTATCTCCTGTGTAGCCCAGCGATGGACAGGACTGGGGGTTGAGGGACGTTCATAGAGCTACGCCAAAACACCCCCAACTCCCTGACAAGTCCTTTGTAGAATACCCCGCGATCGCTATAGAGCTTTGCTTCGCAAGCTCCAGCTCCGGGTCCCGCAAGGCGAAAGATGGCAAGATCCGTGATCACTGTAGAGCTCTGCTTCGCAAGCTCCAGCTCCGGGTCCCGCAAGGCGAAAGATGGCAAGATCCGTGATCACTGTAGAGCTCTGCTTCGCAAGCTCCAGCTCCGGATCCCGCAAGGCGAAAGATGACAAGATCCGCGACCGTTGTAAGCCTTGCTTCGCAGGCTCCAGCTCCGGATCTCACAAAATAATGCATGGCGAGCTCCTCGACCATTGCAAGATTCAGCTCCAGGAGTAGATATGGTCGATCCCCCACTCACAGCAGGCCTTGCTTCGCAAAGCCCCTGCTCCAGGATCACACCTGGTGGGCGTGGCAATTTCCCCGACAGCAACGAGCCTTGCCTCGCAGGGCTCCATGCCAGGTCCCTGAAGTCAGCCACCATGAGGTTCGCAACAACAGTTAGTTTTGCTTCGCAAAGATCTAACCTTAAGTCTAGCGACGCTCACCAAAAGAACTCCCGTTCCAAACCATGGAACGGCTCACCTTAGCAATCCCAGCGAACAGTATAACTACAAGTCCCTTGATTGGCTATTTGCCTTAGGAAAGCTAAAATACGGTGAAAGGAGCCTGGCCGTTGGAACCAGGAAACCTTCATAACCTAGAAACTACGTGGGAAAAGACATCATCCGTTAGAGCTTCAAGTGGGAAGTGCATAGGTTTTGGCCGTTGGAACCAAAACCTCATGCGCCCCTACAACAGTTTCTACCGTATAAAAGTCTACCCTAAGCGCAAAGATAAATAAAGAACTCGGCAGAAAAGAAAGGAGAATGCTATAATTATGGCAAATATGTCCGCAATGAAAAACTCAAAATGAAAAATAATTAAAGATAAAACCCCTTCAAGCATTGGGGGTAGCTGCAGCTTCCACGACCGCGGCTTCGGGGGCATCGGCTTCAACTGAGGCTGGCAGAGTCGGCTCATTGGAAGGCGGAACTTTGTCACGGGAAGGGTCAGAGGTCCCCGCCTCTCCGGGATCTCCCACCTCAGGGGCTACAGCGCGTTCGTCAATGTTGAAAGTTTGGACGTACGCCTCTGGGCCTTGATCCCACACGAGTAGCTTCTCCCTCATGGCTTCGACATCATCTCCCAGATAGCCTAATACCTCTGGGTTCACTTTCCAGAGTTGATGCATGAGGACCACATGCGATATATTAATCGTCCTGTTCAGTATCACCTCAGTATCCTCCTTCTCCTTCAAGCGCTCCGCCTCGGAGGTTGCTAGCTGTGCCTCCGCGACAGTTAGTTGAGCCCTCAATTTTTCCATTTCGGCCTGGGAGGCATCCCGCTCCCCCTTAAGAGAATCAATCTCCTTGCGCTGCTCCCTATTTTGGTTCAGCACGGATTGCTTCTCGGTCACATGCCCCCTGGCAGTGAATTGCAAGGCCCCGATCTCTTTATCCTTCTCGGCGAGCCCCAACTGCAGCATAGACACGAGATCCCTGCTCCTCTTATGGAGTTGCTCCTCCTCGTGCAGCTTACTCGAAAGAGTGGAATATTCCTCTTGTTTCTTAAGGAGGAGATCATTTTTTGACTGCAAGCGAGCTTCCAAGGTGTCCTTCTCCACCCTGGCTTGGGAAAGCTCTTCCCGGAGCTTGGAGTTTTCGGCCTTCATCCCATCCGACCGCTGTCTAAACTCATTCTCTGCCTTGGCTCGGTACTCTTGATATTTGGCAAGATATTTCTTGTCCGCCTCTTCTTCAGCCGTGCGCCGGGCCTGATCAATCTTCTCCGAGGCCCCCAAGGCCTGTTGGGCCAGTTTCTGCTTCTCCGCCTCCAAGGCCTGGCGAGCCAGCTGGCTCTCCTCCAGCTGAACCAGAACTGCACCAACCTCCCGGAACGAGCGTTCCGCGATCATAGAGGCCTGCAAGGAAAGACAACAGAATGAGTTAAGCCGGACCAAAAGACAGATGATTCCAAAACACAACAACTGACGGCTTACCCCGGACAGTTGCTGCTTCACAGCGTGTGTCAGCAACAGCGGATCCTTACTGCTACTGATGGCCCATTTCTCATAATTGAACTCGTACAAGCTCAGGGCCATGTCCTCCATCATCTCAGCTCCGAACGGCGCCAATGCACGTCCGAGCCTAGGCACCAGCCTCTTCTCCAAGGCTGGGCCATCCAAAACCGCTCCGGCCGGGTGAAGGGATCTCACCCCCTCGGCCAGCTCAGCCCTCTTCACGGCAGACAAGTTATCTGCCCTTCCCTGCATAACAGCCTTCTCCGCCTCTAACCGCCTCTTCAAAAAACTATCGGCCCGTCTTACACCCTCCAGGAGGGCAGCGGGGAAACTGGTTGGCTTCCGAGGGAAGTGGAATTTCAAGCCAGGCAGAGGAAGGTTTGTTGGCTGAGAAGAAGGAGACCCCGAAAGGGTGGACTCCCTTTGGGCCGGAGGAGGAGGCAGACGGGGTATTAAAGCCCCAGTCTGTTGCTTTTGCTGCTGCGGCAGCAGAAGTAATTGCCCTTGTTGCGGCTGCTGGTTTGGATGTTGTGGTTGCTGCAGCTGTGACGTTGGTGATTGTCTCTGTTGTTCTTGTTGCTGCTGTTGTTGTAGTTGTGCTTGCTGTCGTTGCTGTTGTTGTTGCCTTCGACCAGGAGAAGAGTGTCTAAGGCATTTCTTCTTAGCGCCCTCAGCATCTTCTCCGGGACGCTTGCTCACCCCAGTTGTCTTCACGGGGAACACAAGCCCTTCCCCATCGCTGCTGCTACTCGAGACCATCATAGTCTCGGAAGGCCCGTCGGCAGGAGACTTCTCTGCCCTCGGAGACACTTGCGCCTCGCCACTTGTCTTCTTGGGGGAGGCAGTTTTACCTCCCCTACCAGCCTTGGTCTTCCGTCCTTTCCCCGTGGACGGGTCTTGGCTAGTGGCAGCCTTCTTAATGAGCAAAGTAACCCTCCCCAACATCTTGGCTTCTGGATACTCTGCAAGAAACGTACAAAGCAAGGTTAACGAACCAACAAGCAATGAGAAAGAAGATAAACGGAAGACAAGACAATCAACAACATAAAAGCACAAGCAAGCCCGCCAGCAGGGAACAAGAAACAAGAAAAAGAAAACTTTGAAAGGGACGACCATGCACGAGAAACGTGGATGGCCTTCCCCGAGCAAAACAAAACACCGCTTCCTGCTCCAGGAAGCTCCCGTACTCCTTGAAGTCCGGGAATGACATGCTGAGGGAAGAAGGGTCAACCATGATGACACCTTCTGGCAGACTACCGTCACTCAGACACCCGAGAAGCTCATCTACCCTATCGCAATATCTGTCAAAAGGTATCCTACGCGGATCTAGCCTAAGGAAGCGGGGATCTAACCCCATCTGAGAGGTCCGGGAAACCTCAGACATGCTGGGGGTGTGGATCAATCGAAAACTAGTCTTACCTCTCCCGGAGGTACTAGCCCCCGGAGCCCCTTCGTTAGGGTAAGTCGCGGCGTGGCGAGCCTCGATCTCCTCTTCCTCTGGCTGGGGGTCAGGGAACCTCTCCGCCCAACTAGGAGATAAAGTATTTTCGTCCCGAGCTGCTTGGGTGATCACCTTGGACAGCTCCAGGGCAATCTGCTCCCGGATGTCAGCTCACACCTGACTTTGCCCCCTGCCACTCACTGGCTCGATGTTTTGGAAAGAGGAGAGTAGCCCATACTCCCTCAGCGATTCGGAGGTCACAAGTCCCTCCACTTTCAATTCTTCCTCAGAAAGCCCTTCGTAGAACTTGGACCTCCTTATCATCTCCGCGCAGCGAGGTGTCCGCGGAACGACTTCTGCAAAATTCAAATACAAGCATTAGAGATCCTCCCAAAAGGCAAATCAAACGCAAAGAAACAAAGTTGAAAAGGAGAGGAAGGAGCACTTACCAGGGATTTTGAAGTCCAAGGATAGGGCTGGCACCCTCTTCAGCGGGAAGCCGGTCGTCAGGAACCAGTATTCCCGGAGGTCTGGAACCCTCGCAGTATGACAAGTGGGGCACATCACGTCCGGGTGCCTTTCCAGCCTGTAAAACCCCACCTTGTCTGAATGACCCCTCATAGGCTGAGACTTCAACCCGTAGAAGTACAGCACCTCCTCCGGGGTAGGAGCTTCCAGTTTCCGGGACTTGCAAAAGTTGAACCACCCTGCTAGGAGCTTGTAGCTGGGAGGAATCAACTGGAAGGGGGCAATCCCTGCCTTCACACAGAAATTAGCAAAGTAACTCCTTAGGGGCAAGTGCGCCCCACACACTATGTGTGCCCAGCTCCAGGCACCAAAGCCCTCGTGACTCTGGCTAGCCGACTCGCCCAGCACCGACAGACGGTGCCACATCAGACCTGGGATGTTCTTCAGGCCTGCCTCGGAGGAATACAGCTCCAGCATGCCATAATTCCTGAAAAGGTTCGGCTTTTGGTCCATCTCCCAGATTGAACTATTGGAAGTCGGTGGGCTAGCCGCGACCACTTTCGCCTTTCCTTTCCCCTTTGCACCAGCGACAGGGGAACCCTTCTCCTGGGCAGAATCAGCCTCCCCCACAGCAAGAAGTTGTTCCTTTGAGATGTTCGTCACTGGACAAAAGAAAGAAAGAAGAAAACACTCTAAGCAGTCAGCACCCTTGTCATACCCTAGTGGTATCAAAGGCGTCGGGGAGACCCTCCCCGAAAACTGCTTGGAGAGGCTCCCACCGAGCTTACCGAGGGATTGGCACCATGCCACCCGAAGGGCAGCAAGGAACCAGACTCAGACTCCGAGCCTAAGCCCACCAAAAGAAGTGTTTTTCCAGAGAAAGACACCCTAAAGGCGTTCATGCTTATGCCCTAAAACAGCAAAACAAGGAACGACTTTCCAAACGCAAATCGCCAAAGCATGCAAAAAAAGGCTACTTATCGACTCACATCAATCAAATGCCTACCAAAGCCCTATTCACGCATGCACATAAGAGATAATGGCAGAAACCTCTACTCTAACAACTACCAACAACCTAAGGTTTGGGAGGAAAGAGCAAAGTAGAAATACTTACTGATATTCGGGTAGTTGGAGGTTGAAGGAGTAACTGGATCACTGCACAGCACGATCGCGAGAAGTAAGAGCTGAAAAGACGAACGGCGATTCAAACCAAGAACTTCGGCGAATAAACCCACTGCCAAATCAAAAGAAAAAGTTTCCAGATCCTTACCAAAAGAAGTGGCAAGTTCGGAGGAACGGAAGCTGGGAAGCCTGAGAGTTCGAAGGTTTGGAAATCTGAAAATCCGAAAGATAGAGAATTTGAAAGCGTAAAGAGGAAGAAAGGTCCTTTCCCTCGTTTTTATAGCAGGGAAGAAGTCGTTTCGAATTCCTCAAATGGACGGTCCCGATCTTCCCATTCCGTGTGCATCAGATCCAACGGCTGGAGATGAAGCGACGATCCTATTTATGACTCCTCGGATGGGAATAAAGTATTTATTTCCCATCATTACACCACCTCGGGCCCGGAGTACCATTAAAAATCGTCAAATCATTACTCAGATGACTGACGCACGCATACTCAACCAGTCGCCTCACGCACACGTCTTGGTCGCAGAACCATTCCCAGAATGACACGTGGTCCTTGCCGCACTTGAGTACTTGAGTTCAAACAGAAGAAATTCCCTTTCTTTTTCATACTAACACTCAGGCGGGAAAAAGGAACCCTTCCGGGAACACAGAAGGTGGCCCCTCGCCTAATCTAAGAGACCGAAATACCCGGAGGACTGTACAAGCTCCCGGATCTCTCAAAGCTCCGTGACCTTGGGGGGTAAATGTTATCCAGATTTCCGGATAGCGTTTAGATTGATGTCCTCGGGGAAGAAGAATTATCGATGTCTTTCACGGTAGGTGACCAGAGCTCGCAGATGGACAGAAATGCTTTGCCTCTCCTGTTTAGTGTCCGGATTACTCTTCCAAGCAAACACAACACGGAAACTCGTCAACTCTCCCGGACTCCCGAAGGGGTATCCTTCGGGGAAGCCCCTTCCAGGAGAAGCTCTTCGAGTGGTCTCCGCGGAAACAGTTCCGTGCCTCGCACGGAACAAAACCAAACGGTCGAGTCCTGGAGGAGGCATATTTGGAATGATATCCGCCTGACACAGGATCCCGCCTGACACGCCCGTCAGGTCAAAGCCGCACACATCCCAGCACGCCTAAGGGTACCTTTTCGCCTACTGTTCCGCTGACAACTTGGAAAAGACGGCTGACTTTGTGTGTTCCCCATACTTTCACGTAAGTATACCCACATAGAGTTTTGTAGCCATGCTACGACAGTAATTGTATCCCCTATTTATGGCTGGTGTAATTAAGACTCATATACGTAGAGAAAAACCCTAATCCGAAACCCTAGCTATAAAGACCCCTTCATTTTACAAGAAGAGGGGGAGCGAACAGATCACATAGCAAAAACTCTACTAAAATCTCTCTAGCTTCATCTTCTTCAAGAGAACCCGAGAGAAACACTGTGAGTGTGTGAAGTTCTTGTACACCAGCCATCTTACTGTAACCTTTTCCAAGTATAATAACATCGACTCGTGGACTAGGGCTTGTTAACGCCTGAACCACGTAAAAACACTGTTTTTTTAGTTACATTTCAGCACTTCTACAGTTCTTGTCTTTTTATTATTCTGTTTGTATTCGTTTCCGAAAAACTCGGTAAACACTCTCAGCTCTCTCTTTCTCTCTCCCTCCCTCCCTCCCTTAAACTTTGTGAAGCTATGAAACTGTGGAGAGTTCAAGCCTAGGAATTTGAAGCTAGAGGTTTGTTAAGCTTGGGGAGAATTAAAGGCTGTGGCAACTGGAATTTAGCTCAGCCGAAGCTAACATAGAGGTAAGGGATGTTTTTTGTTTAACTTTCTCTGGTTTGTTAGAGTTTATGGAATTGGAACTTGGGTGATAGAATTTAGGCTATGATGAAGCTTTTTGTTGGATTTCTAGATGTTAAAACTAGTCATGTTATTTGGATATGAATCCTAGGCGGAATTTTAGGATTAAGGCTCGAAATTAGTAAATTTCAGGGAGGTTAGCTCGTAAAAATGAATGGGAATTCTGGGGTTTAGAGGCTCAAGTCGCAGCCCTGTTCATCAGGCGCCGCAGCCCACTTGAACATTTAGGCCAGGGGGCCTCAGAAAATTGTCCAGGCACCGCGGTGCAATGTGTAGTGCACCGCAGCCCGCGTCCCTCAGCAGAGAGGCATTTTTCCTCTGACTTGAGCATGCCGCGGCCCTTAAAGGGTATGCTTGCGGCTCAAATGCAAAATTATTGTTGTTTGAGGGTTTTAAGCTCGGGAACCCGAATGTTGAGGCTTGGGAAGGGTTCTACTACCTGGTTTGGTAGGATCCAAGGTCCTAGAGGATAAATTGATATTCCAAAGTTATTTATTGCTTTGTAACTTGATGGATGGTTATTATGAATGCATTGTGACTAGGTTTTCAACGAGGCTCGGGTTAGAGGACTATACTCGGGATCGCGGTATTCAGATAGCTCAAGACACAGGTAAGAAAATTGTTGTACCCGTCGAGCAGGGTGTGGCCCTATTGTTTGTATTGCAGGGCGCGTCCCTATTGTTTTTGCTTAATATGCGTTTAAATATCTGTGAATATTATGCTATGTGATGCATGTTTGTGAGTGATCGGTGAAGGCCGAGAACGGCAAGAAGCTGGGTACGCGAAGGGGTCGGGATCGATGTTGATCCCGCAGAGTGCAGGCCGTTAGCACGAGACCCTCCTAGGATGCTGGAGCCACCCTCTCGGTGAAGACCACGAACCCAGGGCCTGATAAAACACCTGGGACTATGTTGGCCAATATGTGTTTAGCCTGTTGGCTACTTGTTGTATTTTGTGGATTGTTATGCATATGTTATATGTTTTGTGTTGAGTTGTCTTGGTGGGCTTCGGCTCACGAGTGCTCTTTGGTGCGGGTAAGGGCAAAGGAAAGGTCGACTAACCATGAGTATGTAGAGCGTTGAGCGATGGGTACATGTTTGGCCTACCCGGCTACCACGGCCAGGGTTATTTTGGGGAAAAGCACTATAATGGTTGTTTTGTCTCCTAGGTCGACCCTGAATGTAACTTTGAGTTGTAATGAATTTTTTAAACAGTATTTTGGGATCCCAAATGTATAACTCTTTATGATTTTAATGAATGACCATTTTTTTTACTTAATGTCTTTAAATGACTTTTATTTCAGTTTAGTCACACTTTTTACCTAAAACCTTGATTAGCAAGGTAAAGGCACATTTTTAACCCACATAGTAACGTCTCTAAGGATGTAGGGCGTTACATTAGAGCTCGGATGCTCATATCATAGAGTAGACAGAAGAGTTATTCAGATTTGAGGCATAGGAATGTAGAGTTCCAAGTAGAAGACTATCTTCCTTAGAGTTTAACTGCGGAAAAGGGTGAAAAGGTTTGGGAAGAAGGGCAAGTTGAGCCCTCGGTTTGTAGGACCTTTTGAGAGCTTGGAGAGGATTGGATAGGTGGCTTATAGGTTGGTCGTACCTCCATCATTTTCAGGTGTTCACAATGTGTTTCACATATTGATGCTTCAGAAATATGTATAAGATGAGACTCATGTGCTGAGTTATGAGGATCTGGAGTTACAGACAGGCTTGTCTTATGAGTAGCAGCCAATCCAGATATTACACAAGAAGGACAAGGTCTTGTGGAACAGACTATATCGTTGGTTTAGGTATTATGGAGGAACAACAAGGTTGAGGAAGAGACTTGGGAGTTAGAGTCCAATATGCATGATCAATTTCCCGAGTTTTTTAGATAAATTTTGAGGACAAAATTTCTATAAGGAGGGAATAGTTGTAACTTCCCAAAACCTCTAATGAGGCTTAGTGCCTTGATTAGTGTGCTGGGAAGGGCATAATTTAATTTTATGTGTATTGAATATGCTTATGAACCCATTTCTGCCAGAAAGGGAAAATTCGTAATTTTGACATGCTGAGGGTATATTTGTAATTTTATATGTTATGTGATTGAGACCACATTATTATGTGGATATATTTGAGATAATCGGCACGAGGCGGTGCTAGTGAGCAATTTAGGGGAAAAGTCAAAACGAAGTTAAATACCCAGCTCGGGTTGAGCTTAGGGGTTTGTTGGTAATTTGGAAAATTACTGGGGTTTATTGGTTAATTGAGAATTAATTTGGTGAGTGTTTGAGTTTAATGGATTTAATTGGGAACTTATGGTATGATTTGATGTTAGTGGGAATTTCTTGAAAAGACTAAAATGCCCTTGGTTTGGACAAAGGGAATTTGAGTTGATAAAGGGCAAATTAATGATTTTGACCATTTGAATAAGTCAAGCTTTGTGGTATGTTGAACACCTTAGGGGATTACACGTTACTTTCTCTCTCTCTCCTTTGGGAATTGTCTTGAAACATTAGAAACAAGCCAAGGCTTTGCAGTTTGGAAGCTAAGACCAATCTCTAGCACTTTGAGAATTCTAAGAGGATTTTTGGGCTCAAGGAGAAGGGATAGCTGCAGCTAGAATCATCTGTGGTCAAGGGAAATTTGAATTCCATCTTATAGTTAAACCTTTTACTAGTGTTCTTGGTAGTTTCTTTGTATTCCTGAGAATGGATTGTAATGACACAAAAATGCTAATAAGGTTTAGTGCCTTGATTAGCTTGTCGGGAGGGCATAACTGGATATGTGTGTGATTATTTGATTTAAATGCATGACTATGTGGCATGCATGATATATATGTGATGATGTGAATATACTATATGCATGTTTTTTAGTATTAGATATGCATGTGGGCCCTTTATTGTTTATAAGGGCATATTTGTAATTTTGGCCCGTTAAGGGCATAAATGTGATTATATGTGTTAAATGGTTGAGACTACATTATTATGTGGATATATTTGTAGTATACGGCTCGAGACGATCCTAATGAGCGGATTGGCAGAATAGTTACAGCGGTGAATAATACCCGACTCGGGGTGAGCTTAGGGTATTTTGGGAAGTTCAGTGTATATTTGAGATTTATTGAGTAAATAGTAAGTATTTGGCAATTAGTTGTCATTGATGGGATTAACTGGTAATTTTCAGGATGACTTGAGGAATTAGCGGGAATTAGGAAAAAGACCATTTTACCCTTAGAGCAATTAGAGGGTTGAGTTGTCTTGAGGGGTATTTTAGTCTTTCGGTTAAGAAGTATGATCATCTAAGGTTTTAGGAAACCACCAGAGTTATTAGGAATACACTTAATCTCTCTCACATATACGATTTCTCTCTCTTTCTAGAACCTAAGGGAAACTTGAAGCTTGAAGAAGGAAAACTCAAGGAAATTATGCTAGGATTTGAGCTGGAAACCAGGGGGAATCAAAGCTAGGATAAGTCAAGAAGTTTTGAAGAGATTAGGCTATCAATTGGGGTAAGATTCTAACTTGTAATTGCTTAATTTTTCTAAATTATGGTTAGGACTTAGAGCTTGCATGAAAGTGGTTTCCAAAACTGATTTTGGGTGTTTGATGAGTGTAAGGTTAATAGGTTGGTTATGATGGTTAGGCTATAAGGTTAAGGATACTGGACTTAAATCTAAGTTTGGCTGATGTTTGAGGCTGAATTTTGAGGTTTAGGCTCGAGGAAAAATGCAGGAAACCGTGGCTCGTATGGTCGAAGAGGCTGGAAGGCCTCTGTTCTGTCTATGCGCGCCGCAACGCAAAGTGTAGTGCGCCACGACACGTGTCCTTCACCAAAGAGGCATTTTTCCTCTGACTTGAGTGCTTCGCAACCCTTAAGGGGCCAGCCGCGACTCAAATGCAAAACCAAGGTTGTTTGAGGGTTTTAAGCTCGGGAACCCAAATGTTAAGGCTCGGGTATGATCCTACCACCCAGTCTGGTAGAATCCAAGGTCCCAGACGCTGGATTAATATTCCAAAGTTTATTATTGGATTGAGATTTGATAGTTATCTATACTTCTTGTGACCAGGGTTACCGTTATGGCTCAGGACTGAGGATCGTGCTCAGACCGTTGTTTATCTATCGCTCGGGACTCGAGGTAAGAAACATGCACCCATGTGGTTGTGTTTGGGACTAAGATTCCCTGTAATTGAACATAGGTATTGTGTAATTGTATGGATGTTGTATGCGATATGAAAGTACGACCTAATAGTGTCAGGGCTGATGATAAACGTACTGAACACAGCTCGGCCTAAGCAAGCCAGGATCAACTAAATAATCCAAGGGCTCAGTCTAAGGGCGCCGATACCTAATTGCTTGTATTACTGACCAGAATATATGTTGAAAGTATATGTTTATCATTCTCGAGCTTTATATCTGTATTATGCAGATTAGTTGAACTAATTGGATTGAAATTGATTATAGGCTCTTGTTCTATCTATGCTTGTTGTTTATGATTTTCTTGCTGGGCCTTGGCTCACGGGTGCTACGTGGTGCAAGTAAAGGCAAAGGAAAGTTGACCAACCATGAGTTTGAGAGCTCTGGGGGCAGAGTGTACATCGTCAGCTGCTCAACCACCACGGTCGAGGGAATTTACAGGAATTAGAGCTCTAAACTGTATTTTGCCATTTAGACTGGCTTTTTGTTGTACCAACTTTTGGTGGTTGTCTTTCCACCATGTAAATACTATTTTTGGGATCCCATGTATCAAACAGTTGGGATGCCCGTATTTGGTGGGAGGTGGCATCACGGACGCGAGATATTTCTGCTATGAGTTGGGATGGGTTCAGAGATCTGTTCAAACAGAAATATTATAATGTTGTCGTCAGGGTGGCGAAGGTGAATGAGTTCATTGGGTTGGTGCAGGGCAGCATGACAGTTACTGAGTATGCCTTGAAGTTTGATAGGCTAGCAAAGTATGCACCAGACTTAGTGCCTACAGATGCGGCCAGACAGGACATGTTTATTCGAGGGCTTAATGCTATGATAGCCCGAGATAAGGATCACATCAGTTCCTGGGCAAATGACTTATGCTCAGGTGGTTGAGAAGGCCCTCATTGTCGAGGAAGCAGGGAACAAGATCTGGAGGGAGAACGCTGCAAGACGAGATGTTTGCAGGGCAGTGCCTCCATATACAGGGTCTGGTAGGGGCAGAGGCCCCAGCGATCAGAAGAGAAAGTCCCCTAATACTTGGACCACTGTTGATCATGATAGGAGGCACCGGATGGCCGCCAGGGAGGCGGTGAGTCATGGAGGAGCAATCCAGAGTGCACTAGATGCAGGAAGCATTGTAACGCCCTGGATATCCAAGACCGCTACGCTATGTATTTATAAAGGTGCAGGACTTGCTAATCAAGTCAACTAGTTAAAAACGTGTTGCTAAAACTATTAATGAGCTAGGGTTAAAAGGTTTTGGTCTCAAAAGATACTTTTCATATAATCCAACATTTTACACAAGGGATCCCAAAAGAAACAACATTTAAAAAGTTAGTTTACAAAATTTCCAGAGTACAATCAACCACTGGCCCTCTGAGGGAAAAACAGACATTCTGCTCTAAGAGCTCTCCGAATCAGGGCTGATCAAGCTTTCCCTTGCCTTTACCTTCACCACAAAGCACCCGTGAGCCAAGGCCCAGCAAGAAAACATAACATTATATAACAAATGATGATAACAATTGAATAACCCTTTTAGCATGATCATACACTTATCATACCACACTAATCACATAGCACGTAGATATAACCAAAGATTCAACCAATCAACACTCAGTTATTCAGCATGACAAATCCACCAATCAATGATAACAATCAAATCACATGATAATCAGGGTCGACACCTTAACCGCACCCTCTATTTACCCCACTGACTCCGGCCCTCTTAAACCGTGCTCAATGCATAATAAGCTGTCCTCAGCTACCAGTGGCCGAGCCGCGCCCTATGCACTAATGTAAACTCCGGCACTCTTAGGCCGTTTGTTTATTATTTGCATGGCATAATACCATCCTCTATAAAGCAAAAAAAATAGGGAACCCTTAGTCCTATTATAAATCCACAACCGAGTGCAGTTTTCTTACCTTTAGTTTCCAAGTGTACTGGTTACGCGAGATGCCTCTTGAGCACGATCCGTTTCCCAAGCCCCTAGCTTATACCTAGTCACAACCAAAATAAGGGATGCAATTAATAATTGTAAAAGGGCTTCTAGATAAGGTTCTAGTCTTCAGAACACCGAATTCCACCAAGCACGTTAGTAGATTCGATCCCGAACACCCTAGGTTAAATTCCCGTGCTTAAAGTCCCAAAAACCCAAATTCCCTTAAGGGTCGCAGCTTAAGCTTCCTATGCTGCAGCATGGCCCCTGTAACGACCCCAAATTCGGTATTAAGGCTTAGGGCCTGAGATAGCGTGCCTGGAGGGCATAATGGAATTCTGTGTGGGTCTTAATGGGTTTTATGCATGATTATGATTTAGTGCACGTTTATGATTATGTGATTAATTGTGGTGCATGATTATGAGAATTAATATGCATGTAGACCTGATTGAGCATATTTGTAATTTGGCCATGTTGGGCATGTTTATGTTGATACCTGTGATCTATGACTCGAGACGATTCTAGAACGAGCGGGTTAGCGGAAAGTCAAAGCGGGAACCTGTACCAGGCTTGGGTTAAGCCTGGGGAGTTAATCGAGAATTTGGGAATGTATTTGGTGATTTATTAGGCATTGGGTAGCGAACGGGAATAATTAGGAACACTTGAGGAATTAGTGGGAATTTGGGTATTATGACTAAAATGCCCTTTATGGACATAAAGGCTTAGAATTTGTAAGAGAGGGTATTTTGGTCATTAGGCTTGCAAGAGATAAAATAAAGAAGGCCTTTATACTTAGTGGATTTAGTAGAGAAAATTATAAGCTGAAAAGAAAGAAAGAAAGAAAGAAGAGAAAAGGAAGAGAGGGAAAGCTGAAGGGTTGGCTTGGAAGATTTGGTTTGTGGTTCTCCCACCCTTCTTCTTTGATTTTTCTTGAGGTGAAGCTCAGTGGTAAGCTAGGTTTGTGGATTTGCAAGGGATTAGCAAGATCAAATCTGAGATTGAGGTAAGTTCTTGAGGTTTTCGGTTTTAGGGTTTTTCTGGTTTTGAACTGTGTTTTTGAGCTAAATGGATGGGGTTTTTGGGGAAAACAGGTCAAGGTTGTGAAGGTGCAAGCCAAGGAGGTCTAGGGTTCAGTTCAAGGTCGAAATTCCACCCACGGTATGATTTCTAAGACCCTATCCTTGTTGTTTGATTGATTTTTCTGGTTTTGGGGTTCATTGGGTTAGATTTTGAGTTGTGGGTTGCTTGAGCTTGGGATTGAGTTCTTGGGGTGCTTGGGATGAGTGTGTGGTGTATATATGTTTGTTTTTGGGCTTGGGAAAGAGTTGGACAAGTTTGGGTTCGAAATGGGGGAAGAAAATCGCAAGATGCGATTTTTGGTTTTTCTGTGCTGCAACTAGCGCTACAGCGCTAGGTGTCACGGGCCGGCTATTTGGGGATTCCAACTAGACGGAACGTGCGGCACTTGCAGACTCTTCAAGCTAGCAAGTCAGCCTACAACACACACCTACAGGCAAACAAACTCAGCGGTTAGCCACATACACATCTCGGACATGCAACGGGCAATAACGAAGTATGAGCAAGCACAAAGCAAGTCATTCCTAGGAACGTCCACACAACACAAAGCACACAACAAGGAAAGTGGCACACAAAGGCCCAACGAAGGTAACAAACAAGTAACACATAAGCAACAAGGAAGTACACAGGGGCAAGTATGGATAAATGTTATTTCATTAATATATAGCCTTGATAGGGCAAGGGAGTACACAGCTTTGGCCCCTATCTGCTGATGGCCATGGTGCTTCCCTAAGTCACCAGGTCACCTCCCCCTAAGGAGCCTTCTAGGGAAATAAAGTCTTCCCAGGAACATATATGATTTTTGTCTGGGAGACATATGCAATATTACAAAACTGCCACTACCCTATCCCATGAGGTTGCTTGGTGCAAGACTTGACTAATGATCAAGCACCAAGGCATGCTCATTACAAAATGGCCCCATGTGGGTGTGCCAAAGGGGCAGCACGCCACACTCTCCCCCACTTAATCTTTCGGCGCCCTCGACGAAGTAGCTTGTAGATCTTCAATCTTCTGCGTGAGCTTCTTCAAGTCTTCCGCCCTTTCCCAGCTGATTTCGTCATCAGCGAGCCCCTTCCATTTTACCAGATATTCCTTATGCTTTTTACGGTCAGTGGTGACCGTTCTTTCCGCCAGGATTTCTTCAGGTTGACGCTTGCTCCTTGGCTGAACACTGACTCCTCCTCTGGTTGACTGGTTGCGCTCTGGATTGGCTGGATCTTCATGATACGGCTTCAAGTTGCTGACGTGAAGGACCGGGTGTATCTTCATCCAAGCGGGTAGGTCGACTTTGTATGAAGTTAGGCCAACTTTTGAGATGACTGAGACCGGACCCTCGTACTTGCGGACGAGTCTGATGTCTTTGTCCCCTCGGAATCTCAACTGTTCGGGCCGCAACTTGATTAACACTAAGTCACCTGCTTTGAACTCCAGTGGTCTACGCTTCTGATCTGCCCACTTCTTCATTCTTCTTGAGGCTTTCTCTAGATAAGCTCGGGCAATCTCTGTTGTCTTCTTCCAGTCTTTGGTGAAGTGAAAGGCTCGCGGGTTCCGACCGCGATATTCGTCCACTGTGTGGGGTAACAGTGGTTGCTGTCCATTAACAACTTCAAAAGGGCTCTTATTCGACGAAGAACTCTTTTGAGAGTTGAAACAAAATTGAGCTACATCGAGTAGTTGCGGCCAATTCTTCTGATTGGCATTGACAAAGTGGCGCAAGTACTCTTCCAACATCCCGTTGAATCTTTCTGTCTGCCCATCTGTCTGCGGATGGTAGCTCGAGGAAATATTCAGTTGTGACCCCAAGAGATTGAATAATTCGGACCAAAACGTCCCCGTGAATCTTCCATCTCGGTCACTGACTATGTTCTGGGGCACTCCCCAATATTTGACAATATGTTTGAAAAATTGTCTGGCTGTCTCTTCTGCCGAACAGTACTTCGACACTGGGATGAATGTTGCATACTTCGAGAATCTATCCACGACCACCAAGATCGCACTTAAATCTCCTGTCTTCGGAAGACTGGTGATAAAGTCAAGCGACACGCTCTCCCACGGTCGGCTTGGGACTCGCAAGGGCTCCAACAACCCAGGTGTCTTGTTCCTATCGACCTTGTCTTGCTGGCAGACCAGACATGTCTTGGTGTACTCCACTACATCGTCCCACATTTGTGGCCAGTAGTATCCCTGCTTCAAGAGGGCATGGGTTCTCTGCCACCCTGGATGACCTGCCCACAGAGTGTCATGACACTCGCTTAGTAATGTCCTTCGCAAATCTCCAGCTTTTGGAACATACAAGCGTCCCCCTTTAGCCCACAGAAGGTCATCCTCAACCCAGAACTGGCGAGTCTTGCCTTCTTTTACGAGCTTCAGGATGGTCCTGACAACTGGGTCTTTTTATAGGTTTTCTTTAATGCGTTCCTTGAGTGGAGTGTTCACCACGCTAGCCGATAAACTAGCCATGATCTTTAGAGTCGCCAACTCCGCTTTACGACTCAAGGCGTCAGCTGCCTGGTTCAAGCGTCCTGCCCTGTGCTCAAAACGGAAGTCGAATTCCGCCACAAACTCCTGCCATCGAGCCTGCTTAGGGGTCAGTTTCGGCTGAGTAAGGAAATGACTCACAGCTGCATTATCCGTCTTCACCACGAACTTTGACCCCAGCAAGTAATGCCTCCACACTCGCAAGCAATGTATAACTGCGAGGAGCTCCTTCTCCTGGGCAGTATACCTCCTCTCAGCTTCAGACAGCTTGCGACTTTCGTATGCGACTGGGTGGTCCTCTTGTACTAGTACCCCTCCCAGAGCATAATCTGATGCATCTGTCTGTACTTCGAAGGGCTTGCTAATAGTTGGCAAGGCAATAACAGGATCCTTCATCATGGCTTCTTTCAAACTTCTGAACGCTTCAGCACACTTGTCAGTCCACGCCCAAATCACACCCTTTTTCAGAAGCTCGGTCAAGGGTGTCGCCCTTCTTGAGTAGCCGTCCACAAATCTTCTATAGTAGTTGGCTAGGCCCAAGAAGGAGCGGAGTTCTTTCACGTTTGTGGGGGCTTTCCATTCCTGGATTGCCCTCACCTTCTCCAGATCCATACGAATACGGCCACGTTCCACCACGTGGCCTAAGAACTTGATGCTCTCCTGTGCAAACGAGCATTTCTCTCGCTTCACATATAGCTGGTTCTCTCTCAACTTCTGAAACACTTGAGCCAAGTGTTCTTGATGCTCTTCTATCGTGGCGCTATAAACCACGATGTCATCCAAGTACACCACCACGAACTTATCTAGATACTCGTGGAATACTTGGTTCATTAGTGTACAGAAGGTAGCAGGTGCATTTGTCAACCCAAACGGCATTACTCGAAACTCAAATGCTCCGTATCGAGTAACACACGTAGTCTTTGGTTCATCCCCATCTGCAATCCTCACCTGATAATAGCCCGATCTCAAGTCCAACTTTGTGAAGTATTTAGCTCCACTTAGCTGGTCGAACAAATCAGCGATTAGAGGAATGGGGTATGTGTTGCGAACTGTCACCTTATTGAGAGCCCTATAGTCGATGCACAGTCTCAAGCTCCCATCGTGCTTCTTCTGGAATAGCACCGGTGCGCCATATGGCGCCTTCGACGGTCTGATGAAGCCTGCCTCCAATAGCTCTTTTAATTGCTTCCTCAATTCTTCTAGCTCAGGGGGTGCCATTCTGTATGGCGCTTTTGTTGGAGGTTTCGCTCCAGGCACCAGCTCTATCTGGTGATCAATCCCCCTCTTTGGTGGCAAGGCTTTGGGGAGTTTATCTGGCATCACATCCCCATACACCTTCAAGACCCTCGTAATTTCTAGTGGAACAATTTCTTCCACTACTTCTTCGAACACGGTGGGCACAGCTACATAAGTCGGCTCCTGCTTCCTCACACCCTTCTTGAACTGTAAAGCTGATAGAAGCTTCACAGCAGGGGGTGGCTTCACCTTTGCAGGTACCATTGAAGGAGTCTCTCCCATTATGAGTAAGCTTCCAGTGGCAGGAATTGGAATGGCACCTTTCTCGGTTAGAAAGTCCATTCCCAAAACTACATCGAAGTCGTCCATATGGACGACCACCAAATCAGTCTGCCCTTCCCACGTGTCGATCTTCACTTTTACCCCTTTAGCCACGCCAGATGTGGCCAAGGCTTTGGAGTTGACCGCCTTCATGCGGCCTGCATCTTTCTCCAGCTTTAGTCCCAGTCGCTTTGCTTCGAGTTCAGAGATGAAGTTGTGGGTGGCGCCAGTATCAATCATCACGCTTTTGGCAGGCTTGCCATTGATAGCGGCATCCACGAACATTAGCCCTTTCCCCAGGGTCTTCTTCCCTTTCTCGCCATGCTTCTTGAGAGCGTTCAACAGGCGGACAGCGCCCATGTGCGCGTACTCTTCTTCTTCCTCTTCTCCTTCACCCTGTTGTTCTTGGCCAATGAGGGCATTTATCTGGCCCCGGAATTTGCATACTGCCGACTTGTGTGGGCCTTTGCAAATCCAACAAGCTAGTGGCTTCTTCCCTACAGCAGCATCTGTCCCACTGGAAGAATTGGACTCAGCTGTCCTCTTCTCTCCCCCACTCTTGCCCTGCCAGGACTTCCCAAACTTCTTACTCCCGACGCTACTTGAGCTGGCTGGAGGGGTAGCCTTTTTCGGCAGGCTACTCTCCGGAGTGTAGTCTGTTAAGCGTTCGGCAGCAGCTTGAGCGGTGGCTAGATCAGTCACCCGCTGTCTTTGAAGTTCTTGCTTGGCCCACGGTTTCAGTCCCTCGAGGAAGCAGAAGAGCCTGTCCACTTCGGACATGTCTTTAATATCGAGCATCAGTCCCGAAAATCTCTTTACATACTCTTGGACTGTCCCGACTTGTTTAAGCTCTCGTAACTGGCGACGAGCTATGTAAGCTACATTTTCTGGCAGAAACTGCATCTTTAATTCCCTCTTCAGGTCCGCCCAAGATGTGATGGTACACCTGCCATTCTCTATATCATCATATTTGGTCCTCCACCACACTTTGGCATCCCCCGACAAATACATGGTAGCCATGGCGACCTTTCCATCTTCCGAATCGGCCCGCACGACTCTAAAGTAATGTTCCATGTCAAAGAGGAAATTCTCCAAATCCTTTGCATCTCTGGCCCCATTATAGGGCCTCGGCTCGGGTACTTTGGCTCGGCCATATTCCATACCTATCGGCCCTGTTGCAGGGGCATTCCCAACCGCTCGCATGGTCAGGTTTACCTTGGCAGTTAGCTCAGCCATTTCTTCTCTGAGCACACCGACTGCCTCCCTGCAATCTTCCGTCGTGTCATTTATTGAAACTTCTTGTTCCTTTAGCATGCGCTCCACTGCCGCGATGCGTTCTTCCCACCGCGGGGAAACAGAAGTACTTGTTGGAGTGTTTCTTTTCTCCAACGCGATAATTCTGGATAGAAGAACATCATTCTCCTTCTCCAACGCAGCTATGCGATTGTATGCATCAGACGAACCCGAGTCCTGACTTGCAAAGGAAAGATCCCTGACCCTCTCGTCCAGGCCATCCAGTTCCCCAACTCGCTTCTCAAGAGCTTCGATCCTCTGAGTGTGGTTCACCATAGTGTGTTTTTGCCAAGCGCTTTCTAACTTGGCTCTGATACCAACTGTCACGGGCCGGCTATTTGGGGATTCCAACTAGACGGAACGTGCGGCACTTGCAGACTCTTCAAGCTAGCAAGTCAGCCTACAACACACACCTACAGGCAAACAAACTCAGCGGTTAGCCACATACACATCTCGGACATGCAACGGGCAATAACGAAGTATGAGCAAGCACAAAGCAAGTCATTCCTAGGAACGTCCACACAACACAAAGCACACAACAAGGCAAGTGGCACACAAAGGCCCAACGAAGGTAACAAACAAGTAACACATAAGCAACAAGGAAGTACACAGGGGCAAGTATGGATAAATGTTATTTCATTAATATATAGCCTTGATAGGGCAAGGGAGTACACAGCTTTGGCCCCTATCTGCTGATGGCCATGGTGCTTCCCTAAGTCACCAGGTCACCTCCCCCTAAGGAGCCTTCTAGGGAAATAAAGTCTTCCCAGGAACATATATGATTTTTGTCTGGGAGATATATGCAATATTACAAAACTGCCACTACCCTATCCCATGAGGTTGCTTGGTGCAAGACTTGACTAATGATCAAGCACCAAGGCATGCTCATTACAAAATGGCCCCATGTGGGTGTGCCAAAGGGGCAGCACGCCACACTAGGCAGGGGGCGCTGTAGCGCTAGCCCCTGTCTGGTGTGGCTGGTTCTGCTTGTAGCGCTACAGCGCTACCTTTTGAGCGCTGTAGCGCTGCACTGTTCACAGAGGGGATTTTTGGGCTTTTGTGAAGGGATTTTGACCTAGGGTTCGGGGCTCAATTCCGCCACTTTGTTTTGGGGATCTAGGACTTCCCGGGGGCTTGGGATTAGTCCCGAGACTAGGTTTTGGACTTGAGGATTGGTGATGACTTTGACTTGTAGATTTTGCTTAGGTAAGCGCTAGGGCTCGGGTAGGATCGTGCTCAAGGAGTCCGGTTGATCAAGGCTGCTGAATCTAAAGGTAAGAATACCGTAACACCCGAGTTTAGGGCATGGCCCCACTGTGTGATTGTTGGGCACGGCCCTAGTTTGTATTGTGTGCAAATGTGTAATCTTAGATAAACTATTGTATGTTTGAATGGTTATTTCATAATGTATGATATGTGTGATTGTAATTGAATGAACGGCAAGGCCGAGAGCGGCAAGGGCCGGGTACGGCAGTGGGGCCGGAAGCAACGCTCAGCACATGGGATGCTAAAGCGAGGGTGGGACCCAAGGGATACATGAGTTATCCTACGGTAATGACCGAGACCCCAAGCTTTGGTAAGGCCTCTGGGGCGGCATGGCCGTGCTTGTTTAAATTGATGATTTTCTTATTTATCAGTGAATTATGCCAGCGATATTATTTGCATATGTTATGTGCTATTTGGGTTTTCTTGCTGGGCTTCGGCTCACGGGTGCTCCGTGTGGCAGGTAAGAGCAAGGAGTCAGTCAACCGGCCATGAGTATGGAGAGCGTGGGAGCGGCGCGTACATGTTCGGCCTGCCCGACTGCTTTGGTTGGGGGCATTTTGTATATGGCTGTATTAAATCATTCTTTTGATAACTGATCAAGTGTAAACCTATTTTTGAGTTGTAAATATTTTGTAAACCTTATTTTGGGATCCCAGATGCTTTATATTTAACGTTTTAATGAAGTTAAACATTTTCAAAGAGTATAGCCTTAAATTCTGATTTATCCACACTTTTGGTTTTAGAAACCACTTAGAGTCAGTCAAAAGCACAATTTCTAATTTAAACTCACTAAGTAACGGCTCTAAGGTAGTAGGGCGTTACAACTTGGTATCAGAGCGAGCCAAGGTTTATTGGTTCTGGAGATTGACCGAACATGTACACACGCTGCCATTGAAAAGCTCGACTCAGGGTGGTTTGGTATGGTCGATTGATATATTCTTGAATATGTGATTGAATGCTTTGTATGCCTGCTTGAATTATTAGGAGCATGATGATTGTAATAACATATGCATGATGCTAGGGCATGGCCCGTTGTATGCTGTATGATAATTGTATGTCATTTTGGTCGATTGAACATGGTTGTTGTTGAGATTGAGAGGTGGAAATTGGACCTTGTCATCATGCCTAATGAGCGGTGTCACTGATTGCAGGCATTTAGTGCAATGCCTCGCCAATCATCGAGACTCCGCGGCATTCAGGCCGAGGATGATAACCAGGGGCAGGACCCTCCACCTGCTCCTCAAAACTGGCAGCAGATCTTAGCAGAGATGGAGGCTAGGTTGAAGAAAACAGAGGATGAGCTTAGTCAGTACAGGCAACCAGCTCCTCCATCGGCCCCTGTGATACCACCGCCTAGTGTGGTACCGGCTCCGGTTCAACCTGTGACTGGGAACAGGTTGGAACCTCTATATGAAAGATTCAGAAAACAACAGCCTCCTACCTTTGAGGGGGGAGCAGACCCACTGCAGGCTGAGCAATGGATGAGTACAATGTCAGTAATCCTGGACTTCATGAGGGTTGAAGGAAGGGATAGGGTTGATTGTGCCAGTTATATGCTTAGACATGATGCACGAATATGGTGGGAGGTAGTAGGGCAGCGAAGGGATACTGCTACTATGACTTGGTAAGAGTTCAAGGGCATTTTTAACGAGAAATACTACAGCGTAGCCGTCCGAGCTGCGAAGGCGGATGAGTTCAACAACCTGACTCAGTGCAGGTTATCCGTCACCGAGTACGCCCTGGTATTCGACAGATTGGCGAAGTTTGCGCCAGAGCTAGTGCCGACTGATGCGGCCAGAAGGGACAGATTTATACGGGGATTAAATGTAATGATCGCCCGTGACGTGAGTATCACAATGACTCCAGAGTCTACCTATGCACAAGTGGTAGACAAGGCCCTCACTGCTGAGAGGGCTGAGGATCAGATCTGGAAGGAGGGCGCTGCTAGGCGTGATACCAGGAGAGTAGTGCCTTCTTCTTCTGGGCCTAGTCGGGGTAGCGGCCCCAGTGAGCAGAAGAGGAGAGTACCCGACTCATTTGCTCCTTATGGTTCTGACCGGAGGGTTCGCGGTTCTGTGGGTGGCCGCCAGAGCGGAAATGACAGCTGGAGAAGCCTTCCGATGTGTCCTCGATGCAGGCGACGCCATCAGGGCGAGTGCCGGACCAGGGCCTGCTTTGTTTGTGGGAGCACCAGTCACTTGAAGAAAGATTGCCCGCAGGCTAAGAAGGAGGAGCCTAGGCAGGGGGACAGCCTCGCACCTGCTAGGGTTTTCACCTTGACTCAGACTGAGGCTGAGGCCAGTCCTTCAGTGGTCACAGGTCAGATTTTTAGCGCTGGATCCTTGTTTACTGCATTGATTGATTCTGGTGCTACGCACTCATTTGTTTCTGTTAGGGTGATTGATCAGCTGTGTAGACCTAGTATTTTGTATGCTAGGGGTTTTCAGACTATATTGCCTACAGGAGAGCTGGTAGTCTCTAGGAGGTGGGTTAGAGCCTTACCAGTAGTGGTAGACGGTAGAGAATTGTTTGTTGACCTGATTGAACTAGATATGGACGATTTTGATATAATACTAGGGATGGATTGGTTGACGCGGTATGGAGCAACAATTGATTGTAGGCGACGAATGGTGACCTTCGAACCGGAGGGCGAGGCACCCTTTGTGTTCGTGGGAACGGTGGACCGCGGGTACCTGTGATCTCGGCACTAAAGGCTAGAGACCTGATGCAAGAGGGTTGCATAGGATTCCTAGCAAGTATAGTGGATTCCTCTAAGGTGGCAGCAGTGGGACCGAATGAAACCAGAGTCGTCTGCGAGTTTTCAGACTTGTTTCCAACAGATCTACCGGGGTTGCCGCCACAGCGGGAGATTGAGTTCGTCATAGAGTTGGCTCCGGGAGCAGAGCCAGTTTCCAAGGCACCTTACAGAATGGCCCCAGCAGAATTAAAGGAATTGAAGATTCAGCTGCAGGAACTACTTAATTTGGGGTTTGTCAGACCGAGTTTCTCGCCATGGGGTGCTCCAGTTTTATTTGTTAAGAAAAAGGATGGATCGCTCAGGATGTGCATCGATTACCGAGAGTTGAATAAGTTGACCATCAAGAACAAATATCCATTGCCTAGGATCGACGATTTATTTGATCAGCTTCAAGGGAGTACAGTGTTTTCGAAGATTGATCTCCGATCAGGCTACTATCAGTTGAGGATCAGAGATGAGGACATACCAAAGACTGCATTTCGGACACGGTATGGGCATTATGAATTTCTGGTTATGTCCTTTGGATTAACCAATGCCCCAGCAGCATTTATGGATTTGATGAACAGAATTTTCAAGGATTACTTGGATAAGTTCATGATTGTGTTTATTGATGATATCCTAGTATACTCCCAGTCAGAGTCAGAACATGAGCATCATCTGCGCCTGGTGTTGCATCGGTTAAGAGAGCATAAGTTATATGCTAAGTTTAGCAAATGCGAGTTCTGGTTATCGCAAGTTTCATTTCTAGGCCACATTATCAGTAAGGATGGGTTACTAGTCGACCCAAGCAAGACGGAAGCAGTAAGAGATTGGCCTAGACCCAGCAATGTTCCTGAAGTTAGAAGTTTCCTTGGACTAGCAGGTTACTACCGGCGGTTTGTAGAGGGGTTCTCCAGAATTGCTACTCCGTTGACAGAATTGACAAGGAAGAAAACCAAGTTTGTGTGGACAGATCGATGCGAGAATAGCTTCAAAGAGCTGAAGCGGCGGTTGATTACTGCACCAGTGCTGAGCCTGCCAACAGATAATGAGAAGTTTGTGGTCTACTGTGACGCTTCCAGACAGGGTCTGGGATGCGTGTTGATGCAGGCTGGGAAAGTGATAGCGTACGCATCAAGGCAATTAAAGGAGTACGAGCAGAGGTATCCCACGCATGACCTGGAATTAGCTGCAGTGGTATTCGCACTTAAGATTTGGAGACACTATCTGTATGGAGAGAGGTGCGAGATATACACTGATCACAAGAGTCTAAAGTATTTCTTTACCCAGAAGGACTTGAACATGCGCCAGAGACGGTGGCTAGAGCTGGTAAAGGATTACGATTGTGATATCCTATACCATCCTGGGAAGGCTAATGTGGTGGCTGATGCATTGAGCCGGAGGGGCCCAGGACAGTTGTATAGTTCGAGGCAGATATCTGACAGACTAGCAGGAGAGATGACCAGAGCGGGTATAGAGCTAGTGGTTGGTAGGTTAGCCAACATTACTCTTCAGTCCACGCTCCTCGAGAGGATTAAGGAAGCACAGGGAAAGGACCCTCAGTTAGTTGAACGTAGAGAGAATGTCCTATCGGGTGCAGCTAAGGACTTCTCTATTTCTGAGATGGGTTTGTTGAAGTACAAAGGACGGATTTGTGTTCCGATTGATCCAGACATTCGGCGAGAGATTCTGGACGAGTCTCATACCACTCCTTACTCCTTACACCCAGGTTCTACGAAGATGTACCATGACCTGAAGGTATTGTATTGGTGGTCAGGCATGAAGAGGGACGTGGTGGATTATGTGGCTAGATGCCTAACCTGTCAGCAGAACACCAGAGGCCAGCAGGATTATTACAGCCTCTTGGGATTCCCGAGTGGAAATGGGAAGATATTGCCATGGACTTTGTGGTAGGATTGCCAAAGACCGTGGGTCAGCATGACTCGGTATGGGTGATTGTGGACAGGTATACGAAGTCCGCCCACTTCTTACCTATGAAGATGACTTATACTGTGGAGCAGTATGCAGAGCTTTATGTTAAGGAGATTGTTCGACTTCATGGGGCTCCGAGGTCGATAGTATCCGACAGAGACCCCACTTTCACTTCCAAGTTTTGGAAGAGCCTGCAGAAGGCTATGGGCACGCAGCTTCGGTTTAGTACCGCTTATCATCCTCAGACGGATGGGCAGTCTGAGAGGACAATTCAGATACTGGAGGACATGTTACGGGCTTGTGTGTTGGATTTTGAGGGATCTTGGAGTAGGTATCTCCCTCTGATTGAGTTCTCGTACAACAATAGCTATCAGGCGACTATCGGGGTGGCTCCGTATGAGATGCTGTATGGAAGAAAGTGCAGATCGCCGATTCACTGGGATGAGGCAGGTGAGAGAAGGTATTTAGGTCCTGAGATGGTTCAGAGGACCAATGAGGCACTTGAAAAGATTAGAGCTCGTATGCTCGCCTCCCAGAGTCGCCAGAAGAGTTATTCAGATCTGAAACGCAGGAACGTGGAATTTCAGGTTGGTGACCATGTATTCCTCAGGGTTTCACCCCTGAGAGGAGTAAAACGATTTGGCGTTCGGGGCAAGCTGAGTCCCAGGTTTGTTGGTCCATTCGAAGTTCTAGAGCGAGTTGGGGAGGTGGATTACAGGTTAGCAATGCCTCCAGCTCTATCAGGGGTTCATGACGTGTTTCATGTATCCATGCTTCGGAAGTATGTTTCGGACACTACTCATGTGTTGAGCTATGAGAACTTGGAGTTGGATCGGGATTTATCGTACAAAGAAAAGCCTGTTCAGATCCTTGATAGGAAGGACAAGGTCTTGAGGAGCAAGACAATCGCCTTGGTTAAAGTATTGTGGAGGAATAGCAAGGTCGAAGAGGCGACATGGGAACTGGAATCGGATATGCGGGAGCGGTATCCCGAGTTGTTCAGGTAAATTTCGAGGACGAAATTTTCATGAGGAGGGGATAGTTGTAACGACCCCAAATTCGGTATTAAGGCTTAGGGCCTGAGATAGCGTGCCTGGAGGGCATAATGGAATTCTGTGTGAGTCTTAATGGGTTTTATGCATGATTATGATTTAGTGCACGTTTATGATTATGTGATTAATTGTGGTGCATGATTATGAGAATTAATATGCATGTAGACCTGATTGAGCATATTTGTAATTTGGCCATGTTGGGCATGTTTATGTTGATACCTGTGATCTATGACTCGAGACGATCCTAGAACGAGCGGGTTAGCGGAAAGTCAAAGCGGGAACCTGTACCAGGCTTGGGTTAAGCCTGGGGAGTTAATCGAGAATTTGGGAATGTATTTGGTGATTTATTAGGCATTGGGTAGCGAACGGGAATAATTAGGAACACTTGAGGAATTAGTGGGAATTTGGGTATTATGACTAAAATGCCCTTTATGGACATAAAGGCTTAGAATTTGTAAGAGAGGGTATTTTGGTCATTAGGCTTGCAAGAGATAAAATAAAGAAGGCCTTTATACTTAGTGGATTTAGTAGAGAAAATTATAAGCTGAAAAGAAAGAAAGAAAGAAAGAAGAGAAAAGGAAGAGAGGGAAAGCTGAAGGGTTGGCTTGGAAGATTTGGTTTGTGGTTCTCCCACCCTTCTTCTTTGATTTTTCTTGAGGTGAAGCTCAGTGGTAAGCTAGGTTTGTGGATTTGCAAGGGATTAGCAAGATCAAATCTGAGATTGAGGTAAGTTCTTGAGGTTTTCGGTTTTAGGGTTTTTCTGGTTTTGAACTGTGTTTTTGAGCTAAATGGATGGGGTTTTTGGGGAAAACAGGTCAAGGTTGTGAAGGTGCAAGCCAAGGAGGTCTAGGGTTCAGTTCAAGGTCGAAATTCCACCCACGGTATGATTTCTAAGACCCTATCCTTGTTGTTTGATTGATTTTTCTGGTTTTGGGGTTCATTGGGTTAGATTTTGAGTTGTGGGTTGCTTGAGCTTGGGATTGAGTTCTTGGGGTGCTTGGGATGAGTGTGTGGTGTATATATGTTTGTTTTTGGGCTTGGGAAAGAGTTGGACAAGTTTGGGTTCGAAATGGGGGAAGAAAATCGCAAGATGCGATTTTTGGTTTTTCTGTGCTGCAACTAGCGCTACAGCGCTAGGCAGGGGGCGCTGTAGCGCTAGCCCCTGTCTGGTGTGGCTGGTTCTGCTTGTAGCGCTACAGCGCTACCTTTTGAGCGCTGTAGCGCTGCACTGTTCACAGAGAGGATTTTTGGGCTTTTGTGAAGGGATTTTGACCTAGGGTTCGGGGCTCGATTCCGCCACTTTGTTTTGGGGATCTAGGACTTCCCGAGGGCTTGGGATTAGTCCCGAGACTAGGTTTTGGACTTGAGGATTGGTGATGACTTTGACTTGTAGATTTTGCTTAGGTAAGCGCTAGGGCTCGGGTAGGATCGTGCTCAAGGAGTCCGGTTGATCAAGGCTGCTGAATCTAAAGGTAAGAATACCGTAACACCCGAGTTTAGGGCATGGCCCCACTGTGTGATTGTTGGGCACGGCCCTAGTTTGTATTGTGTGCAAATGTGTAATCTTAGATAAACTATTGTATGTTTGAATGGTTATTTCATAATGTATGATATGTGTGATTGTAATTGAATGAACGGCAAGGCCGAGAGCGGCAAGGGCCGGGTACGGCAGTGGGGCCGGAAGCAACGCTCAGCACATGGGATGCTAAAGCGAGGGTGGGACCCAAGGTATACATGAGTTATCCTACGGTAATGACCGAGACCCCAAGCTTTGGTAAGGCCTCTGGGGCGGCATGGCCGTGCTTGTTTAAATTGATGATTTTCTTATTTATCAGTGAATTATGCCAGCGATATTATTTGCATATGTTATGTGCTATTTGGGTTTTCTTGCTGGGCTTCGGCTCACGGGTGCTCCGTGTGGCAGGTAAGAGCAAGGAGTCAGTCAACCGGCCATGAGTATGGAGAGCGTGGGAGCGGCGCGTACATGTTCGGCCTGCCCGACTGCTTTGGTTGGGGGCATTTTGTATATGGCTGTATTAAATCATTCTTTTGATAACTGATCAAGTGTAAACCTATTTTTGAGTTGTAAATATTTTGTAAACCTTATTTTGGGATCCCAGATGCTTTATATTTAACGTTTTAATGAAGTTAAACATTTTCAAAGAGTACAGCCTTAAATTCTGATTTATCCACACTTTTGGTTTTAGAAACCATTTAGAGTTAGTCAAAAGCACGATTTCTAATTTAAACTCACTAAGTAACGGCTCTAAGGTAGTAGGGCGTTACAGCCCCCAAACAGAACCCATCCACGCTTAGAACTAGCACGGGTCGCGACCCTACATAGCCCATGTCACGGCCCGCCCTCCCTCTCCAACATTCATCAACTTCAAAGGGCCGCGACTCACCAAGAACTATGCCGCGGCCCGAGCCCTTCGAACCCAGAAAAACCTCCATTTTTAACTCCAAATCCTCACTCAAAACAATTCAAAACCATCCCAATAACATACCACAATTATCACAAACATCCCTGCATAATTTCAAAGGCACAAGCCAGCAAAAACCTAATCTAAATACTCATCAAAACACCTTTTCAATTTCTGAAACTCTCACACTCAAGAACACTAAAACCAGTCATAAAACTCATAATTCAAGCATTAAAACTTGAATTGGAGCTTACCTTGATTAAAGACTCAATCCTCCAAGCAATTACTGAGCTAACATCCAAGCTTTCTTCCTCAATTCAAACTTGAAGTTAAGAACCTAGAAACTCTTAGAAACCAGCCCCAAAATTATATAATCAACTGATCAATAATGCATTTCAGTGCTTACCTTAGTTCCTAGTTAGGTTCTTTAGCTTCCACTGAGTTAATCCACCAAATCCTCCACCCAAATCTCTGTGTTCCAGCCTAATTTCCTTTAGTGTTTCTGAAATTTCCTTGAGAGAGAAAGAGAGAGAAAGGGAAGGATCGATTTAGCCTTTTGATTCTATTGTTTTCTAAAGTTTCCTAGTCTATCCTTAAGCAATTAAATCAATCCCGAGGCTTGGGGTGCCGGAAACGTCCCCGAGGGCAAAATGGTAAAATTCCTTAGTATTCCCACCTAAGCTTCCTAACCTAAAATATATCTCCAATTATTTATTTCAATAACCCGATAACCTAAATAACCATCCAATACCTGAAATACCCCTTGACTTGCCAAAAGTCAAGTATTAAGCCCCGTTGTGACTTTCCCGCTAACTAGCTCCCTAGGATCGCCTTAAGTCACATGCGGCAGATTTACCCACATAATAATGTGGTTCTCACAATTATAGCATATAATCACATTTACATTCATATAACCATACATGCATGCTTATTATATAATCACGAATTAAATTAATAAATTCACACATAAACCAATCATGCCCTCCCGGCACACTAATCAAGGCCCTTACGCCATATTAGTGATTTTGGGTCGTTATAACTATCCCCTCCTACTGAGAATTTCATCCTCAAAATTTACCTGAATAGCTCGGGATACTGATCCCCCATCACTGTCTCTAACTCCCTGGTCGCTTCCTCGACCTTGCTATTTCTCCACAATACTTTAACTAACGGAATCATCTTATTCCGTAGAACTTTGTCCTTCCGATCCAAAATTTGAACCGGTCGCTCCTCATCGGACAAATCTGTTTGCAGTTCTAAGTCCTCATATTTCAGTACATGCATTGGATCTGAGACATACTTTCACAACATAGAGACATGGAATAGGTCATGAACTCCCGACAACGACGCTGGCAAGGCCAATCTACAAGCCACCTGTCCAACCCTTTCTAGAATCTCGAAAGGTCCAACAAACCGAGGGCTCAACTTTCCTTTTACTCCAAACCTCCTCACCCCTCTCAGTGGTGAGACTAGCAGAAACACGTGGTCCCCAACCTGGAACTCCACGTTTCTACGCTTAAGATCAGAGTAGCTTTTCTGTCTACTCTGCGAAGCAAGCATTCTGGCTCGGATCTTCTCAATAGCTTCATTTGTCTTCTGAACCATATCTGGCCCCAAATACTTTCTCTCCCCCATCTCATCCCAATGAATGGGCGACCTACACTTCCTTCCATATAGCATCTCATAAGGGGCCACTCCAATCGTGGACTGATAACTGTTGCTATTCAAAAATTCAATCAATGGGAGATACCTACTCCAAGAACCCACGAAGTCAATCACACACGCCTTAAGCATATCTTCCAACACCTGAATTGTCCCCTTAGACTTTCGATCAGTCTGAGGATGAAAGGCTGTGCTAAACTTCAACTTGGTCCCCATGGCTCTCTGGAAAGCTCCCCAAAACATGGAGGTAAAGATAGGGTCTTGATCAGATACAATAGACTTAGGAACCCCATAGAGACGAACTATCTCCCGCACATACAACTCTGCATACTGTTCCATTGTGTAAGTCGACTTTACTGGCAGAAAATTAGCTGACTTGGTGTATCTATCCACTATCACCCACACCGAGTCATAAAGTCCCACTGTCCTGGGTAGACCTCCCACAAAATCCATGGTAATGTCCTCCCACTTCCACTCCAGAATACCCGAAGGCGGAAGCAATCCCGCTGGTTGCTGATGCTCAACCTTCACTTTCTGACATGTCAAACATCTGGCCACGTACTCCACCACATCCTTCTTCATCCCGGGCCTCCAATATAATGTCCGTAGATCCTGATATATCATCATGGTACCCGGATGATGTGAGTATGGCGTAGTGTGAGACTCATCAAGTATCTCTCATCTGATCCCTTCATCTGCCGGAACACAAATCCGCCCCTGATATCTAAGAATACCAGTCTCAGAAACAGAAAAGTCCTTAGCTGTCCCTGCTAAGACATGATGTCTAACTTCCTATAACTGTGCGTCTCCTAATTGACCATCCTTGATCCGCTCTAGCAGGGTCAACTGCAGGGTAACATTGGCTAACCAACCCACCACCATCTCTATCCTTGCCCTGGTCTTCTCATCAGCTAACTCTCTGGAAATTTGAACCGAACTAAATAACTGTCCCGAGCCCCTCCGACTCAATGTATCTGCCACAACATTGGCTTTCCCTGGGTGGTAAAGAATGTCACAATCATAATCCTTAAATGACTCCAACCAATGCCTCTGTCTCATGTTCAGATCCTTCTGGGTGAAGAAATATTTCAAACTCTTATGATCAGTGTATATCTCGCACTTCTCCCCATACAAATAATGTCGCCACACCTTCAGTGTGAATACCACTGCCGCTAGTTCCAGATCATGGGTAGGATACCGCTGCTCATACTCCTTTAGTTGTCGCGATGCATAAGCTATAACTTTCTCATTATGCATCAATACACATCCTCGACGCATCACAGTATACCACAAACTTTCCTTTTTCTGAAGGAAGACTTAACACAGGTGCAGTAATAAGTTGTTGCTTCAACTCTTAGAAATTGTGCTCATACTTCTCTGACCAAACGAACCTCTGATTCTTTCGTGTTAACTATGTCATCGGTGAAGCAATATTTGAGAATCCTTCTACAAACTGCCTGTAGTAACCCGCTAACCCGAGGAAACTCCGCACCTCCGAGGCGTTCCTTGGCCTCGGCCAATCTCTCAATGCTTCCACCTTGGATGGGTCCACCTTAATCCCCTCTACGCCAACTATATGCCCAAGGAAAGTCACCTCTGGCAACCAAAATTCACACTTCTTAAACTTTGCAAATAACTGATGCTCCCTTAACCTCTGTAAGACCTGTCGAAGATGTCGCTTGTGCTTTGCCTCTGAACTGGAGTACACTAAGATGTCATCGATGAAGACAATGACAAACTAATCCAAGAAGTCTTTGAACACCCTGTTCATCAAATCCATGAAAGCTGCCGGGGCATTGGTCAAACCAACAGATATGACCAAGAACTCATAGTGCCCATACCGTGTTCGGAAGGCCGTCTTCGGTATGTCCTTGTCCTTGATCCTCAGCTGGTGATAACCAAATTGAAGATCAATCTTTGAGAACACCGTCTTTCCCTGCAACTAATCGAACAAATCATCAATCCTTGGTAGAGGGTACTTATTCTTGATAGTCAACTTGTTCAATTCCCTGTAGTCTATACACATTCTCATAGTCCCGTCTTTCTTCTTAACAAACAAAACTGGAGCGCCCCAAGGAGAGTAACTAGGCCTGATGAATCCCAAATCCAGAAGTTCTTGTAGTTGTATCTTCAATTCCTTCAACTCTGCTGACGCCATCTTGTATGGTGTTCTTGATACTGGTTCTGTCCCCAGTGCTAACTCAATAATAAACTGAATCTCCCTGCGTGGCGCCAATCCTGGTATCTCCTTAGGAAATACATCTAAAAACTCACAAACCACCCTGGTCTCTCCCGGCCCCGCTGGAAACACCCTGCTAGTGTCCACCACACTAGCCAGAAAACCTATACATCCACCCTGTAACAAGTCTCTGGCCCTCAATGTTGATATCATGGGTACGTGGGGTCCACACGTCGCACCCACGAAGACAAAAGGATCTTCGCCCTTAGGCACAAAAGTCACCATCTTCTTCTTGTAGTCAATAGTAGCCTCATACCTGACCAGCCAATCCATCCCTAAGATCATGTCATAATCCTTCATATCTAGCTCAATCAAGTCAACTGAAAGCTCCCTACTATCAACCATCACTGGCAGCGCCCTGATCTACCTCCTAGAAACTACCAGTTCCCCAGTAGGCAATAAAATCTTAAACCACGCAGTCTGATACTCACTAGGTCTACACAGTCTATCAATCACTTTACTAGAAACAAATGAATGTGTAGCACCAGAGTCAATCAATACAGTAAAAGGAGAGCCAGCACTAGAAAGTTGACCTATCACAACTGAGGGACTAGCCTCAGCCTCTACCTGTGTCAAAGTGAATACTCGAGCTGGAGTCAAGCTATCCACCTTTCCTTCTTCCCCTTTCTTCACTGTTGGGCAGTCTTTCTTGAGGTGCCCCACTGTTCCTCGCACATTGCAAACCTTGGCCCGACATTCACCCTGATGGCGTCTTCTACACCTCGGGCACTCCGGATAGGTCCGCCACGCCTCGTCGCCACCCTGACGGCCACCCTGACTACCCCGACCCCTCCAATCAGAACCAGCAGTGGTCGAAGTGTCAGGAGTCTTCCTCTTCGCATCACTGGGGCCTCCACCCCTACCTGACCTAGAATAAGGCAGCACCACTTTGCAACCCTCCCACCTCGCTACACTTTCCTTCCAAATCTTGTTCTTCGCTTCCTCAGCGGTAAGAGCCTTCTCAATGGCCTGGGCATAAGTTGTTCCCCCAGCTACCGTTGTGATTCTTACATCCCAGGCTACCATAGCATTAAGCCCCTTAATGAATATGTCTTGCCTAGCAGCATCAGTAGGCACAAGGTCTGGTGCAAATTTTGCAAGTCTATCAAATTTTAGGGCATACTTAGTAACTGTCATGTTACCCTGCACCAACCCCACAAACTCATTAACCTTTGCCGCCCGGATGGCAACATTGTAGTATTTCTGGCTAAACAAGTCTTTAAATCCTTCCCAACTCAAAGCAGTCACATCCCTGATCTGTGATGCCACTTCCCACCAGATGCGGGCATCCTCTCTCAACATATATGTGGCATAGGCCACTCTGTCATATCCCTCTATCCTCATAAAGTCAAAAGTAGAAGTAATCATAGTCAGCTATTGCTCGGCCTTCAGTGGGTCAGGTCCTCCCTCAAAAGTTGGGGGATACTGCTTTCAGAACCGCTCATACAATGGCTCTCACCTGTTCCTAACCTCTGCTGACTGAATAACTGGTGCCAGTACTGGTGGCACAATAGGGGTAGCACTCCCTGATGGAGCCTGTTGTCGCAGAATACGGATCTGCTCATCCTGGCTCTGTAGCCGTGCTAGCATATCTGCCATAAGTTACTGCCAGTTCTCTGGGACTGGCGGAGGAATCTGGCCCTGGTCACCACCCCCGGTCCCAGACCTAGTGCCAGCTAGTCGTGTAGATTTTCTTGGACGCATAATATCCAAGTCAATCTGCAATCAACGACTTTGCAGTCAGACCATGAGGACAGGGTAAAAGCTTCTCCAAAATCCACCAATGAATCGTAATCAATCACTAACAACCAAGATATAAACATTTATCCACATGCACCAACATTGCTAATAAGAATGCCCCAGCATCACCATGCAACAATTAAGATATAAACATCCATCCATACACAATATGCAGTTAATCATTCAAATATTCATTTACATGCACGGCGATGCTAATAAGCATGCCTCAATATTTTCACACAGCAGTCAAGGGCCAGGCCCTATCAATGTCTCATGCTTCCTATTAATCCAAAAGATAACAACAATCACATTTCTTTCCAAGCATTCAAGCATATAAGAATATATACACATACCAAACCCTGAATCGATCTTGTCTCTAGCAGCGAATGTACATGTCCAGCCGGTCTTCAGGAATCCTTAAACCTAGGATGCTTTGATACTAAGTTACAATGCCATGGATAGCCAAGACTGCTACACTGTGTATTTATAAAGGTGCAGGACTTGCTAATCAAGTCAACTAGTTAAAAACGTGTTGCTAAAACTATTAATGAGCTAGGGTTAAAAAGTTTTCGTCTCAAAAGATACTTCTCATATAATCCAACATTTTACACATGGGATCCCAAAAGAAAAAATGTTTAAAAAGTTAGTTTACAAAATTTCCAGAGTACAATCAACCACTGGCCACTCTAACAGCAAAACAGACATTTATGGTTCTCCTGTTCCTGTCTCCTCCTCAACCATGGCGGTTGAGCAGCTGATCATGTACATTATGCTTTCAGAGCTCTAGGAATCAGGGCTGATCAAGCTTGCCCTTGCCTTTACCTTCACCACAAAGCACCCGTGAGCCAAGGCCCAACAAGAAAACATAACATTATATAACAAACGATGATAACAATTGAATAACCCTTTTAGCATGATCATACACTTATCATACCACACTAATCACATAGCACGTAGATATAACGAAAGATTCAACAAATCAACACTCAGTTATTCAGCATGACAAATCCATCAATCAATGATAACAATCAAATCACATGATAATCAGGGTCGACACCTTAGGTCGCACCCTCTATTTACCCCATTGACTCCGACCCGCTTAAACCAAGTTCAATGCATAATAAGTTGTCCTCAACTACCAGTGGCCGAGTCGCGCCCTCTGCGCTAATGTAAACTCCAGCACTCTTAGGCCGTTTGTTTATTATTTGCATGGCATAATACCATCCTCTATAAAGCATACAAAACAGGGAACCCTTAGTCCCATTATAAATCCACAACTGGGTGCAGTTTTCTTACCTTTAGTTTCCAAGTGTACTGGTTACGCGAGATGCCTCTTGAGCACGATCCGTTTCCCAAGCCCCTAGCTTATCCCTAGTCACAACCAAGATAAGGGATGCAATTAATAATTGTAAAAGGGCTTCTAGATAAGGTTCTAGTCTTCAGAATACCGAATTCCACCAAGCACGGTAGTAGATTCGATCCCGAGCACCCTAGGTTAAATTCCCGTGCTTAAAGTCCCAAAAACCCAAATTCCCTTAAGGGCCGCGGCTCAAGCTTCCTATGCTGCAGCATGGCCCCTAAATAGAACCCATCCACGCTCATAACCAGACACGGGCCGCGGCCCTACATAGCCCATGTCGCGGCCCACCCTCCCTCTCCAACATTCTTCAACTTCAAGGGGTCACGACTCACCAAGAACTATGTCGCAGCCCGAGCCCTTCGAACCCAGAAAAACCTCCATTTTTAACTCCAAATCCTCACTCAAAACCATTCAAAACCATCCCAATAACATACCACAATTATCACAAACATCCCTGCATGATTTCAAAGGCACAAGCCAGCAGAAACCTAATCTAAAAACTCATCAAAACGCCTTTTCAATTTCTGAAACTCTCACACTCAAGAACACTAAAACCAGTCATAAAACTCAAAATTCAAGCATTAAAACATGAATTGGAGCTTACCTTTATTGAAGACTCAATCCTCCAAGCAATTACTGAGCTAACACCCAAGCTTTCTTCCTCAATTCAACCTTGAAGTTAAGAACCTAGAAACTCTTAGAAACCAGCCCCAAAATTATATAACCAACTGGTCAATAATTCATTTCAATGCTTACCTCAGTTCTTAGTTAGGTTCTTTAGCTTCCACTGAGTTAATCCACCAAATCCTCCACCCAAATCTCTGTGTTCCAGCCTAATTTCCTTTAGTGTTTCTGAAATTTCCTTGAGAGGGAAAGAGAGAGAAAGGGAAGAGTCAATTTAGCCTTTTGATTCTACTGTTTTCTAAAGTTTCCTAGTCTATCCTTAAGCAATTAAATCAATCCCGAGGCTTGGGGTGTCGGAAACGTCCTCGAGGGCAAAATGGTAAAATTCATTAGTATTCCCACCTAAGCTTCCTAACCTCAAATATATCTCCAATTATTTATTTCCATAACCTGATAACCAAAATAACCATCCAATACCTGAAATACCCCTTGACTTGCCCAAAGTCAAGTATTAAGCCCCGTTGTGACTTTCCCGCTAACTAGCTCCCTAGGATCGCCTCAAGTCGCATGCTGTAGATTTACCCACATAATAATGTGGTTCTCACAATTATAGCATATAATCACATTTACATTCATATATCCATACAAGCATGCTTATTATATAATCACGCATTAAATTAATAAATTAATACATAAACCAATTATGCCCTCCCAGCACACTAATCAAGACCCTTAAGCCATATTAGTGATTTTGGGTCGTTACAAGTGCCATCTGGGCGAATGCTGGGCAAAGGCTTGTTACTTGTGTGGGGTGGTTGGATACCTAAAGAAATATTGCCCGACATTGAAGAAAGAAGAACCAGGGAAGGTGGACAACTTGATTCCAGCTCAAGTGTTCACCCTGACACAGGCAGAGGCTGAGGCTAGTCCCTTGTTAGTGATAGGTCAACTTAAGAGCACCGACTCTTCATATACTATATTGATTGACTCTAGGCAAGACATTCATTTGTTTATAGTAATGTGATTGATAGATTCTGTAGGCAGAATTACACAAAATCAGCTCACTTTCTACCAGTGAGGACGAATTACACAGTTGACCAGTATGCAGATCTCTATGTGATAGAGAGAGTTCGCCTTCATGGGACGCCGAGGTCTATCGTGTCTGATAGGGACTCTATCTTTACTTCCAAGATTTGGGGGAGTTTGCAGAGGGCAATGGGTATACAACTGAAGTTCAACACAGCTTATCATCCTCAGACCGATGGTCAGTCTGAGAGGACTATCCAGATACTTGAGGACATGCTGAGAGCATGTGTGTTGGACTTTGAAAGATCTTGGAGTAAGTATTTTCCTTTGATAGAATTTTCTTATAATAACAGTTATCAGTCTACCGTCGGAGTGGCACCTTATGAGATGTTATATGGCCATAAGTACAGATTACCCATTCACTGGGATGAGATGGGTGAGAGGAAATATCTAGGTCCGAATGTAGTCCAGAGGACCACTGATGCTTTCGAGAAGATTAGAGATCAGACGCTCACTTCTCAGAGTAGGCAGAAGAGTTATTCTGACCTGAGGCGGAGGAACGTGGAGTTCCGGGTGGGAGACTATGTCTTCCTTAGGGTTTCACCATTGAGAGGGGTGAAGAGGTTCGGGAAGAAGGGTAAGCTCAGTCCTAGGTTTGTGGGACCGTTTAAGATCCTGGAAAGGATCGGGCAGGTGGCCTACGGGTTGGCCTTACCCCCTGCACCGTCTATTGTGCATAATGTATTCCATATTTCCATGTTGAGGAAGTATGTGTCAGATGGAACTCACGTACTGAGTTATGAGGATTTGGAATTGGCGACAGACTTTTCTTATGAAGAACAACCAGCTCAGATTCTTGACAGGAAGGACAAGGTCCTGAGGAACAAGACCATACCTTTGGTTAAGGTATTATGGAGGAACAATAGGGTCGAGGAAGTGACCTGGGAGCTGGAGGCAGATATGCAAGCTCAGTTTCCCGAGCTGTTCAAGTAAAATTTCGAGGACGAAATTTCTGTAAGGAGGGGATAGTTGTAACGTCCCAAAATTACCTAATAAGGCTTAGGGCCTTGATTAAGGGGCCGGGATGGAAATATGTGAAAATATGTGATTAATTGCTATGTTAATTTTAATTATGTGAATTACGTGATAATATTACTAGATGTGCATATTTAGGGATATTAAATATGCATGTGGGCCCGCTTCTTATTAGAAGGGCGACTTTAGTAATTTGGCCCGTTGCGGGCATAATGGTGTATTTATGTGCATATATGTGATATATGTGAGATACCACATTATTATGTGGGTTAATTTGCATTGCTCGGCACAAGGTGATCCTAGGGAGCAAGTTAGTTAGAAAGTCACAACGGGACCCGATACTCGACTTGGGGCGAGTCAAGGGGTATTTTGGGTAATAGACATTTATTTGGGTTATTGGGTTATGAAAATAAATATTTGGAGATATATTTGGAGTTAGAGTGTTTAGGAGGGAATATTGGGGAAATTTACCATTTTGCCCTCGGGGACATTTTTGGTACCCCTAGCCTTGGGATTAACTTAAGTAACTTAAGTTAGATAAGACAAAACAAAAAGAAACACTTAGAACTCTGCCCCAAAACGACCCTATCTAACTCTTGTTTTCTCTAGATACTTTCCAAGTGAACCATTGAAGCTAGAGAATTTTGGGCTAGAAACACAAGGATTTGGGAAAGAACTTAGTAGCAACTTGGTGGATTCATTCTTCAGTAGAGGTAAGCTTTTAACTAAGGTTTAGCATTTAAATTCTGAGTTTTCATGGCTGGGTTTTAATGTTCTTGAGCCCTTGAAGTTCAAAGATTGAAGGTGGGATTTTGATGAGTTTTGAGTCTAGTTTTCTGTTGGGTTTTGCTACTGGGGACATATTAGAGTGTTTGTGATGATTTAGTGGTGTTGTTGGGATGATTTTGGGTTAAATTGGATAGGATTTGGCTGCTGAAAGTGGAGAAATTTCTGGGTTCAACTGGCCAACTCACGACCTTGTTCTTAACAAGTCGCGACTTAGCTTTAACTAGGTGCCTTGGGAGGTTTCTGCCTGGGGGGCGTGCCACAACTTGATAGGCCAAGTCGCGGCCCGTGCCTTTGGACATAGAGGAGGATGAGGCTAGACAAGGGGTGCGCCGCGACCCACAAGGGGGCAAGTCGCGGCCCGCCTCGGCAATTTTTCCTTGGGGAGTTTCTTTTAGAATGAAACTTTTTCCTTAGGGCTCGGGATTGTTTTTACTACCCGGTTTGGTGGAACCTGAGGCCCCGAAGGCCCCGGAGGCTAGGATTTGGACCGGAAGCCTTTGATCGCTCGATATTAATAGAATCATATTTTATGGTTGTGGCTTAGGGTATCGCTAAGGGCTCGGAACTGGGATCATGCTCGAGGGTCATTCTTAGTTACGCTTGCTTAGACCTAAGGTAAGAAAACTGCACCCAGAACGTGTTGTATGTGATTAGGGCTTGGCCTGTTTGTTATATATTAATATAATTAGGGCTTGGGCCCCAGGATTGGTTATGTTAGGTTATTGCTCTAAATGCTTGTTGATAAATGCTTAAGTGCTTATATTCATTACATGAATTCTATGGATAGGGCATGTGGCCCCGTTATGTGAATATGTTTAGTGTTGTGGAAATGGTTATTCAATGGGATTATATGATTAGCATGAATATGTTCTTAGTTTTTTGGGATGTGCCTATCCACAACTGTTCCTTATAAGTAAGGTATGAAATCCTGGTTCAGGGCTTGACTTATGAGTCAAGGACGGCAATTGCGCGATGTGCGCTGGTTGAAAGGCATTGGCCTAAACCAGCATCGTATTATTACGTTGATCGACTCTAAGGTCGAAGGTGAACCACGAGGGTTAAGCTAGCTCTATGGCTAGTGAGACAGAGCTAAGGACGAGGCCTCAAGTGACTCTATTCTCACATAGCTAGGGCATAGGCCCGGGAAGTGGCTTAAAATCCAACTGAATAGGGCAGCGGCCCCAGGTTGATCCAATGATCATGTGATTGAACTTAAGTGATATTGGATATGAATTAATGTTACAGATTTTTATTGAGTGATTATTTTATAGTTATGTTTTCTGTTGTCGCGTGTTCTGTTTTCTTACTGAGCCTCGGCTCACGGGTGCTTTGTGGTGTAGGTAAGGGAAAGGGAAAGCTTGACCAGCCATGAGTTGGAGAGCTTCAGTGCTGGCATGTACATATGCAGCTGCTCAACCATCACGGCCGAGGTTTATCTCAGAGGAACTAGGATTGTAGCCCAGTATTGCCGCTTAGGCCGGCTAATGTAACTTTTGATATGTGTCTATCCTTTTTAACAGTTGAGTGGTAATATTTTGGGATCCCATGTTATATAAAACTTTTGGAATAAAATTCAATGGTTCTTTAATCAAAATTTGTAACCCTAACCCTTGTCACTAAACTTAGTTACACGTTTTAAGCCAACTGATCTGATTAGCAGGTCTGACACAATTTTAAGTTCACAGTGTAACGGTCCTTGATTAGGAGGGCGTTACACCATATTTCTATGATATTAGCGTTGAGGGCTAGGGACCTATTACAAGGAGGTTGTATAGGTTTTCTTGGTAGTCTGGTGGATGTTAGGAACGAGTTTCCTAATACGCAGCGGAATGGTGGTGGGGTTGGCCAAGTGTACAACAAAATTTTTGTAACATATTTAAACTACCTTTAAATATGCGGATCCATTAATATACATGCATTAATCATAAGCAAGTTAAGAATATAATTCATACCTCTTGAAGCCTATCAAGTGTCCTTGCCATACTTTCGTAATAAGAACGATCTTCCTATCCAAGCTGCTCCCAGGTACTCACACCAAGATCTTCCAAAGCGTTCTCTACACCTCAAGAAGTGTGTGGGCACTTAGAGAATGAAGGATAGTTTATTTGTGATTCTACTTGATGTACTCAACATATGAGATCAAGAGAATAGGCCTGAGAATTGGTTCTTTATTTTTCAGGGAGAGAAAACTATCATTCTATTTTTCACAAAGCAAATCTTCTCAGTTTTCTGAGATTGGTTGGTTATTTTTAATTATCTTCTGATAAGTCATACTTAAAAGAAAATATTCAAATTTAAAAAATAAATATGTAACCAACTTACAATTTACTTTTTAATTTAATTAATTATTTTATTAATGAAAATATCCAAAAACTAATTTTTGAATTATCCATTAATTAATTAATTAAATAAAAATAAAAATCATATCCCTGAAAATAGCAGTACACACCGGACTGTGTGTGCACGTGTAGCATCCCTATTTTTAGGGATGTTAGTTTTTTTCAATTTTTATTTAATTATTTATTCAAACTTCTTTGTCAGATAAGATCTAAAAACCTGATAACTAATTCAAATTTAAATTAAATATCTTTTTAACTAATTATCAAATATAATTAATTATTTGAATAAATATTAATTTTTTAAATTCAAATCAAATTTGAACTTATCAGATTATTATCTCCCACTCAAATAAAGATATTTAATTAATTCTACCAATTAATTAAATCCAATATTTTTTAAAATAAATATTTAATATAATTTCGAAAATTATACAATAATTAAATATTAATTAATTTTGTTAAATACAACTAATTTGTAATTAATTAATTAATCATTATTATCATATAATTGCATATTTGGCCTGAAGAACAAATTTCTTCTTAAATATGTCTTTAAACTATTTTTCTCTTCATATCAACTCTTACCTCGAATAGTGTTGATAGAGTCGCTATGGGGACCTATGGACCTATAATTCCAAGCTCCAATAAATTTGAGATTATTAATTAAACTCTTTAATTAAATAATATTAATTTATTAATCTCATGATTATTCCACTATAAATATGAGACTGTACTCTTGTAATTATAGACATTTCATTTACTGAGTACTTTATAATTATAAAGCATCCATTGATATAATCATTGCATACAAATTGACCCTCTAATAATGGTTCATAACTAATCGGGAATAAAATTACCGTTTTACCCTTTTAATTATCTCTTGTTTTCTTAAGTACCATTGACTTTGCTAGTGAAGGTTAATTCATAACTAAATTATGAATTTGAGCTCAATAACCTTTCAGTCCCAAAAGTCAACCCTTAAGAGAACCATCATTCAATCTCTTGCGGGAAGGCATAGATTCCATATCTGTATACTATGTCCTAAGCCATCTACATTAATGAGTTCCCAAAACAAAAGTTTCTAGTCTGATCATTCTGACACACCCTAACGAGTGAATCAAAGAACTCATACAACATAAACAGGAGTTCATAGTAACTTCAGGATTAAGATCTATTTGTATATGATCATCAGTTGATATATTTAATTAATACTTTGAAACGGTATTTCACTAAGTATTAATAAACATATCCACTAAGTATTATTATGTGGATATATTTTCAGTATACAGCTCGAGACGATCCTAGTGAGCAAATTGGTAGAATAGTCACAGCGGTGAATAATACCCGACTCGGGGTGAGCTTAGGGGTATTTTGGGAAGTTCAGTGTATATTTGGGATTTATTGAGTAACGAGTAAGTATTTGGTAATTAGTTGTTCATGAAGGGATTAACTGGTAATTAGCAGGATGACTTGAGGAATTAGCGGGAATTGGAAAAAAGACCATTTTACCCTTAGAGCAATTGTATGGCTATTTTATGCGATATGAAAGTACGGCCTAAGGGTGTCGGGGCTGATGATAAGCGTAATGAATGCAAGTCGGCCTAAGCGATCCAGGATTAGTTAAATAATCAGAGGGCTCGGCCTAAGGGTGCCAATACCTAATTTCTTGTATTACTGACCGAAATATATGTTCAAAGTATATATTTATCGTTGTCAAGCTTTATATTTGTATTATGCTGATTAGTTGAACTGATTGGATTGAAATTGATTATATGTTCTTGTTGATATCTATGCTTGTTGTTTATGATTTTCTTGTTGGGCCTTGGCTCATGGGTGCTACATGGTGCAGGTACATGCAAAGGAAAGTTGGACCAACCATGAGTTAGAGAGCTCTGGGGGCGGAGTGTACATCGTCAGCTGCTCGACCACCACGGACGAGGGAATTTACAGGAATTAGAGCTCTAAATTGTATTATGCCATTTAGACTGGCTTTTTGCTGTACCAACTTTTGAGGGTTGTTTTTCCGCCATGTAAATACTATTTTTGGGATCCCATGTATCAAACACATGTTTTAATGAAACATAACCGTTTATGATCAAAATCTTTTAATCCTAACATGTCAGTTGACTTTAGAAAACACATTTATGTTCAAACGACTTGATTAGCAAGTCTTGCACTTTTTTAAACACAGAGTGTCACGATCTTGGTTATCTAGGGCGTTACATGGACGATTTTTTTTTAGTTTCAATTTGTAGTTGGTGCCCTTAGGGTGGTTTAAGGGTTAGATTGATGATGGAAATTGGTTTATAAACTGATATAGAAGCTTGTATTAGGTCTAGGTTTGGGTTTGGGCTTTGAATTCATGAATTGGAGAAAAGTTTGAGTTTGAAGAACTCAAAGTGTGAATTTTGGCATCTCTGATTTTCTTAGTGCTTTGAGGTTGTTTGTGAGTTCTTGGGCAATTGGGTATCCTACTTGGGGACAATGTTTCACTAGAATTGAGTCAGGAAACATATATTGATGTCTCTTGAGGGTCTTGGGTTGATTTTTGGCAATTGGAGTTGGAGATATCGCAAAAACCACAACCCAGAATTCTGGATTTTGTCGTAGTGCCCAAACACTTGTTTTCGGAGCCCCTGTGCTATGCACGGGAAGTTTGGGGAGTGTCTTCCCATTTGTGCGCCCCTGCCTTATGCCCATTTGAGTTTGTTGTTTTTAGGTCTTGGGAAGAGCTTGGGGGCTCGGGGGTCGATTCCACCACCCATTTTGGTGGAATAGAAGGTCTCGGGAGCACGGGATTGGTCCCAGAATCTGTTTTTGGAGTTGAATCCTAACGGGAGTACCATTTATGGTTGTGACTAGGTTTACTGCAAGGTTCAGGGTAGGATCATGCTCAGGTTCGTACTAGTTCTTCTGCATAGGAACTTTGGTAAGAAAACTAGTCTAAGCACAATGACCTAATTGGTTGGTATGGTCATTAACATTGAATTATCTATGAATATGTGGTTTAATTGATATTCAACCATTGTGTTGAACATGGGGTCGGACGACCATTGCATTGAGTGTGGGGCTGGTTAGTAAAGCGTGTGGAACGCAGGTCGTGAAGGCGAGTCCATTATAAGGGTGCAGTCCCTACTCACCCCGCCTGAACCGTGAGTTGAGTGCTTGAGAATGCATCTCGCTCAGTTAGGCCAATCGGCAGGACTATTTTCCTAGGCTGTGTAATTAAGGGCAAGTTGAATTTGAGGGTGCGGTCCCCACTCGCCCGGCATGAACTGTGAGTTGAATTCCTGTGTATGCTTCTTGCTCTATTGGGCGGTTCGGCAAGGCTATTTTCCTGGGCCTTGTAATTGATTATTCAATTAAAATGAATACTTTTGTAAACTATTGAACATGTTTACAGGTTATATGATTTGAATGGATGTATCTGATATATGTGAAGCATGTGTTTGTTGCTTTTGAATATTTGAATTGTTCTTATACTTTGTGGGGTTTTCTTACTGGGCCTCAGCTCACGGGTGCTCTATGGTGCAGGTAAGGGCAAGGGTAAGCTGGACCAGAGGTAAAAAAACTGGTCTAAGCATATAGAGTTAATCAGTTTGTATGCTCATTAGCGTTGAATTATCTGTGAATATGTGGTATAACTTATATTTGGCCATCGTGTTGAATGTGGGGTCGGACGACCATCGCATTTAGCATGGGGCTTGTCAGTAAAGCCTATGGAACGAAGGTCATGAAGGTGAGTCTAGTATGAGGGTGCAGTCCACACTTGCACGACATGAATAGTGAGCTTAGTGCCTGTGTACGCATCTTTCTTGGTTGGGCCGCTCGGCAGGTTTTTTATCCTGGGTCGTGTAGTTGCGGACATGTTCAATTTGAGGGTGTGGTCTCCACTCACCTGCCACGAATTGTGAGCTAAATGATTGTGTAGGCATCTCACTCGGTTGGGTCGTTCAGCAAGGCTGGTTTCCTGGGCCTTGTAATTTATTATATTATTAAAATGAATATTTTTGTAAACGGTGGAACGTGTTTATAGGTTATATGATTGGAATGAATGTATCTGATATATGTGAAGTATGTGTGTATTGCTTTTGAATATTTGAATTATTGTTGTACTTTGTGGGGTTTTCTTACTGGGCCTCGACTCATGGGTGCTCTATAGTGCATGTAAGGGCAAGGGTAAGCTGGACCAGCCATGAGTTGGAGAGCTTCAGGGGTGATGTGTACATATGCAGCCTGCTCGATCACCTCAATCGGGATCTTTTATGGATCTGTAACTACTAATCATTTTGCCGCTTAGGACGGCTATTTTGTATATTGTTTGTCTTGTATCAGTTTATAAACTCTTTTCTAGGATCACATGTAATTATTAAACTCTTTTTAATGAAAAATATTACTCTTTTGGCTTAACTTTTTAATAACTAAACCAATAGTTAACTTTAATTACACGTTTAAGTACAAATGACTCGCTTAACGAGTCCAACACTATAACACAGTGTAATGGTCCTGGATTAGTAGGGCATTACAAACAGAGTTCGATGGCACACTTTGAAAAATGTCCTGATGCTTCAAACTTTTTCAAGACCTACCTTAAAGGTTGCTCGGTTAAGACGTGTATGGCGTGGGACTAGAAATACGGCCTAAGCTTCCTTGAGGCCAAAATAAGATAGAACATGAGCTTCTCGATCAAGGGATATCGGGATTCGGCTCCCATAAGCCTTTTGTTTATATAGTATATTGGATTTTGTGCCCAAATTTTCTCCCCAACTAATACATCACTGATTGCGTTCTCGGTTATTGCCAAGTAGAGGTATAAATTTTCCCCAACAGCATGCTTTGACAGGAAGAGGGGTTCAGCTAGATGCCTTTTTAAGTCCTGAAATGTCTGTTCGCACTCTTCAGTCCATTCAAATCGTTTATTTCCCCTGAGCAAATTGTAGAAGGGAAAACAGTTATCAGTAGACTTTGACTCAAACTGATTAAGAGATACAACTTTCCCAATTAGGCTTTGGACCTCTTTTCACAACCTGGGTGATGACATCACCAACAACGATCTAATTTTCTCAAGATTAACTTCAATCCTCCTTGAATTGACAATGAAGTTAGGAACTTCCCCGACGAGAACCTAAAGTTACATTTTTGGGGATTTAACTTCATGTCATAGTTCCTTAATACGCTGAAACATTCTTCCAGGTCGAATACATGGTTGTTGGCATTTTTTGACATGATAAGCATGTCTTCAACAAACACTTCCACATTTTTCCCGATTTGGTCAACGAACATCATGTTCACCAATCTCTGATAGGTTGCTCCATCATTCTTAGCCTGAACGACATGACTTTGTAACAGTAGATGTTGTGCTCTTGGTCCACAGGTTCTTCGCGATCTGGTTATATCCAGAATACGCATCCATGAAGGACATGAGCTCATGACCTGATGTGGCATTGACTAGCTGATCAATTCTTGGCAGAGGAAAACAGTCCTTCGGGCAGACCTTATTGAGGTTGGAGAAGTCGATGCAGGTCCTCCATTTTCTCTTTGGCTTTGTAACCAGGACGGGGTTGGCTATGCAAGTCAGGTACTCTGCCTCCCTGATGAATCCACATTTTAAGAGCCGAGCTACCTCTTCCTCCAAAGCTTCTCCTTTTTTCTTTCCCAATAGACTTCCTTTCCACTGCTTTGCAGATACATTCTTGTCCAAATTCAGTGTGTGCATGATCACACTCGGACTGATTCCTACCATATCCGTATGTGACCAGGCGAAGACGTCGACATTTTTCCTTAAAACTATATCAGATTCCTTTTGTGTTCAGCACTAAGATTCTTTCCAATTTTTATGATTTTTGAAGTTGTTTCTGGATCGAGAATCACCTCTTCTAGCACCTCCAAAGCTTGGAGCTCAGAACAATCTTTGCCTATCCTCAAGTCATTTTCTTCATGTTTGGTGACCCCATTTACTGCCACTTGATGCTCTTCTACCTCCTCAGCAACTACCATTTCCTGAGGCTCCTCGACTTCTTCAACTACCACCATGGCCTGTTGCCCGGGTTGTAATTTTCTCTTCATGGAAATGTTGTAGCATTCTCTGACAGTGAGTTTGTCCCCCTTTACCATGCATATCCCTGAGGGCGAGGGGAACTTCATGAATAAATGGCGAACAGAAGTTATGGCTTCAAACATCATTAATGATGGTTGCCCCAAAATGTTTTTATAGGCAGTCAGACAATCTATTACAACAAATTCGAGCATCTTCGCTACAGCCCATTCTTCATCGCAATGGTTAATACAAGCTTGAGCATTTTGATTGTTGCCATTCCTTCTCCCGAAAACCCATATAAAGTTGTACAGATCGGCTATTGATAGCCCCATCTTCTCTAGAGTGGATATGAATAGAAAATTCACTAAGCGACCATTATCGATCAAAATCCTACTAATTCATTGGTAAGCAAGTTGAATGGTTATTACAAGCATATCATTATAAGGGAATTGGACGTGGTTAGTGTCTTCTTCCATAAAAATGATGGTTGTTTGTCCATTCGCTGTTGATTTGAGAATCGCTACTCCAGGGTGAAAACTACGCCATCGTGGGTTTTTAATTCCTAGATATATCTTTTCTGGGCCGCATTGCTCGTGCCGGCCAAACGAGGTCCACATGTGATCATGGTTGTCTCTTCCCTCGACAAGAGGAGGTATGAGTTGGGTTTCTGGAGCTAGGAGAGCTGGCGGTGAATTCACTTTATGTCCCAATTTCGATTGTATTGTTCTAACGATCCAACTCGGGTGAGTGTTTTGATCTCATCCTTGAGTTGAAAACAATCGTCTGTATTGTGGCTGATGTCATTGTGATAACGATAAAACTTGGCTGGACCTCTTTTTGCCTGCTGATTTCTCAGATGTTCAGGTTTCTTGCAGGGAAGGCAGGCATAATTTGCCAGGTATATGTGTTCCCGTGTATCTGTTAGGTCAGTATAAATGATGAATTTTGAAGTGTACTTCTCTCCGGCCTTGTTTTTCTTTGACTATGCCTGGTCACCTTCATTGTTTCCCTTTCTCTTGTTATTATTCCTTGCATGGTTGTTATGGGTAGCGAACTGAGCCATGTCTGCAGTATTCGCTACCACTCTAGTGGGCTAAGTGGGAATTTGGTTAGTCCCTTCCATTGCAGATTCTGCCTGCTCGAGGTTTATCAATTCTTAAGCTTGGGCCAAGAACTCATCTGTATTCTTCACTCCCTTCCTTTGGAGCTCTTACCACAATTCACCTCCCACGGTGATTCCTGATTGCATGGCCATGAGCTTGGAGTTGTCATCAGCATCCCTAGCTCGAGCTGCTATATTCGTGAACTGGTTGATGTAAGCCTTGAGATTCAACTAGTTGGTGATTTATATTGGACAAGGAATTGTATTCTACTAACACTTCTTTGGCAGCTCGTAACTATTTTTTGAACTCGTTCGACAGATGTTTCCAGTAAGTGATTGAGTTCATTTTAAATTTATTAAACCACAACTTTGGTTGGTCCTGTCAGTGTAGCTGGGAACATGACACATCACATATCGATGTTAACATTATGGGCTCTCATGAAAGTATTGAAAATCCCAATGTGGTTCAATGGGTTGGTAGCCCGATCGTAGGAGGTCATGTTCGGCATTTTAAATCCTATCGAATACGGAGCTGAAGAAATGTGAGGAACGAAGGGCTCGAGATCCTCGTCAAAATCACAATCGTCTTGATTTTTTCTTGACAGGAGATGCTTCATTTGCTCTTCCATCAGAGCTAGCCGCTTAAGGGTTTGATCCTTCACTTCTAGGTTATTTGGGAGCTGATTATTAGCTCCCATCCCGTTATGCACGTTGTTTGGGTTATTGTTCCTCCAATCTTGAGCATGGATAATCAGGATGTTCCCATTTTCACGCCTGATAATAATTCAAATCGTTACCACGAGCTTGTTGTCCCCATTGGGTGTTCAAATGATCATGCAAGTAGGACTAATGGTTAGAGCAAAAAATTCTGAGTTGAATTTAAATAACTCCTAAGGTCAGTTTTCTACCTTCGAGACTGTACTTCTTACACTTTCTGACCTACCCTCATGACAGATTTCCATCCAGTATTTGTCTTCAATGAAGCTTACCATTCACGGATGAGGTCGCGGTGCTTGGTTGCTCATGCGAACTCGGATCCCAGTATCTTGAGATCACGAAACATATGTATCTTCTCTAGGAATAGAGTTTCTTCAGTTTTTTCCGCGAGCTGATGTGTTACCTTGTGCCCGCGGAGGTGTTGGATGATTAATTGGTGATGGTGGGTGCCTTATTGGCAAGGCATTTCTTGGGTTGGTGATGGTAGGTCACCCGTTATCCACTCCAATATCTCGGGTTGGTAGTAAAGTTTCCTCATTTCTTTGTACCTGACTAGCTGGTTGGGCAGGTGCTGGAGGATTCATGGGGACTTCTGCTCGCCTATATATAGTCCCTGCTCATCTCGTCTCATTGGGCTGATTTCTAGCAACGTGAGTTATCTACTCATTTCTGTGATTGTGAGCAGGCTGGTTTTTTTGGGAGTCCGTTCAGATGGCATGGAGCTCGGAGTTGTGGTCCGAACAGTGCGGCTCACAGTAGGATGGTTACGTTTGTGGGATCTAGTCCTATGGGACCCACTTTCTCTCCGTCCAACATTATTGTTGGTTGTAGGAAGGGGTAATCGTGCCATAATTTCATAAATTCACCTGTTAGCTTGGGCGAGGTGGCTTCTAAGTTGAGCATTATCCATCTCTATAGTAGTGAGATAACCTAGGTTATGGTTGTGGTGGGGCAAAGCTGAGCTGCCAGTATCACCGTGGTCGCTGTCCTGGTTTTGGGGTTGTTTCCCAGCATGTTGAGGTACAGAGGTGCCCTCTCTAGCAGGGTCAACCATACTAGATTCTCCTTGATCTCCAAGTCTCTCAAACTCATTTGTCGCGCATTGATCGTGTCACCACCATACTAATACTGGGATGAAAATTTCTTGAAGAATTGTCAGCAAGCCTAATCTACCTCTCAATGAAAGCACCAATCTATTGACGCAATTTTTTTTGCTAACAGTAGATTAAGAAATATGAACAAAGGTGATTAGGCTTTTGTAAACCGTAAATAAAGAACACAAAATTTTTTACGTGGTTCAGTATTTAAAACCTACCTAGTCCACAAGTCAATATTATTTTGTCTGAGCACTCTTGGAGAACAATTTCTGCAGAGTTCTTGCATACAAAATTCGATCCTATTTACTGTCAATTTCCTCTGCATTTATAGGGGTTGATGGATAATGTTTGTAACGACCCGAATTTGCTAATAAGGCTTAGGGCCTTTATTAGTGTGCCTGGAGGGCAATAAATGGATTATTATGTTAATATATGAATTAATGTGAATATATGATAATGATGCATGTTTAGTTGAGTTAAATGTGCATGTGGGCCCCATCTGGATATTAGGGGCATAAATGTGGTAAATGTGATAAATGCTATATATATGTGATATGTCTGTGCAGCACGATCCGAGACAGTCCTGGGGAGCGGTTAGCCAGGAAGTCATAACACGGTTGAGATTCCGACTCGGGGCGAGTCGAGGGGTAGTTCGGCTTTTAGATGTGTTATGGGGTTATCGGGTTGTGAAAATAAATATTTGGAGATATATTTGAGGATAGAATGTCTAGGAGGGAATATTGGGGAAATTTACCATTTTGCCCTCGGGGACGTTTTGGTACCCCGAGCCTTGAGGTAACCACATAGACTAAGTTAAATAAAACAAAGGAAGGAAACATTTAGAAGCCTAAGAAACCGACATTTACTTCCTCCCAGCTGAAGATAGTTTTTATCTCTTTCTCTCTTTCACTCCCTAAGACAAAACTCAAGGAAAATTTTGGTGGAAGCTAGTTAAAGCAAGGAATTGGGCTGAGAAATCTTAGGAGCTAAAAGCTTGAGGATTAAGGTTCAAACTCAGGGACTAAGCTCAGCAAAGGTAAGCTTTAATTATAAAGATTATGTTTAGATTTGCTGCTGGTTTGTTAGAGTTTGCATGTTGGTTAAGTTTGATATGTTCTTGAGTGTCTTAGTTGAGTTTTGGAGCAGATTTTGATGGGTTTTGATGTTGATACTGAGCTGGATGTTTGTGATGATTATCTGGGACTGTTAGATAAGTTTTAGTGTGAATTGGCTTGAGGAAAATATAGAAAGTTGGTGAATAATTCTGGGTTTGGAGGAGAGGGTTGCGGCCCTAGGTGGGGCGCGCCGCGACTCGTGTGCGCGCGCGGCCATGGGAGGCCGAGAAGTTCATGCGTGCCGCGGCCCGTGTGGGTGTTGGTGGGATGCTAGCCTCTATTTTGAGGCTAGCCGCAGCGCTTGTGGGCAGGGTCGTGGCTCTTAGTGCCAGTTTGTGTTTTTAAGGGTGTTTAGGTTTGGGAACTCAATGGTTAAGGCTCGAGATGGATTTTATCACCCGGATTAATAGAATTCAAGGTCCCGGAGGTTAGACTTATGGCTTGAAGTTATTTAATGGATTAGAACTTGATGGATGGATATGGTTAATGTGCTGTGACTAAGGTTTCGGCGAGGCTCAAGTTAGAGGATTGTGCTCGGGGCATCGGTGATCGGAAAGCTCGGGACTCAGGTAAGGAAACCCTTATTCCCATAGAGCTTGTATGCAGGGCTGAGCCCAATGTGTTTTAATAGAATCGGTATGCATGGTTGAGCCCAAGGTGTTTTAATTACAGGGCGTAGCCCTTTGATTGTATTTGCTAGTATACCGTATTTGTTTAATATGCTATGAGTGCAATTATGTGAATGATCGGCAAGAGCTAGGAACGGTGTAGGCCGAGGTCGGCAGGTGCCGGAAACGGCAAAGGGTCGGGAACGGCATTAGGCACGATGAGTGCAAGGCCGAGTATGGCAAGGGGCCGGGAGCAGCGTTGAGCACGTGGAGTGCGAGTTGCCAGGGCGAGTCCCTGAAAGGATACCTGAGATATCCTCGCGGTGTGGACCGCGAACCCAGGGCTTGGTAAACACTTGGGACGGCTAGGCCGTAGGTGTTTAGCCCATTGGTGGCCTGTTTATATGCTTGATATATGTGTTGCATATGTTATCTATTTGTGGGTTTTCTTGCTGGGCTTCGGCTCACAGATGCTCTGTGGTGCAGGTAAGGGTAAGGAGAAAGCCAACCGACCATGAGTGTAGCAGGCGTGAGGCGGCGTGTACATGTTTGGCCAGCCTGGCTGCCACAACCAGTGGATTTTGGGAGATGTTTATAAATAAACCTAGATTTTGTCGTTTAGTCGACTTGGTTCAATTTATAAGTTATAAACATTTCTAAACTGTATTTTGGATCCCAAGTGTTAAACTTTTATGATTTACATTGAAATGGAATTATTTCTAAAGTTTTTCTCTATTTATGGCTTAATTACACTGTTTGACTTAAAACCTCGATTAGCGAGTTGTAAGCACGGTTTTTTAAACTCACTTAGTAACAGCGCTAAAGAGGTAGGGCGTTACAATGTTGGGTAACCGTACAATATTTTGTAACTTACAAGAATAGGTATCTTTCCAGATACATAAATTCCTTAAATATGCTAGTTCCCTTAATATCGAGCATTTATTAGATAAAGGTTACAAATACTAATTTCGCATATCAATCTTTGATGCTGTTCTGAGCTAAATGTGTTCCTCGAATTGGAGGTTATACGCTAGGGCAATCTGACCCGAGTGATGCTCGAAGCCTGATGAGGGCGATCTGGAGGATCTCTAAATAGCCAAACTTGTTGACGTACCCTCGAGCAATTTAGTCTGGAGTTAACAAGACATCTGAAGAATCCAGTAACCTTCATTCATTAGTCTCCTGCTATACCTCTAACAAGATGATTGAACTCGTACTTTTAGGGTTCAACAAGTTAATTCAAAATCAACTTTATCTTAAATTATCTTATTTGAATAATTTTCTTATACTAAGATAATATTAATCCAAAAACTTATTAATATTAATTTCAACTAATATACAATTTTTCAAATAAAAACTAATTACTCAAATAATTAATGAATTCACAATAAATTAATACACATAATTATCACTATGCCCCGGAAAATTAATTCCTTTGCAATTTAGTCATCTTCTCCATTAATCTTGCCTATGACATCTTTACCCTTGACAGTGTAGTACAGAAGTGACTCGGAGACCATGGACCTATAATACTAAGCTTCAATAAACTAGCCTATTAATTAAACTCTTTAATTAGATAATCTTATTTATTAATTCTATTATTACTCAATAATAAATATGGAATTGCACTCTTAGTTATTATAGAATTATATTTATAGAGAAATCTCTTATAGTCCGTTGATATAATCAATACGTGTAGTTATGTCCTCCCATTATTGGTAAGTTAATTAAAGTTGATCAAGGATTACCATTTGACTCTTCTAATTACCCCTTGTTCCTTAAGTACCATTAATTCACCAGTGAATAATTAATCTATAATAATTTGAGCTCAATAACTATTCAGTCCCAGAATTAACCCTTAAGGGAACCAATATTCGATCTATCAGGAAAGCATGGATTACATTATTATAAAATCATGTTCCTAGTCATTCATGTTATTGAAACTCCAAAACAAAAGTCACTAGCCTCATTATAATAAGAGACCTTAACAAATGAATCGAAAGATCCAATAGACATGAACAGAATTTCATGACTACTCAGGAACTCTTTATGGCAAACGGTAAGTTTATATTTAAATTAATTCACATCGTCATGTCATATATAATTTTAATTATATAAAGCACATTTACTAAGATGTCTATCCACATCACTAATTTGAATCTAGATTACTTGGATCCATCTATATGCTTAAAATCCGTACTAGCCACCATTGACTAAAGATTCTATAATTTAATATGTTGCTGACTATTTTAGTCATTATATATTATCTTAATTCTCTCGTACGCATAGATGATCATATTCTCGTAAATGAATATGGAATTTTCTTATATTTATGTATAACTTATTCAAACAATAATTTCGATTTCAAATATAATAAAAATTGTACTTTTATTTAAATCAATAAAAATGCTTTTTCACATGCTTTTAGGGCACTAACCCTAACATAAATTACATGTCTGTACGAACAAGTCAAGCGATGCATAGCATGACTATAGGCCAGGCGATGTGTCGCCTACTAGCAGACGATGCATCGCCTACTACGTCTCGCCCAAACCTTAAGGCTTTAGGCGATGTAGCCAAATGGGCCGGTCTAACTTCTCAAAAGTGATCTTAAACACATCCAAATGCTCCCAAAAATTTTGGCCATCCTTAGATACCTCAGTGTATCACTTTGGACCTAAAAAATAAAATTTTTAATTTCTTACAACAAAATGTCCAATTTCACATTTTCACTATGTGAAACTGTTTAAGGTTTTACACCTAGCTTGTGTAAGACCACTTGAACTTTGTATTTTAACTAATCCTAACGATAATTGCTTCATTTAGGAGACTCATTTGGGATCAAGTTCTTGGCCGTCCAGTGTTTCCTTTATGGTTATATAAAGGTTTATTGTCTAAAATTTTTAGAACATCTCTTTCTCATGTTGTTTGCTTTGTTTACAAAGAAACCCATGGTTTAGTATGCCCTTAGGTTAGACAATCATACTTTTTAGTTGAAAAAATTTCCTCTAAATTTTCTTTTCAATCATAATAGTGATACAGTCTATTTCATTAAAAAAAAAAAAAGGTTAGCACTAAAATTTAAAATTGACCTTAATTAAATTAGGTCATATATACAAACATGGGAACATTGTACCATCTTGAACAAATCAATATCCCATACCATTTTAACAATAAATGTAATAGTATTGCTAAGGGGCACTAGTAGTGCCCAACAACATATAATGTGTACGCCCTGATTTTCCCACAGGCTGATTAGCAGGACGAGCCTCGGACTAAACCTGATTTAGCCCGAGGTGCCCGCAGGCCGAAGGTCCTATTTCCAGGACGGATCTTCTCAGCTCGAGAGGGGGCATCAGAAGGCCACGCCAGGAGAACAGCTCGTAATACTAGCTGTTCGTGTCACGAGGAGCCCAGGAAGCTCTGAGCCTTTATGAAGTCAACGCACGCAAGATAAACGTGCATATATCTGACATCACGTGTCTGATATCCCCCTGACTTCTCGAACACGCAGCAGGAACGTGCGTGTCAGACACCCACGGATGGGTTGGGCCGTGCGGCCCATTATCTCCTTCCATGCTGATTTGACCACACTTATGTGTCAGGTTTAGGAATTAATCATGAATGCCACAGAGTTGATATGACAAATGGTAAGGTCACGGGATGACCTCCCTACCAACTTCCAGGTGCCTTCTCCTATAAATATGGAGACCCTGGGAGTTGATAGGGGTTGGGAAAAATAGTCTTTGAAGAACTATATACTTTGTAAACCAAATACCCTGAGAGGATGAATAATATTGACTAGTGGAATAGAAGGATTTTAACCTTCGAACCACTTAAAAACGTGTCTTGAGTCACCTAGTTCATTATATAAGATTTCATATCTGTGACGGTTCTACCTTGAGTGCTAATCTCTTTCTCTTCTTCTCTTAATTGCCTGTTGCCGAAGAACCGCGTCAACATAATGTATCATACTGTTGGTAATATTTAATATCAGGTCCCACATTCTGACAAAAAAATATTGGGTCCCACATATTTTAAATTAATAAGAAATATTTAAAACTGCTAACCACTCGTATGGTGTCATCTCAAATGGTGTTGGACATCTTAAGTGTTATATTATTTCAGATAATATAGTGTTAGATTAAATAATGTGACAAAATGTGATTTGTCACACAAATGTGATTTGTCCCACCTTGTAACATATTATTGAAAGTCACAAAATTAGACACATGTATGTGCCCAAATGTGACATATTTTGGAGTTACAAAATCAGTTACAAATTTGTAACTCCCAAATATTATCCAATAATGTGTATATTATATGTTACATATTTGATATTGGATTTCACAAAGCCATGATGAAATATGGTTGTTGGAGACATGTTTTTAACTCCCAATAGGTATTTGGAGGTTACAAAATCATGTGGGAAATGATTTGGGACATTTTGGAACGTTTTGGAAAAATGACTTTTTTGTGCTGAAAATGGCCTGTGGCCGCAACCTGAGGGACAGAAGCCAGTGGCTGCGACCACTGAAAATTCCTGGCCGCGGCCAGTGAGGCTGACAGCCTATATGATTTTTCAGTTTTTTCCAAATTGAACGGTTCTAAAATCCCAAATAACTCACAAATCTCCATTTTAATTCGATAAACATCCAATTAAACATTGGTAACAACCATGGGGGTTGGTGGAATTTGAAATTCAAAGGGTTATCTCAAACTCTATAAATAGGAGCCTAATGCTCACTTGTAAGACACACCATTTTCCATCCACAAAGCACTTGGCTGGAAAATACACCTTGAGGCTTGATTATTCCAGAAAGCATTTCTAAAAATTTGTGTGAAATCTCTTAGTGCTTGAGTTAGGGGGAAATAAGCTTTTAGACAAAGGTTTTATACCTTGTTCAAGTTGGTGATCCCTAACCCTCTTCACTTAGATTGTGTAAGTGAGAGTTTACTAATGTTTTGTTCTTACATTTTTTCTCTATTGCTTTTCTTCTTATTTTCATTTTCTATTTACTTGTAACTTTTGTTTAGAGTTGTAATCTTCTTTTCTTTTGTTTCAAACACCTTTCTTTTACTTGTAATCTTTTGTTTAGAGTTGTATCTTTCACCATTCTCTTCTTCTCCTTCTTCCTCTTCCTTTCTTTGTTTGTTTGTATTTTCAGTTATAGAGTTGTAACACTCTTTTTAATCAATCATTATTTATTTGTAATATTTTGCATAGAATTGTATTATCTTACCTTTTCCATTGAGGCAATAACATATATTCTCTAACATTAAGGTGTCAAACAACAACACTCTAAATATACAACTCACCATCTCATTTGATGTTGTGTTACCTTTTGTAATTATTATCCTATAATGTTTTAAATAAGTTCCATATAAATGTATATATATATATATATATTAAATTGTGAATAAAATCACAATTAAGTGATTTGAAACTCAACACAGATGCAACTATCAATATTAGTGAATAGAAAGTTGGCTTCTAGGCCATAATACAGGATAACTCAACACCGTCGTGGCTTCTGACATATGGTCGTTAGTTGCTACTTATCAACTAAACATCGTTGAATCCCTTTGCTATTCTTTATGCTCTTTGCCTTGCCTATATGCTACAACCATCTCTTTGTAGAGTCGGATTGTTTATTAGCTATTAATGCAAATAAACAGCATTGTTTGCCTTCTTCTTATTTAGGTATTATTGTTAGAGATCATTTCCCTATGCAAGAATTTTATTACTTTATCCTTTGATCATTGTCCTAGAATTGCTAATAGTATTGCTCACTCTTTAGCAAAACTAGTTTTGTCACTACTACCAAAAAATGGTCATTTGTGACAATTCTTAGCTGCCACAATTGATTTTTTGCGTTAGTTTTAACAGTGACGCAGAATCTCATGACACAAACCTGCTTGATATTTGCGTCAGTACCCAACTGTTACAAACGTGGCATTTGTGGCATTTTGGAACTTACGCAAATGCTTAGCATTTGCGTGAGTGAGAAACTGACACAAATATAACATTTGTGGCAGTGCTCCACTGCAAACCACCTTAACATTTGTGGCATCCTTTGTGTCAGTTTTGCACTGACATGAATATTATTAAAAAAAATAAAAATAAACTCAAAAACCGAATTTGAATTAAAAAAATCATTTCACCAAAATATAGTTCAAGGAAATTCAGAAACTCACAAATATTAGTCCAATAATATAACATATTTGAATTTAATATTCCCATAATACAATATTTAAAACATTATACACAAAATTTACAAATAACAATCTAATTCGCATAAAGTCTAAAACAGAATAAACAAATAACTTTTATCTTCATTCTACATTTTTCTCTTTTTCAATTTCTTGGTCTTCAATGAAACATTCCATGTCATGTAAAGAAAACCAAATTAAAGGTCAATAACATAACCATAAAAAGAATATAATTTACAAAATAAAACTTAATTATCATTTCAGACTCCAATTTAAATCAAACAATAGTAAAAAATGATCTACAATCACAAAATAAAATTAATGTCATACAACCCCAACCTAGAAAATTGCTTACAACTCCAACCCTGAAACCCCTGACCTAGAAAATTGCTACAAAAAATTCCCAAACCCCGAACCCTCCCCACCTCATTGTTCACAGCCCCAACCTCGAAACTCCCTAACCTCACAGCCCCAAACTCATGCCCCATGGACCACCCACAATCCTGATCCCCCTAACCTTAAACAACACAGTGAGAGAGAGAGAGAGAGAGAGAGAGAGTCACCCTTTTGTTCGAAGAAGACCCACGAGCCCTCGTCGTTTGCCTAAGACCCACGAGCCCCCGCTGTTTGCCCAAGACCTGAGTCCGTCGTTTGTGCTGTTTTCCAAGCCCCTTGAGCCCCTTACCTTAAACAATACATAGAGAAGGAGAGAGAGAGAGAGTTACATGCCATTTGCCCAATACCCACGAACCCCCGAGCACGTTTTCCCAAGACCTCGAGCCCTTGTTATTTGAGTCGTTGGTCCATGACCCCCGAGCCCTTGCCGTTCGCCACCGTGAGTGAGAGAATGACCGTGAGGGAGAGAATGTGTGTGAGAGAGATAGGCTGAGAAAGAGATGAGAGAATGACTGAGAAGAGAAAGAGATGAAAATGGGAAAATTAGGTTAAATTGAAATGGGTTTCGACAAAGTTTTTTTTTTAATATGGGATTTAGTGTCAGTAGCCCACTAACGCAAATAAGCATATTTGTGACAATGCAAAACTAGCGCAAACTAGAAAAATAAATATTGTCAGTTTTAGTACTGACGTCGTTACTGCTTTTTTTGTGCCACCTCCCAACAAACGCAAATACCAATATTTGGTTAACGGCGTTAGCCGACTCTGTTGACTGACACGTTTGACCGACACAAAATGTCTTTTTTGTAGTAGTGTGTTTATGAACAATATTATGTATGATGACTTGGCCATCCCCCTTGTATTGATTTTCTCTTAACGGATGATGCACAATATCAACCTTTTAAGCTTTTTCCTATTGGGTTTTGCTCTTGGGGCTTTAACAATGCCAAAATTCTTTAAAAAAAGCGGTTGCGGTGTCATACATCAAAAATAGACATAGGAAGTTTTTATCCAAATAAATTCACATCCATGTGCAACTAACATAAAGTGAAACTACCCAAAAAAAATTAAAGTAGACAATATAAAAATTAGATATCAAAAACCAAAGCACTAAAAAAATACAATTTCTAAACCAATAAAATTGGAAAAAAAATATATTAACTTGTCTTAACCAATACTAGTGTGGCAATAACTACTACAGTACTGCATAAGTATACTTAAATTATTATTATTTTAATACTATTTCTTAACGTACAATTTAAGCCATTTAAATTCTTTCACTTCCCTTCAAAGCTAACCATCTCATTACTTTCTTATACTTTATATACATAAAATAAATAAATAAATCTCTACGCGTCACTAGCTACTTTAGAGAAAAACCAGCAAAAACGTAATAATGTGTACCCTATTCTTATTGGGGCATCTCATGGTTGGAATGTTAATATCAACCCAGTCCAAATTCGCATAATTGTATATTTTTTTACAATCTTATTTATCTCGTTATCTGTTTGAATTTTATGTTTTGATAAATTATTTTTTGAATTTTATATTTTGTAAAATAGTTTAAATAGACCTTTAAATCTAATTTTGATAAAAAAATATATATAACAATACAGTTATTAAGTAAAATAATTTTATTTTTGTTTTAAATTATTAATTTGATGAATTATTTATAATTTTAGTTCAGAATTTTTTTATCAAAATCAAATTTAAGATTCTATTTAAATTATTTTATAAAAATATCTATCTAAAAATTTATTTATCAAAATACGTAATTATAAATCATTCTATTATATATAATTGAGAGCTCTTTATAATTGAAAAAAAAAACGAAGAAGATATTTTCAAGTTCAGAATATTACACCCATACATCATTTTAGATTATAAAGGGTGATAATTGCTTTTTTTTTGGGGCTGTATTACGTATGATGATACCCGTTCCATGTAAATTTACATTACATAATATTCTCGTCTACTAATGTTATTTTATTTTTCACTATTTCGAGTGTTTTAAATGAATGGATATCAAATCACATTAAACACAATTTATTATTACAATAGCCAATAAAAATAATGTTATGTTTTAGAGCGTTCATAAGTAATAATAATTGTTCAAGTACTTTTTTTCAATTATTATATTTTTTCAATAAAATTCTTTACAAAAATTTCGTGAAAAAATTACTTAATTCTCACGTTAGTTTGTTTCATATCCCTTCAAAGGTTAACCATCTCGTTACCTTTATTTTATATATTCTTTAGAATAAGTAAAAAAGAAAAATCTAAACTTTTAATGGATATCAGGTAAAAGCAACTTGCAATGGACGCTTGCTTGTAAATATTGTCTATAATTTTAATAAAAATCAGTTCATTATTTTTTTTAAATATAATAGAATGAATTATAGTTTTATAAAATATATATAAATATTTATATAATTAATCTGTACATATATGATATATAAACACAACGTTGACATAGATATATATTTAAATAACTACATGACATATATATAAAATATAATAATATATTTAAAAATAAATTAATAATTGAAATAAAATAATAATAGAAAAAGTCATAGTGTAATTTATGCATCAACTATTTTTAGTTTATAATATATCTCTCAATGTCCTTTGGTGAATTTGATAAAGGAAAAAAACTCCAATACAAACAAAGTATCATATAAATTTATAAGATAAAAAAATGATATGTATGCATTTATTATTTTTAAATAAATATGATTTAATTATTTAAATTATCATAAAATATATTTAAAATGTCATATTTTAATTATTTAATTTTTGTTTAAGTTTATATTTGTTCTAATTTTTTAATTTGACGGTGTACGTCCTAAATATCCACGAGTTATTAGCGAGCTGGAAAATGGCATAATTCAGTCCGCCACGTGAAAACCGTCTACCCGGAGCTGCTATTACGAGTCTCCACCTCTTTAGCCCGAGCTAATCAAAGGGCTAGCAAGTATACTCGAAGGCATCGGGTCAGCAGTATAGCTATCACGAGCTAGCGCTACATCAAGCTCGAGGTGCGACATAGATCTGGCACCCCCGACCATTTGTGAAGTCAACCACGCAATGTAAACATGCGCATGTCAAACATCACGTGTCTGCTCCATTCCTAAATTCTCGGACACGCAGCATAAACGTGCGTGTTCAGGCACCCCATGACTGGTTTGGGCCATGCGGCCCATTATCCCCCTTACCTATTGATTAGACAACACTTCATTGTCAGGTTTTAGGAATTAATCATAAGTGTCATAGAGGTGACATGATGGGTAAGAAGGTCACAGGATGACCCCCTTTACCAACACACAGATATCCTCTCCCTATAAATAAGGAGACCCTGGGCTTTGCAAGGGGTGGGCATTTTGATTGTAAAGAAACACCCTGTAAGGAATACTCAAGAGATATCAATAATATTGACTGGTGGACTAGAGGGATTTTAACCTTCGAACCACCTAAAAAAGAAGGAGTGATAACCTTCCCACCATACTAATTTCGCCAGTTTGGAATATAATTATTTACACGTTACGGTTCACTATTTAGCACTAATCCATCCCGTTTATTTGTATAATTACCTGTTGGCGAAGAACCGCGTCAACAGTTTGGTGCTTTCATTGAGAGGATTTAGATTGGTGCTATTGCAGAAGCCTAACCATGATGGTTACTCGTTCGAGGCATGGTAATGAAGCGGATCAACGTGATGGGCAGGAGGCCCACCATGCCGCCATATCCGATGAACAAAACCCTGAGGTTCAGCAGCAACTGGGAAAGCAGCCAATGGGCCAGGGAGACACCGGAAGTTCGGCTCCCCGGCCGCCAAATCTGAACCCGGATTTCTACAAGGCGATAGAGATGGAAAACGCACAGTTGATAAGTCAGCTGTCGAAAGCAAACAAGCAAATCGAAGAGGTCTTGGCCCAATTGCCCCTCTTACAACTGACGTTAACGTCGGAAAGAGGCATAGTGGGACTCATAAGTCCCGCCGGGCTAACTGGTCCTGACCCAGCCGGTTGGTCAGAACCTCGACTCCGAATTCTGCTCCCACGTCACACCACCAGGAAACTATGTTTGAGGAACTTCCTAGGGTCGATCAGCAATTCAGCCGATTGGTCCGGACCTCAACCCCTAGCTCGGTTCCACCCTCGAATGCACCCAGGAGGGCCCGAGGCAGCTCGCGAAGGAGATCCGGGGAGGGCTCGCGACGAAAGTCTGCCCCGTCCAGCCGTCCTGCACCACGGTCAGACCGCCAAGCGCAGGACGCGGGGAATGGTAGAGCGGAGTGGCCGTGACCTAGCTTAATCCGCCCTGACAGGACTAGGATCGCGTCACCAGATAGGCATTCCTCATCACCAATAAGATACCCATCTCCTCCCCGTCCAGTCCGAGACATTCCGGCTCATGGGAGCAGCAAGAGAAATCCTCCTTCCGCCGGTCCTTCCCATCGCAGCCGGGCACACGAGGAAATCCCGAATCCTCACCCTCAACGGCGGGCTCCGAGTTGTTCAAACGGAAGTTACTGGACCGGAAGTCACCGAAGTGGCATGTCCGGCGAAGACATGCGCCATCGTTTGAGTTCAGCTCAAAGCCTTCGGTCCACCCCGAGGGCCGACCTCCGAGATCGCCTCAACTCTCAAAGAGGAGATCAAGCTAGAAATGGTAGTCGTGCTCACCAAGGGGAGGGTCTGTCGGAAGTACGTGACAGCGGGAATGTCCCGCCTAACCTAGCTCAAGCTTGGAGGGACAATAACCCGCCTAACACTTACAATGGAACTGGAGCTGTTGAACAGCCCCAGAACAACCAAGGAAATAAGGACCAAACCCTAGAGTGTCTAGCTCAAATGGAGGAGCTGATGAGGAAGCTCTTATCGGAAAAGGAAAAAGATGAGTACAACTCGGGGGGACGAACTCGAGATTTTTGCCCCTAGCATAGCAACCACGACATATCCACCAGGTTTCCGTATGCCCCACTTGTCCAAATTCGATGGAGACGGAGACCCGTCATATCATTTGGGTATGTTCAACACCCTGATGATGGCCCACAACATCGGTCCCGAGCTAAGGTGTTTGATATTTCCTTCCACCTTAACTGGTCCAGCCAGGCAATGGTTCAAGCAGAATAAAAAGCAGTCCATTAGCTCGTGGAAAACCTTTTCTGCCGACTTCAAGAGGGCATTCCGAGCTTCTGAGGATGCCCACATCAAAGTCGACACCCTGGCAAACGTAAAGCAGCAGCTCGAGGAACCTTTGAAAGCTTACCTAAGCAGATTCGCAAACGTCGCGACTCGAGCCAGGGACGCAGATGATAGCTCCAAGCTTATGGCCTTGAGGACTGGGATCCTCATTGGAGGCAAACTCTGGGAAGAGATACAGAGAAAAGGTGTCAACACTGTGAACGAATTCTTAAATAAGGCCCAGGGATGGATAAACCTGGAGGAGGCGCGAGCATCGGCCGCGGGAACCAGCCAAGCCCCTGATCAGCCCGCTGGAGTGGGAACGGATGTCGTGAAAACGACCCAAACCGTTACACAGAATAACCAATTGGGTGGAGGCAAGAGAAAAGGGACCAGCGAGGGCGGCTAGCACGGCCCAAAGAAGAACAAAGCCGTGGAAAAATTTAAACCAGTCTACGCGACTTGCACCAAGCTCACAAACACTAGGGAGAACATTTTCCTAGCAAATTCTGCTCGCCTTCCCTGGAAGAAGCCGGAGCCTTTGAAGCACCAGAAGGCTAAGCGGGACCCCTCCAAAATTTGTCGATTCCACAACCACATTGGCTACAACACTGATGATTGTAGGCATTTGAAGGATGAGATCAAGACTCTCATCAGAGCCAAACCCTTGGCTCAGTATGCGCGGAATAGGATTCCCGCCGGTCAGCCAACTCCAGAAGCTCCGATAGGTCAGCCCGGGCCCCGGATAAATCAGTACACCCCTCCTCCTGAGGAGAGATCTCCATGATCTCCGGAGGCCCCCATCTGGCCTGCACGAGCAGAGGTGCCCAGAAGAGATATGTCAATGAATTGAAGGCTCATAACGAAGTGGAGTTCATCCCAGAGTAGCATCTACCCAAACAGCAACAACTGGAGAGGCAACCAATCATATTCACTGAGGAAGATGCCAGTCACGTCCAGTTCCCCCATAACGACCCTCTGGTCATAGCCGCCCAGCTCGCCAACCGGAGAGTTAGGAGGATACTGGTCGATAATGGGAGCTCGGTGAACCTGCTGTTCCGGTCTACGCTGGAAAAGATGGGTTTATCTGTCACCGAGTTGAAAGCCACCTCCATGATGCTATATGGATTTTCTGGAGAAGGGTCAGCAGTAATAGGAACAATCGAGCTGGTGATTACCTTGGAAGAGGGACCCCGGACTATCTCAAAACTCCTCGAGTTTGTGGTCATCGATTGTCCCGCTGCGTACAATGCTATTTTGGGCCGACCTACATTGATAGCGTTTGAAGCCATAACCTCCATCCGCCACCTCGCACTAAAATTCCCCTCTTCCACGGGTATATGCACAGTCCGAGGTGATCAGCTCGCTACCAGGGAATGCTATAGCATTTCTATGAAGGGGAAATCAAGACCCGGGCAGCAGACGATGACCATCCAGGGCAGGAGTGAGGAATCTCAGGAAATTGTACCTATTCCTGAGATAGAAAAACCTTAGAATGCCAGAGGGAAAGGTATCATCTTAAATAATGATATCGACCCCAGAATAGGCGATGATAGATCCGAGCTCCAGGCCATCGAAGAGCTCGAGGAGGTGAATATCGACCCACAAGACCCCTCGAAGGCGGTAAAGCTCGGGAAAAACCTATGTAACAAAAGGAAGGCGGAGCTGATTAGGTTTCTACAAGAAAATCTAGATGTGTTCGCCTGGTCTCATGGAGACATGGTAGGGATCAGCCTGAGCGTCATCATGCACACCCTCCACTTGGATAAAAACGTGCCTGCAAAGTCCCAGAAACAAAGGCGCCTAGGAACGGCCCGAGCTGAGGCCCTAGAGGAGGAAGTAGCCCGGCTCTTAAAGTGCGGCTTTATCTGTGAGGCAAAGTTCCCGATCTGGGTCAATCCTGTGTTGGTCCCGAAGCCCAACGGGAAATGGCAGATCTGCATCGAATTTTTCAATCTGAACAAAGCCTGCCCAAAAGATTGCTTCCCTTTGCCAAGGATTGACCAATTGGTAGATGCCACAGCGGGGCACGAGCTCATGTCTTTTATGGATGCGTACTCGGGCTATAACCAGATCGCCATGAATCCGCCAGACCAGGAGCACACTAGCTTCATGACCCCAACTAACATTTATTATTACAAGGTCATGCCTTTCGGGCTGAAAAATGCAGGAGCTACATACCAGAGGTTGGTAAACAGGATGTTTAGCAATCAAATCGGGAAAAATATGGAAGTGTATGTTGACGACATGTTGGTCAAGTCAAAAACTGCTGATAACCATGTCTCCGATCTGGAGGAATGCTTTAAGATTTTAAGAGAATACGGCATGAGGCTAAACCCCCAAAAGTGTACTTTCGGGGTTGCGTCAGGAAAATTCCTCGGTTTCATTGTCAATACCAGAGGAATAAAAGCGAACCCCGATAAGATCAGGTCGCTACTCGAGATGCCCTCGCCCCGGTCGTAAAAAGACGTTCAAAGTCTGACAGGAAGGGTGGCGGCCCTTAATCGGTTTATTTCTAAATCTACCGACAAGTGTTTGCCATTCTACAACCTGCTCCGGGGAAATAAAAAATTCGAGTGGACTGAGGAATGCGAACGTGCCTTCCTCGACCTGAAAGCACATTTAGCCGAGCCGCCCGTATTATCCAAACCAACAGCAGGAGAACCTCTTTTCCTTTACCTAGCTGTCACGGAAGATGCGGCTAGCGCCGTACTGGTCCGAGAAGAAGACCGGTCTCAAAAGCCAGTCTATTACATCAGCCAGAGGCTTCTCGGAGCTGAATCCCGGTATCCGTTGATGGAAAAGATGGCCTTCTGCCTTATTACGGCCTCCCAAAAGCTCAGACCATATTTCCAGTCCCACTCAATACACGTCATAACCGATCAGCCTTTAAGGCAGGTTTTGCAGAAACCTGAAGCATCAGGACGTCTGTTGAAGTGGGCTATCGAGCTCATCCAATTTGAGATATTGTACATGCCGTGAACTGCTATAAAAAGCCAAGCCCTGGCTGATTTTGTGGCAGAATGCACTAGATTCCAAGAAGACCCGGTAAAAGAATCAACTCAAACCTCATGGAAAGTCTTCGTGGATGGCTCGTCTAACAAGAACGGCTCCAGGTCCGGAATCATATTGATATCCCCAGAGGGACATCGATTCCACTCGGCGTTACGATTCAAATTCAAAGCGTCCAACAACGAGGCTGAATACGAAGCTTTATTGGCTGGGCTAAGGGTGGCCTAGGAGCTGAAGACCAGCTCCGTCCAGTGTTACAGCGATTCCCAGCTCGTGGTAAACCAAGTGTTAGGAGAATACCAAGCACGGGGAACCAAGATGGCTGCTTACCTGGCCAAGGTAAAGAAAGAGCTATGCGCATTTGAGCACGGCTTAATCAAGCAGATACCCCGGGAGCAGAACGCCAACGTTGACGCTCTGGCGAAGCTCGCCACCTCCGGGGAGGCAGAGACTTTGGGCCTGGTGCCGGTAGAGTTCTTGGAAAGACCAAGCATAGAGGAAATCGGGGCGGAGGTCGAGATGATTGGCACCAAACCGACTTGGATGACTCCCATCCTCGAGTATCTCACAGCAGGGAAGTTACCCGAGGAGCGAAATGACGCAAGGAGGGTACTTTACTAGGCTCCGAGGTATATAGTGATAGATGGGATATTGTACCGGCGTGGCCTCTCTTTACCTCTCCTACGGTGTGTTCTGCCAAGCGAGGCGAAGACCATTTTGCAGGAGGTGCACAAGGGCTTTTGCGAAGATCACACTGGGGGGCAAAACCTGGCCTTGAAGATTTTGAGGCAAGGGTATTATTGGCCCACTCTGTCAAAGGACTCGATTTCCTACGTCCGAAAATGTAACAAGTGCCAGCGATTCGCCATAATTTCCCGGGCTCCTCCGGTCGAGCTGAAGATGATCTCGTCCCCATGGCCGTTCGTGGTCTGGGGGATTGACCTGGTTAGTGCCCTCCCCACTAGAAAAGGAGGAGTTTGCTACGCGGTGGTGGCTATCGACTACTTCACAAAGTGGGTAGAAGTAGAGCCCCTGGCGACGATCACTTCAAAGAGGGTCCTCGACTTCGTGGTCAAGAATATTGTTTGCCGATTCGGGCTACCAAAGAAGATCGTGTCAGATAACAGAATGCAGTTTGATAGCGATCTCTTCACTGAATTCTGTGAGAGGCACGACATTGTTAAAAGCTTCTCCTCCGTGGCCTATCCCCAGGCCAATGGGCAGGTCGAGGCTGTCAACAAGACGTTAAAAGCAAGCCTCAAGAAGAGACTGGATGAAGCCAAGGGAGTTTGGCCCGAACAGCTCCCCCAGGTACTGTGGGCATACCGGACCTCGCACCAAACTTCGATGGGTCACACACCCTTCTCCCTGGCTTTCGGGAGTGAGGTCATCCTTCCTGTCGAGGTAAAGGTAGCCTCGCACAGAGTCCAAACATTTGACCAAGATTGGAACGACAAATTGCTCTGCGCGTCCCTCGACCTAATTGACGAAAAACGAGAAGCTTCACAGCTGCAGCTCGCGAATTATCAACAAAAGATCACTCGTTATTTCAACTCAAAGGTCAAGAAACGAGTCTTTGGCATAGGCGACCTGGTACTCAGAAGAGTCTTCTTAGCCGGTAAGGATCCCAAGGACGGAGTGTTGGGACCAAACTAGGAAGGGCCCTATCAAATAACAGAGGTCGTGAAAGAAGGAACCTTCAAGCTAGCTCGACTTAATGGAGAAGTAGTCCCACGGACTTGGAACGTGATACATCTGAAGAAATATTATCAGTAATACTTTTGTAAGGCTTAATTAGAAAAGCCACCTTTGTTTATAAATAATGAGAGATATTCTTTTCGCGTTGTCATATATGTTTGTGAATGTAATGTCAAAAAAAAAGGGGGATACATTTCAAGTAACCACAAAAGGTCCTTTCCTGATTACTCGGGGGGCATATATCCTGGATACAACCAGGTCATAAAACTTAGAAGTTGGTTCAAATTGATTAATCGATGTTTTTCTTAAAAAGCACAAGATATCAATAAAGGATTAACGCGAACTAAGTTTTAAAGTTAATGTCCTGGATACGACCAGGTCCTCAAACTTAGAAGTTGGTTCAAATTGATTAATCGATGTTTTTCTTAAAAAGCACGAGATATCAATAAAGGATTAACGCGAACTAAGTTTTTAAAGTTAATGTCCTGGATACGACCAGGTCCTAAAACTTAGAAGTTGGTTCAAATTGATTAATCGATGTTTTTCTTAAAAAGCATGAGATATCAATAAAGGATTAACGTGAACTAAGTTTTTTAAGTTAATGTCCTAGATACGACCAGGTCCTAAAACTTAGAAGTTGGATCAAATTGATTAATCGATGTTTTTCTTAAAAATCACATGATATCAATAAAGGATTAATGCGAACTAAGTTTTTAAAGTTAATGTCCTGAATACGACCAGGTCCTAAAACTTAGAAGTTGGTTCAAATTGATTAATCGATGTTTTTCTTAAAAAGCACGAGATATAAATAAATGATTAACGCGAACTAAGTTTTTAAAGTTAAATTGATTGACCAAAATTTTTATAAAAACACTAACAGAAACTAAGTTCTTACCAAATGCGTTGATAATGAGTAACGATAAAGGTAAAAAATAGATTAAAATGAAATCCGAGAAAACCAATTGTCTCGAGGAGAAAAAACCTCGTGGCAGAAGATTACAAATAAAAAATAAAAAAAGGGATCAAAAGTCCTAGGCCCCTTCAGGCCGCTCCGACGAAGTCACCCCCTCGGCATCCTGCTCGGCTGCAGTGGAAGTCTCCCCAGTCTCAGAGGGCGCCTCTTGTTGAAGTCGAGCCTTAAACTTCTCAAGGAAGGGCTCCCACACCTCCGGTCCCAGGAAGGAAAAATCACCATCCTGGTTGAAGGCCCAGCAATGATACAGCATGGCCTCCATAGAGGAGCTAGAAGATGCCCTCTCTGCCACAAGGGTGGCCTTGGCCTCCTCAAGTTCGACCTTCGCAGCATCCAAGGCGACCTGTGTAGCCTCGGCCTCCAGTAGCTTAGCCCGGTTTGCCTCCAGATTAGCCTGCGCAGCGGCCAAGGCGGTCTGCGTGACCTTCTCGCTTTCCCTGGCAGTCGTCAGGGTAGCCTTGGCATCTCACTCTTGTTGTTGAGCAGACACAAGAGCGGCCTTAGCAGTCTGGAACTCGCCCCTAACCTCGTCAAACCTGGCCTGAGACCGAGCTATGCTTCAGTGTAGGGCCAAAGCCGCCTGCAAGGTCAAAAGATGATAAGGCATGTGCTTTAGAAAAAGCAAAGAGAACCATTGATTAAGCAAACTTACCGTGAGGGTCATCCCCAGTGAAGACTCCATAACGTTCTCGGGGCTCCTCGTCTCAATCTCCCGCAAATCCCTTGGGGTGGCATTGTTGCAGTGATCCACCATATCGGTCGCGGTTTCATAAACCGTCCCTCGAAAGGCCTTGAGGATTTTCTCCAGGGCCTGAGTGTTGACTGGGATGCGCACGGTGGGAACCGGAGCTGGCAAGGTCCCAGTTGGTACCTCCAGTTCCCGGTTAAAGACTGGAGGTCGCGGGGGAGGTGGGGGCATTTTCTTTACGGCAGGAGGATCCTGGCCCTTCCCCTTGGCGGGAGACTTGGAGGTGGTCCCGGGAGGGGGAGTTTTCTTGGTCAGCCGGAGCTTCTTTACGAATGGTCCAAACGGCCCGGAGGAAGGATTCCCCCCTAGAACATGGATCGCAGAACGTTGTCCCCGGGCTGTGACATCTCCTCGCCAGAAACAAAACTGAGGAAGCGTTAGTAGACATATAAAAATACTTGATAAAAGTCTAAAGAATCTAAAGAATGTATTGAAAAGGTCCTACCCTCCGAGCTAGAGGAGGAATCTATTGCCACGACCTCCGGCCGCGGAGCTTCTACGGGGGAGTCTAAGGTTATAACTTCACGAATGAGAGGGGGCTCTGGGTCCGGATTCGCCTCAGGACTGGACTCCTCTACATACTGCCTAAGCCCCGGAGCTACTACACCCTCCATAAGGGAGGGCCACGACATAAGGTTGGTCTCGTACTCCTCAAAAAAGGCTGACCTAAAGGTCAGGGTATTGTCTACTACTATAGTGCCCCTAGGGCGGCCCATGTCATAGCGCAACACTAGTTGATGAACGCACTGGAGTAGAGTTATGTTACGATCTGGGTCATTTTGATGACGATGTATGAGTTGGTTGGGGTTAAACGTAGCAAGCCGTAGGTCTGCGGCAGCCCTGTCTAACTCCTTAAACAAGTATGGGTTACCTTGGCCAGAGGGGCCGGCTGCTGCCCCGAACTGGATCCGCTCTGCATTGACCCCTTGGGCGATCTCAAGAGCCCGCTTCCGACGCACGAGCGGCACCTCGTCTTCCTCGTCCTGATCCTCTACATCCGCAGCACCCCCCTCGGGGATGGGCGCCATCTCGCGAGCTGCTGGGACGGTTCGTGGCCTCCTCAAGGCCAGGGTTTGGCCCAGAGAAATTAACTTACACGCCAGCATCGTCTCATCAGACACGAGTTGGCGGTAACTTACGAGGATGGTTGAAGTAGTGGTGGTCGCAGTTGCGAAACCTCGTCGACATAAAGAACTGGTCCTTGAAGTCGTTGGGGTGGCTGGGTAGCTCGATGACTGCGGCCGAATTGGGAAAACGGGTCAAGTAATAGAACCCGTCGCCTCACCCCCGTTGATCTGGGCTGACTTTGAGGCAGAAGAAGTAGAGAATGTCCGCCGGTGTAGGGACCTCCAACTCCTGCTTCAGGAACAGGTACCTCAGCCCCGCTAACAGGCAGTAGGAGTTAGGGGGGAGTTGAAAGGGGCCAGCTTCACGAAGTTCAGGAAGTCCGTGAAGTACTGGTCCAGAGGAAGAAAGGCCCCGGCCTTAAGGTGTTCATCGCTCTAGGCCGCGAAGTCCTCGTCGAGCGGTGTGCAGCTCCGCTCGCCTTCGAGGGGAGGTCGGGCAACAAGAGCACCTGTCCCTATTTCGATGTTGTGGGATAGCGGGATCTTGTTGACCTTCCCCTGAGTTGAAACCTTTGAGACAATCCTCTCGGCCTCGAAGAAGGCGTCAGGTCCCTCCTCGACCTCTTTCTCCACGGTGGGACCGAAGTGGGGGATAAGGGATTCTGCTTCCACCTCCTTCCCCTTGCTGGCCTGCTGAGATGACGAGCCGGCGGTGCTCTTTTTGTGCATGTTCTTCCTGGGTCCCATCTGGTCGCCTAACGAACAAAGATGAAGAAAGTTTAGAAAGGCGACCTAAAATTAGGAAAGGGAATCTAGCGCGAGAAATGATTTTCCTTACACGGGCTGAGGTAATCTCAGCCCGCAATGCGTGAGGCCACGCGGTTCTATGTACACGCGCCTGCGTTCCCAACGGGTCCTCGATTGCTCGGGATCCGTGTGTCAGGAGGATCAGGATAATGCTTGCCTTGGAGGGAAAGTTTCAAAAAGAAAAACCGCCTGGGAAGCGTGACCCCTAAGCTACCCGGTTTTGCACCGTAGAAACCTATCACCTTCCCCTCCCCAAACAGGCATTTCAGAAGATTACCCAGAAAAATTACCCGAGAAATATCTTGTCCTATGCATCACATTCCTAAACATATTCTCATATGGTCGATACCCCTAGGATAAAAACCTACGCACAAAACACCAGCCAAAAAGAAAAAACAACATACAATGGGCGACTAAGAAAGAAGTTTACCTAAACAAGAGAAACGAAAACATCTAAACGTACAACAGGCAGAGGACTTACAGAGTTTTTTGCTATGTGAAAATCGAAAAAGGCATAGGAGTCGGAATCCTAGTGGATCCTTTAGAACCGGAAGTCACGGAGAAACCCTTGTGTCTGGAATGCAGAGACTTCTGGAATGATAACCGGAAGGAAAAAGGCTTCTGAGGCTAAGAAGAGAGGAGATGAGGAAAAAATTTCAAATAAAGGGTGGCTCATGCGAAAGGTGGCCAACCTTATATATACGTAAAAGGCAAAGGAGCGAGGGTCGTTCGATCGTCTTAATGCGAGATACGAGGATCACAACTCGAAAGATGAAACGACGGTCGAAGATAGGCTAGGCCATTTAATGCGATTCTCAAAAGACGGACCGTCACCAACCACGATGCTCCACGTATCCGATACCAGCGCAATAGGCGGGACATGAAGAGTCGAAAAAGAAGCCTAAAATCCCCCACTGTGGCCACAGGTGACGTCACATGTCACGAGAAAGGGCTTGGGGGGCAAATGTATGCCCTAAATATCCACGAGTTATTAGCGAGCTGGAAAAGGGTATAATTTAGTCCGCCACGTGAAAACCGTCTACCCGGAGCTGCTGTTACGAGTCTCCACCTCTTTAGCCCGAGCTAATCAAAGGGCTAGCAAGTATGCTCGAAGGCATCGGGTCAGCAGTATAGCTATTACGAGCTAACGCTACATCAAGCTCGAGGTGCGACATAGATCTGGCACCCCCGACCATTTGTGAAGTCAACCACACAATGTAAATGTGCGCATGTCAAACATCACGTGTCTGCTCCATTCCTGAATTCTCGGACACGCAGCATAAACGTGCATGTTCAGGCACCCCACGACTGGTTTGGGCCATGCGGCCCATTATCCCCCTTACCTATTGATTAGACAACACTTCATTGTCAGGTTTTAGGAATTAATCATAAGTGTCACAGATGTGACATGATGGGTAAGAAGGTCACGGGATGACCCCCTTTACCAACACCTACATATCCTCTCCCTATAAATAGGGAGACCCTGGGCTTTGCAAGGGGTGGGCGTTTTGATTGTAAAGAAACACCCTGTAAGGAATACTCAAGAGATATCAATAATATTGACTGGTGGACTAGAGAGATTTTAACCTTCGAACCACCTAAAAAAAAAAGAGTGATAACCTTCCCACCATACTAATTTCGCCAGTTTGGAATATAATTATTTACACGTTACGGTTCACTATTTAGCACTAATCCATCCAGTTTATTCGTATAATTACCTGTTGGCAAAAAACCGCGTCAACAGACGGTAACAATAAAAGATTATATATTATATGTTTAATATAATATTAAGTTTAATTAAATTTTATTTAAGTTATAAAATGTATAGTTTTATTATTTTTAAATATTTATCATTATAAAATATCTCAAAAATATCATATTTTAATTTGTTTAATTATTTATTTAATTAATTTTATTTAATTTTAAATCAAGTTTTTTTGTTAAAATTAATTGAAAAATAATAAAAAAACCGTCAAAATAAAAAAAATTCGTCATCTACACAATTATTTTTTATATTGAAGAAATATCTTGCACATAACAATATCTATCAGTTATAAAAATAATAAAATACGCCGCAATAAGTTATGAATAAAAACACATAAACTTTATGTAATTCAACAATTTATCTATGTCGATGGCAAATATTATTAATAAAGATTGAGAAAATATACAAATGATAACAAATTTAACACAGATAGCATAACTCTCAAACTCTCTCTCAAATAACGCTTTTTCTTTCTTTTCCCCCTACTTTCTAATATTTCTTTAACATACAAATCTTTTATTTATAAAAGAAGAGTTTGAGAGGAGCTACAAAATAACAGGTATTTATTCTTTATTAACCTTCACCAAACCAAGTAATAACTCTTCTTACCAAATTAATATCCTGTTGAACTTTTAATTATTACTAGTTAGATGATTAATTGTTACTTTAATATTAATTATTAAATTAATTAAGATAAATAATTCATATTTATAATTATTAATTAATATTTATAAAAATAAAATTTGATTTTACTAAATTTTGAGAAAGATTATCTGATAAAATATATATTTATTATGAAAATATAATATTAATTTTTTTTTATTTTTTAAATGTATGTCAATTTCTAAATAAAATTAGTGTCTTTTTATGGATGAAAACAATATTAATTATATGACAAAAAAAAACTAAATTTCAAATTAATATAAAAAAAAAATATTTACCCACAAGTTTCTATACCAAATTCCATATACCATATAGAATAGTAACCGTTAAGAAATCTTAAGTCTATTTAGAAATCATCATGTATATATAAATATGTCATTTTGGTGAAAAGTACAGCCAAAATAAAATAATAATGCATACTCTAATTTTGTGGCTCATAGTTGGCATCCTACTCGACCCGGGCACAAGGAGGTGGGCCGGTTCCGGTTCAACCACAGTCGCCATGGTGCCGCCAGATCCAATTCAATGCAAGGACCAGACCGGCTGCATTCTCTCCAACTCCTACGGTATCTGGGGAGACCGAAAGGACTGCCATGTTCTAAACGTCACGTACCCAAAAACCGAAGAGGAGATTCGGTTGGCCGTGGCCCATGCAAACAGGAACAAACTCAAGGTCAAAGTGGTGTCCAAATTCTCACACACCATACCAAAACTGGCCTGCCCGGCCGCCGGACCAAATTCCCTCAACTCTTTTCTTATTAGTACCCAAAACTATGATTCCGGGATCGAAATCGACACGAAGAATCTGGCGGTCACGGTGGAGTCCGGCGTCGGACTGCGGCGGCTGATAGATGAAGTTGAGCGAGTTGGACTGAGTTTGGTGGCTTCACCGTACTGGGAAGGCGTTAGTGTTGGTGGGCTTATTAGTACTGGGGCACATGGGAGCTCTTGGTGGGGAAAAGGTGGGGCCGTACATGACCATGTTATTGGGGTTAGTATGGTTGTTCCAGCCAAACCATCAGAAGGGTACGCAAAGATCATCAAAATAGAAGCCAGTGATCCACTCCTTGATGCAGCCAAAGTTTCTTTGGGATTGTTGGGTGTTATCTCTAAGGTAATAATTATTATTAATTGCTACCTTAAATAATGTTCTTTTCATACATAGTAATTTTGGTAAATTAATTATCAGCACATAGATAGAATTATTGCTTATTATTTTCTTAATTTATTCATGTTAAATGTTTCGACCACCATTTTCGAGCCAAAAGAATTAATTTAAATAGTGAATGTTACTCTTTCATAATTAGTAGTGGATGCATTTTTATAATAGCTCCCTCAATTATTGAACATATCTTTTTCTTTTTCTTTCGCCGTGTTTCTTTTTCTTTTTAACTTATTATAACATGGAGCCAGCTACTATTTCGTGGAGAGTTGTTTTAATATTATTAGGTATTTTTATTTAAAAGATGTATATAACATGTAATTCTAATTAAAGAAGATTTGTTAGTAACTTCACATTATACACTAATTAATTTTTTGAATAATTAATTTAATTATCATTGTACGTGTGTATACAATAATTGGGAAAGATTAATTCATATCAATGTTAATATTTGATTGATAAGTCTTAATAATAATAATAATAATAATAGAAGTTGAATCAAATAACAGGTAAAGTTCTCCCTAGAGAAGGGGTTTAAAAGAAGCATAAGCTATAACTTCACGGACGATGGTGGCATTGAGGACACATTGTTGGACCATGCAAAGAAATATGAATTTGCAGACATAACTTGGTATCCATCAAGGCATATAGCTGTATACAGATACGACAATAGAGTTCCTTTAAATGCCTCTGGAGACGGCACCTTCGATTTCATAGGTTTCCAGCCTAATTCTGTCGTTATCTCCAAAACCATTAGAGCAACAGGTAATAATACGTACGTTTCTTTTATTTTACATTAATTATTTATAACAGTTAGATCAAATTTAATTATCTAATGTTAAAAATTATATATATATTATGTTCAAGCTAGTTCCATGTGTACATCACTATAATGATCACTATATATGTGTTTTTTCAATTACTAGGCATGTCTGGTGTGTAAAAATGAGAAAAAGTTAAAGAAATGAAAGGGGTAAAAAAGGGCCAGGTGCGGAAAATGAAACTTCAAGCCAATAAAAAAAATATGAAAACAAAATTGGAGATGAATATAATTATTTTGGCTGCCAGAAAAAGGAATAAAATTAATTTGTACGTATCCATTTTGGAGGGATAAAAAGCTATTATATGGCCCCACATCATGTACATTTACCCTCTTAATTTATTTTCCCCAAGGAAGGAAGTATCTTTCCATAAAAAAAAAAAAAAAAAAACTAGCTATGTTGAGCATTTTTCTATATTCTCTTTACAAAAAGAAGAACCCAAATGTCATCAAGTCACCATATCAGAATCTATTGATATATGTATATCCAATTAATTATAGCATGTAATAATCTATATTATATATATATTTATATATATATGTGAATATGCATGTCATATATATATATAATACTAAAGTACTTTTGAAATAAGGAGTAATTAATATTTATATATATATATATATGCATGCAGAAAAAACACTAGAAAATTCTGGAAACTCAAAGGGAAAATGCACAATGGCAACGACGGTGGTGGGTTACAAAAAACTTGTGGCTAATGGTTTGAAGAACGGATTAATCTTCACGGGCTACCCCGTAGTGGGTCCTCATGCCAAAATGCAAACCTCCGGCTCATGCCTCTACTCCACGCGAAACGACATCTCATGTGCTTGGGATCCAAGAATAAACGGCCTCTTCTTCTACGAAACGACAGCCATTTTCCCTGCTTCGGTCTTCAGAGGCTTCATAAACGACGTCAAAAAACTGAGGGACCTAAACCCAGTAGAAAACTTTTGCGGGGTCGACGTTTACAACGGTTTTCTCATACGCTTCATTAAGGCATCAACGGCTTACCTCGGTCAACCCGTTGACTCCGTTGTCGTTGACTTCAACTACTACCGGGCGAACGAGGCGTTGACTCCGAGGCTTAACCAAGACGTGTGGGAAGAGGTTGAACAAATGGCCTTCTTTAAGTATGGAGCGAAGCCCCATTGGGCTAAGAATCGGAACTTGGCGTTTCTTGGTGTAAAGGATAAGTACCCGAGTTTTGGTAAGTTTACTGGGAGAAAAAAGGAGTTGGACCCTGGGAACATTTTCTCGAGTGAGTTTTCTGATGAGCTGTTGTTTAGGAGCCGAGAAAGTAGTACTGAGAAAAGAGATGGGTGTGCTTTGGAGGGACAGTGTGTATGTACTCAAGATCGCCATTGTAGACCTGATAAAGGGTATTTTTGTCAACCAGGGCTCGTTTATAAGGAGGCTAGAGTTTGTAGGTTTGCTCACTCGTCTGTGTTCTAACACGAACGATCTATATATATATATATATATATATATATATATATTTATGACCTCAATAATAATTATTTTTCTTTTTTCCATCGAAAGACCATTCTCATTAATAAAGTACAAAAAGTGTGTATACACAAGGAAGAAATTATTAGTTAAACTCATTAAGGAAGGAAGTAAATTTGAATTATTTTATCATTGTGAAGCTGATAATATATCTTATAAAATGTATAAATACGAATAATAATTAATATAAATATTTTAGAATATGAGTAACTACTACACATACATATAGAAATATGTTTAAGGAAATTAATTTTCACTCACGGTTAAATGAAGTATAGTCATGCTCAAAATAAACCACACAAATCTCACAAAAGACATAATCAAATAAAAGTTAACCAAACTGAATACAATAATAGAGCAGATCAACCTAAGACCTTAGTTCATCACTAATAAAGACAGACACAGACTCAAAATAATAATAGGTAAAACAAATTAAGTCCATCACCCAAATACATAGAACAATAATACATTTTTAAAGATCGTGCAATTGAGTGATGGTGTTCAAAACCAATCAACAACACCACCCCAAATGTGATCTTAATCGATCACACAAAATTAGAACAAGCAAAAGTTCTCCGAGTAAAACACCATTATTTCCAAAGTAACCCAAACAAAAACAAAACAAACTGAAAACCATAAACAAGACTAATGAAACGAAACCTAGCACAACAACATCACAGACTATAGAAGGATTCACCGTGACTAGTGAACTCATCCCGACCAAGGCCGAGACCCACACTGGCCCCAGAAAAACACCGCAATCCCAGGGCTACCAAGACAACGTCGCACTCCGAAGCCGTTTGGAAGCCCACAATCTACCAAAATTCGTCGACCGTCCAACCCCGAAACCACTGTAGTATAGGACAAACGTCAGCCACTAGATATGGAGACTGGAGAGGACCCCACTGACGGAGAACCCATGTAAAGGAGGGTTATGCAGAGCCGAGCGCCACACGAACAAAGCCAACATGAACGAAGATGTTAAATTACTAAATCCTAAAAAAAATTGCAGAGTTTCATTTATTTATTCAACATATTCCAATTTCAAAATAACTTACAAATTCAACACAAATAAACACAACAATCAAATATGCATAATATTTCATTATTATATCACTGCAACATTCAATTTTCCACAACTTATTTTACTAATCTTCAATCCTAATTTACACTAAATGATTTTAACTCAAATTCTATAGGTAAATATTGCAATATTAATAAATAAAATTAACAAATTCACTTACCGCCAATTTATAATCTTCAAGATAGTTATCACCAATGAAAAGCAAAATACCACCAAAATAGCAGCCCTGCTCAAAATTTAAAAAAGAAAACAATCAAACTTAGTTACATATATAATTATTATAAATTATAATTACGTACAATTTTTAGTGTACACAACAAAGTTTCTATAATAAAGTAAGCATCAAATTTAAACGAGAAGAAATTTTACAATTTAATTAACAAGCAAAAATTAACATGTAACAGTGATAAACACACATGATTTAAGACAAAACTTATTATAAATTATTAAATTTTTATAGAATAATATAATGAATAAAGAAATGAGAAAATTACTAACAAATTATAAATAAATTCAAAATAATATATAAAATAAAAAAAACTCAAATTTTTTTAATGCTCAAAAACACTTCTAAATCAGGATTAGAAATTTATAAATCCTATAGTTGATAAACTCATTATATATTAAAGAAATTACAAATCAATTAGGAATAATGTAAAAAAAAATCAAACAAATAAACAAAAATTTAGTGATCCATAACTATCATGAAGTTCAAGAACACCTTTGAATGCTCAAAATCCAGTCAAATCCGACAAAATCACCCATGGCTGGCCATCTTTTAAACACATGGCCAAACTCCACTTTTTTCTCTAAAAAATGAAAATAAACTAGTTCTTATGATCTATTTCAATTTTTAATAAGAAAAATGGAAGAAAATGATGAAAGAGAAGAAAAAATGGTGAAAAATGGCAAAACCATCATCTTCCGTAGAGTGAAAATGGAAGTTCTGTGTTTTTGCCTCTGTTGTGATTGTGGATAAGTGACGTGAAGTGTCAAGGGTTAGGGTAAAGTTAAAGATTTTTAACTTCGGTTATTAGCTAATAATCGAAGTTAAAAGTAGTCAAGGGTCGCATTTGGTTAAGTGGAATTGAGGACTTTTAACTTCGGTTCTTAGCCAATAACCGAAGTTAAAAGTCTCTAATTCCACTTAACCAAATGCGGCTCTTGTTCTTTGAACTTATGACTTCGTTTTTTCTATATAAACCAAAGTCGTAGCTTATTGACCTTGAAGCGGGACACCTAAAACCGAAGTAAAAATTCATGTAAAGGCTTTAACTTCAGTTTTTTGTTATTCCAGAGGATTATTATGTGTAGGAATCGAAGTTAAGGCTCAATTTTCTAGTAGTGTGGAAGGGTGGGCCTCTCGGCCAAAGCAATTACTATATTATTAATAATATATATTGGTAAAATAACTTTCTCTATAAATTTAATATTTGTCGTGTAGATGTTATGTGTCGAGTATTTTATGGAGAATCTATTAATGCAATTTTATTTTACTTTTGACAATGAAAATGTTTTGTGAAGGAGGGTTTATAAAAAGAGAAATACTAAGGGTCATCCAAGGAAGTGACATACTAATATAGGGTCCCACACATTTTAATTTAATAAGTATTATAAATGTTTTCCTAAGTATTATGGAGAATCTATTAATGCAATTTTATTTTACTTTTGACAATGAAAATGTTTTGTGAAGGAGGGATTATAAAAAGAGAAATACTAAGGGCCATCCAAGGAGGTGACATACTAATATAGGGTCCCCCACATTTTAATTTAATAAGTATTATAAAGTATCACTAACTAATCATAGGATGACACGTCATGTGGTGTTAGGCACCTTAAGGTACCAAATAAAAACACTCATATAAAAAACATTGCTATATACTGCCCACCACCAATTAATTTTGATTGGTTCAATTTAGTGGTGGGTCTCACATAATTAAAATATGGATTTGATAATAAATTACACCAATAAAGATATGTCTTGTAAATTGTAAAATGATGTTGGACACTACACCTTAACAATATTCTTATATAAAAGTCAAAAAGTACATCGTTGACGAGCAAAAGACCTTTGTTGAGGTCGTTTTGCATCGACAAAATCCACCACATAGGAACAATAGTAAAATTTTACTTTCTTATGCAAATTCAAAGTCTTAGGCAAAACCACTTGTTCACACTAATGGCTTACACATGGGCAGAAGTTTTAACGAGATCTTTCTCTACATATGTTTAAAGTGTTGACAAAGCTCTCTTATTTAAAAATAAATAAATAAAAATTTCTAAGAAACAAAAATATATATAATTAAAAACTTTGAAAGTTAAATTTAAATAATTTAAAAGATAAAATAAATAAATCTGAATTTAAATAATATAAACACAATTTAAAATATGTTTAAAATTTATATACTTAAGTTTAATTAACTAAATTATTTTTTAGAGGACGTAGGGAACGGACTTAATCTAAGGTCCTCGCGTGGGTTTTGTCTCCGAGGATATATAGATGTAGAAATATGAAAACCCGGCACATACTGCTACAATGTCTAGTAAATAAGTCTCTTAGACCCTTTAAACATTTTAGAAATAAAAAACTAACAATTTGTTTTTTGATTACAAATACCAACAATTTTAAAGCACACAAAATCCTAAAAACGTGGTGAAAAATAATGGAAAATTTGAGACGTGCGAATGTAGACTATGTCGATGTTGTTATCAAGTATTAACATCTTTTGTTGTCTATGCCAACACTGGATATTTACAGTGTTGACATAGACTTCTAATATGTGTTGGAAAAACTTCAAAGTGTTTGACCACTACTTGTGTTGACACCCTCTTTTCGGAGAATCAGCAGAATTATTTTAATGAAGCTTCACCAATTTTTTTTTTTTAAGTCTTGTATTTTGTAGTCAAGAAAAATAACTTTTTTGTTAACCAAACAAGTTATTTACGAAGCCAAAATGCATCCATACTAACAAATTCAAAATCTATTATATGGATTATGGATATTCTTAAAATTAAACATCCATCTCAAAAAAAATCATCAAACAAGAAACCTAACTCAATGAAAATATATAAAGATAAAAATTTGATTCAGCAAAATCTACTCAAAGAACCACAAATTGTGTCCAAATCAAACCACTCATTAATTTTGTTTCAAAAATAGCAAATTAAGCTATATAGGATTTTTGAGCAAATGTATGTTAAATAAGGGTATGAATTGAAAAATAAATAAATATATACATACGTATATATTTATATCTCTTCAATATAAAATATATATAGATAACAAAAATAATTGATTTTAAGGATTTGTTTTCTAACTTTAATAGAATATTTTAAATATTTAACGAAATATATCTTTAAAATTAATTAAAAATAAATATTTATTAATAAAAAATTTACATAAAATGATAAAACTGACAACATATTAACTTTTTTCCTGACACACGACTTTTTTAACTTTTGTACTATTCAATGTTTTGTTTTCTCAGTACAGACTTTTCAGTTTTGTTTTTAACATAACATTTATTCATTAAGTTATACATATATATATAATGTTGACTCAAGATTTGACCAACTGACACGGAGTCAAAATATGCTTGATATGACTGAAAAAGATGAAAAAAACGTAATGACAAAAGTAAATAAGACACAGTATTTTATAGTGGTTCGGCCCCAGGATCTGGTAATGACCTACGTCCACTTAGAATGATATTGATATAAAAACCAGAAGAGTGATCAAAGAACTAGGGCTCAATGAGTTTCACCACTTTCTCAAGAACAATACGGTATTTCTAGGATAATTACTATAATCTCTCACGTATCAAAAGCCAAAAGTCCCCTCCCTTGAGCTATCTCTTGCTATTTATAGGCTCAAGGGGGATTACAAAAGATTGTTACAGATATTCTTTCCTGAATAATCGGATACTCAGGAGATTGTGTGAGATAAATTCGGGATTCATAAAGATCTTCCCATGAATGTCGCCTTGTACACGGAACTATCGACCAGGCTGGTCGCGGGTAAGACAGGCTCACGCTGCTTCTAATGTGTCCTCTGGTCGATACTCTAGCAGAACGTTTCCAGGTGTCAGCCACGTGTCCAGGGATCACTTGCCACGTCACCCATGCTAATTTTATGGATAACATTTGCCCCCCAAGTTTATTTGCCACGAGCAGTAAATAAACTTTTGGACGAACGACTCTTCGGTAACCCCACCTGACGTGTCAGAACCCTTCGTGTGTTCTTGAAAAAAGCAACCTACCTCTGTCCAATCACGTCCTTTCGGTTCCCCAGAAAAGATTTCGACGGCCATCCCGCTTCCCCATACTTTGAAAAAGGGAAACTAATGATTATACTTTTTACTATCAGAAACAAACTTATATAAGAGCTTCGAAGCCTTTATTATCTTTTTACGCACACCATCGTTTCCACAAGAAAACCTAAAATCCAGAGCCCTTAACGTTCCTGAAGACCGCTCCGTCTGCACTTTCAGGACCCCGTCTGAGAGCTCCTTGATCTCCGAAGATCTTTCTTCCATCTCCACGATCACTTTTCTTGGTAAGTTTTCGAGTTCCCACGCTTCTAATTTTTTGTGATGCATGCTTCTGATTGTGCACTGTTTGATTTTATCTGCTTCTGGTTTGAGACGCTTGTAGACAGAATATTTTGAAGGCAAAATAGGGTTACGAGTTAGTTTAAAATCCGGGATCATGCTTTTTAGGACGTAAAATCGAAGTAAAAATTTAATTTTTAGGCTAGTTGAAAAATAAATTTTTCCCGCCCTAAGGGGAGTTGAAAAAGCTTTTTCAAAAAAACTTTTTACTTTCACCCTTTGATCCGTTTTTCAAACTGTTCGTATAGAAAAATTTAGCCTTTCATTAGAATGCTGTTGTATAAAAACTTAATTTTTATACTCGACCAGCGTTATTCTAAAAAGCTTTTAAAAGTTTTCTATCCTCACCTCCCCATTCTTCTGTATGCAGACCTTAATGCCAGATTTGTGGGGAGGTGAAAGGCCTATTGACGACGACCTCCTCGCCCAGCTGCTCGAGGGAGAAGAACAACCAGCTGACCGTGTCAGGGAGATACCTTTTTCGCGATCCTCTTCCAGACCCCATCCTTCTCCTTCAATGGCCCGTTCCAAATCTTCAGGCAAGAAAAGACTCGAGTCTGAAAACAACCCAAATTCTCCTGCCCATCCTGATTCGCAGGCAAGGGCTCCCTCGACTAGTGGTCGAGAAAATCTTGTTCCTGACCCTAATATCCAAATTAGGGCCAGCCCTCGCCATCAGAACTTGCCTGATGTCGAGTGGTATACTTCCCCAGCCAGTTCAGTAACTCTTCGAATGATTGCTAACTGCTTCAGAAGATCCCCCCTCACAGGGGTTTCCATTATACAACCTGCCGCAGACCAGAGGGCTAACCTCCCCGGAGGTGTCAACAGCGCCTGGTCTCGATATCATATTGAGGCGGGAGCTTATCTCCCTCTTCATCCCTTTTTTGTGGGGGTGGCCAATTATTTCGGTGTCGCCCCCTTCCAAATAACTCCAAACGGATATAGAATGCTGGCCGCACTCTATATCCTGTATAAACTTAAGAAATGGCCAGAACCTTCACCCCACGAGGTCAACTATCTCTTTGACATCAAGTCTAACCCGCAACAACATGGAACGGGTTTCTTCCATTTTTGTCACCAGGAAACCAATCGAACATTCCTGAGTGACACTACGCATATCTCGAACGTGGGGCAGTACAATAAGGAGTACTTCCTTACTCCGGACATATCCAGCAACAACCTGGCCTTCGCACGAGGAGGTAAGCACCGTTTCTGACTGGTCGATACTTTTACTCAAGATGTCTCCTTTCGTTTTTCTTAAACCATAATCTGTTTTTCAGGCCCTTGGTTACGTCCAACCCCAACACCAGACATGGTGTTGAGGTCTAACACCCTGGCCAGGATGTCCGACGCAGCAAAAAGCGTCAAGATCCTGGTGACTGAAGAAAACTTGAGGCGGTCTGGCCTCCTGGCTCCTCGCCATGAAACTAGAGGGTTCGTGGTGGACGAAGCCACTGCCGAGGGGGTTCCCGAGCAGCAACCTCCCGTGTCTCCTCGGAGGAGGAGGCCAACGGGGATTACTATTAGGGAGCCCACGGGAAATCCTTCCGCAGAAAGGCCTTCTGCTCCCCAAGGCAAGGGGAAACAAAAGGCCAAAGAGCCAGCTGTGGACTTGGGAGAGTCCTCTGATGATAATGGTAACACTATTTTACTTTTAAATGGTTTGCCAATTCCCTGTCATTTTTCGACGGGGAAGGAAATTTTACGTATACTCCAAAATTAGGGCCAGACTTCTTCATGCCAGATAATGAGTATATGACTAATAGAGTCAATAGTGTAGCGACCAGTAGTTGTAGCTCGGGTATTCACTTTGTTGCCTTTCTTCTGTTGCATATAATATATTTTCATCTACCTCTTATTCTTATTAGTTTCCTGTGTTTACTTGCATGCAGATATGGCCACTCCCAATATCTTTGACATGTACCAGGCCGAGGAGGAAGAGGAGGTTCCCCAACTCCAACGGAGATCCAAGAGGAGAACTGGCGAATCTAGCCGAGGCCCTCCGGCCAAGAAGGGTCGAACAGAAGATCTTCCCAAGGACGCGCCAACTGGGCAGACTTCTGGGCCAACGGGGCAAACTCATCCACCAGCTCCTACTGAGAAGCAGACTCCTCCTGCCCCACCAAATCCTCCGGCGGCGCCCTCCAGAGAGGAAATTATTCGTGACGAAGCTCTCGGGGCTAAACTCATGAGCCGTACCCTTCGATCAGCCAGGGATCGCCTTGACTGCATTGGCAAAGGTGACCGTGTCAGGGATGCAATGGTCGAGGCTGAAAACTTAGGGGCTGACCAGGTTCTGAATAGGGCCCTGAATGAAATCTCTAGTGTGAGTACTTCTTCACTTTTTTAAGCCTTAGTCTTTTATTCTTCACAGCAGGCTCTAACTTTTTCCGTTGTTCACAGGCCTTGCTATCTGCTATCACTGCTCGTACCCGTATCCAGGCTTCTATCGAGCAGGCCAAGGCAAAGGCCACTGAGAGGCATCAAGTGAAGGCGGCTGAGGAGCTTTCGGCTGCTGAGGCTAAGCACGCCAAGGAGTTGGAGGCAATGGCTCGAGAAAGGGATGCTGCGGTGACCAAATTGTCAGAGGCTGAAGCTGCAAAAGATGCCGCAGTAAAGTTGAGGCAGCAGTATCGAGATTCCAACCAAACCCATCTTCGCGAGATCAAGCATCTGGGAGAGACACTCAAGTCCAAGGATGAGGCTATTGTCACTCTTGAAGGCAAGGTGAAGCAGCTGGAGCTTGACAACTCCAAAAATCTTGAAAAATACAAGAGGACGACGCTCCAATGTTTCTACAACTTCTGGAAACATAATCAGGGTGCCGACTTCAGCTATCTTTCGGAAGAAGTCAGGACTGCTGAGTTGGCTCGCTGCACTGCCCAACTGGCCGAGGAGGAGGCAAGATTGAGGGTCCCTGCCTCTCCAAGTATCGTTGGTGTGGAAGAAGAAGAAGTTGTCGAGGACGCAACCAACCAGGATGCTGCCCAGGACCCTCCGGCCCCAAATGCCTCTTAAACTTTCTCATTTATTTTTTCTTTCTTTTTGGCTATACGACCCACGGGTCGTGATGTAAAGACAATAATTTCTTTTTAAACTTTGCTGCACGGGCAGCAAATCTTTTTTTCCTTTATTCGAACAGTTACATCCAAGCAGCGATGCTTGCGGTGTAAAAGCTTAAATCTTGATGCTATAATATCTTTATTTATTATAACATTTGTCCGTATGACCGAACTTAGCATAGTACTTTGGCTTGACTTAACAAAATATAAATTTTGAAAAATATTCTAAGTACTGTAGCATGCTTTCACTCATTTTGTTCATGTGTTTACATACCTTTGAGAGTATGCTTTGCTATCGATGTGCCTTATATGCCCCCCAAGTGATCGAGGAGCTTTAGGTCCTTGGTCACTTGCCCTGACCATGGCCTGTTCAAACATTCCTGTTTGTGCTAAAAATGATACTTGTAATACAGCAAAACAACACACGTAATGAACAAATACTTGTAAATGTAAATTCACAATGGTTGGCAAGAATGACTGGCTGCGCACAGTCCCTTATAATCTCGTATTAAAAATGGACTAAACATGTCTTTACGAGTGATTCTATAATAGAACCTTACATATACGAGCAGTTAGCCATACAGCGTGGCTAACCCTCTTTGCAAAACTTGTAAAAATTAAAAATTTTAACACAAGATAGTTCTTTAAAAAGGATTGTTCATTGATAATACTTGCGCAGGTGTTCTCCATTCCAGTAACGTGGAACGAGATCTCCGTTTAAGCGTGCAAGTTTGTATGTGCCTGGGTGAAGGATTTCTTCAATCTGGTAAGGTCCCTCCCAATTGGGTCCGAGCACTCCAGCAGTAGGGTCGCGGGTATTTAAGAAAACTCGTCGTAGCACCAAATCTCCGACGTTGAATTTTCTTTCTTTAACTTTGGAGTTAAAGTACCGGGCGACTTTTTGCTGGTATGCAGCAACTCGGAGTTGAGATTTCTCTCGTATCTCATCGATTGAGTCTAGGGACTCCATCATTAGCTGGCTGTTCTGATCTTGGTCGTAAGTCAAACGCCGATGTGAGGGGGGATCTAACTCGACAGGCAACATGGCTTCATATCTGTAGGCTAATGAAAATGGAGTATATCCTATCGCTGTTCGGTGGGACGTTCTATACGACCATAGGACTTCAGGCAGCTGCTCTGGCCACGCCCCTTTAGCTTCTTCAAGTCTTTTCTTCAGGGTGTCTTTAAGAGTTTTGTTTACGGCTTCGACCTGCCCGTTTGCTTGGGGGTGTGCAACTGAAGAAAAGCTTTTAATAACTCCATGCCTCTCGCAGAAATCGGTGAATAAGTCGCTGTCAAATTGGGTCCCGTTGTCTGAAACTATCTTCCTGGGCAAACCATATCTGCATACAATGTTCTTGATGACGAAGTCAAGAACTTTCTTGGTCGTGATGGTTACGAGTGGTTCAACTTCGGCCCATTTGGTGAAGTAATCAACTGCCACAACTGCGTACTTTACTCCGCCTTTCCCTGTAGGCAGGGATCCAATCAAATCTATCCCCCATACTGCAAAAGGCCACGGGCTCTGCATCTGCTTCAGTTCGTTTGGAGCTGCTCGTGGAATCTTGGAGAACCTTTGACATTTATCACATCTTTGTACATACTCCATCGAATCCTCGTTCATTGTTGGCCAGAAGTAGCCTTGCCTTAGAATCTTTTTTGCCAAACTCTGCCCCCCAGCGTGATCCCCGCAGAAGCCTTCATGCACCTCCTTCATGAGTTCCTTAGCCTTTTCTGGTGTAACGCACCTGAGTAGTGGCATTGAGAATCCTCTTCGGTACATAACACCATCGACCAGTATGTACCTAGCAGCTCGTCTTTGCAGAGTTCTGGCTTTGTTCCTATCTGTTGGGAGCGCACCATTTGTCAGATACTCCAAGTAAGGCGCCATCCATGTATCCTCCATTCGAATCTCCATACTGGACTCAGTTGCTTGTATGCTCGGCTTACTCAGTCTTTCAACTGGCACAATGTTCAAAGTGTCAGCGTCCTTTGCGCTCGCGAGTTTGGCTAAGGCATCCGCGTTTGAATTCTGATCTCGCGGGATCTGCTGGAGGGTGTACTTCGTGAACTGGGCTAGCAGGTCCTTTGTTTTATTTAAGTAGGCTACCATTTTCAAACCTCGCGCTTGATATTCTCCAAGGACCTGATTCACCACCAGCTGTGAATCACTGTAGATATCAAGCGTCTTTATGCTCATATCCTTTGCCATTCTCAATCCAGCGAGGAGTACTTCGTATTCTGCTTCATTGTTTGATGCAGTGAAGTCGAACCTGATGGCGCAGTGAAATCGATGCCCTTCCGGCGTTATCAATATCACTCCCGCTCCAGCGTGGGATTCGTTGGATGAACCATCCGTGAATAGCTTCCACGAAGGAGTTTTGTCTTGAGGCTCGGGCGCTTCAGGCTGTTTGCACTGCTCGCTATCTGGGAGTTCGGTGAACTCTGCAATAAGATCGGCTAAGACTTGTCCTTTTACTGCTGCTCGCGGTGAATAGGTTATGTCGAACTGCCCCAACTCGACTGCCCATTTTAACAATCGCCCAGCCGCCTCGGGTTTTTGGAGGACTTGCCGAAGGGGCTGATCAATTAGAACCGTGATAGGATGAGCTTGGAAGTAGGGGCGCAGCTTTCTAGAGGCAAGGATTAAGCAATATGCTAACCTCTCGATTGGCGGATATCTCAATTCTGCCCCGATCAGTCTCTTGCTGACATAGTAGACTGCTTTTTGCGCTCCTTCTTCCTCTCTCACTAGCACCGCGCTGGCAGCAACTTCAGTAATCGCCAGATAAATAAACAAAGTTTCTCCTTCGATCAGCTTTGATAAGATGGGAGGCTATGCCATATGAGCTTTCAGTGCCTGGAATGCTTGCTCGCAGTGTTCTGTCCACTCAAACTTTTTGTTCCCCCTAAGTAGATTGAAGAATGGGACGCACTTGTCCGTAGATTTCGAAATGAATCTACTTAGGGCTGCGATTCTTCCGGTTAAGCTTTGTACATCTTTGATCCTTTCTGGTGACTTCATGTCGATCAGGGCCTTTATCTTGTTGGGGTTGGCCTCGATTCCTCTTGAATTTACGATAAACCCCAAAAGCTTCCCCAATCCGACTCCAAAGGAACACTTGAGGGGATTTAATTTCATTTGGTACTTGTTTAACACATTAAAGCACTCTTGTAAATCCCTCACATGCCCTTCTGCTTTCTTAGATTTTACCAGCATGTCATCCACATATACTTCCATGTTTAGACCGATTTGCTCCTTGAACATGTGGTTGACTAGCCGCTGGTAAGTCGCACCTGCGTTTTTCAGTCCGAAGGGCATTAATCTGTAGCAATACAAGCCCGTATTGGTCCGAAAGCTGGTGTGATCTTCATCAGGGGGATGCATGCTAATCTGGTTATAGCCCGAATATGCATCCATGAATGCGAGGATCTCGTGCCCTGCAGTAGCATCGACCAGTTGGTCGATCCTTGGGAGTGGGAAGCAGTCTTTTGGGCAGGCTTTATTGAGGTCTATAAAATCCACACAGGTCCGCCACTTGCCGTTAGGCTTGGGGACCAGCACCGGATTGGAGACCCACGACGGATAAAAAGCCACCCTTATGAATCCATTCTCCTTTAGCCTTTCGACTTCTTCTTTTAAGGCTCGTGATCTGTCTTTATTGAGCAGCCTTCTTTTTTGTTGCACGGGTGGAAAGGTCTTGTCTATATTCAGGACATGGCTGATTACTGTAAGATCTATCCCAACCATGTCTTTATGTGACCAGGCGAAATCTTCCTGGTTCTCTCGCAAGAATTTCACCAGTGCGTGCTTCGTGGTAGGCTCTAAATTTTTCCCAACTTTTATGACTCTGGTTGGGTCTTCTTTGTCAAGTTGGACCTCCTCCTGGTCCTCGACGGGTCCAACATTTTCTTCAAAATCCCCAAAGCGAGGATCCAAATCTCCATCCTCACTTTGGGCAACACCCTATTTGGCGACTTCATCACCTGATTGGGCTTTCGTATCAACTGCCATCTGCAATCTATCTGGGGCAGTGCTCCTCGGCGTTCCACTTTTCGCCTTTGTGATCGAGGCGTTGTAGCACTCCCTGGCTTCTCTTTGGTTTCCCAAAACGCGTCCTACCCCCGCGTCTGTTGGGAACTTCATGGCTAGGTGCCACATAGAGATGACAGCCCGTAGATCAACCAGTATGGGCCTCCCAATAACGGCGTTGTACGCCGAAGGGCAATCGACCACTACAAAAGTGGCGAGTAATGTCCTTGTTGCAGGCATTGTACCTGTCATTACTGGGAGTTTGATCATTCCGGCTGGAGCGAGTCCTTCTCCAGAGAAGCCATATATCGTTTGATTGCAGGGCTCCAAGTCCTTTACGGACAATTTCATGTGTTCCAGTGTTGATTTGTACAGGATGTTCACTGAACTTCCTGTATCGACCAGTACCCTCTTTACCATCATATTGGCCATCTGGATGTCCACGACCAGCGGATCGGAATGTGGGAACCGGACATGTTGGACATCGCTATCAGAGAAGGCTATCTCACCTTCCTCTGACCGAGCCTTCTTTGGTGCACGGTCCTCCACAGTCATCATCTCGATGTCCTGGTCGTGGCGCAGAGTCCGAGCATATCGTTCTCTGGCCTTTCCGCTGTTTCCCGCGAGGTGCGGGCCTCCACAAATGGTTAATTGTGTTCCAACCATGGGGGCAGGCTGTAATGGTGGCGAGCGTTGGCGTGTGGACGCCTGCTCGTTGCCACCTGGAGCTTCTCGTTGGGAATTTCCCGAGGCCCGTACGTATCTTCTCAAGTGTCCTTGTCTAATAAGGAACTCGATTTCGTCTTTTAACTGGTTGCATTCATTAGTGTCATGTCCGTAGTCGTTATGGTAACGACAGAACTTGGTGGTGTCTCTTTTTGAAATGTCCTTTCGAATGGGTCTAGGTTTCTTGTAAGGCACACTTGAGCTTGTGGCTTGGTAAACCTCTCCCCGAGACTCAACGAGGGCAGTGTAGTTAGTGAACCGAGGCTCATAACGATTACCCTTAGCTCGTTTGTTATCGGAGGTGGAAGGCTCGTTATACGGCCGTTTTCCACCATTCTTGCCATTACCGTTGCCGTTCCCGTTGCCTTTGCCGTTTCCATTAGGTTTGGAACCATTGGCGGCTTTGGCGGGTTCGGCAACCTTCTTACCCTTGTTCGAGGGTTTTCCATCATCAGCAATGGCTTCTTCGAGCTTGATGTAGCGGTCAGCTCGGTCTAAGAATTCTTGGGTAGTTCTCACTCCTTCTTTTCGGAGACTTTTCCAGAGGGGAGAGCAACGTTTAACCCCTGCGGTAATGGCCATCATCTTGCCTTCGTCTCCTACTGTTTTTCCTCCAGCCGCCGCTCGCATAAAGCGCTGGACGTAATCCTTTATTGACTCCCCGTCCTACTGGCGAATTTCGACTAGCTGGTTTGATTCGGTTGGGTGCACGCGACCAGCATAGAACTGCCCGTAGAACTCCCGTACGAACATTTCCCAAGAAACAATGCTCGCGGGAGGGAACTTAAAGAACCACTCATGCGCAGCTTCAGAAAGTGTTGCAGGGAAGATCCTGCACCGAGCGTCTTCGGACACTTTCTGAATGTCCATCTGAATTTCAAACTTATTGACATGCGAGACTGGGTCTCCATAGCCGTCAAAGTTTGGAAGCGTAGGCATCTTGAATTTGCTGGGAGTTTCGGCGTTAGCTATCCTTTGTGCGAAAGGAGTGCCTTTTCTCCTATCGTGGTCGATGTAAGACGTCCTTCCTCCGACCAGCTGCTGCACAGCCTGGTTGAGTGCGTCTATCTGGGCCTGCACTGCGGTAGGAATCGCGATGGCCTCTGTTGCTGGGGGGACATTCTCGCCATGCCTCTCACGGCGATCATTGAGTACATCTCTCAGGTCCTCTTCTCTTCTCCGCTGCTCGCTACCACCGAGCCGGTTGAAGACATTATTTTGTCTGGGCTGCCCCCCAGCATCCTGTCTATTTGGTTGGTCACCTTGAGGTACCTGGCTCCTGCTTTTACCTCTTTCTCCATTCCTCCCACAATCATTTCCCTTGCCTGAGTTGGCCTCATTGTATCTGTGGCCATCTCTGAACCTCGACTGGCTATGGTGAGATCGACTGTTCCCTCGATGTCCATTCCTGGCTGAACCATCCCGAGCGTTAGAGGGTGGTCTGCGCTGGTCGTGGTGTCCCCGTGCATCATCGTGCCGTGGGGGGCCCCGGACCGCAGAGCCTAACTCTGAGTCTCTCCTGTTGCCAGGAGGGTACTGACCTCTGTTCGGTAGGTTCGACCCATCATCCCTACGGCGTCTAGGGTTGCGAGGCTGATGCTCGGCCCTATTCTGCCTCTGTTGCGGGGGATTACCCCGAGCAGCTTGGGATGGTGGCTGCGCCTTAGAATCCTGTGGGACATCGTCATGGGGCATCTGAGGCTGCTTGGGCCTTTGCGGACTCGAAGGCTGAATTGGTGGGCTCGGATTAGGACCCCTCTGGGGTGGCCCATTCACCGGTTGGTCAGGCTGCGAGGCAGGTGCAGTCTGATTTCTGGCCAATAGCAAGGCTGCCTCAAGGGCTGCCATGGCTTCGTTCTGGCGGCGGTCCACCTCCGCCTGCCTTTCGCTCAATTCTGCGCGCTGCCGTTCAATCTCCTACTGCTGCCGCGCCATAACTTCAGCGGCAGTCTCCTGACTGGCTCTCAGACTAGCCAGCTCTTCCTGTAACGCGCCCAGGGTACTCTTTAGCGTTGCATCATCCATTTCCTCCTCCTCAAAGTCCAGTTGTGGCTCATCCTCCGCCATGCTTGCAGGAGGAGGAGGAGGTGGCGGGTTTGACGGTGCAGCGGCGGTCGCCTGTCCAGTTTTTTTTCCAGCTTTCGCCATTAGTTTTCTCAACAACGATAAATCAAGCTCTCAATGAAAGCACCAGAATGTTGACCCAAGATTTGGCCAACTGACACGGAGTCAAAATATGCTTGATATGAATGAAAAAGATGAAAAGAACGTAATGACAAAAGTAAATAAGACACGGTATTTTATAGTGGTTCGGCCCCAGGATCTGGTAATGACCTACGTCCACTTAGAATGATATTGATATAAAATCTAGAAGAGTGATCAAAGAACTAGGGCTCAATGAGTTTCACCACTTTCTCAAGAACAATACGGTATTTCTAGGATAATTACTATAATCTCTCACGTATCAAAAGCCAAAAGTCCCCTCCCTTGAGCTATCTCTTGCTATTTATAGGCTCAAGGGGGATTACAAAAGATTGTTACAGATATTCTTTCCTGAATAATCGGATACTCAGGAGATTGTGTGAGATAAATTCGGGATTCATAAAGATCTTCCCATAAATGTCGCCTTGTACACAGAACTATCGACCAGGCTGGTCGCGGGTAAGACAGGCTTACGCTGCTTCTAATGTGTCCTCTAGTCGATACTCTAGTAGAACGTTTCCAGGTGTCAGCCACGTGTGCAGGGATCACTTGCCACGTCACCCATGCTAATTTTATGGATAACATATAATATATATTAATTTAATAATTATATATATTAGATATATAATATGTAACTAACTAATAACATTGTATACAATGTATATATATTCAGATATAAATTGTATAAATAATATTATATGTATAAGTTACGTTTACGGTCTTCTTCCTCACCAACGGTCGATGAGCACCACTATAGTGGGTCTCTAGTGATCGACAACACTTCTCCTCTTCTCCTCAGCGTCGCCTCACGGTGGTGACTTGTACAAGACCGAGAGAGTCTCGACGATGTAGGCCACCACCAACACGACACCCTCCTGGCGCCACCACCACGATAATCTTCTTGCCACCGCTGTCACCACAGGCTTCCTCCCATTGTTAGCAACCATCTCCTGCCACGTAAAAGGGCGTTTGATGTTGCCTTATTCTCGGAAGTTGCTTGAACTTGAAGGAGCGTTCGACGTTCTTCCGAGATGATCTTGGTCCGAAAAATCTCACCTTGACACCACCATCTTCGGCGGAATCCGACTAGGTTAGACCCAGAGGTTATCGGGATTAAAGAGGAGAACCTTGAAAATGAAAGGATTAAGTGGTGGGTTGGTAATGGTGGAATGGAGAAGACGTGGGAGTGTACAACATCAAACTAGGAAAGTCTTTATTGGGCTTAGAAGGAAAAAAAAATCTTTATTGGGACCCACTTTTCTTTAAGGTCTATTGGGACCCACTTTTTACAAGGAAAAATCTCATTTTTCCTCTGGTTCACATTTTATATTGATTATTTAATTTCTTTAGTTAGGAAATTTAAGTTTTTTAAGTATACTTATAATTTTAGTTTATATTTAATATATGTTGAATTGCTTTTGTGTTGTTCTTTTTAGTTGTTTAGATTAATGTATATTTGTTTTCACGTTGTTTTTAGTTGTTTAGATTTATGTATAGTTGTGTTTCACATTGATTTTTAGTTGTTTTAAGTTTAATATAGTTGTTCTGTTGTTGTGTTGATGTCTAATTATTGTTTATTTGTTTCAGATATATTTTGATTTTTTTATAAATAAAAAAAAACATGTTAGTATACAATGGGTTGACTTCTAGTTGTTTTTCATTTGTTGTTCTTAAATGTGTATAATATGAAGTGAGTTAATGTTTAGTTATTGTCTTATTATTGTTTTTGTGTTGTTTAGATTTTATGTATAGTTGTTTTTATGTTGGTTTTTTGTTGTTTAAGTTTATTTATAGTTGTTCTGTTATTGTTTATTTGTTGGTTAGTTATTTGCAGATATATTTTAATTTTTAAAAAAAATAGGGTTAATGTTTAGTTGTTGTCTTATTGTTGTTTTTAGTTGTTCTATTGACATTGTATTTTTGTAAATATAAAACTTTCAAAACGTATTTTCCGAAATCTTAAGGTAGTATTTATTTACAAAAAAAAATCAGGGTCCGTAAAAATATAAAAAAACACCAGAAAAAATATCTTTATTAATTATATTAATATAAAATCAAATATTATAAAATATCATTATTATAATTATATTTAATATAAGACTACATATATAATAATTATATTAATATAAATTCAAATTCAAATGCTATAAAATATCATTATTATGATAATATATAATACAAAACTAGATATTTAATAATTATATTAATATAAATTTATAAGTTATAAAATATTAATATGATAATAATATATATTCTTAATTTTTTACTAATTACATTAATATGAATTCAAATATTATAAAATATTATTATTATAATAATATTTAATACTTATATTAATATAAAATATCATTATTACAATAATATATATTACAAAACTAGATATTGAATAATTATATTAATATAAATATAAATATTATAAAATATTATTATTATTATAATAATATATGTAATCCTAATTTTTTACTAATTATATTAATATGAATTCAAGTATTATAAAATATTATTATTATTATAATAATATTCTATACAAGACTAGATATTTAATACTTATTGTTTACTACTTTTTTCGCTATCAACCTTAAGAATAGAGATTAAAGGAATAAGCAATAAGAACACAATGACTTTTACGTGGGTCAGGTTATAAAAGAACCCTAGTTCACGAGTCTCTGGTATTAAGAGGATTGGAAGCTTGTGATGGCAAGCTCCAATGATGTATTCTCAGGCAACGTTTAGATTGCTCTAAGTACAAGGTGTTTTCTCTTTAAAATATCGAATCCTTTACCGTGAGACTCCTAGCCCTATTTATAGAGGTTGGGGTTATTAATACTAATCATTAGTAATTAATACACATTCTTCCCATTATTGGGGGATTAATACCAATTCAATGTTTTGGGCCGCATTAAATAGAGACCACGACCTAAACGAGATTTGTGGGGCCCACTGCAGAAAAGAACCTACTTTTTAGGTAACTTGCCCCAGGTACTATCAAGGCGTGCTGTAAGTACCTTCATGTCAAACGGCGTAGTGGAAGTGCAAATTGTCGAGTCGTAAACTCGACAACACTGTTGACGGATCGCCCATAAAGGTTGTCAGACAATCCTCTGGTTCTGCAAACCCGCATTTGCTAACACATTGCGCCTTATCTTAGGTCTGAGAACCAGAACCTCGGATCTGGGAGACGACTGGGGGACGAGAGCCCTCGCCTCAATTGGCCAAGCTAGAGAACCTCCAGCTTTGATGACAAACCTCATTGAGTAATCTACTAAGGCACCCACGACCCACTGTCAAATGAAAAGTCTCACATAGGAGGATCCTTGCTCTGACTAGAGGCCTCGGGCAGTAACATGCCTCGATGATGTCTATGAACGTCTGAGCCAGTCACTAAGGGTTGCTAGGTGTCGGAGGTGAAAATATAGACAACATTTGCCCCCCAAGTCTCTACTCATCATCGGGCATTGGAGAATTAACTTAAGGGTGATTTGAAAAATAGAGGAAAAACGTTTGGGCTTTCCTCTGACATCACACTTAAAAGCGAACCCACGTGTCAACGCCCAATTTTTGGGCCCATCAGTCCATGCATATAATTAGGGGTCAACTCTGAGATCCCAAACGTCTACTTTGCACCTAAGGCATCTTTTCCCAAAGAAACAATGATTGCAATCCGCGCCTTTTGAACCCGGACCGTTGGATCACCCTCATGAACTCACCAGGGAAAGCCACCTGACAGTCGTGGGGAAGATGCTTCCCTCATAAGTTTTACTGGATATAAAAACCCAAGAAAACTATCTTCAGCCTCACACGAAAACCATACGAAAATCAGAAACCCTCTCAGAACACTCTCTTCTCTCTCGTCTGCCCCTCATCTTCAATCCTTTTTTCAAGGAGGTTTGGAGGATTGGCGTGAATCGTCATACTTCTGGGCAGACGGCAAACAATACTTCAAGGTTAGGACTCGCCTCAGCAACTACCTTCGTTTCATCTCGGGTAAATACCTTCAACCCACCTTTCCGTTTTTGTGTGTGCTTGAGGTTTCTTGATATATGATTAGGAATGCCAGTGGTATGAAATTTTAGAGTCTATTTCTAGTTTTCACTAGTCATTTTAAGCACTTTTTGATGTTAGGGACGTTCCAAATGGCCCTCAAAAGTCTTTATGTCAACCTTGCGTTTCTGAGCCTGTGACCGAAATCTGGGGAATTCCCAGATTCTGGTAGGTACATCCCCTCTGACTTGTCCTTGGGTGCCGAGGATACCCCACATTTCTGAAACGTTTTTCTTCTTCCCGAGCAATATCCCTAGATTCATTCGTGTTTTGGTCATGTTTCCTTCGGTCAGAATACTAACTGCTTGGTTTTTATCTTAGATGTCCGAGGAACTCTGACAACTACATGAACGCGGGTTTTATGTCTTCGACCAGGAGATCTCTGATATGGCCTGGACACAAGATGCCTCCGAAGGCCATACAAGGACGGGAGCCCAAGAGCCAGCTGGGGAGCTAGTCGTTCGTCCCAACACCCAAGTGGCGGAGAGGCCTGAAATGCCTGGAGACATGGGTTTAATTATGGAGGAGGTTAACATGCTTCACTTCCACACCTTTCACAAAAGTACAAGGCGACGCGTTTGAAGCAGAGGATTACCACTCTCTGCTTTGACACTCCAATGCCATCAAGGCCATCATGAGATATTATTCGGTCGGAGACAAGTGCCTCATCTGTTTCTGTTGGGAGTCCGAGAGGTCGCACCGTAGCGTCAACGGCCTGGCTTGGAGCCAGGCCCACCTGATGGTAGGGGCTACCCTACCCCTCAAACAATACTTTGTGAACTTCCTGAAGTTCGTGGGGATGGCCCCTTTCCAGCTTTCCCCCAACGGATACAGAGTGCTCGCAGGGATGTACATTCTGTACTGGAAGCAGAAATGACCCGAGCCTTCGCCGGCGGAGATCCTCTACTTCTACAGTTTTCGCACCACTCCTTGAGGAAATATGCGGCCCCGTTGCTCGACTACAAGGATCCTCGCCATAATGAGAATCATTCTCATAATTACAAGGATGACTTCTTCTTCACGAACGGCTTCTCGACTCTCAGTAATCCGACCTTGATTCTCGACTTCGCCCGAGTTGGTGAGTATCTTCCCAAATGCATTATCCTTCACCTTATTAGGACTTTTTGTGTTCGATACTTAGTCAATTCCTTTTAAATAGATCCTTTCTGCCGAACTCACTTCATCCAACTCTTCGAGGATGATCTCCATGTGATGAAGGCTCTCCCCGAATGAGACTTGGACCTTAGCATCCTGGTAACAGAAGCAAACCTCATTAGGTCAAGGCTTCTTAGCGTAGAACAATGAATCAACAACTTGGATCTGACCAGGTATCGCCAGTCCAAAAATTCTCAGGAGTTGGCGTCCCGTCACATCAACTACATAAACAGGTTGGCCAAGAAGGCGTTACAGAAACAGCTGGCGGAGGAGAGGTTGGCGAATGCACACATTGCAGAAGAGGCCCTAGAGGATTGGGAGCTTGAGGAAGAGCTTCAGGGTGGGATGGAAGCTTCCCATCTTGACTCAGGTAAATCACCTCTCACCCTGACTTATGCTTCCCCAGTAGATAATAGGATAAGTCCCGAGCACATTTAGGCTTCTCCAGCCCTCCTCCATTATGGTAAAATTTCACATCGGCGCTGGACTAAGGAAGAATTCCAGGATTACCTAGATTTATTAGACGTGTATCTCCACCGCCCGAGGAGGCAATCAACTTCTCAGGGCTTCGTACCTCTAGACTGAGTTACTTCTTTCAACTAGAGATGGTTTTTCCAATATGGTACCAACATTAGTTGTGAGGTCAGGAATAGGATAATACACTTTCACTGTTTTCACCGAGGCTAACTCACGGTGGGCCACTGAGTAGATTATGTTATTGTATTACCCTATTGTGTAGAATGTATTCTAACTATTTAATTTGTTCCTGCAGCTAACATTGGATTGGCAGACATTGCTCAGTCTGTGCTAAGGTTAGGAGTGTCCTCAAGCTCTTCGGTGGGAGAGGGGTTGTCGCGTCCTCGGGAGCAACCCGAACCCTCTCCCCCGCCCAAGAGGCAAAGAGTCTCCACTCACCCTACAGAGGTCACTGCAGAAGACTTGCCCCCGGTTGTGGAGATCCCTTCCTCGCCCGGGTCAAACAAGGCGGTTCAAGAGCCAAGGCAGGAGGAGGTCCCAGAACAAGACCAAGGGTCGATTCAAGACTCAGAGCAAGAGGCGGTGCCACCCCAAATCCGTATCCTGGTGTACCCCGAGAAATATTGAAGGGGCCTTGCTGGAGCAATATGAGAAGATGGTTCAACACTTTAGAGCAAGGCTGGAGGAGGGTAACAAGGCCCTACACGAGACAGCCAAGGCCCTTCACCAACTCCAGCTACCTCGAGAGAGGCCCATCATCCCTCCGATTGGTCAGGCTGAGCTGGAGACTTTGTTCTTCCCCAAGCTAGGGGAGATCGTCGCTCCTCTCGGCTCCAAGCTCCTTCAGGGGGTTAGCTCCACTATATGCGAGTTAACCGCCCAAAGCTTCTCCCAACTGGGCAACAGTAACGAGGCTTCTTTCGTGGCCTCGTGTTGGTATGCCTCTGTCTGGGTAAGTTACTTATTCCTGTGCTTGAATTCAACTCAACAAGGCTTTATTAGGCCAACACTTTCCTTCTTTTCACTTTTTCATTTTGTAGTCTACCTTGCTTGCAGTGCGAGACATCATGATGGATAAGTCGTACGCACTCTAGAAGTCCCATGAAAAAAATTTCTCCTTTAAGGAGAAAATGAAAGGCCCTCGGGAAGTGCTTGCCCAGGCCAAGGCTCCCCTCGAAGCTGAGCAAAAACGCTATCGGGAGCTTGAGGAAGTTGTCTAGAAAGCCACCAAGGACATGCAATGATCCAAAGAGGAGATGAAGGTGGCCATGGAGAGAATGCATCGAGCCTAGGAGGAGGCTAAGAATGCCACAGTTAAGGTTGCCCGAGTGGTCCTGGAGAACTCCCAACTTCAGGAGCAAGTTAAGGTGGCCATCGGCTGAGCTGAGTTAACAAAGAGAAAATCCCTCCAAGACATGTAGTTGAACAGGTCCACTCGGTGTCAGGTGGAGAAGCTTAAAAGAGAAACTGAGACTATCGCCGAGGACACCTTCTACGTGGCCTGGTATCACAACCAAGAAATGAGCTTGGATTTCACTGGGGAGCTCGAGAAGTATAGTCTCCTCTTCAATGAGTGCCTTTGAGTGACCCAGGCTGCAGAAGCGACTCCAGCTGCCGAGGTGACCTAAGTGGCTCCAACGGTCGAGGCGACTCCATATGCTGAGGCCACCCAACCAATTGAGGTGACTCTAGCTGCCAAAACGGCCCAAGCAGAGGGTTCCCCGAGTGGAGATCTGATTATTGAACTGGTGGTGGAGGTCCCGGAGGACTGATTATAATTTTTACATTTATGCCCGCGTGCCATAAACTTATTGAGGTATAGACAAACAATCGCTCAAGCCCCCGAGCATAGTTGTAATTATTTGCCCGTTTAAGAATTATGTAGCTTGTCTTGCTTTTTATTTGGTTTGGTTCTATGAATTCACCATAACTTAAATTGCCATGAGAATAAGCACCCAAACCTCTTTATTTACTTGGTTCTATAACTCCAACGTGGCTCGACTGCCAGGAGAACAAGAACTCATATCTGTTTTTAAACAATTGGTTCTACAAATTCAACATAACACGAATGCCACGAGAACAAGAACTCAGACCGTTTTATACACTTGGTTCTATAAATTCAACATAACACAAATGTCACGAGAATAAGAACTCAAACCGTTTTATACATTTGGTTCTATAAATTCAACGTAACATGAATGCCACGAGAACAAGAACTCAAACCGTTTTATACACTTGGTTCTATAAATTCAACGTAGAACGAATGCCACGAGAACAAGAACTCAAACCATTTTAAACACTTGGTTCTATAGATTCAATGTAACACTTATGTCACAAGAACAAGAACTCAAACAACTTTAAACACTTGGTTCTATAAATTTAACGTAATAGGAATGCCACGAGAACAAGAACTCATGTCTGTTTTTAAACAGTTGGTTCTATAAATTCAACGTAACACGTATGTCATGAGAACAAGAACTCAATCTGCTTTAAAGGTGGTTCCATCATTTAGTCCCTTGTAGGTTCATAGTCCTAGAAGTAACCTTGACGCAAAATTTACCATTGGTCCTAACTCGGCATTGTATGCCCCTGCAACCCAAAGATTTGGGCTTTCAGGGGTCCCATCACATGAAACTGCCTGTCCCCCGAGTATGCACTACTCGGGAGGTCGGGCGGGGGTTTCAACACTACTTTTTGAGTGTATATCTCGTCATTTCCAGACCATCTCGCACCTCCTTGAGAGGTGATGTTAATGAGGTGCCCAAGCATGGGCAGCCTGGGCATTCGCCCGTATTTCACAGATTAGGATTTGGTTATTACTCTCTGGGCGCACGCTGTCCTCGGGAGGTAACCTGAATTCTTAAGTCTACGTTATACTGGGTTTTATAGCTATGGGATATAGTGACATTAGGGGCGCTTCGCTCGTCAACTAGCCAAGCTCCCCATGTCACGGATTTCTCGAGGCCAAGTATGGGGTACTTGGCCTCTCGTTCGCATCTCGAGATCAAGAGACTTTGTCAGATCTCCTCAGGCTCGGTGTCCACGGGAGGTGACAAAAGTCTATTCTCGCGCTACTTGGATTATCTAGCCCCTAGGTGCTAAGCTCAGTTCTGCCTAGAACAAGCTGCCTTCTAGGGTAGAATTGACTAGTTTCCAAGGATTTTCTATTCTCGAGATGGTGACGCTAGACTTACTCCTCTTGAGAAGTTTAGTTTCCTAGGTCGTTCTTGTGACGCTGCCCTAACTCCATGCCCCCTAAGTAATCGGAGACTATTTTGCGATCACTTGTCCAGGCAAGCGGGTGCTCTTACACAACATTAATAGAATATAAAGGAAACCAGAGAATATAAGCAGACAATAAATTTCTTAGCGTGTTTTACATACACGGTTTCCATTACATGTGCTCGAAGGCTACATGAGGTATTATAGAAATAGACAATATTTACTACTTATATTACTGGTAATACCGGCAAAGATGCTCGACATTCCACGTGTGAGGAATCAGCTCCCCACTTATTCGGGCTAACTTATATGTTCCCGGACACACAACGCTCTCGACTTGGTATGGATCCTCCCAATTAGTTCTCAGCACTCCTGCACCGGGGTCTCGGGTGGCTAAGAAGACTCTTCACAACACCAGATCTCCGACCCCAAACTTTCTATCTTTCACTGAGACAAGGACATGTAGCCTTCGAGCACATGTAATGGAAACCGTGTATGTAACTACCCTGGAGGAGCTACGCAAAGCTTCTCAACTTCGAGTAGCGTCCTACCAACAGAAGGTAGCTAGGTGTATGTAAACTCCCCTGAGACGAGGTATTTAACTATTGGATCCATCCACCCATCCTGAGGTTGTATAGATTCCAACTCGTCTGCAGCCAAGATACTCGGAGATTCCAAGTAATCAATGGGGACTACATTGATTAACTCAACATCTTTGGTTGTGGCCAACTTAGTCAGGGCGTCAGCATTGGAATTCCGCTCCTGCGGTACCTGCCAAATAGTGAATCTTTAGAATTTATGCAACATTTTGTGAACCTTTTCCAAGTATGCTGCCATCTTTGTTCCCCAAGCCTGGTACTCTCCGAGAACTTGGTTCACCATGAGTTGGGAATCGCTAAAGATCTCGAGTCCCTCGGCCTTGAGCTCCAGTGCCACGTGGAGCCCAGCGATTAAGGCTTCATATTCTACTTTGTTGACCCTTGATATGGCCAATAACACAGAGTCAGGATAACAACAAAGAAATAAGAAGGCAATCGATAATGTAATCAAATGGTAAGAAATGACACAAGTAATTTATAGTGGTTTGACCCCAACAATGTGGTAACAACCTACGTCCACTTAGTATTATTATTGATGTTGAATCCCAATGCCTTGATCAAAGAACTAGGGTTCTTGAGTTTCACAAGCCTTAGGAGAATTACAACTTTTCGGTGGATAATTACACTATGCTTTTCTCTCTGAATACAAAGATTAAAAATGTCAAGAGTTAAAAGTCCAAAAGTCCCTTCCTTGAGCCTTCTCATTCATATTTATAGGCTTAAGGGGGTTACATGGGCCAATGGGCCTTAATTATCCTTAATATCAGCATATCAAGGAAATAAAGAGAAAAGATATTAAATGTAGTTATTACAAAATTACAAATCTTTAAAGGAAAGAAACTGAAGCATGCGACCAGACTGTTCACATCTAATCACGAGATATGATGAAGCAACAAGGAGCTGGTCGATAGTCGAACAACACCTCTTCACCTCGACGCTGCCACGTGCCAACCACGTGTAACAAGTTCTTTCCACGTCATCAGGAGCCATTTTTGGGTAAACACGTTTCATTGTTAGAGGCGCTAAACCCAAAGCGGAGGGCACTATGCACCATATTCCCCTCGAGGGAAACCAAAATAAGCTTCGCCTCAGCGCCATTTTTGTTCAAAGACCCATCCACGAACAACTTCCAGGCTGGTTCGACCACTGGGGTACCCTCAGTCTTCTCCTGATTCCCTGTGCACTCAGTGATGAAATTGGCGAGTGCTTGACCTTTTATGGAAGTCTTCAAATGGTAGGTGATGTCAAATTGATTCAGTTCCACCAACCACTTCAAGAGCCTTCCCGATGACTTGAGCTTTTGAAGGACTTGTCTGAGAAGTTGGTTTGTAAGGACCTTAATCGGATGCGCCTGGCAGTCAGGTCTTAGCTTTCGAGAGGCCACCATTAAGCAAAAGTTTAACTTCTCGATCAGCGGGTACCTAGATTCTGCCCAGAGGAGTCTTTTGCTAACATAATAGACGGGGTGCTGAACACAACTTTATTCCCTTACCAATGTGGCATTGATGGAACCTTCGAGACAGCCATGTAGAACAGTAGAGTTTCTCTGTCTACTGGCTTGGACAGAATAGGAGGGTTTTCCATGTGCGCCTTGAGCTATTGGAACGCTTGTTCGCATTCTTCCATTCATCCAAACCTCTGACTCCCTCGGAGAACATTGAAGAAAAGGATGCACTTGTCCATTGCCTTGGAGACAAAATGGCTCAAAGCTGTGATCCTCCATGTCAAGCTTTGAACGTCTTTATGTTTCTGGGAGATGGCATCTCGATTAGGGCCTTTATCTTCTCAGGGTTCACCTCAATTCCTCGAGCACTAACAATGTAGCCTAGGAACTTGCCGGAGGCAACCCGAAATGTGCACTTTTGGGGGTTTAGCTTCATCCCAAAACGGCAGAGCATTGTGAAAACCTCGGTCAAGTCCCCCACATGGTCAAGGGTGGTCTTGGACTTGACCAACAAATCATCCACATAGACCTCCATGTTCCATCCCAATTGGCTCTTTAACATCCTGTTAACTAGCCTCTGGTAGGTGGTGTCGGCATTTTTCAGCTCGAAAGGTATCACAATGTAACAATAGACACCCTTATCGGTTCGAAAGCTAGTGTGATCTTGATCGGCGATGTGCATGGATATCTGGTTATAACCCGAGTATGCATACATGAACGACAAAAACTCGTAACCAGAGGTGGCATTGACCATCTGATCTGTCTTGGGGAGCGGGAAGCAGTCCTTCGGACAAGCCTTGTTAAGGTCCAAGAAATTGATGCATGTCCTCCAAGTTCCATTCGACTTTTCCTCAAGAATAGGATTGGATAGCCACCTGGGGTATTGGGCTTCTCGGATAAACCCGTTAGAGGTCCACCTCAGCCTTCAGAGCCTTTTTTCGAGTTTGATCAAACGTCTGTTGCTTATGCTGGACGGGGAAAATGCTAGGATTGATATTCAAGGCTTGGCATATGATATTTGGATCAATACCAGTCATGTCGGAATGTGACCATGTGAACACGTCTTGGTTTTCTCGGAGGAACCCATCAATGCCTCTCAGACTTCCATTTTTAAGCTTCCCCCAACTTTTATTTTTCTGTCGGGGGTGGAGGTATCAAGAACTATCTCCTCCACCTCCTCTATCGGTTCGATGGAACTCTTTTCTTGAACCCTTGGATCTAACTCATCGGGCCTTGTCTCCTGGACAGCTTGTACCTCTATGGCCTCAGACTTCTCGGGGCCTACCTCTCTTACCATCATCACAGGAGCCTTGAAGGATACATTGTAACACTGTCTTGCCCCTTTCTGGTCACCACAGACCGTGCCAATTCCTGCATCCGTGGGGAACTTCATACACAGATGACAGATGGAGGTGACAGCTCTGAACTCCACCAACGCTGGTTACCTCAGGATGGCATTGTACGCCGAGGAACAGTCCACCACCACAAAGGTGCAATATTTGAAGGCTTGGCGAGGCACCTCTCCAAGTGTCACAGGGAGCTTTATGTATCCTATCGGGATGAGGGCCTCTCCAGAGAAGACGTAGAGTGTCGAGATGCACGGGTACAAGTTTGTCATGGCCAGCCCTATCTTCTCGAAGGGTGACTTAAATAGGATGTTCACCAAACTCCCATTGTTTATTAGAATCTGCGCCACCATTTTTTTGGAGATTCTCAATATCATCCTTGAGTTGGCGGCACTCATTGGCGTGGGTCCCTATGTCGTTGTGGAAAACACAAAATTTGCCATGGTCCCGCCTATCCCTGTCTCTTTGGATGAGCTGCGGCTTCTTATAGTGAACGTGTTGTGTCATGGCCACGAAGATATTCTCTCGGGAGTCTACCAAGTCAGTGTACTCGGAATACTGTGAGACATACTTCTCGCCGGATGTGACACCATGCTTGACCTGTGCGGTTCTGTTTCCCCTGGGCTTCCGGCACTTACCTTCCCTCCACACCTATTGTTGTTGGGAGCTCGGCTGGATTTGGCTGACTGGGAGGGGGCAACAACTCCAACACTAAATGTAGGCTGAAAAGCGCTATACCCAGTGGGCGCTGCCCCGAACCCTGCTGGAGCCATACTGAATCCAGGATCGGACACGACGCTATAACCAGAAAGTGGGGTGCTTTGGTTGGGTTGGACTCCCCCCGAGCTCTGTTGGATGGGAACAAAGGGGGAATGTTTGATTCCTGAAGCCACGGGGCCAGGCACGGCCGAAGTAGGGAAAATGGTAGATGCTCCAAATGCCTTGATCTGGGCATCCTCCCAACTGATGTATTCTTGTGCTCGATAAATGAAGTCGTCGAGACGCCGGCATCCCCTCCGTTGCAGATCATCCCAAAGCGGGGACCCTACGTGGATGCCCACTTGTAACACCATCAAACCTTACCTTCTGAACTCCTATGAATTGTCACAGGAAGGCAGGATGATAACTGATGCCATGATTGAATGGACTCTGGTCGGAGCTTTTTAAACCATTAATCTGCTAGCCCCGTCAGGGTGTTCGAGAACACATGAAACGTAGCGTCGTCAGAGACACGATGCACCGACATTAACCTATTGAACTTAAACATGTGGTTCGTGGTATCCCAACCACCATCACAGGGTGGTATGGATGGAATTTTGAAGCATGGTGGTAGTGGGGCCTCAAAAAGGTGAGGGGCATATGGCTCCACCTCCTTGTCCTTCGAGTCAGATTCATGGCCTTCCCGCCTGGCCATCCTAAGCATTATCTACTTTAGAATTTCTAATTCTACACGGAGCGGCTCACGATCTCGGTTGACACTCTGAGTCGGGTTATCTCTTCTGTGAGCATTGAGATTATCCTGGAAGTCTAATGGATCTTTCCCAAGGACTCGCATCCTCCGACCTTATTGCATCTTCGGACATTGAGGTTGTCTTGCAGGTTAGTATGTCCTCAAACCGCACTGTTACCCTCAGGACGAGCCACTTCGGTCTGTCCATCGGACTCGAAGTTTTCGTTTACCGAGATACTGATGTCACGTTCTCAGCTTTGTGGGGCATTCCTCAGGCAGATCCCTGGATCGTTATTCTTACGGGGCTGGTTAGGTCCCAAGGGAACACTAGCTCCAGGCCTCGCGCGGTCTGTATAGGTGTGTCGAGGCGTAATGCCCCGAGCTCCACGGGCGCTAACTACCTGGCAGTGCCCTCGAGCCCCTGGGTCATTACCTTTGCCAGCCTGTTAAGGAACCTGGTGGCCACCGGGTTCTTAACGAGCCCTTTTCTGCTTTGGAGCAGGATTATCGTCAGTCTTTCTCTTACCATAGTCTTGCAATGGCATCGGGGTTCCAACTTCTACTGGGTTCTCGGCGGGCACCTCAACTGGCGGATCTCGCACCTCTATAGTATGGGTGCTCAGAAGGCACTCTAGCTGCACTGACAGGTGGAACTCCAATGGGGCGCACATGTGGCATGCCAGTTGGGTGCCCAACAAGTACGTTGCCCTTGGGGTCCACTCGCAACCCCTGGGTTGCAAGAGTGGCCTTCATGGTAGGTACCAACTCCTGTAGGGCGACGATGTTACCCTCTTGAGCATCGATCTTTTGTTGCTGGGTGGCCACCTACTCACAGAGCACCACCACCTCCAGTGTCTCCTTCGGATCAATGGGCTGAGGGTATTCTTCCTCATAATACCCTTGGTCGACACCATTATCTCCGTCTTTGTACTCGACATCTTTGTTGTAGTCCTCCATCATCTCAAGCATGTCCTGAGGTGGTTGTCAAATTGATTCTCCTCCTTCAACTTCGGTAGGGGGGAGCACGTCATCTGTAACATTTCTTCGAGTAGTTACCATGGCTGTAAGTGTTTCAAATGCTTTATTCAAGCTCTCAATGAAAGGACCAAAATATTGATTGTCTTTTTTGTTATCAACCCTAAGAAGAGAGATTAAAGGAATAATCAATAAGAACACAAGGATTTTTACGTAGTTTGGGTTATAAAAGAACCCTAGTCCACAAATCTCTAGTATTAAGAGGATTAGAAGCTTGTGATGGCAAGCTCGAATGATGTATTCTTAGGCAGTGTTTAGATTGCTCTAAGTGCAAGGTGTTTTCTCTCTAAAAAACCGAACCCTTTAACATGAGACTCCCAACCCTATTTATAGAGGCTGGGGTCATTAATACTAATCATCAGTAATTAATACACATTCTTTTCATTATTGGGGGATTAATACCAATTCAATGCTTTGGGTTGCATTGAATAGACACCACGGCCCAAATGAGATTTGTGGGGCCCACTGCAGAAAAACACCTACTTTATAGGGAACATGCTGAGGTACTGTCAGGGCATGCTCTAAGTACCTCCATGTCAGATGGTTTAGTGGGAGTACGAATTGTCGAGTCATACGCTCGACAACACTGTTGACGGATTACCCATAAAGGTTGTCAAAAAATCCTTTGGCTCTGCAAACCCGCATTTGCTGACACATTGCGCCTTATCTTAGGTTTGAGAACCAGAACCTCGGATCTGGGAGACGACTGGGGGACGAGAGCCCTGGCCTCAATTGCCCAAACTGGAGAACCTCCAGCTCCGAGGACAAACCTTAGAGAGTAGTCTACTAAGGCACCCACGACCCACTGTCAAAGGCAAAGTCTCACATAGGAGGGTCCTTGCTCCAACTAGAGGCCTCGGGTAGTAACATGCCCCGATGATGTCTATGAACATCCGAGCCAGTCACTGGGGGTTGCCATGTGTCGGAGGTAAAAATACGAACAACACTTATGTTAATATATATGTAAATATTATAAAATATTATTATAATAATATATAATACATAATCTTAATTTTATTAAAAAAACAATCATTTATGTTTAAAAAAGGTATCATATTATATATATTTAAAAAATCATAAACAATGTTTTGGTTTAATTTTTCATTTAATATGTTTATGCCATTCTCTTATATATAATATTGTTTATTTATTTGAAATTTATATGACAATGTTACAAATTTAATAAAATATTAATATATTCTATAAACAAAACTAAGCAAATGTGTATTGGACGTTGCTTGTATCTAGTATATATAAAAAATGTGTAGATAATATAAATTCTTGGTTTTAATGATTTCTTATGTTAACTTTAATAGAATATTATAAATATTTAACAGAATATACTTTTAAAACAAATTAAATATATATTAATATAAATTCAAATATTATAAAAATATCATTATTATAACTAAATATTTATTTATTATATTAATATAAATTCAAATGTTATAAAATATCATTTTTATAACAATATTTGATATTATATATGTAAAATCTCATATTTTAATAAATAAAATATTGTTTTTTTATATAAGTGGTGGGACCCGGCCACTTCATAATTAAGAAAAAAAATTCTCCTCTTCTTCCAGGAGACCATTGATGCTAGTGGTGATAAGGTGATTTATTGGTGGAGCCAATGTAATTTTAGTCTAGTTCTATTTATAGTTATAGTCTTATCTTTTAAATACGATTTATGAATTTAATTTGGAGCGGTATGGTCTAAATCTCTTAACTAGCTATGTAATACTTAGGAATGAGGAATGATGGATAATAAGTATTATTTTGGTGTTTTATGATTTATTAAATTTAACTGTTTGGTGACTACATAACTATGGAGATATTATTGTTGTTTTATGTATAATGATAGATGATCATGCTTTTATCATCAATATTTTTATATATAATTATAAGAGCTATTCCATTATTTTTGAAATTATAATTATGGTATTATATGGTATAAACTAAATGATCATTTATAAGACTTATTTTCTAACAAGGATCAAAGTTTGACCTTTGACCACCCAAGTTATGGATATTACTTATCTGCCATAGTCTAGGCTCGAGTCATGACAGAAAAATTGCATCAGAGCACCAGGTTAAAATTTCTCGGAGTGTGCCACCAAATAGATTAAATTTATTTTAAAATAAAGTATGTTGATGTATAAAGGCATGTGTATATAGAAAGCATCCACATTGGGGTTCCTCCTCTGCCAGTTGCATTCCTTATGAATGCCATTCTTGAGGCTTTAAGAGGCATTCCCATGTAACAGATGGACCCAGCTACTTGACAGAGTCATCACTTCTAGATTTTTCATCAGATCACTACAACAAAAATAGAGGTTTTATGACTCTATATGGGAGTCGTTGTAGATTTATAATGTCTCCCATAAGAGGAGACGTTGAAACACGACAAGAAAATTGGGCTTTTACTTCGGCTTTTATGCTGGATTCACTTCGGTTTTTGCAGAAATTCGCAACCGCAGTAGTTCGGGGCAAAGTAAATAGTAGATAAAAATCAAAGTGAAAAATAGGCTTTCTACTTCGGTTATTATGTAAAAACCGAAGTAGAATTGTTCTTCGGTTTTTACATAATATCCGAAGTAGAAAGTTGTGAACAACTGGGCGCGTTTCCAATTTTAAAACTTACTTATTCGATTATTATGTTGGTAAGTGGCAAGCTGCCATGAATCAAGAAATGGAATCAATGTATTCTAATTCTGTCTAGGAACTTGTAGATCTGCCTGACAATGTTAAAGCCATTGGATGTAAATGGATCTACAAGAAGAAAATGGGTGCCGATGGAAAGGTAAAGACTTATAAAGCAAGGCTTGTGGCCAAAGGCTACACACACAGAGAGGGTGAAGATTATGAAGAAACACTTTCTCTTGTAGCCATGCTTAAGTCCATTCGCATACTTTTATCCATAGCTGTCATCTATGATTATGAGATCTGGCAAATGGACGTCAAGACAGCCTTTCTAAATGGCCCACTTGATGAAACCATATATATGGAACAACCAGAAGGGTTTATTAAGAAGGATCAAGATCAAAAGGTATGCAAGTTGTTGAAATCCATATATGGATTGAAACAAGCATCAAGATCTTGGAACTTAACATTTGATGAAACTATCAAAACATATGACTTCGAACAAAATGTTGACGAAGCATGTGTTTATAAATACATCAAAGGGAAAGTTGTGGTTTTCTTAGTTCTTTACGTTGATGATATCCTACTCATTGGGAATGATATAGAGACATTATCAAATGTAAAGAAATGGTTGGCTGACAAATTCCAAATGAAAAATTTGGGAGAAGCGAGCTATATTCTAGGCATTAAAATTCCAAGAGACAGAAAGAACAAGCTCTTGGCACTTTCACAAGAAAATTATATTGATAAATTGCTTGAAAGATTCTCTATGGAAAATTCTAAAAAGGGTAAATTGCCGACCAGACATGGAATTACTCTTTGCAAAGATCAGTGTCCAAAGACACCACAAGAGCAAGAGGATATGAGAAAGTATCCCTATGCATCAGTTGTAGGGAGCCTAATGTATGCAATGGTATGTACTAGACCTGACATATGTTATGCAGTAGGGATTGTCAATCGTTATCAGTCAAATCCAAGTTTGGAACACTGGATTGTGGTGAAACATATTCTCAAGTATCTCAGGAGAACGAGGAACTATATGCTAGTATATTCGGGTAGTGACCTTGAACTTACTGGATACACTGACTCAGATTTTCAATCAGACAAAGATAGTAGAAAATCTACTTTTGGGTTAGTATTCACTCTTGGTGGTGGAGCAGTTGTATGGAGAAGCATTAAGCAATCCAGTATAGCTGATTCAACCATGGAAGCTGAATACATAGCAGCTTGTGAAGCAGCTAAAGAAGCAGTTTGGCTGAAAAAGTTCTACACAGATTTGGAAGTGGTTCTAGAAGTGGAGAAACCACTTGTTCTTTAATGTGACAACAGTGGAGCAGTGGCTAATTCTAAAGAACCAAGAAGCCACAAGAGGGGAAAGCATATAGAGCACAAATAACACTTAGTTAGAGAAATCATACATAAAGGAGATGTGTCCATTCTGAAGATCGCATCAGAACACAACCTAGCAGACCCATTTACGAAGACACTTCCTGCAAAGCAATTCGAGGGTCATGTACGTAATATGGGATTGAGAGAAATGCCTTACTTGCTTTAAGTACAAGTGAGAGATTGTTAGGAGTATGTCCTAAAAGTATGTAAAAGACGTTTATTATTTCAATGAATAAATAAATACAATGATCTATTATTGTTATATTTAGATTATTAAATTATTGTTTGAATAATTTTTTGTAAATATCAGAAAAAATCCAGATTCATCATTGAGAATGTGATCTTGTATTAGTACGAGAGAATTAAGGTCACATGAATGAATAAAAATAGTCAACAACAAATTGAAGTTATGGAATTCTTTAATTGGGGTTGTAAGTACGATTTACTGAGTATCATGTTGACACAAATAATCTAGATTCAGATTATTGATGTGGTAAGACATCTCGGTAAATGTGCTTTATATAATATGATCATATATGATAAGGACCGATATGAATAAATGTCTTTATCCAAAAACCATTTAATAATAAAGATTTGTAATTCATATCATAACTGATGATCATTTATAGATCAACCTAAATCCTGAGTGTTCATGAACTCCTGTTTATGTCTACTAATTCTTTTGATTCATTCGTTAAGGTCTTTTCATAGATTGAGGCTAATGAATTTTGTTTTGGAGATTTAATATCATGGATGGCTTGGAACATGTATCAACAATACGGAATCTAATATTTCCTAACGGATCGTATATTGGTTCCCTTAAGGGTTAATTCTGGAACTGAATGATTTTGAGCTCAAATCTATAATTAGATTATAGATTAATTATTCACTAGTGAATTAATGGTACTTAAGGAATAAGAAGTAAATTAGAAAGGTAAAATGGTAATTCTTCCATTCTAATTTATGAACTAATTAATTATAGGGTTGAACTATTGTAAGATGGTTATATCAATTCTGAATTTATAATGGAGAAATATTAGAATTAATAAATTAACTATTATGATTAAAGAGTTTAATTATTTAGTTTTAATTTATTGGAGCTTAATGTTATAGGTCAATGGTCCCCGAAATGGCTCAAACAAACACTAACAAAGATAAATACAAAAATGGGCAAAAAGGACTTATTTGATAAGTAAAATATTTTTCTATGTACTAAACATAATTATTGTATAATTATGTGTAATTAATTAATTGAGAATGAATTAATTATTTGATTTAACAAAAATATAATTTATTTTGAATTAATTTATTTTTGGGATTTTTGCTATTTAAATAATGATGAAAATTGGGAAAATCACATGCCCTCCCTGACATGAGTTTGGCGTGTAACATAGTGCACAGTCACTGTGCTACACGCACAAGAAGGTTCTAGAAGAATCTTGGTTCAATAATTTTAGTTATTTAAATATTAAATAAATAATGAGATATTTTAATATGATTAAAATATTACTATTTAAACAAAAATATGATAATTGATTAGTTATTTTTAAATTGTTTAAAATAACTAATATTATTTATTTTTAATATATTGGATATATTAAATATAGGAGATCAGTTTTTTCAGAGTGATACCTTTCAAAGATAGAAAATATATCGTGAAATCTCCCAGAGAGAAATAGAACAGTGCTACAAGAATAGGTCACTGTTCTTCACAAATTTAGGTCCAAACTTTATCAGATCTCGTGTGTTGAGAACATCTGATAAATAGATTTTGCCTATTGTTTTGTATAACAAGCCCACACTCGTTCTTTGTGTGTTGAGAATATTTTGGAAGATCCTGGTGTGAGATCTCAAGGATTTTGCCGTACAAAAAGATAGCAGCAAGGAAGGACTTGAGGTAGTTTTCTATTCATCTCTTTGTGGGGTTAGATTAACAATTTTGATTGTTGTTCCGCTGCGTATAATCTCTGATTTGATCTATAAAAACCAACATGTCATACATCAGCATAGACACAAGTACTTAAGTAAGATAGCTAGCCTAAACATTAGTACATTTACTTAAAACTAAACTTAGAACTAAACGAACTTATAAAAAAAAAATAGGCTTACTAATAAATTTATGTCATCAATTGACTTAACCATTCATGTTGGATTGGCAAGAGGTCTGCAATCTCACAATATTCCATTTTCCCATCAAACTGTAAAATTAACAAATATCAATTAATTAATAACAATATTGATTATTTTATAGGTTATCGATACCAAAATATGTTATAAAAAAATAGACTTACTTTTTCTTTTAGGGTTTCTATTGCATTTGATGCCCGTACAAGATCTCTAATGTACTTCAACACATAAAAACCATATTCATGACTTTGTGGTTGTTTTGGACATGCAACATTAAATATCTTTGTAGGATTGCCTAGTAATTCATTGGAAGAAGCCTTATAATATGCACTATATAAAAAGAAAAATTACAAAAGTTATTAAAATGTAGTACATGTAAAAGTTGTTCTGTATTAAGATTTTTTTAAAAAAAAATTTAAAACTTACCTCATTATTATTGAATTAATTTCTTCAAGACGCTTGTGTGTTTTCAGTGGATCCAAGAATATGATTTTTCCTTTTGGCATAGAAATCACCAACATCCAATGTTCCCTAAAATAATAAGCATGTTAAATAAAATAATAAATTTTTTAATATGAATAATCAAATAAGAAAAGTTTCTAATATTTCTTACCGTATGTTCCAAGGTGTTGTACCCTAAAATTAGAACGAGTTCAATTACTCAGCTTGGGTACAACCGGTAGATGAATATGTGGAAAAATAGCCAAGTATGATATCTGGTTAATAATGATGTGAGCAGCTCGAGATTCAAGCTAGTTCGTACACAACATACATGTGCTATCAGACCGCCTCTTAGGATAACAATCCAGTTCGAGACTTATAATGGCCAGATCCACATTTGGGCACTCTCAACTTAATGCGAACTAAGGTTCACATAGTCTTTAAACACCAGCTAAGGTGAAATATCAAGGTCATGGAAACCAGGTCAGAACGCATACTGAAGGATCCCAAGAGATTCGGAGGCTCCTTATACACTCATTAATGCCCAGACTGTATTGCATATCTATCATTTATTATCTGAGATAGCAGGAGTATGTTCTATTTTGTTATCAAATCATATCCCAATGTAAATGAGAATAATCAGTATTAAATGTATATCTTATTTATTAACGCTGTTACCCAAACATGTCTAGGAAATTCCCCTGTAAATATCAAGGATAATGGACAGAGAAGGGGACTGCCTTTTTGTATTACTAAAACTCTGCATAAATTGTGAGAAAAAAGTAATAATACTGTCTTGTGGACTAGGAAGATTTTAACCATTGAACCACGTAAAATTTGTGTGTGTAAAGAGGGTTCTTATCATTTCGTTACGGTTTACAATTTAGCATTAATATCCATATTAGATTTCTTAATCTGTCGTTGGCGAAAAATCGCGTCAACACAAGGTATAAAGTATAGTTGACCAACTCTATTCATGGTCATAAACCAATTTGCCAAGATGGTTGATCATTCTATATCTTGTGCATTATTAATGCTAAGACATCCAGTATCAAAAAAGACACGTTGATTTGCAAATAGGGACTCCCAAATGCATCTGCAAATTTTTCTTAAGTATTAAATATTTTTTTAAAAAAATTCAGTAGAATTTCCCCTATAAATAGAACTACCAACATCGGTAAACATTCATTTTACTATTAAAATATTCAATTGATCACAAAGAAATACTCATAATTGATAAGCCTCCAATCATATGCAAAGTGGGAACTTGTTCTACATCATTTGAAGTTAGAAAGATTGAGCCATGATTCATGAATGATGGGTCCACTAAAACTGAGACTACTATGTTTATTCCTTTAACTCTGCGAAATTCCCTCACCATGAATTGAAGGATAACATGGATGTGATTCATGATGTGATCGCCAAATGGTTGGCCTTCTATCAGGCGTCTCCTGGAATGATGTGAGATCCAGCTGATGATAGATGTGGGCTGGACATAGAATTACGGTTCCTCTTATTAATTTAAATATATATTAAATTCGAAATTTTATATATTTAAATTAATAAATATATTTATGAAATTAATAATTTATTCTAAATTAATTATTCAACCTCAATTATCATATAATTGCATACTTGACCCGGAGAACAAAATTTTTCTCCAGTTCCCAAATTACAGTTATACCTTTGTATCAACTCTTACCTTGATATGGTGTTGATATAGCCACCCAGGGGGCCTATGGACCTATAATATCAAGCTCCAATAAATAATATATTATTAATCAAATCTCTTTGATTAAATAATCATATTTATTAATCTCATGATTACTCCACTAAAAATATGAGATTGAACTTTTGATAATTATAGACATATAATTACTGAGTACTTTATTAAGAATAAAGTGTCCACTGATATAATCATTACATACGGTGTTAATCATCTATTAATGGTTCATAATTAAAAGGGAATAAAATTACTGTTTTACCCTTTTAGCTATATCTTGTTCCTAGAGTACCATTGACTTTACTACTGAAGGTTGTGTCACAACAAGTTTGCGACGTGAGCGTTCATAACCTTTTCAGTTACAAAATTCAACCCAATAGGGAACCATTATTCAATCTATAAGAAGGTATAGATTCCATTTATGTTAAACTACGTCCCCAACCATATACATCATTGAGTCTCCAAAACAATTGTTCTTAGCCTAATCATTATGGCAAACCTTAACGCATGAATCAAAAGATCAGATGACATATATAGGAGTTCATAGCAACCTCAGGATTAAGATCATCATGTATATGATCATCATTTGATGTTGTTTGATTAATACTATGAAAGAGTGTTTAAACAAGTAATAACAAATCACACCTACACTAAAGTGTCCTACTACACTAGTAACCCGGATCTAGGTCACATGTACTCATAATACCAGTGGACCGTACTTTCAGTAATTAATCTCAAGATTCCATAACTTTATTTTACTACGAACTATTTAAGTTATTATCTTAATCTCGATCCTCCCATACCAATATGAGATTAAGACCACATAGATAAACTTTGGAATTTTCTGATATTCACTTAATATTATCATATAATATCGGACATAGTCTATATATATAATAATTCAATTCAATTATTTATTTCATTTAAAACATTTGTCAACTACAATTTTTTTAAGGGCATTATTCCCAACAATCTCCCACTTGCCCTAAAGAAAATTGAGGCATCTCTTTTAATATTTCAATCATATTCTCCTGACCGATTTTGTCTAACAAAGTCTTTGTAACAGTTTTATAAATAACTATTTTGAAGTTATCTTCAAGATTATTAAATCAATTATGTAAAATTGTCTTGTATTCAATGATACTTCATTTCATGTGCTTTACCCTCTCATGATTTCTAGTTCTTCTAGAATAGTTGTATCTCCATTGCTTTCGCAATGAGATGCTAGTTGTTTATTCTATTCTGAAAGCCTTTTGCAGAATGTCAAAGAAGTCAACTAAATCAAACAACCTATTTAACTACTCGTAGCTATCATATTTCAGCTTTCGTGGTGGCACATACAAATCTGAAATGTCTAACACCTTTCTAGATTAATGTGTTTCCTCCACACCTACGGAAGATGATTCTGATATCAACCTTGAAGGTTTAATATCAGTTCATTCATTAAGATTTTAGGACTTTGCCTAAATGCACGTACATATAATCTCTATTATATTTAAAATACTCAAAATTAAGTCCTTATAATTTTTCAATGACTCAATCCATATTGGATTGATAACTACTAACTATTCTCACCAGTTAGCAGATGTCAATTCGAAAATATAACATTCGATACATTAAACAGTCTATCACTGAGTTGTAGGAATGCTGTCTCATGTCCTCTTTTCTAGTAAAAGAATGAATGGACATTTATTATTTAGATAACACATCCTCCTCACCGGGAAGGCAAAAAAGCCTTTCTTGGATTTTTGTAACTAAAGTTTTTAAGCTTCTTATCTATATAAGTTGCTTGAGACAGAGCCTAAGGATTGTTCTTTCAATCTCTACAGAATTGAATGTACAGAACATTCTTGGCTTTTCTAAATCCAATATTTAGAAATGTTCAACTAACCATTTCTTTTCTATTGACGATTTCTCTGCATCATTCCTAATGATTAGAACGTTGTTAATATTAAGAATAAGAATCACAACAGAATCTTTCTGGTCGAGATCTTCAAATGATTTTGTTATGTCAGTCATTCTAGTAAAGACTGCTTAGACACTAATTTAAATCAATCTAATAATCCATGCATAAAGCAGTGGACAAGAGTATGTAAAAAAAATTCAAGTTTGCTTGCAGTAGAAGACATCTATTCAAGTAATAAATTCTTCTTTCTGTTCATAGCCTTAGGCTATTAACCTAACTTTGAAAAGTCTGTACTTTCCTCTATTCTCCTCTTCATCTTGAATATCCTATTTCAAACTGAAGTTCAATGAACTTTAGTTGGATGTTCAAGAATCCAGATGTCATAGAATTTCAAATTCCATTTATGGATTCATGGTGTTGCAACTATTGTTTTCTGTAAAACCTTTTTCATTTCATATACTAGTATGTAAATGAAGTATAGTTAGATTGTGTTACACACAATTTAACTATCTTTACATTTGTAATGGAGTAGTTACTAACTAACGCTCCCACTACAACAATGCTTTACAGAATTTGTGATATTCATTGGTTTTATCATTGTTAATTATCAGTAACTCGCTTACTTGACTTGTAGTCACTATTTCTAGTACAACTTAACTAGAAAATATAGTGATTATAATAATCATGCTTCATTAAAGTAGCATTTAAATAGATACAAACTCTTTTGTAATCTTTTATGATTATTAAACGGTTTCACTAAATGACTTCATGGAAAATTTTCAATTTTTCATTCACACAACCACTTGTGAATCTCAACTTCTAAGTCTTCGATGTTGTACAATCAAACATGTACAGAGTATAACAAGTGTTAAAAGTATAGAAATAATAAAGACGATAATGACTACTCATTATCTATTTAATCTTCTCCAATATGATTATATTCCATTTCCAAAATACTAATTTGTTTAGCATTCTAGTTGTATGTGAGTTGGGTTTGAATTCCAAGTTCACATGCAAACTACTTGAATTCCAAATTCAAGTTTAGACTTCCTTTTGATAAGATCAAACGAGTCTCTAAGTAACTTAACTTTGAATGTTGCATAAAAATTTCTAGAATTTTTCTTTGCATTTGATCAAAGTTAAACATATCTAAAATAGATGTCAATCAATATTGACTTACTATTTATTATTTCCTTTAGCTTTGAACATTAAAAGGTTCAACATACATCTCTATGTATTAGCCAAACGATTATGTGATTTTTGAGCCTTTATTAGAGAAGTCTTTTGGTTTAACTTTAATTAACAGATTATACAAACAAGGAGAGAACCATTGAATGGTTGCAATAAAAGACTGTCTATTATTTGTTTTATGAGTCTAATTAATTACAAGCCAGTCTAAAAAATAATTCACATATATGTTTCACTTAATTGGGGATGGAATAAAATGTCTTATTAGATCTATGATTTGCACAATAATGAATAATTCATAATTATCATTTATACACATTGATGAAATAGGTGGAACAACTATATTTCAAAAAATAACAACTAAATTTATTATTCAAAAGAAATACTAAACTTGTTCATTCATCAAATAAAGAATCTAAAAACATAGATTCTAGAAGAAAAAAAACTTTATTACATAGTTGAAATTGAAAAACTAATTTCCTTGTCAGTTATCTCTATGGTCTACCAATCTGCAATCCTTTTCTTGTTTTTCTTTCGCATTCTTTTTCTTTCTTGAATAATGTGTTCCTGATAACTAGACAAAAATATGGTGGCATAAAAATTTGAATAAACTATTCAAATCTATTAAAAAAGAGATGAGCAAATCATATTTACCCTTTCTTCTTGCAAACTTCTTAAGTGATCAAAAGAATCTCTTTTGATCCTCTTCCATATATCGTATGTAGATCTGAGGTTCACATATCTTAATTTAAGATCGTCTGACCTAGTTTTTAGTATGCAATGACGAGCCAAATAATCAAATCTCATCCAATTCGCATATTTTTTATGACTATCATAATCAGATAAAAGTTGATGGCTCATCTGAAAGCACATCAATGATTGCATCATATACCTTTAGTTCATCTAGAATTATGTGTATGTTTCTGTACCAAATATCTAGATTATTGAAATCTAAATGAAAAGTACTTAGGAAGCAATCACGAGGATTAACTGGTTCTTTCTCATTTTGAGGTTCTTGATCAGGATTAAGAGGATTAGTCATTGTTGCTGGAAATAAATAAATAAAATATAATGAATTAAAACATATAATACATATCCGATTTTTATTTGGAAAAGTAAATATGATGCATGAATGCAACATATAAAAACACATAAAAAATATACTAATCCACGATAAACTAATTTGAAAAGTTAATTGACCGCCTTAGGGTAGGTCAGACTAACCCCAAATTAATTTTGAGACAAATATCAATTTCATAAGTGAAAACTTAAAAATGCATTTTTCTCTTTTGACTTATGAACTACCACTAGTTTGGTCAAGATGCACTAGTCGTGCTCGAAAGCCTAGATACACCTTTGGAGTGTAACCCATTAAGTTCAATAAATGACTTAACTCAAGAGTGTGCCTTAGGGTCAGTCAAACTTGAAATACATCTCTAATTATATTCTCATAAGAGAAGTCAACCTTGAGATAAAATAAACATATTCAGAAGCATTTCCTTAGGGAGGCCTCAAACGGAGGCGACACGAGGCCCTTCCTATGCCTCTCGGTGTTCAACCAATAATAGAGACCATGGGACTTATTGTCATAACTCCCTCTCCCACTCACTATTTTTGGAAAAGTATGTTTTTCACAAAATCAATATTTTTTAATTTAGTTGTAAAAATAAATTTAATTAATTTTACCAAATGATATTCTATTAATTACTAATTCAATTAAGCAAAAAATTAAAATTGTGCCCTTAATTCTAATTCTAATTTTTCTTTCATTAACAGAATACCATTTATGTTTTAATAAAATATTTTTCATTAAAACAATAAATTAAACAACTTTAATTTTGATTTACCATCTTAAATAATTAAGATTGAATTTATTATTATATGAATTATAAAATATTGTCATATAACAAAACAAATATAGGACGTTCCTAATAGCATGTTTCTACATGAATGTAATGCATGCTAGTTGCATATTGTGTGGGTATATGAATGACATGTTACAATGCATGACAACATATTAAACATTTTAATCACATTCAAACATTTATAATAAATAAATAAAATATAAGCGGATATGGTAACTTTTCGGTATTTCTAGAAAAAATTACAACACTTGCAAAATATACATGAAAAAAGAAACCTAGACTAATTAAGGCTTGATGAAGAGAACTTTGATCTTCAACCTTGAGATGTAGTCTTTTGAGCCAATGTCACCCTTTTTCCATATCCATTTTGAATTATTTAACTTTTTAATTATTTTAAAAAATTACATTTTATATGGGATTTTTAATAGAGTGTGCAAAAATATGAATTTTTTTTTCAAAAAAAGTTAATTTATGGTTTTTTTTTTTAAGATTTGTCACTTTTATGGGTTTATTTTCTCATATTTTTGTATAAAAGTTGGTTTATGCCATAGTTTTACTCTTAATCAAGTTTTCTTAATTTGGAAGGGTATGTTTATAATTTGATTTGTTAGCTTATTTGATATTTTTATATAACTAATTTTATATTAAATTTTTCTTTGGTTGTTTTGAATTTTTTTTAAAAAATATGAATTGTGTTTATTATTATTTTTATTTATTATAAACATTTTTCCTTATTTTTATATTGTACGTTTCTTTTTTCAAATCCTGGGTAAGATAACCAGTTACTTGATTGATCTTTGACAATTATGTAAAAAAAAAATCCTAGAGCTAGGTTAAATAACATGTACCAAGAGGAGTAACCAATTATCCTGAGAGGAGTAACATTCTGCCATAAGAGGGGTAACCAGTTACCATAAGAGGGGTGACGGGTTACTCATATTAAATATGAAAAGAAACATCAAATCTGAATGAAAAAGAGGAAGAACACTTCATTAAAAAAAGGAAGAAGCAGCTATGATTTTAGTAACATAGGTAACCAGTTACCATAAAGAACCCATAAATATACACACACATCATAACGTGAAGGTAACCAGTTACCCCCAGAAATATACACACAGAGAACGTGAATGTAACTAGTTACCCCCAAAAATATACACACAAATAACAGGAAGGTAACAAGTTTCCACAAATTTGAAGATAGAAAAAAAAATCAAATCGACCCCCTTTCCCTTCTCTCCCATCTTCTTCATATAATGTTTTTTGTCTATATTTGAATGTTCCCATCAGTTCCCATCAGCGTAACTGGTTACCCATTCATGTTTTTATATTTTTATTAGTTTTCTTTCCAAAATTTGGTGTTCTTATAAGGGTTACAGTAAAAAGAAAATGCTGAAAAAAATTGAATTAAATTTTCTTACATATAGTAGAAAAAACTATAAAAAAATACAATAATAAAAGATAATAAATAAAAAATAGTAAAATAATTACTTAATGTTAATATATGTGTGAAGAAAAATGGAATGAGAAAAGAATAAGTACAAAAAAAGAAGAAAAAAGGAGGAAAAAAAACTTAGGAAAGAAAACTAAAAAATATATGAAAAAAACAAAACAAAAGAAATGATGAAGGAAAAAAAAATAGATGAATGAATAAAAATGAATAGAAGAAGAAGAAAAATAATGGAAAAATGGAAAGAAAAAATGTGAATGAAAAAATTGGTAGAAAAAATGAAAAAGAAAAAATAGAAGGGGGAAAAAAAGCTCATATATGTGAAAAAAGAAAAAAAATGGGTGGAGAAAATAATAAATACAAAAATGAAGAAAAAATAGAAGGAAAAAAGTAAAAATAAAAAGGAAAAAAAAATAGAAAGAAAACTGAAAAAATATGAAAAAAAAAAACAATACAAATGAAATAAAAAAAATAGACAAATTGATAAAAATGAAGAAGAAGAAGAAGAAGAAGAAGAAGATGAATGGAAAAATGGAAAGACAAAAATAGAAGAAAAAATAAGGAAAAAAAGAAAGAAAACATTACTGAAAAAATAATTAAAAAATGATGGAAAAAAATTGAAAAAAATAAAATAAAATCACTTTCAAAATCAAAGAAAATATAACTATGATAAAAAATGTGGCATTTTCATATTTTAGTTAGCTACTAATTGTGTTTCTCATATTTCCATTTTATCTTTAATAAATTTTCCCATACAAATTAAGAAAAATATAATTCACATATTTTTGCACATTAATAGTATAAAAGCCATATTTTTGAAAAATTCCCTTAAAATAATTAAACTTTGGGTTTTATCACCCAAAAGATTCTAAGTCCCAATTTGAATTTGGGTGATTTAACTCAAAAGATAAAATTAAACAATTTAATTTTAATAAATTAAAATTCAAGATAATTTTAATTTTGGATATTGTAATTGAAACAATTCTAATTATGGAAGATAACAATTAAAACATTTTTAATTAGGGTAAATAATCACCATTATTTCAATTATAGAATTTACCAAATTAAAACCATTTTAATTAAATTTCTGATTTTTAATTAAATGAATAATTAAAATTATATTTATGGTAACAACGCGGTGGTAGGTGGGAGGCTCAGCTGGGAGCTGGCGGGGGCACGACTGGGCGTGGAGGTGCAGCAGGTGCGCACGGCTGGAGGGCGCAGGGGTGCGGCTGGGCGCGGGGCTGGCAGCTAGCAGGTGTGTGCAAGGACGCAAGTGGGGTGCGTAGGGGCGCGGCATGGGCAGCAGCTTAGGGTCGGGGCTCGAGGTCACAACATAATTTTATACCCTTAATTTTTATAGAAAAAATTACAAAAATCCTATGCCCCAAATTAGCTTACATATTTCATCTAGAAATTTAAGAGCAATTCCTAAACCCAGAAACACCATAATAAACAAACCCTTAAGAGTTGTTACACACGGATTTCGAGAATGGAAATCTAGATCTCGAAACTCAGGGTCATAAGGTGTTAGCTTGAAACAAGCATAGTTTTCATGTGATCAGTAAGTCAGGAATGGTCTCGTTGAGCAGTAAATGTGACAATGTTGGGATAGGCGAGCTCGGAGGTGTTTCGAGGTTATAAGTTAGGCTCGAAACTCACAATGGCAATGATTCAACACTTGTATAAATTTCTTGATTCATTTCTTGCCCTAAGACAAGACGATTTGAGCTCGAGTATTGAGAGCTCGAAGAGGATGGTCTCGTCAACATTATTTGTCGACAACAGAGGCGAACCAAGGTGATGAGCTCGTGATGGGTGAACGGTCTCGAAGGTGTGTGAGTCAAATGCCTAAGCTCGTAAGCTATGTGTGGACATGTTTATTGTTGTAAAATCCCTATGTTTAAGGGATCTGATGTAATCTGTTAGTGAATCCTAAATATCATGGGATATTACAGCGTACGTAGTAACTAATGCATTTAATGACATTTATTTTAATTGATTTGTATTATATCAACCCGAATTCTGTGGGAAGATATTTAGAAAACCACTCTATAAATAGAGTGGGATGATTCATTTGTAGAGACGAAGAAACGGAGACTGGGAAAACTTTGTATAATTGCTTTCAGAAAGCTTTAAGAGAATTCCAAAGAGCTAATAACACAGACTTGTGGACTAGGCTGATTTTAACTGTCGAACCACATAAAAAATCGTGTCTTTTCATATTGTTTCCTCTCGTATTTTTTCGTTTAATTGCTTTTCTTTTCTAATTTGACGAAATATGACATCAACAGTTTTGTGCTTTCATTGAGAGCTATTAAACAAGACGTGAGCCTGTTTAATCAAAAAGTCTCCCGAATCATTAATGGTCGCTGCAAGTGACCCCAGTACGGCTGAGCGCCTAATGCCCAATATACCTGAGGAGCAGATTCCTCATGCTTACGATTACCCACGAAGGCCTGGAAAGTAGCCTATGGCAGATCCAGATCCTGAAGAAAGGAGCAATTCGTCTAACTCTCGGGGGCCACTTGCCCCCAGGCTTGACGAAGATATGTATTATAATCCTGAAAGATATGTTCCAATTGTGGAACTTGAAAACTGCCAACCACGCAAACAGTTGGCAGAGGCCACGAAACGCAATGAAGAATTAGCTAGATAGGCTGTTAATGCCCAGGCACCTCCTCGGAGACCTGGGGGACGTCCTCGTGGGAGCACAACCGCCAGGAGGGCGGAGCAAGTGTTGCCACCAGCATCTCAGCCAGCCCAACCAAGACCCTAGAGGAGTAATTGGGCTGAGGCTACTGCCAACCCAACTGTAGAAGTACCTGCAGGAACGGGTAATAATCGAGCCCCCTCGGCGACTCGGAACCCGAATCCTGATGCTGCACGTAACAACCCGGAGCCTGATCGGGCGAACTCTGGACCATCCAAGCCCGACAATGGGAGACAACCACTGTCACCCATAAGGCACCCGCCATCGCCAATAAGGCACCCCTCACCGGTCCAAGAGGTTCCACGACCTGCACATCGAGATGGAAATCGATGGGCTAGGCATGGACATGGGAATGAAAGAGAAGCTACTCGAGATCGTAGGACTCCTCAGCCTTTGGGAAGCCAAATGTCAAGATCAAACTGCTGGGACAAGGAGGCCAGCAGGGGACCTACCTCATAATCACCGAGCTACGAGTTATGTAAGTGAAAGCTCCGATTACACTCGGTCCGTGAGTATTTTCAACATGGAACTAAGGCATGCACGGAATTGAGAGAATCACCCTGATCTGCAAGAACACCTAAACCATAATCGGGGTTGAGATAATCCTCTGAACCCGGATCTGTGAGACCATCTGCATGGCTGCAAACAGTTAGCGTATAACCCTGTACCGAAACAGGGAGCTAGAGTTTTTATTAATGATAACCAGCCCCCTCAGGTCCAGACTCGACCTCCAGTGGATTTAGTCCAGGAAAGGATTGATCAATTAGAAAGAGCATTCAGGCTCCTATAGAACGAGCGTAATAGCGGAAGAGTACGATGAAGAGCTTGAGCATTTTGCCCCGAATATCTCCAGCACTGTGTTTCCTCAGGGATTCAGGATACCTCATGTCCTGACATTCGACAGAAACTAAGACTCGTATAGTCATCTGAGTACATTCAACACCATCATGCGAGCCAACAATGTTGGGTACGAGCTCAGATGTATGCTGTTCCCTACCACACTTACAAGACCAGCAAAAAAATGGTTTGAGAAGTATAAAAGGCATTTGATCTCATCTTGGGATCAGTTATCTAGAGACTTCAAGAAGCAATTTAAGGCTATGATTGGCATCAGGCCCGAGGCCTCAGCCTTATCAAATGTCAGACAACAACAAAATGATTCATTAAAGAGTTACCTTACGAGTTTAACCTAGAAGTGGCCCGAGCTCGAGATGTCGATGATAGCGGTCACCTGATGGCTGTTAGAGCGAGTATACTGTCAGGAAGTCCCCATTGGGAAGACTTACAAAGGAAACCTATCAAGTCAGTAACCGAGTTCAATAAAAGGGCCCAGAGGATTGTTAATGTAGAAGAGGCGAGGTTAGCACTGTACATGACCTCTCAGCCCATAACTACAATGACAAACATAAACTCTGCCTCGACCTCAATAGCCCCATCAACTTCGAAACCCTCTGGGGTCAACCCTTCCAAAAGGAAGAAGAGCGAAGGGAATAACCCCGAGACTGATGGAGGGAAGAAGAAGAAAGGGGGCAAATATTTCTCCGTATACAAAGTATATACCGAGCTTAACGAGTCTCGGGAGAATATTTACCTGGCTAATGAGAACTAGGTCCCATTCAGGCGACTTGACCCCATGAGGAACCAAAAGGAAAAAAGGGATCCAAATAAATATTGTAGATTCCATAGAGATATCAGACACACAACCGATGAATGTCGAGCTCGGCCAGTTTGAGAATACATACCATCCGATAACAATCATCAAAGGACAGGCCCTGGCGGACTTTATTGTCGAGAGTACTGGAGTATCTAACGATGAAGTTGTAACCCCAGTCTGCGAGCTGTGGAAACTTTACGTTGACGGGTCCTCCAACGAACATGGATCAAGGGCAGGCATTACACTGATCACCCCAACAGGAAATCGATTTCACTCAGCTTTAAGGTTCAACTTTGAGGCATTGAATAACGAGGCCGAATACGAAGCATTGCTAGCAGGACTTCGAATAGATGAGGAGCTCAAAGCTAAGGCTATACACTGCTATAGTGACTCACAACTGGTGGTCAACCAAGTTTTGGGGGAATATCAAGCTCGGGGAATAAGAATGGTCGCGTACCTAGACAAAGCAAAAGCTGCGCTTGGACAATTCCAATTCTATGCTATAGATCAGGTTCCCCGAGAAAAAAATTCGAACGTAGATGTATTGACCAAGCTCGCTACGACTAGTGAGGCTGATATACTGAACGTGGTCCTAGTAGAGTTTCTATCGACCCTGAGTATCAGCGAGCCCGACGAAGAAGACGTGTGCATGATCGACTCTCAACCTACCTGGATGACCCCAATAGTCGATTACCTCGAAACCGAAATTCTCCCAGCAGAATGGAACGAGGCTAGGAAAATGATGTATTAGATCCCGAGGTACATTATTATGGAAGGAAGGTTGTATCGAATAGGGTATTTTATGCCATTACACCCCGATTTTGAGAATGGAAATATTGATCTCAAAACTCAGGGTCGTAAGGTGTTAGCTCGAAACAAGCATAGTCGTCATGTGGTCAGCAAGTCAGGAACGGTCTCATTGAGAAGTAAATGCGACAACGTCGGGATAGCTAATCTCGGAGGTGTTCCGAGGTTATAAGTGAGGCTCAAAACTCACAATGGCAATGGTTCAACACTTGTATAAATTTCTTGATTCATTTCCTGCCCTCAGACAAGACGATTTGAGCTCGAGTATTGAGAGCTCGAAGAGGATGGTCTCGTCAACATTATTTTTTGACAACAGAGGTGAACCAAGGTGATGAGCTCGCGATGGGTGAACGGTATCGAAGGCGTGTGAGTCAAATGCCTAAGCTCGTAAGCTATGTGTGGACATGTTTATTGTGGTAAAATCCCTATGTTTAAGGGATCTGATGCAATCTGTTAGTGAATCCAAAATATCATGGGATATTGCCGTGTACGTAGTAACTAGTGCATTTAATGGCATTTATTTTAATTGATTTGTATTATATCAACCCGAATTCTGTGGGAAGATATTAAGAATAAAATGTCCATTGATATAATCATTACATACAGCGTTAATCCTCTATTAATGGTTCATAATTAAAAGGGAATAAAATTAACGTTTTACCCTTTTAGCTATATCTTGTTCCTAGAATACCATTGACTTTACTAGCGAAGGTTGTGTCACAACAAGTTTGCGATATGAGCGCTCATAACCTTTTCAGTTCCAAAAGTCAACCCAGTAGGGAACCATTATTCAATCTATAGGAAGTTATAAATTCCATATCTGTTAAACTACGTCCCCAACCATATACATCATTGAGTCTCCAAAACAATTGTTCTTAGCCTGATCATTCTAACAAACCTTAATGCATGAATTAAAGGATCAGATGACATATATAGGAGTTCATAGTGACCTCAGGATTAAGATTATCGTGTATATGATCATGGTCTGATGTGTTTTATTAATACTATGAAATGTTGTTTAAACAAGTATTAACAAATCACATATGGTTCAATTCAACATACTCTCAGCATGCAAAGTACCTCCACTAAAGTGTCCTACTACACTAGTAACCCGAATCTAGGTCATATGTATTCATAATACTAGCGGACCGTACTTGCAGTAATTAATCTAAAGATTTCATAACTTTATTTTACTGCGAACTATTTAAGTTTATTATCTTAATCTCGATCCTCCCATACCAATATTAGATTAAGACCACATAGATAAACTTTAGAATTTTATGATATTCACTTAATATTATCATATAATATCAGACATAGTCTATATATATAATAATTCAATTCAATTATTTATTTCATTTAAAACTTTTGTCAACTACAATTTCTTTAATGGCACTATTCCCAATAGGTCAAGCGGCCGCATATGTACACGTCGCCACCTAAGCTCTCTAACTCATGGCTGGACCAACTTTCATTTCCCTTTACCTACACCACATAGGACCCGTGAGCCATTGCTCAGTAAGAAAACCTAATACAAGTGGATGAACAATATATATATATATACAGATTCAAATGTATATCTAGCAAGCCCATCAGTAATAACCCACTCATGCATGCATACAAGTACAAATAAATGATTATAGAATCATTCTAGGGCCCGTAGCCCTAATCTGATGACCATAGAGTCAACCTGGGGCCCTTTGCCCTGAATAGATGACCATAGAGTCAACCTGGGGCTTTTATGCCCTAGCTATGTGACCATAGAGTCACCCCGGGCCCTTTTCCCTAACTTATAGTAACTAGCCATAAGGCTAGCCAAGTGCTTTGTATTCCAAGCGACCATAGAGACGGTCAACGTAATAGTACATCTCTAATTGAGCCCTAGCATTTCGATCAGTGCGCAATGTGCTATTGACTCTCTTGACTAATAAGTCAAGGATCTAACAAGTATTCGAATATCCTACTATAGATGGATATACAAATACAAATAAAGATACAGATAGGCATACAGGATGATCAAATATTTCAACCAATTAAATACAAATATAGTAAAAACCATGTTCCTTAACGGGGCCGAGCCCTAATTATGCAGAAAATGTAAACAATCAGTGAACAATTATCCAGACACAGAGCATTCAAGCATGCTTAATCAACAAGCACAAACATAGCCTTAATCACGTTCATTCTTAGGGGCCTGAGCCTTATTCATAGTTATAATCAACAACCGGGCCAAGCCTAATCACATATATCATGTATTGGGTGCATTTTTCTTGCCTTTGGGTCTAAGAACAAGTTATATATAAACGACCTTTGAGAAAGACCCCTTCCCGAGCCCTAGCAGTAATGTAGTCACAACCATAAACGATGTTTCAATGAGATTAAGTTCCAAAACCCAATCCCGGGACCAATCCAGCTCTCGCGACCTCCAATCCCACCAAACATGGTGGTGGAATCGTCCCCCAAGCCCTCAAGCCAAAACCCCAAAATGTACAAAAATTTATTCCTTGGAAAATAGTACGACGCTGCCTACCACACACTATGGCGCCATAGTCAAAGATGCCAATCGACCACCCGACCTGCGCTGTAGCGCCACCTACTTGGCGCTACAGTGCCAAAGCCAGAGAACCTAAATTTTTGGGTTTTTCTCTGCGTTCTCCGAGTCTCAAACCTCAAATCCGACCCCAAACTTATCCCAATCCCAGAAACAGACCACAAAGCAGCTATAGTACCTCCAACATAACTCGAAAATACAATACTCCAACAAAAATCACCACTAATACTTAAAATCACTACTTGAGTTTTTGAAACTCAAGAATACTAAGAACATCAACAGAAAAATCAGAAATTTAGGGAGATCAAGGTCAGAATCATTACCTCAATAGCTTCCTAGCTTCCTAGCTTTACCTTAACAAATTCTTAGCTCAAATCCATCAAAAACCCAAGCTATTCAATGAAAACTTTCAAGAGCTAGAGAGAAAGAGATAGTATAAACCAAGAGAGAGGGGAAGGAGTGTTAAGAAAGATAGTACTTTTCCTTCTCCCGTGCACACTAACATCTCTGCACATACACACACCGAATAGTACCTGTTCTATAACTAATTCTTCTCTAGAATATTCTTGGCACTAGTATAAAAATTATGTTATTGCTCGGTGTAATTCTTCTTTGCTTTCAATGATGTACTGGTATTGTGCCACTTATAAACATCATAGAGGTACTCATCCTAATTGTATATTTGACCCGCATATAAATACAACACTATTCTCCAACCTCCAATGTGTTGAGATTTTTCAATTACTCTACTCCATGTGATTTCTAAACTTGGTATTAGAGCAACGATCACGGCCTACGCCAACCATTTTTACCGAAGATAGTCCTGGGAGCCAAGCATCTCAGATGCAAGGAGAGAGAGCTCAACCGATGATCAGAGCACCCATGGTTGCTGCTCAGCAAGCACTTGTTGCTGCACCTTTGTAGGTGACCATTCCACCCTTCTACAGCACTCTTAATCAACCCTTCCCGTTGAAGCTTGACAAGAACAACTTCTCACTATGGAGAACCATGATCTCGACCATCATCCGTGGCAATCAACTGTCGGGATATGTTGATGGAACTAAAGTCAGGCCACCAGAGCTCTTACCAATAAGCAACAGAGCAACTGATTCAGAATCTCAAAGTAATCGAACCTTCGAACAATGGATTGTGAATGATCAACTTCTAATGGGATGATTGTATGGGTCAATGATGGAGCAGATTGCAATGGAAGTTATGGGTTGCAACTCGGCAGCTGAACTTTGGAGAGCCCTTGAGTTGCTATATAGTGCCCACTCCAAAGCCAAGATGGATGAAACATGAACTAAGCTGCAAACGACTAGAAAGGGGAATATGACCATGGTGGAGTACCTTCAGAAAATGAGAGTGTGGGCCAATGTCTTGGCTTTAGCAGGTGACCCATACCCTAAATCTCATTTGATTACTAATGTTTTGAATGGTTTGGATATAGATTACCTGTCCATTTTGGTGCAAATCGAAGCAAAGCCAAACATCACATGGCAGGAGCTCCAAGATATATTGCTCAGTTATGACAGCAAGCTTGAGAGACTCAACACTCTAACTCCTTCCAACAAACTGCTGAAGGATATTGGACCTCCATCTGCAAATTTTTCCAACAAGCCAACTGCTTCAAACATTAGCAAATGACCAACACAGGGCTACAATCCAAGTAGTCGATTCTCAAATCAAGGACAACCCAGAGGAGGAAACAATAGGTCTCATGGAAGAAATGGAAGAAGCAACGACTCAAAATCCACATGTCAGGTGTGTGGAAAATATGGGCTTTCTACAACTATCTGTTACAACAGATATGGTGAAACATTCATGGGAAAAAATCCTACTACTATTGGACACAACGCAGAAAAAGGAAACTCTTCTACCTTTATTGTAACACCAAAAGTTGTCAGCAATGAAGGTTGGTATGCCGACAGTGGTGCAAGCAACCATATAACCTCAGATGTTGACAGTCTTGCTAGTAGGTCCAAGTACAATGGTAAGGAAAAACTGACAGTTGGAAATGGTAAAAAACTGCCTATTGCTCATATTGGTGTTGGTACTTTGAAATTTGAAAACTATAACAATCTTGTTTTGAATCAATTGCTACATGTCCCAAAAATATGCAAAAATTTGATCAGTATTTCGAAATTGACTACTAATAATAACATGTTTGTTGAATTCTACTCTGATTGTTGTTTTGTGACAAGGATACAAGGAAAGTGGTGCTGCAAGGGAAGCTTAAGGATGGCTTGAATCAGCTTCAAACAACTCGGCCAAAGTCAGAAATCAAGTCCAAACCAAGTTGTATAGAGTCCTTTTTATCTGTTGCCGAAGTGTTTGCAACAGATGCAAATGTGAGTCAGTCCAGTCATGTTGAGTCTTTGAATTCCCTAAAAGATGTGTGGCATAGGCGTCTAGAACATCCCTCTAGTCGAGTCTTGAATCAAGTGTTGAAAAATGCAAATGTAACAAGGTTAATTAATGAGAAAACACATTTTTGAGATGCCTGCCAGTTTGGGAAATCCCACTCATTGCCTTTTAAAATTTCTATCAGTAAAGCCAAAGCACCATTAGACTTGATTCACACTGACATTTGGGGGTCATCTCCCATTATGTCACACACCAACCTGAGATTTTACATACACTTCATAGATGACTATAGCCGAAATACCTGGATTTATTTTCTCAAATGAAAATCAGAAGCACTAAATGCATTCATTCAGTTCAAAACACTTGTGGAAAACCAATATGAGAGAAAGATTAAGAAATTGCAAACCGATTGGGGAGGAGAATACCAAGCATTTAGTGACTTAGTCAAATAAAGTAGCATCATCTTCCAACACTCATGTCCCTATACCTCTGCTCAAAATGGTAGAGCAGAAAGAAAATACAGACACATAGTAGAAATGGGCTTAACCCTCTTAGCTCAAGCCTCAATGCCTTTAAAATATTGGAGTGAAGCTTTCACCACTGCTACCTTTTTAATTAATAGGTTGCCTACCCCCATATTAGAAGGAAACTCACCTTTTGAAAAGCTTAACTAAAAGAAACCTGATTATAATTTTCTGAAAACTTTTGGGTGTGCTTGGTTTCCATGCATTAGACCTTACCAAACTCACAAGTTCCAATTTCATTCTATCAAATGTGTAAATCTGGATTATAGTGAGTCTCACAAAGGGTATAAGTGTCTAAGTCCTAGTGGTCGACTCTATATATCCATAAATGTAGTCTTTAATGAAGAAGAGTTTCCTTCCAAGAGTGGTTTCCTAAATAATTTTTAGAAAGAAAATTTTGTGTCTATCCAAACTCCTTTGTCCTGATTAGTCTTGCCAAATACACACTCATATACACAAGAAAACACATCCAAATAGCACCTTTCAGTAGCTGATACATGTCATCCTGATGCATCCCAAGCAGCATCGTCAAACTTACATTCTGAGTCCTATCATGAGGAAGATCAGGCAAGAGTTTCGGATCCCTTGGATATCACCTTTGATTTTTCTGACATGAATTCTCAAAATGCTGAATCAAAGTCTCCTTCAGCCAAAAACAATAGGAGTGACAATGAAGTTACACCAAAAATAGCAAAGGAAATTCGTCCCTCACATCCCATGCTTACAAGATCCAAAGATGGTATCTTTAAGCCTAAGGTCTATCTTGGTCAAGCAAAATGGGAAGACAAAGATGATGAACCAGCCTCGGTAGAAGAAGCACTTGAACATGCAGGCTGGACGCAGGCCATGACAGAGGAATTCAAAGCCTTGGCAGCAAATCAAACTTGGACTTTGGTTCCAAAATCAGCTGAACTTAACATAGTAGGCAACAAATGGGTATTCAAGAGGAAATTCACTAGTGATAGGACTTTTCAGAGATTTAAAGCCAGATTGGTTGCGAAGGGGTTTCACCAAAGACCAGGAGTTGATTTTGGAGAGACTTTCAGTCTTGTTGTCAAAGCTTCAACAGTCAGAGTGGTCCTTACTATTACAGTAGCAAATAATTGGGACATAAGGCAGATTGACATCAATATTGCCTTCTTAAATGGGCATCTCAAAGAAGTTGTTTACATGAACCAGCCAAAAGGATTTGTCAATAATTCCAAGCCTGACTACATTTGCAAGCTCAACAAGTCGTTGTACGACCTAAAATAGGCACCAAGAGCCTGGTTTAATGGAACTTTGAAAACTCTAGAGCAGACTCGTCACTATTTCTGCTCAAAACCAAAGGGTATATCTTCATGGTTCTTAACTATGTAGATGACATTATAGTTACTGGGAATGATGGAAAACAACTGGAAATTTTCACCTCAAAACTTCACAAGACATTTGCACTCAAGGACCTTGGACCAATTCATTATTTTCTGGGCATAGAAGTTGTTTGTAACTCAATTGGGCTGTATCTATCACAGGGAAAATATATCACTAAGATGCTCAAAAAGTTCAACATGCTAAATCTGAGACTGTGTCCTACTCCCATGACAGCAGGCAAGCCAATGTCAATTGAAGATGGAGAATTACTTGCAAATCCAACAGCCTATAGACGTCTCATTGGAGGTTTACAGTACTTAGCACACACTCGACCATACATCTCTTTCTCTGTAAATAAAAGCTAAATTAGTTCTTGAAAGCACCAATTCACTATGGGCTACATATCACTTATAGTGAGAGACTCTCTTTCTTAGATATCTCAAAGGAACAATTCACTATGGGCTACATATCACTTATAGTGAGAGACTCTCTTTGACTGGTTTCTCAGATGCAGACTGGGCTTGCTGCGCAAATGATAGAAAATCAGTTGCAGGTTACTGTGTATTTCTGGGAGACACACTTGTATCTTGGTCATCAATGAAACAGTCGGTGGTTTCTCGGTCCAGTACCGAATCAGAATATAGAGCCTTAGCTCAAGTAGCTGCTGAAATCTCCTGGTTGGAAGCATTATTGCAAGAGCTTAAATTTCCTCTTCCTTCCTCACCAATAATATGGTGTGACAACATGAGTGCAAGTGCTTTGGCATCCAACCCAGTATATCATGCCAGAACAAAACACATAGAACTTGATGTTCATTTTGTACGAAACAAATTTATGGAGAAGAAGCTTGACATTCGGTATATAACTTCACATGATTAGATAGCAGATTGCTTAACCAAAGGTCTATCTCATTCAAGATTTAAGTTTCTGGCAGACAAATTCAGAGTGACATCTTCACCCCTTCATTTGAGGGGTGGTGTTAAGAAAGATAGTACTTTTCCTTCTCCCATGCACACTAACATCTTTGCACATACACACAACGAACAATACCTGTTCTATAACTAATTCTTCTCTAGAATATTCTTGGCACTAGTATACAAATTATGTCATTGCTCAGTGTAATTCTTCTTTGCTTTCTATGATGTACTGGTATTGTGCCACTTGTAAACATCATAGAGGTACTCATCCTCTATTGTATATTTGACCTGCATATAAATACAACACTATTCTCCAGCCTCCAATGTGCTGAGATTTTTCAATTACTCTACTCCATGTGATTTCTAAACTGGGAGTGCTCTGTTTTGCTGCTGTTTGAGGTTTCCTTCAGCCAAGGGAGAGTGACTAAGTCACTAATTTAACACCAAGACGACCATTTTTCCCTTAAGCCCATAATTTGCCACTTAATGCCCTTAAGGCCATTTTGGTCTTTTACCACCACAATTCACCATTTCTTTAAATAAGTCTCAACTATCTCCAAATATATCACCAAACATTTAATCCCATTACCTAAAACCCCAGTAATGTACTAATTACCAAATTACCCCTAGGCTCACCCCGAGCCAGATATTTGACCCCATTATGACCAAACTGCTACTTTGCTCACTAGGATCATCTCGTGCCGAATAATCCAAATATATCCACATAATAATGTTATCTCATCGTATATCACAAATATATAATCATATATTAAAATATACCCCTAACATGTCAAAATTACGAAAATGCCATTCTAATAAGAAACGAGCCCACAGGTATGCAAATACAACCATATAATAATACAACTCACATAATCATGCATATTATCAAATAATAATATATTAAACCAATTATTTCCCTCATGACCCCTTAATCAAGGTATTAAGCCATATTAGGGAATTTGGGACGTCACAACTATTTTCGAAGGGAGATTGTACAGAAGAGGATATTCGATGCCATTACTTTGATGTGTAACTCCACCCGAGGCTAAGAAAATCCTGAAAGAAATTTGCGAACAATTTTTTGGAAATCATGCTGGGGGGCATAGCCTCTCGAAAAAAGTAATAAGGTAGGGGTATATCTAGCCTACGGTAAAGGCAGACTCATCTTAATACGTGAAATGTTGTGACAAGTGTCAACGGTTTTCCTCGATACTTCGAGCTTCACCAACCGAACTCACCATGATGAGCTCCCCTTGGACATTCGCAGTATGGGGAATCAACCTCATCAGATCCCTACCAACGGGAAAAGGTGGAGTCAAATATTCAGTAGTTACCATTGACTACTTCACTAAATGGACTGAGGCTGAACCTCTGGCCACAATCACCTCGAACAAAGTTATGGAGTTTGTGGTGAGGAACATCATTTGCAGATATGGGATATGGAGAAAGATAGTCTCGGACAATGGAACCCAGTTTGACAGTGAGTTGTTCACACAGTTCTGCAAGAAAAATGAGATTATTAAAATCTTCTCCATAGTGTCCCATCCCCAAGAAAATGTTTAGGTCGAAGCTGTAAACAAGACTCTCAAGAGTTCTATGAAGAAAAGGCTTAAAAAGGTTAAAGGAAGATGGCTAGAAGAATTACCACAAGTCCTTTGGGCTTATAGGAAGACAACTTGAACCTCAACTGGACACACACCCTTCTCCCTAGTCTATGGTTGTGAGGTGATGTTGCCAATTGAGGACGAAGTTCCTTCTATACGGCATGAAGCATATAATCAAGAATCAAACTAATCCCAACTCGAAGAATCCCTATATCTAATTGAAGAAATGCGAGATAAAGCCTAACTTTAAAAATGTTGCATACCAGCAAAGGGCTACAAGATATTTCAACAATAGGGTTCGTGGTAGATACTTTGGATTGGGAGACATGGTGCTAAGGCATGTATTTTTGGCTATATGAGACCCCTCTTTAGGCGTGCTCAAACCTAATTGGGAAGGACCTCACCAAATTGAATCCATCATTCAACCTGGAGTCTATAAACTAGCTCATTTAATTGGAGAATTGGTCCCACGAGCTTGGAACGTTGAACATCTACGACCATGTTATCAATAAAATATGGAATGATGTTTATTTAGTTGTAACCAAGCTTGTATTTTTCCAAAGGCACTCTTTTCCTTTCTTGAGATTTTCCCACAGGGTTTGCTCTTGAAGGTTTTAACGAGGCCTTTTATCAATAAAATGTTATTCATTTTGATTGTTTTTATTTGTTAATTTTCGCAAGCTCTCAATATTCAATAGCCTAAGATTTCTCAATTATAGGAATTTAAGGGGGCATAAATGGTATACCATAAGCTAATTTTTTTATTTTAAAACATGGATCACTAACCAAGCACGAGCATAAAAATAAGTGCATGGATCAATAACCAAGCACGAGCATAACTCCATTACAAGTATGCATTATTCAGTACAAATAAATATATACAAGGATAAAGTTGGAATTCTAGATTAACCGACAATATTCATAAATTGATATATAGTTGGAAGTTTTTGAAAAATAGTTTCAACCTCGCAACATTGAAACCATACTTGAGGATGAGGAAAAGTTACTATCACTAAGCAGGAAATAACTAGGCTAACGAGACTACACGCCAAAAGTGCTTTTTTTTTAAAAAAAAAAAATACATGGTAGAAGTAGTGTTCAACCTTGAATATAACGAGGTCAAAAATGAGCAATCGAATGAACTAAATATGATTATATGGAAGTCCGAACTTAAGCTCAAACATGTACTTGTGTGAGTAAGAAAGTATAAGAGCAAGCCTTTAGTAATAAGCTCGAAATGTTTCGATATAGAAATATGATGCATACTATTAAGGAAAAAAGATAAAAGTAGATAATGTGCAAAAACATTTTCGAGTTAGAAAATTAAAAGCATAAAAACTACTATTAATTTAAAGTAAAGCATTCATAAGATAATAAAAATAGCTCAAAATTGAGGTATAAATTGTCTTCGTCCCAAGGGCATCAAAAATGATAATTACAATTGTTGTCTGTGTTTCCACTACCTGACACGTGACAATTAGGAGTAATTAGCGACAAGATAAGTCGTGAGGTTCTCGAAGTGTGAACTCTTCGAGGAAACCTAATCTAGCCAAGTTGTGGATGTCTCCAAGTGAGGCCATGCCCCAAGGTTTGCCCTCGAGTCGAGGATGTATCAAGGTGAGGCCACGTCCCAAGCACGTTTCGAGCCAATCTCCAAGTCATGGATGTCTCTAAGTGAGGCCATGCCTTGAGGCTTGTCCTTGAGGTGAGGATGTCTCCATATGAGGCCAAGTACTGAGAGGCACTCTTCACTCACCCATCTCTTAGGTCTAGGATTTTGGTCCTCGAACCTAGACTAAATGCCAGGTGTCAGTCACTACGGGTATGGGCCACTAGAAGATCATCTAATAACTATAGGCGAGCCTCGATTAGTGGTGTTGAGTCGTACACTCGACAATCAACATTTCCCACTACATTGCCTGACATGGGGAAAACGTTTAGCCGCACCATGACACCGTCAGGGGCATATTTCCCATAAAGTTGGTAGACAACTTTCTGCAATGGGCCCCGTGCAGTCTGCCTGGGTCGTAGCCTCTATTTAGTGTACCCCTTTTGTATTAATTCAGGGGAATACACCAGCAATTGGGGAATTTTGTTTTAATGACCCGACCTCTATAAATAGGGCTGAGGTATCTCCTTGTAAAGGGTCGAAATTTTAGAGGGAGAAACTCTGTAACTCAGTGCAATATATACGCTGCCTGAGGACCACCATTGAAGCTTTCTAAAATAAGCTTCAAGATCACTAAATATTAAAGACTCGTGGACTTAGGCTCTTTTATAGCCTGAACCACGTAAAATCCTTGTGTTCTTGTCTATTATGTTCTATAAACTCTTAGATTAGGTTGATAGCATAAAAGGCAGTCAACAACAATTATAAAAAAATGCCATGGGTTGCAGCTCAAGTTTGAATCCTCAAGGAATTGTGGCTCTAGCATCCCTCGTTCCAACTTGTTCCTTGGTTTTTCATAGCCTCCTCAGCTTCGAGCTTGGCCTCCTCATCCTCCAATCAAGCTTGCCATCTCTCCAGACATTCTTCCTCTTTGCTGGCAATAAAGCTGGTGTCAAGGTTGGGATTCATTGCCCAAATTAAGTACATGGCAAGGTCAATGGCGCTTTCTTTTTTGTCCTTGAATTCTTCCAGAAGACGAGCCTTTTTGCATTTCATGACCTCAAAGGTGGTGGCATTTTCCTCCTCGAGCTTGGTGTTGAGTTCCAAAATATGTTTGACCACAATTGTTTTGGAAGAAAATTCTAATGTTTTTGTCTCCAGCTCCGATGACTTTATTTTTATCTCCGATGTTCTTGTGTGCAGCTCCTTCTTGATCTCCTCAATTTCTTTCCTCACCTATTTGAGAACATCTTCAGCTTGTGTTTCAGCAACTTTGGCATCATGAACATGCCCAAGACTGGTGACTGCTTCATGGCTTAAAATCTAGAATTGGCGAATGAAGGTTAAAAGGCTCTACATAAAGAAAAAGCATTTAAGGAAAGCAAAGGCGAATAAAAGTACTTTTGAACTCCACATGCAATGATACTTACTGAGGTGAGCAGCTCTCCAACCTTATCAAAAAGAGTGGTGGCATTGTCACAACCCCTCAAGAACTCCCATTGGGGACCTTGGAGATTGCTGCATGCACGGACCATGGGGTAAGGGCCTCAGAACCAAGCTCGACACCAGAGGTGCCAACCTTGTTGTTAATCATGAATTCAAGCTCGTGGGGAGATATGGTACGTTTTTTGGCTAGTATTTGAGTGTGAGAAGAGAGGACTTTCTTCCTTTTGCTGGGAGCTTTTCCAAGAGAAGGAAGAGGACCAGTCGAGCTGGGAACAATTGGAACCATGACTTGTAGTAAGGGAGGGTCCGCTAAAGGAATGGCTGCATGACCTAAGGAGACAGCAGGATGATCCAAGGTTTCAGGGAGAGTCTCGGACTTCTTAAGTATCTTTGAAGCCCTGGTGGCCTTCGAAGATACTCTGCCCTGTTTCGAACCCTTTGAGATGGTGGGTTGGCTAAGAAGATTCTCGAGATGGGAGTCCATCTCACTTGAAAAAAAAGAATAAATATTAGTATTCAAAAGTTTTTGTAAAAAGTACGAACATACTTCTAAGTAAAGAAACCTAATTGGAAGATCCCCTCTGGCTCGAGCTTGGGGACCAAGAAATCCCTCTATCTTTAAAAGATCTATGGGAGTTCCTTCTTGATAAGTAGGGGACAACCCAACAAATCCCTATAGTCATTAGTCCCATGTTGGACTACTATCCCTTCCTAAACCTCATTTACACTATACATGGTTTGGTATTTTCCTAACCAGCTATTGTCCCTATGTACCTTAAAATCTATCCCCAACTAGGTCATAAAATTATTCTGGGGATCATAAAAAAGGACTACGATGTTGGGTTTTTGTTTTAAGAAAGACAGAGACCACATTTACATGTCTAACATGAATTTACCTCAATCAGACGGTGTTGTAGAGGCCTTATTTTGTGCTTCAGTCACCGAGCTTGAAGGTTCAATTAGGCGAGAAATGGAGGCTCAGGAACACGAGCTCGAATGCTTCCTTTTGAACGGAAGCTTGGCGGTTGGAACCGGGATATCTTCCCTTCTCGCATACTTACGAGTCCCAGTGTAACGCCCTACTACATTAAAGTCATTACCACGTGATTTTAAAATGTGCAATTAACTCGCTAATCTAGGTTGTATACCAAAAAGTGTGATTAAGTTAAAATAAGGATTCATTTAGTAAAATCTTTCATAAAAAGGTTTAAACATTCATTAAAATCATAGAAAACTTTCATGGGATCCCAAAATGTTATTTAAGACACATTTACAACTCAAAAGTCTTTACACAGTCGACATAGGCAACAAAATCAGTCGTTCATATAGTGTTCCTCAAAAATACCCCAACCGTGGTGACCATGTAGGCCAAACATGTATGCACCACTCTATGCCCTCTAACTCATGATTGGTTGGCCTTCCCCTTTCCCTTACCTACACCATAGAGCACCCATGACCCAAGACCCAGCAAGAAAACTCCACAAACATAGCATATGACAATTCATTTTAGTAAATGCATAACTAAACAAACACAATAGATAATTCACAACAACGGCCTAAGCCGATCAAGGTACGTTACCAAGCACCAGATTCATAGTCCTAACCTAGCGGGTGAGTACAGAACCCTAGATCGCCATGCCATGGCAGCCTACATTCAACATGCTTATTGTCGTTTCCAGCCCTTGTCGATCCCAACCCTTGCTGATCCTGGCCCTTGCTGTTCAGTCTCAACATATATATAACATAGTAGTTGCAGACATATACATATAACACTAAGCATAAAATAAACATAGAAATCAGGCCATGCCCTGCTCTATGGGCACATACAGTTTTCTTACCTGAGTCCCAAGCTGGCAGTACAAGGCGATCCCGAGCATGATCCCTAATCTCGAGCCTTAGCGGTAAAAGCAAGTCACAATGTGTAACGACCCAAATTCGCTAATAAGGCTTAAGGGCCTTGATTAGCGTGCCAGGAGGGCATGTTGGGATTTATGTGTGATTTTATGTGTTAAATGCATGGTTATAATTTTGAGCGTGTTATATGACTATTTGATTATTTGTGATGCATGGCTATGTATATTAGTATGCATGTGGGCCCGGATTGTGTTAGAAGGGCATAACTGTAATTTTGGCCATTTTGGGCATAACTGTATTGATATGTGATGATTGTTGAGACCACAGTGGTATGTGGGTGTATCTGTGATCTGTGACTCGAGACGATCCTAGAATGAGCGGGTTAGCGGAAAAGTCAAAGCGGGAATTTATACCCGGCTTGGGTTAAGCCTGGGGAGTTTAAATGAGAATTTGGAAATATATTAAGATTAATTTTGATAATGGGGAATATTATTTGGTGACTTTTCAGGTATTGGGAAGCAAGCGGGAAAATATTAGAGACACTTGAGGATTAGCGGGAATTGAGTAAAATGACTAAAATGGCCCTACTTGGACAAGAAGGGTTTAGAATTAATAGGGAGGGAATTTTGGTCAATTGGCTTTTAGAGATTTATTTATGAGGCTTTATACACTTAGTGGGATTTATAGAGAAAGTGTGTTGGCTGTGGGGAGAAAGAAAGAAAAGAAAGAAAAAGGAAAGAAAGAAAAGAGAGAAAACAGAGGGGTTTTACCAAAGGATCGGTTTGGGCATTCTTGCACCATTTCTCTCCATTTTTCTTGGGGAAAAGCTTAGTGGAGAGCTAGGATAGGCTGAGCATCAAGGATCTTAAAGCTAGGCTGAAGATTTGGCAAGGATTAGCAAGAATACATCAATGTTTGAGGTAAGTTTTTTAGAGTTTTCAGTTTTAAGGTTTTGGCTGGTTTGAGCTGTGTTTTGAGCTGAGATGATGGGAATTTTAGGGAATTTCTGGGCAAGCTTTGAGGAAGAGCAAGCTATGGAGGTCTAGGAAATGAATCAAGGTCGAAATTGCATCAACGGTATGAATTCTAAGCCTTTAACCTTGTTGTTTGACTAAATTTCTGGGTTTAGGGTTGATCATGGTGAATTTTGAGATTTGGGTTGAATGTGCTTGGGTTTTGAGTTCTTGGGATGCTTGGGGTGAGTGTGAGGTGTTGATAAGTTTGTTTTTGGGTTTGGAAAAGGTTTGGACAAGTTTGGGGTTGAAATGGTTGAAGGAAAATCGCTGATGCGATTTTTGGGTTTGGTCTGGCTGCAACTAGCGCTAGTCAGTGGACGCTGTAGCGCTAGCCCCTGCTTCTGGGGGTGTGGTTCTGCTTGTAGTGCTACAGCACCCTCTTTAGAGTGCTGTAGCGCTACACTGTTCACAGAAGGGGATTTTTGGGCTTTTGCTAAGGGATTTTGACCTAGGGTTCGGGGCTCGATTCCACCACTTTGTTTTGGGGATCTAGGACTTCCCGGGGGCTCGGGAGTGGTCCCGAGGCTAGGTTTTGGACTTGAGATTTGGTAATGACTTTGACTTATGGATTTTCCCTAGGTGAGTGCTAGGGCTCGAGTAGGATCATGCTCAAGGAGTCAGGTGATCAGGGCTACCGAATTGACAGGTAAGAAAACTATAACACCCGTAGGATAGGGCATGGGCCCATAGTGTGATTGCGGGGCACGGCCCTATATTGCATTACATGTTAGGGTGCAGACTTGATTGAATTGATATATGTTCAAATGTTATTTGAGTTAGACTATCTGTGATTATAGTTGAATGATACGGCGATGAGCCGAGAACGGCAATGGAGCCGAGAACGGCGAAAGGCCGAGAACGGCTGTGGGACCGGAAGTACCACATAGCACGTGGAGTGCTTGTAGTCAGGGTGGTACCCCATGGATACATGTGATATCCTTACGGTGAGGACTGAGACCCCAGGCTTTGGTAAGGCTTCTGGGGCGGCATGGCAGGGTTGCTTAAGCCAAATGGTTGACCTGTTTATCTGTGGACTATCTGATATGAGTAACTGTATAATTTGCATATGTTATGTACTGCTTGAGTTTTCTTGCTGGGCTTCGGCTCACGGGTGCTCTATGTTGTAGGTAAGGGCATAGATTGAGTCAACCAGCCATGAGTACAGAGAGCGTGAAGCGACGCGTACATGTTTGGCCTGCCCGACTGCTTTGGTTGGGGGTTTATATGAGAAATGGCTGTAATAATTTGTGATTTTAATAATTATCGAATGTAAACTTATTTTAAGTTGTAAATAGTTTTCGAACCTTATTTTGGGATCCCAAATGTTAAATACTTGAAGTTTTCAATAAAGTAAACCATTTTCAAAAGATTACAACCTCAACTTTTGCTTAGTCACACTTTTGTTTTAAAAACCTCGGTTAGCGAGCGAATTGCACAAAGTTTTCTTTAAAAACTCACTTGGTAACGGCTCTAAGGTAGTAGGGCGTTACACAATGTAATAATGAATAAACATCACAATCTAAATCGATTAAAAGCATCCGAATAATATAATAGCCTCCGGGACCTCAAATTCTACTAAACCGAGTAGTAGGATCCTTCGCGGGGCCTTAAGTTTGAGTTTCTGAGCCTAAAAACCCAAATTGGCTAACGTTTTCCATTTGAGTTGCGGCCCTCCTCAGAGGAGCCGCGACCCTCTACAAGTCAGAGAGCAACCTAGGCATTTTTCCAGGACATGAGTCGCGGCACTGGAAAGGGCGCGCTACAGCGCCAAGGAGGTTCAGCAAGCCCCATTGGCCCTTTTGGGTTCATGCGGGTCGTGGCGCCCAAGAACAGCGCCACGACGTGACCCTACGAACCCTGGAACTCCAACATTTTCCCTGTGTTTTCTCGAGCCAACTTCACTAAACTTCAACCTAAACATTAGCCAAACCCAGAATTCAGTGTGGAACTCCCAATCACACAACATAAGCATTATAATTACCCCTAAAACTAACCAAGAATCCTATCCCAACTTAACAACCAAGGCCAGAATAAAAACGCAGTTAAAACCTATTCAAATCAGGAAAATTCACCGAGAGAACATGTTCTAAAACTTACCTCAATGATGATTTCGACCCTCAATTGACTCCAACTTACTCCTACCTTGATTCCTCAATTCCCAGCCCCAAATTTCAGAGCTTCTCAAAATCCCATAATCTTCCAAGGCCTAAGAGAGAGAGTGTGTGTTACACGACAGAGAGAAAATGAGGAATAACTAAGAGTGTTTGCTTTTCTTTTTCCTAAGTGTTATGCTAAAGTCTAGATCCTAACCAAGTCTACCCCTTGGCAGCAAAATGACCAAAATGCACCTAGATCAATTCCTAGTCCTTTAATGCCATTAAGGGAAAATCCATCATTTGCCACATTCCCGCTAATTCCTCAAGTAGTCCTATAACTCCCCAATTAATCTTGACATACTCAAATAATCGCTAAATAACTATCTGTTACCCAGTATTCCTAGATACGTACTACATTCCCAAATTACCCCTAGGCTCACCCCGAGCCGGGTATTTGACCCCGTTATGACTATTCTGCTAATTTGCTCCCTTGGACCGCCTCGAGCCCAATATTGAAAATACACCCACATAACAATGTGGTCTCAGTCATAACACACATAATTACAAATATGCCCTTATTCACAAGAACGGGCCCACATGCATATTTAATATACCTAAACATGCATATCTAGTCATATTTTGTTATAACTCAAGCAATCACGTAATGATGCACATATATCATAATTAATTCATCTAATAATGCAATTAAATCAATTATTGCCCTCCCGGCACGCTAATCAAGGCACCAAGCCTTATAAGAAAATTTGGGACGCTATAAGTATCTCCTCCTTACATAAATTTCATCCTTGAAATTTACCTGAATAGTTTGGGATGCTGATCCCGCATATCTGACTCAAGCTCCTAAGTTGCCTCCTCTACTTTGCTATTTCTCCACAACACTTTCACTAAGGCAATGGTCTTGTTCTGCAAGACTTTTTCCTTCCTATCTAGGATTTTAACCTGTTTCTCCTCATAAGAAAAATCTTGGTCCAATTCTAGGTTTTCTTAAATGAACACATGTGCAGGATCTGATATGTACTTCTGGAGCATTGACACATGAAATACGTTGTGAACCCTTGATAAAGCTAGAGGCATAGCTATTCTATAGGACACCTCTCTAACTCGTTCTAGAATCTCAAAGGGGACAACAAATCTAGGACTTAATTTGCCTTTCACTCCAAATCATATCACTCCTCGCAAAGGAGAAACTTTGAGAAACACATGATCACTAACTTAAAACTCTACACTTCTACGTTTCAAGTCTGAGTAACTCTTCTGTCTACTATGAGAGGCGAGCATTTGAGCTTTAATCTTGTCAATTGCCTCATTAGTTCTCTGAACTGCCTCATGACCTAAGTACTATCTCTCACGCATCTCATCCCAATGAATGGGCGATTTGCATTTCCTCCCATACAACACTTCATATGGTGCCACTCCGATAGTCACCTGATAACTATTATTATAAGAAAACTCCATCAAAGGGAGATACTTACTCAAATATCCCCCAAAATCCAGCACACAAGCCCACTACATATCCTCTAGTATTTGAATCATCCTCCCAAACTATCCATCCTTCTAAGGATGAAAAGCTGTACTGAATGTCAACTGTGTGCCCAAAGTCTTCTTTAGGGTCTCCCAAAACTTAGAGGTGAAGGTGGGGTCCCTGTTGGACACTATCGATCTCGGAGCCCCATGGAGACACATGATTTCATTTACATACAACTCAGCATACTGCTCCACCGTAAAATTTATTCTAACAAGCAAAAAGTGGGTTGATTTGGTGTACCTATCCACAATCACCCACACAGAATCACGTTGCCCCGCTGTTCTCAACAATCCAACCACGATGTCCATGGTAATATATTCCCACTCCAACTCTGGAATCCCTAAAGGTTGCAATAACCCTGCTGGCCTTTGATGTTCAGCCTTCACCTGCTGACAGGTTAAACACTTGGCCACATAATCCACCACGTCCTTCTTCATTCATGGCCACCAATATAAAGTATTTAGATCTTGGTACAACTTCACTGTACCCTAATGTAGAGAATAAGGAGTGGTATGAGACTCATCTAGAATCTTTCGCCTAATACCAAAATCCATCAAAACGCCAATCCAATTTTTATTTCTCAACAGATCTGCCTCTAAAATAGAAAAGTCTCCAGCCAATCCAGCTAAGACAGTCTCCCTATGTTTCCTTAATTGAGGATCCTCCTTCTGCTCCTGGTGCCAATTCTATGACAAATTTGATCTCTCAGTATGGTGGCAATCCTAGTAGGTCTGTAGGAAATACATCAGGAAACTCACACACCAACCTAGTCTCACCTGGTCCAACCGAAACAACCTTAGAGGTATCTACCACGTTTGCTAGGAATCCTATGCAACCTTCTTGCGACAGGTCTCTAGCTCTCAATGTAGAGATCATATGTACTCTTGGTCCACTCACTGTCGCCACAAACACGAAGGGTTCCTCTCCTTCCAGCTCAAAAGTTACCATCCTTCACTTGCAGTCTATCGTTGCCCCATACTTTGCCAACCAATCCATCCACAAAATCGTATCAAAATCATCCATCACCAATTCAATCAGATCCACAGACAACTCCCTACTATCTATCTCTACTGGTAACGCTCTAGCCCACCTCCTAGAGAATACTAGTTCCTCAGTTGGCAACAAAGTTCTAAATCCCCTAGCATACAGATCACAAGGTCTACACAAATGGTCTATCACTCTAGCAGATACAAATGAATGAGTAGCTCCTGAATCAATCAATGCAGTAAACAAAGAACCAACACTAGAGATCTGACCTGTCATGATCGAGGGACTAGCCTCAGTCTGGGTCAAGGTGTACACTCTGGCTGGAGTGAGGTTGTCGCTCCTTTTTCATTCTTCTTTCTTGACTTGAGGACAATCTTTCCTCAAATGGCTGACACTCCCACAGAAAAAACAAGATGGCGTCGCTTGCACCATGCACATTCTGGGCAGCTTCTCCAGTTCTCTCCCTTGCCCAGTCGGCCACCAAAGGCACCTTGTGCTCTCCTATCTGGACCAGGAGGAACAAAAGAATATGGGGCCTTTCTCTTCTGCTCACTGGGCCCACTACCTCAGCCAGAACTAGTGAAGGGATGCACCATCCTCCGAGCATCACGCCTTGCGGCGCCTTCCTTCCATATCTAATCTTCAACACACTCAGCAGTAAGGGCTTTTTCCATTACTTGAGCATAGGTAGTAGTCCTTGGATCCAATGTTATCTTGATATCCCAGGCTATCATTACATTCAAAGCGGTCTCTTATTTCCATATCAGTAGACACAAAATCCAGTGCGAAATTAGCCAACCGGTCGAATTTAAGGGGATACTCAGTTACATCTTTTGTTCTAAGTTAGATTGGTGAATTCATCCACCTTTGTAGCTCGAACTGCAACATCGTAGTACTTCTCATTAAAAACATCCTTGAATTCATCCCAAGTCATAGTAGCCACATCTCTCCTCTGAGACACAACTTCCAACTAGGTGTGGGGGTCATCCCTTAACATGTAACTGGCAAAGGCTACCCTCTCGTTTCCTTCTACCCTCATAAAATCTAGTATAGAAGAAATCATGTTCATCCATTACTCTACCTGTAGTGGGTTTGGACCGCCCTCAAAGGTGGGAGGGTGCTACTTTCTAAACATTTTATACAGAGGCTCCCAACTATTCTCCATCACAGGCTGGGCTGGCATTGGTGCCACAACCTATGGGGCTTGTAATCCAACATCCCGAGGAGGAACCTGCTATCTCAGCTCTCGAAGTTCATCTTCAGTTCTCTGAAGTCTGGCTTGCATTTATGCAAATATCTGTTGCTAGTTCTGTGGGGCAGGTGGAGGGTCCTGACCCTGGTTGTTATCTTCGGCCATATTGCCACGGAATCGATTTGATCGCCGAGGCATAACTTCAATATGCCTGCCATCAATGACGCTGCACATCGGGCATGATAACAACATCCAAAGAAAACCACCTGATAGCTTTACAAAATAGAGTTATTTTACAACTATTTATAAGCTAATTAGTGTTAAGTTCTTAAATTTTTGATTAATTTATTAAGTTTTTAAGTAATTTTGAATTTATTAGTCTTGTCATGATTTTATAGATTTTTTTGGGTTTTTATAGTTATTTTATTGTAATATGTTATAATTTAATTATTTGAAATTAGTATTATTAGATTAGAAGTAAAATTGTTATTTTATTGAACTTAATTGCCAAAGTAAATTCAATTTTAATTAATATCTTCATGGACTTAATATTATCTATTGTATAATTGAAAAATATTTGATTATGATTTAATTTATGTTGTAGGAATTATGTTGTATTTTTTTTATGTGTTTGAAAAAGAAAGAAAAATGGCATTTTGAAGAGGAATAAGAAAACACATGGCACCAGGCCCACAAGACCAAGCCTCCTAGCTGCCTCCCCAGCCCGTGCCCCAGGCCCACGCCACCTGCCTAGCCATCCCAAGCCTCCAGGCCCGCACGCCTCAGCAGCCTCTAGCTCCCCCAAACCCACAGTTTCCCTCCCAAGGCCCACGGTTTCCCTTCCCAATTACCTGAACTCTCCCCAGCCACTTGGGCTTGCACCCAACTACCTCACCCACGGGCCGCCTGCCCTTTTCTCGGCCTAGTGGCCTCCTGAGCTCGCTGCCAGCCCAGTAAACAAAAGGAGAAATGTGTCTTGAGCTCAACAATGTCTCTTTGTCCCCTTGTCCAAAAATGCCACATTATTACCCAAACTTTTCTTCAAATTTTACCCCAAAATCATCATTACACCCTAAAATTTACCCCTATATGCCATATTATTCTTCATTTCAAATTTAATTTAGTCAATTTAATTAATTTAAATTGATTATTTTAACACTTTTTTGGCTATAAATATGGGATTGGAGTGCTTATTTTTTGAGGAAGGTCACACTACAAAATTTCTACACTTTCAACACCACTCCATTCTCTTCATATTTTTTTTCTTTTTGGTCATTTATTCTATGAGTTTTTAGAAGAAAAATTTGGGGGTTCCTCCAAATTTTCCTATTTATGTTTGTCATTTCTATTATAGTTATGAGTTTTTAATCTTTTTAAGATTATTAAGGTGATGATGAAACAATATGTAACTAGATAGTATTTAATTTGTATGTTGATATCCCATTTTGTGCAATAAATTTTATGAATTTTCTTCTTCAAATATTTTATTTTATCTTAAATATCTTGTATTTTTTATTGTTAGAACATATTTACACTTTGTTCTTCATTAGTGCAAAATCATAATATTCTTTTATTAAGGTGTGCCATTAAATTGTGCACATCAAATGCTTAGAACAAAAATATTATGTTTTGCCATATAAATAATATTCATTGATTTATTTGCTATTTCATTTGATTGATTTACATTAAATAGTTTGAAATTATAATTTTAAAAGTGAAGATAAACCCTACAATTCCATGATAATTTGTGCTTAAATAGAATATCTAATTTGAATAAGTGATAGTTGATTAATTTCTACTATTAATGAAACTTGGGAATAATGTACTTATATATATTATTGAACTTATATTTTGTGGATTCTAATACCTTAATAATCTGTTTTTATCATCTTGATTTCTACTATTAATTTATTTTTATATGTTGTCTTTAATTTCTTCATTATTATCTTTTATTTTATTTTCATTATACAAAAATCTCATCAATCTTTGGAGCTAGGTTAGAATTTATTAATTTTGGTTGAAAATAGTTTTCTTTTTTATTTTGGACAACTCCTTTGGGTTTGACATCCTTGCTTACACGATCACTATTCTATATGAACGATTCGTGCGCTTGCGATATAAATATTTAAAACATACCCATTTTGGGCCATCAAGATTTTGGCGCCGTTGCCGGGGAGTTGCATGAAAAGAAACTAACTTTTTCTCAAGGTTAGTGAATTCTTCTGCTAGTTATTTCAATTTTTGCACTTAAAAATAAACTATATATACAAAAATATAAAAAATATTTATTTATATAAAAACTAAAATAAAAGAGATAAAAAGAAAATTTGTGACAGTTTTTGTAACGACCCAAATTTGCTAATAAGGCTTGGGGCCTTGATTAGTGTGCCTGGAGGGCAATAAGTGAATTATTGTTATAATATGTGAATTTATGTGAATATGTGATAGAGATGCATGTTTAGTCGAATTAAATATGCATGTAGGCCCCGTTTGGATATTAGGGGCATGTTTGTGATTTTAGTCCGTTGATGGCATACATGTGATATGTTTGTGATATATCAGTGTAGCACGATCCGAGACAGTCCTAGGGAGCCGTTAGTCAGAAAGTCACAACGGGGTTGAGAATCTAACCCGGGGCGGGTCGAGGGGTATTACGGGTATCAGATGTTTTATGGGGTTTCCGGGTTCTGGAAATAAATATTTGGAGATATATTTGAGGTTAGAATGCCTAGGCAGGAATATTGGGAAAATTTACCATTTTCCCCTCGGGGACGTTTTGGTACCCCGAGCCTTGAGGTAACCACATAGACTTAATTTAAATAAAACAAAAAAAATAGGAAACTCCCAGACTTCTCTAAACTGACTTTATCTCTTTCTTCACCTCTCTTCTAAAGATTTTCTCTCCATTTGAAGCTTGGGGAAAACTCTTGGTGAATCAAGCTAAAGACTAGGAAGTGGAGCTGGGATTTTGGGGAGATTAAAGCTTGGAACCTAGAGAATTAGCTCAAAACTTAATTAAGCAAAGGTAAGTTTCTTAATATGTTTAGTTATGTTGATTTGCAGCTGAATTCTGTTGATATTGGGTGCTAAGAATTAGACATGCATGGTTTGGATTCTAGAATGTGTTTTGATTGCTTGATGGGTGTGGGAATTGGTTCTTGAGTTAGTTGGTATGTTTAGGTTGCTTAAGTGTGAATTTTGGGTTTAAGTGTTGGGTTGAGGTGATTTTGGAAGTGTGGGCTTGAAGGTAATGCATGGAAAATGGTGTTTTTCTGGGTTTGGAGGCAAGGGCTGCGACCCTAGGAGGGGCATGCCATGGCCCGTGTGCACGCGAGGCCTAGGGAGGCCATGGAGCTCGAGGCGCGCCGCGGTGCTTGGCCAAGCATGCCGTGGCCCGTGTGTGTGTCCAGGGAGGTGTTAGCCTCTGTTTTGAGGCTAGCCGCGGCCCTTGAGGGATTGGGCCGCAGCCCTAGCCCAAGGTGCAGGGTGACTTGTAGGTTTTGACTTGGGAACTTAATTGCTATAGCTCGGGATGGATTTTATCACCCGAATTGATAGAATTCAAGGTCCCAGAGATTAGAATTGTGGCTCGAAGCTACTTAGTGGATTAGAACATGATGGATGGAATTTTTAATGCGTTGTGACTAGGTTTTTGACGAGGCTCGAACTAGGGAACTGTGCTCGGGACGTTGTTGCTTAGAAAGCTCAGGACACAGGTAAGAAAACTACTGTTTCCATAGAGCTTTGTTGCAGAGCTTGGCCCTATATGGTTGTGTTGCGGGGCATGGCCCTTTGACTGAATTTATGTGTGCTTGATATTTGTTTACTATATTATGTGTATGTATTAATGATGGAACGGCGAAGGCCGGGAACGGCGAAGGCCAGGAACGGCGAAGGCCGAGAACGACAAGGGGCCGGGTGTAGCGTTTAGCACGTGGAGTGCGAGTTGCTAGGGTGAGACCCCAAGGGATACTTGGGATATCCTTATGGTTTAGAATGCGAACCCAGGGCCTGGTATAGCACCTGGGACGGCATGGCCATACTGTATGACCTGGTGTTGGCTTGATTTTATATTAAGTGTTTGATATACGTTTATTACCTGCTTGTGAGGGTTTTCTTGCTGGGCTTCGGCTCACGGGTGCTCTGTGGTGCAGGTAAAGGCAAAGGGAGAGTCGATCAACCTTGAGTTCGGCGAGCGGGACGAGCGGCACGTACATGTCCGGTCTGTCTGGCTATCACGGCCAGGGGTATTTTGGGAGATGTTTGTACAAAACCTGAATTTTGTTGTTTAGCCGACTCTAACTAAATTTTGAGTTGTAAATATTTCTAAACAATGTTTTTGGGATCCCAAATGTTATATATCTTATAATTTTCAATGAAATGTTTATTTTCAAGTTTATGACTCTGATTATGATTTAATTACACTTTTGTCTTAAAACCTCGATTAGCGGGTTAATTTCACATTTAAACTCACTTAGTAATGACTTTAAGGCAGTAGGGTGTTACAGTTTTACCACCCATAAAAAAAACTTACTTATATATTTATATTTATTGCATTTTTTTTTGTTGACGGCACTTGTGCTTCCTATCTATCTTTTTAATTTTTTATAGTTGAGGGCACTTGCACCTCCTAATTTTGTTGTAATTTTCATTTCTTTTATATCTTTGTTAGTTGACAGCACTTGTGCCTCCTAACTCTTGTGTTATCATTATTTTTATTATTATTGTTATTTTGTGATAGTTGATGGCATTTGTGCCTCATAACTTTTTATTTTATTATATTATTATTAGTTGATAGCACTTGTGCCTCCTATTTTTTTTTTAATATCTTAACATTGTTTATGTTCTTTGAATTTTCTTTTCTTTTTCCTTTTAACATAATTGTCTTTTTTAAAAAAAACATTCTTGAGTTTTTCATTTAGTCTTTACCATATGAATCATTTTAATTATAGTTGGAATTCTGAGTACAACTATTATGCACAATTAAATTTAAATTATGGAGAAACCAATGATATGCATGATTATGGTGAATCATTTGATATCCCATTTACCCCCACCTATAATCCAAAATTTTCATGGAGCCATACCCAGTGTCCAATAAATCAAGGGCCTAAATTCAACATGCATAATCAAAGTCATGCCCAATCCTACCTAACATATCCCATTCAACAAGAAACGATTCCATCTTTAGAGGATACTCTACAACAGTTCATGCAATCAACCTACCAAATCTTACAAGCCCAGCTTTAGTCAATCTCAAAAAATGAGACAATAGTAGGACAACTTGCAATTGTTATAGAGTAGGAAAAACAAGTGTAACGCCCTACTTCCTTAGAGTCGTTACTAAGTGAGTTTAAAACGTGCAATTAACTTTCTAATCGAGGTTTTAGGTTAAAAGTGTAGCAAAACTGTAATAAAAGTCGTACAATTGAAAATATAATCATCCATTGAAAATTATAAAGTGATATAAATTTGGGATCCCAAAATACTGTTTAAAAATATTTACAATTCAAAAAAATAATTAAAGTCGACTAAACGACAAAATTAGGTTTAATATTGACATCTCCCAAAAATACCCCCGGCCGTGGCAGCCAGGCAGGCCAAACATGTATGCGTCGCTTCACGCTCTCCGTACTCATGGTTGGTCAACTTTCCCCTTGCCCTTACCTGCACCATAGAGCACTCGTGAGCCGAAGCCCAGCAAGAAAATAATATATGCATGACGATCAATTAACACATAACAAAACCACCAACAGACTAAACACATATGGCCATGCCGTCCCAGACGCTTTACCAGGCCCTGGGTTCGCAGTCTACACTGTGAGGATATCCCAAGTATCCTATAGGGTCTCACCCTGGCAACTCGCACTCTGCATGCTTAACGCTGCTCCTGGCCCCATGCCGTACTCAACCTTGCCATTCTCCGCCTTCACCGTTCCCGGCCCTCGCCGTTCTCGGCCTTCGCTGTTCCCAGCTCTTGCCATTCATTCGCATATATGCACACATAGCATAATTAAACAAATACTTAAACACGTATAAACATAATCAAGGGTGGCCACGCCTTACAACACAATCATATAGGGCCGTGCCCTGCAATCAAACTATAGGGCCTCACCCTGCTCTACGGGTACAACAGTTTTCTTACCTGTGTCCCGAGCTTTTCGAGCATCGATATCCCAAGCACAATCCCCTAGTCCGAGCCTCGCTGAAAATATAGTCACAACGCATCAACAACATCCATCCATCAAGTCCTAATCCATTAAATAACTTTGGGTCATAATTCTAGTTTTCGGGACCTTGCATTCTATCAATTCGGGTGATAAAATCCATCCTGAGCCTTAACTTTTGGATTCGCGAGCTTAAAACCTCCTCGAAGCCCAAAAACACACAGTGACGTGGCCCCATGAACCCATGCCGCGGCCCACCTCAACCAGAAACCCCAACCCCCAAAACAGGGCATGCACGCCGCGGCCCAAGCCAAGGTGTGCTGCGACCTGCCCTTCTTCCTGGCCACCAAAATGTTCTAGAGGGCCGCGACTCAGCAAGAACAATGCCGCGGCCCGACCCTTTGAACCCAGAAAAATCCTCCATTTTCTCCACCAAATTGAAGACAATTTACCCCAAAATCAACCCAACATTTCAAGTCAATCACCACAGAAGTTCTACTATAGTCTCAATAACAAAACCTAACAAGAATTAACCCCAAAGTTCATCTAAAACTCAAGAATGATTCTTCATCTAGCTTAGATGCATAACTTTGAAATACCAGCAGAAAATCAACATAATTCATCAAGTTAAATGCTCACCTTTGTGCTTAATTAAACCTCTGAGTTAATCCCCTAAGTTCCAAGCTTTTAGCCCCCAAAGTTCCAGCTTGATTCCTTTGTCTCTGGTTAGTTTTTCACCAGAACCTCCATGCTTCCAAGGGAGAAGAAAGAACCAAGAGAGAGAGAAAGAGAGAGTCGGTTCCTTAGTTTCTGAGTGCTTCCTCAATTTTGTTATATTTAACTTAAGTCTCTAAGGTTACCTCAAAGGCTTGGGGTACCAAAAAGTCTCAGAGGGCAAAATGGTAAATTTCCCCAATATTCCCTCCTAAACATTCTAACTTCAAATATGTGTCCAAATATTTATTTTCATAACCCGATAACCCAATAAAACATCTAATGCTCGGAATACCCCTCGACTCGCCCTGAGTCGGGTATTCAACCCCGTTGTAACTTTCTTGCTAAACAGCTCCCTATGACTGTCTCGAATTGTGTAACACAGATATATGACAAATATATCATGATATTAATAATTATTACATTTATGCCCTCAACGGGCTAAAATTACAAACATGCCCCTAATAACCAAACAGGGCCCACATGCATATTTAATTCACCTAAACATGCATCTCTAATCACATACTCATCAAATTCACATATTATAATAATAATTCACTTATTGCCCTCCAGACACGCTAATCAATGCCCTAAGACTTATTAGCAAATTTGGGACGCCACAAAAAGTTTATCCCAACCAACCCATTCCCAATCCAAATAATCAAATTGAAAGTGAAAAAGAGAATGAAGTTGTTGAAGAACTTGTAATATGCATCCAACCTCCTAATGAAACAAAAGGGTTGGATGAAATAATTTTCGAGGCTCATGAGGAAAATGAAAAAGATATAATTATATCTCAAGAGCCCATAATTGAATAAATTTGTATATTTACTCAAAATGAAAAAGATTCTAATATAGATATGCAATTTTCGTATTTCATTGATATTCCATCAAAATTGCATATTTCTAATTTTCTTGTAGGTGTGATATTATCAACTATTATTTATGGCATTTGCATCAAAGCCATAACTCACCCCACAAATGAAATTCTACATCATCGATTGGGTGAAGGATAAAAGAAATATATATATATAGTCGAGCTAAAGACTATAAACTAAGGCGCTTTGTGGGAGGCAACCCATACTTTCATGTTTCATTTTATATTTCACTTTTGTTGTGTGCTTTTGTTTCATGTTTTTTAAAAAATTTGAAGGAAACTTCTTGCCGAAAAAGAAAAGAAGAGAAGAAAACAAATGAGTCAAATCAAGGAAGCATACATCAAAGGGAGTAGTTCTTAATTTTTCCCATTTTATTAAACATTGAGGACAATGTTTCATTTAAGTTTGGGGGTAGTGTGTATGTGTTTTTTTTTTCTTTGTGTATATGTGTTTTTATTGGTGTTTATGCATGACTTTCGTTTGTTGTAAAATGTCAAAAGAAAAAAAAAATTGGTGATATTTTTTATGTCCAACTAAAAACCTTAACTAAGTTTAATTGTAGTTCTCTTAAGAATATGAATAGTTTTTAAGCTTTGTTTTTAATTATTGGGTCAAGTTTTCTAAAGTTTTTTATTTTTTATATATATATATTTTTCATAATAGAACACTTTTATTTCTTATAAGTTTATATGAAAAATAATATTGCTTAAATCTTCTTAGAAATCAAGATTGATCATTTGATAAGCTTAATCTATATTCATAAATTTTTTGAGAACTATTCTCTTTATGAAATTCTTGAGGAAATACGTATGATGTCACCAATAAAAAAAATTGTATGTTTTAATTTTCTTTTGCTTGAGGACTAGCAAAACTTTAAGTTTGGGAGTGTGATAACTCTACAAAATAGTGTTATTTTACCACTATTTATAAGCTAATTAGTGTTAAGTTCTTAAGTTTTTGATTAATTTATTAAGGTTTTAAGTAATTTTGAATTTATTAGTGTTATCATGATTTTATAGATTTTTGTGTGTTTTTATAGCTATTTTATTGTAATATGTTATAGTTTAATTATTTGAAATTAGTATTATTAGATTACAAGTTAAATTGTTAATTTATTAAACTTAATTGGCAAAGTAAAATAAATTTTAATTAATTTTTTCATGGACATAATATTATCTATTGTATAATTGAAAATATTTGATTATGATTTAATTTATGTTGTAGGAATTATGTTGTATTTTTTTGTGTGTTTGAAAAAGAAAGAGAAAGAAAGAAAAATGACATTTTTGAAGAGGAATAAGCAAACACATGGCACGAGGCCCACAAGACCAAGCCTCCCAGCTGCCTCCCCATTCCGTGCCCCAAGCCTACGCCACCTGCCCATCCAGCCCAAGCCTCCAGGCCCGCACGCCTCAGCAGCCTCCAGCTCCCCCAGGCCCAATGTTTCCTCCCCAAGCCCACAATTTCCCTTCCCAGCCGCCTAAACCCTCCCTAGCCACTTGGGCTTGTGCCCAATTGCCTCACCCATGGGCCGCCTGCCCTTTTCTCGGCCCAGTGGCCTCCTAAGCTGGCTGCCAGCCCAGCAAACAAAAGGAGAAATGTGTCTTGAGCCCAACAATGTCTCCTTCTCCCCTTGTCCAAAAAGGCCACATTTTTACCCAAACTTTTCTACAAATTTTACCCCAAAATCATCATTACACCCTAAAATTTACCCCTATATGCCATATTATTCTTTATTTAAAATTTAATTTAATCAATTTAATTAATTTAAATTGGTTATTTTAAACACTTTTTTGGCTATAAATATGGGATTGGAGTGCTTATTTTTGGAGGGAGGTCACACTACAAAATTTCTACACTTTCAAGACCACTCCATTCTCTTCATCTTTTTCTTCTTTTTGGTCATTTTTTCTATGAGTTTTTAGAGGAAAAATTTGGGGGTTCATCCTCCAAATTTTCCTATTTATGTTTGTAATTTCTATTCTAGTTATGAGTTTCTAATCTTTTTAAGATTATTAAGGTGATGATGAAATAATATGAAACTAGATAGTATTTATGTTGTATGTTGATTTCCCATTTTGTGCAATAAAGTTTATGGATTTTCTTCTTCAAATATTTTCTTTCATCTTAAATATCTTGTATTTTTTATTGTTAGAACATGTTTACACTTTGTTCTTCATTAGTGAAAAATTATAATATTCTTTGATTAAGGTGTGCCATTCAATTGTGCACATCAAATGCTTAGAACAAAAATATTATGTTTCCTTATAAATAATATTCATTGATTTATTTGTTGTTTCATTAGATTGATTTACATTAAATACTTTGAATTTATAATTTTATAGTTGAAGATAAATCCTACAATTCCATGATAATTTGTGCTTAAATAGAATATCTAATTTGAATAAGTGATAGTTGATTAATTTATACTACTAATGAAACGTGGGAATCAATGTACTTATAAATATTATTGAACTTATATTTTGTGGATTCTAATACCTTAATAATATGCTTTTATCATCTTGATTTCTACTATTAATTTATTTTGACTTTAATTTCCTTATTATTATCTTTTATTTTGTTTTCATTATACAAAAATCTCATCAATCTTTGGAGCTAGGTTAGAATTTATTAATTTTGGTTTAAAATAGTTTTCTTTTTTATTTTTGACAACTCCTTTGGGTTCAACATCCTTGCTTACACGATCACTACTCTATATGAACGATTCATATGCTTGCGATATAAATATTCAAAACATACCCATTTAGGGCCATCACCAACCCCCCAATATAACTGATGAAACAAAAATAACAAACCAACACGATGCACACACAACATAATCATATAACAATCAAAAGGGCCATGCCTCAGCATTATAGACACATCATGCTCTATATATATCAACATGCAAACAGACAATTCAGATAAGCAATTAAACAAATAGTTCACTTAATTCTAACCAACCCTAAGTCGAACTTGTCTCTGGCAGCGACTGTACATGTTCGATCAATCTCTAGGAACGATAAAACTTGGCATGCTCTAATACCAAGTTATAACGCCCTACTACCTTAGAGTCATTACCACGTGATTTTAAAATGTGCAATTAACTCGCTAATCGAGGTTTTAGACCAAAATGTTTGATTAAGTTAAAATAAGGATTCATTTAGTAAAAAATTTCATAAAAAGGTTTAAACATTCATTAAAATTATAGAAAACTTACATGGGATCCCAAAATGTTATTTAAGACACATTTACAACTCAAAAGTCTTTACACAGTCGACATAGGCAACAAAATCAGTCGTTCATATAGCGTTCCTCAAAAATACCCCAACCGTGGTGACCATGTAGGCCAAACATGTATGCACCACTCTATGCCCTCTAACTCATGATTGGTTGGCCTTCCCCTTTCCCTTACCTACACCATAGAGCACCCGTGACCCAAGACCCAGCAAGAAAACTCCACAAACATAGCATATGACAATTCATTTTAGTAAATGCATAACTAAACAAACACAACAGACAATTATCAACAACGGCCTAAGCCGATCAAGGTACGTTACCAAGCACCAGATTCATAGTCCTAACCGAGTGGGTGAGTACAGAACCCTAGATGGCCATGCCATGATGACCTGCATTTAGCATGCTTATTGTCGTTTTCGACCTTTGCCGATTCCGACCCTTGCCGATCCCGACCCTTTCCGCTTAGTCTCAACACACACACACATTTATATATATAACATAATACTTGCAGACATATACACATAACACTAAGATTACAAAAAAAGTAGACAATCGGGACATGCCCTGCTCTACGGGCACAAATAATTTTCTTACCTATGTCCCGTGCTAGTAGTACAAGGCGATCCCGAGCACGATCCCTAATCCTGAGAATTAGTGGTAAAACTTAGTCACAATGTAATAATGAATAACAATCACAATCTAAATTGATTAAAAGCTCCGGAATAATAAATTAGCCTTCGGGAACTCGAATTCTACTAAACTGGGTAGTCGGATGCTTCCCAAGCCTAAAAACCCTAATTGGCAAACATTTTACATTTATCCCGCGACCCTCTACAAGTCAGAGAGCAACCTAGGCATTTTCCTGGACACGCGCCGTGGTGCGCCCCCCCCCCCCAGCGGTGCAGCACCAAGGCGGTTCCCTTAGACCCCTTAGCCAGGAACAGCGCTGCAGTGTGACCTCGCCAACCTAGGAACTCCAACATTTTCCCTGCATTTTCCCAAGCCAAATTCACTAAAATTTAACCTAAATAGCAGCCAAACCAAGAATTTAGTCTAGAACTTCCAATCACACAACATAAGCATCATAATTACCCCTAAAAATAACCAAGAATCCTTTCCCAACTTTTCAACCAAGGCTAGAATAAAAACTCAGTTAAAACTTATGATAACCAGGAAAATTAACTAAGAAAACATGTTCTAAACCTTACCTCATTGAAAATTTTGACCCTCAGCTGACTCCAAGTTGCTTCTAGCTTGATTCCTCAAATCTCAGCCCCAAATTTAAGAGCTTCCTTCTTAAAATCCCAAAGTCTTTTAAAGCCTTAGAGAGAGAGAGAGTTGCACGAGAGAGAGAAAATGAGGAATAATTGAGAGTGTTTCCTTTTTTTTTCCTAAGTGTTCTGATAAATTCTAGAGCCTAACCAAGTCTACCCTTTGGCACCAAAATGACCAAAATGCCCCTAGATCAATTCCTAGCCCTTTAATGCCACCAAGGGAAAACCTGTCTTTTGCCACATTCTCGCTAATTCCTCGAGTAGTCCTATAAGTCCCCAATTAATCTCGGCATACTCAAATAATCGCTATATAACTACTTGTTACCCGATAATCCTGAATACATACTATGTTCCCAAATTACCCCTAGGCTCACCCCGAGCCAAGTATTTGACCCCATTGTGACTATTCCGCTAATCTGCTCCCTAGGATCGCCTCGAGCCCAATATCGCAAATACACTCACATAACAATGTGGTCTTAGTCATAGCACACACATAATTACAAATATTCCCTTATTAACAAGAACGGGCCCACATGCATATTTAATACACCTAAACATGCATATCTAGTCATATTTTAATATAACTCAAGAAATCACATAATGATGTACATATATCATAATTAATTCACTTAATAATGCAATTAAATCAATTATTGCCCTCCTTGCATGCTAATCAAGGCACCAAGCCTTATTAGTAAATTTGGAACGCTACACCCAGCATCATTTATAGACTCACCTACACCAAGGAGACTGCATAGGTGGAGCTTGTCCTCGTGTAGGAGGAAGTTGAGAGACTGCTGACCATACGGGAGCTTCAGAATTTCTTCCCTGTGGTCCTTTATGGCCTTAGTGGGCTTCGAGTGGTTGTAACTGGCTGCACAATTGACTTGGATGAGCATTTCGAGCTCGAGATAAAAGAATTCAAAACGTAAGCTGTGAGAGAATACTTACAAATTCGTTGAAATGAATAGAAACTGGACGGATCGAGACCGTTTGTCCAGAAAAATATGGTATTGTAGTTTAGAGGGTGGTTAGTTATGTCCTCGAGCAACTTATTTTTTCCCTTGGATAGCTCGATAGATAAGAGAAGCCATCCCCACCTTGAGCTTGGGTAGGGTTTCTTTTCAAATAGAAGAGAAACAAAATCTCATGTGTCAAGGGTCCATCCCATTTATTCTCATGATATAGAGACCTCAGTGCTGCTAGGATCCTGTATGAGGTTGACTGGAGATGGAAGGGGGCGATACTGTTGAAGTCAGTGAACTTCCTTAAGTGCTCCTTTAAGGGCAGTAGTGCCCCTGCTGGAATATGCTAGCGACTCCAGGCCGCGATCCTAACTATTCTCTATGGTTCGTCTTCACCTGAAGCAAGACAACTCCTTTTATCGAAGCTAGCAGGCCGACTCACCAATTTGTCAAACAACTTTAATCCATGATGAGACAGGATGTCCGAAATATTTCTCGTGGAGGTAATAGAGCTCTGTTAGTGTTTAGCCTCAAAGAATGAACTCTCCGAGGTTGGGGTAGAAGAAACTTTGGGGGTTATTTGGCTGGCTAGCTGGTTTGATGTACTCTCCCTGATTTTGAATGAGAGGCTACCCAGGGGAAATGCTATGGTAACCCTACATTTGGGATCTAAGGGAATGGGACAGATTTCATGCTCTGGGTCTAGATATATGGCGAACCGTAGTCTCCTTCTATTTCCTTCTTCAACCTCAACAAGTAGGCACCGAAAGTGAGCTGGAGTGTCTTCACATTTGCAGCGTTCCTCGTGTTCCCGAATTAACCTTTGATTGTGAGTAAACGGAGATTCAACTTGGGGAGACGGTGGGTGGTGAGGAATTGCAATCTCGGGCCCCCACTAATTCCCTGAAGACTGCATCATCTAACAAGAAAGAAAAAAGGTGAGAGCCCATCACTTAGAAATAAAAAATCTTGATAACTCGAGCTCGCAAGCTCAAGATAGCGAGATAGAGTAATTCAAGCTTGAAGACTCGAAATAGGGAGGCTATTTGAATGCCATAATTGAGTTGTTATAAGCTCGAGGCAACGAGAATAGATCCACGCGAGAGTGGAACGATTATTTCCGATTTCGGGTATCCCGAATTTCTAGGAAGAAATGAGCAATGACCCAAAATGGGGATATCATCGGTTTACGAGCATTAAAACCTTATTTCTGAAACCCTATTTTTTGTACTACACAAAACCTTAACCTATTAACTTATTATCCCATAACCTAAATAAAGATGTTATTTTTACAAATTTTCTACTGAATTTTTGCCTAAACAGATCTTTATCCATCAAGGTTATTCGCCCACATAAATAAAAAAACTCTCTTTTACAATAAAAATCTCAAGAACACATCAAGAAATAGAAAAAGTTTTTCTTTCTTTCCCGTGCATGAAAAGGAAAAGTGATATACAAGGAAAAGAAAGGTTTAAGAACTTACACAAAGTCGATCGTGGGAATGAAGAGATCGTTGATTGGAAGATTGAAAGCAGGAACGATCCTATAGAACCAAATGATTAAAGGATGCGTTGTTTTTTTCGACTTGGAGAACATGGAAAGGTTTGGAGCTCTGGTTCGTGGTTCTTTTCTGAAAGTTGAGCGAGTAAAAGTGAAGATGGAGAAGATGAAAAAGGGTTTAAATAGGTGAAAATGTGGCATTTGGGAGGGAATTTGAGCACTTGAATCAAATTAAAACGTGATTTGATGGACCATGTTTGATCTTGAAAACTGGAGGCAAAAAAGGAGAATAGGAAAAGATGTGTGCATAAAGAGAGTACTCGAGTACTCTTGATAAAGATTCCCATGTTGACACGTGGTCACACTCGAGTGTGGTAGGTGGGCACATTTCCTGAAAGTGAAGTTCAAAAGTTTCCTTCTCATAGGATTCGAACCAACACTTTTGAGGGGGAAAATGTTACACCAAAATTTCAAGAATAAATAAATGGCCTTGAAATGTAGGCTTGTAAAATGTAAGCTCAGAATTAATAATTATTAACATTATACTTGTACAAATAAACATGAAGTTCCAAAGATCCATATCATTTTCACTCAAGTATGAGTTGCAGGCTGAAGGCAACAAGAGTCTCCTCTGAAAGATGAGTTTGATAGATCATTCAAGCAAGGAGGTAGTGACATCTGGAACGACAGGCTCGAAGCTACATATGATCTCAAAAGCACGTTGAAGCAGTGTTCAAGCTCAAAGACGCATTAAAGTAATACACGAAGACACTATTAGGAAATCCCTATAATCATGGGGATTTAATTCAAACCGTGTAATCAACCCTATTGTTTTGGGATATTTATCTACAATTAATGCAATTGATTGTATTTTAATGAACAAATTCCTATTTCAAATCAAATCAGATATATTGTAATATCCCTAAGATTAAGGAAGTATTCTCGAAACCGGGTCTATAAATAGCCTGGATGTAGTCATTTGTACTCATGCACTATTTTGTATTGAGAAATGCTCTGTGAAATTGCTCTCAAAGCTTTAATACAGACCTTAATAAAAGTGAGTCGTGGACGTAGGCAAATTTTTACTACTGATCAATGTAAAAATCTATGTTCTTCTTTTCCATCTAAATTATACATTTGTTTAATTGCTCTTGTTTTTAGTTAATGAAAAACATCGTCAAAAAATATGTCTGTGGTATTTTTTATTGATGACATTTTGGTGTCTTCCAAGAAACCCGAGGACCATGCTGAGCACTTATCAATTGTTTTACAGACTTTGAGGTATCATTAATTATATTCTAATAAAGAGAAATGTGAATTTTAGATGGCAAAGGTCAAATTCTTAGGGCATATAAGATCTCAAGAAGGCATTATTGTGGATCCTGCAAAGATAGACTCTATCTTGCAGTGGGAAAGATTGAAGAACGTTACTGAGGTTCAAAGTTATCTTGGGTTAGCAGGTTACTATCGTCACTTTGTGGAGAACTTTTCTTGAATCGCTATGCCTTTGACAAAGCTAACAAGAAATGATTTAAAGTTCGTTTGGGATGAAAGTTGTTAAGAATCTATCAGAGAACTAAAGAAAAGATTGACTACGATGCTTGTTCTCTCTGTACCTAATAATGATGAATTTTACGTGGTATTCACTTATGCTTCTGGTATTGGTTTAGGAGGAGTTCTCATGTAGAATGGCAAGGTTGTTGCCAATGCTTCATGCCAGTTGAAGCCACATGAGAAGAACTACTCCACACATGACTTGGAACCTACAACAATGATTTTTTCCTTAAAGATTTGAAGATGCTACTTATATGGGGCAAAGTTTGAATTATATTCTAATCATAAGAGATTAAATTATCTCTTTACTCAAAGAGATTTGAAATTGAGGCAAAGAAGATGGGTCGAGTATTTGAAAGATTATGACATAACTTTGCACTATCATCCTGGAAAAGAAAATGTGGTCGTTGATGCATTAAGTAGAAAACCTCATGGTACTTTGGCTTGTTTGGCTCTTGAGGATTGGAAAAGGACGATCACGGTGGGTGATTATAGTTTGCAGTACTATGAAGGAAAATACATTGATGTTATTTCTAACGTGGTCAATACACCAGTGCTACTTCAGCAAGTTAAGAAATGTCCGGCCAAGATTAGAAATTGAAACTTATCTGGAATCGAATCCGAAATGGTGAGCAGTTAGATGGATGGGCAGTAAATGTCAAAGGATTCTTATACCATAAGGGAAAATTTCTTGTTGCAAATATACTTGATCTTAGAGAGTCTATTATGATCCAGGCCCATAGATCTAAGTTTGTTGTACATTCTGGAAGTACAAAGATGTACCAACACTTGAAAAGACAATACTGGTGGGAAGGTATGAAGAGAGATGTGATTAGCTTTGTTGCTAAGTGTATGGTTTGTCAGCAGGTTAAAGCTGAGCACCAAAGACCTTCAGGTTTGCTTCAACCTTTGCCTATATCAGAATGAAAGTGGGACAAGATCACAATGAACCTTATGATTGGATTACAATTTATATCTGTAAAGCATGACACTGTCTGGGTGATTGTTGATCGTTTGACCAAATTTTCTCATTTTATTCCAATTAGGAAGGATTACAAGACTTCCAGACTAGCTCAACTTTATGTGGATATTATAGTTTGACTGCATGGGTTGCCTTCAAGCATTGTTTCTTATAGAGATCCTCAATCTACATCAAGGTTTTGGTGAGGATTACAAAAAGCTTTGGGGATTGAGCTTAACTTGAGCACTTCTCATTATCCTCAGATAGATGGATAGTCTGAGAGGACCATCCAAATGCTTCATTCTTGTATTTTGGATTTTGGAGGTAGTTGGGGAGAACACTTCTCTTTTGTAGAATTCACTTATAATAATAGGTACCAGGCCAGTATAGGCATGACTCCTTACGAGGCCTTATATGGGAGACCATGCAGATCACCCTTGTGTTGGGCAGAACCAGATGAGCATGTCACTATTGAACCTCAAATTATTGCTAGTACCATTGAGAAGATCAAAGAAATCCAAGAGAGACTTAATGTTGCTCAAAGTCATCAGAAAAGTTATGCCAATCACCACTGACGAAAAGTTGATTTTGAGGTTGGTGACAATGTCTTCTTGAAAGTTACTCCTATGCATGGTGTGATGATATTTAGAGTGAAGGGTAAGCTAGCCCCGGGGTATATTGGACCTTTTGAGGTTGTTGAGAGGGTTGGGGAGGTAGCTTATCGATTGAACTTACCAACACGGTTAGGGCATGTTCACAATGTATTCCATGTGTCGATGCTGAGGAAGTATACTCTAGACCTGTTGCACATCATTGAGTATGAGGCTATCCATCTTAAAGAAAATGTGACATATGAATAACAACCTATCAGAATCCTGGTGAGAGAGTTAAAGGGGTTAAGGAACAGAGAGATTTCAGTAGTCAAGGTCTTATGGTAGAATCATAGAGAAGACGAGGTCATTAAGGAGTTAGAGTCAGAGATATATGAGAAGTATCATCTTTTATTTAATTTTCAGCTTGAGGTTGTACTTTGAAAATTTCAGGATGAAATTTCTTTAAGGATGGAAGAATGTAAAATCTTAGATTTCAATAAATAAAATATTATTTTTTAAATAAGTGGTGGGACCCATTTCATAATTAACTAAAAATTTCCCCTATTCTTCTCCTTCTCTCTCCCTAACACCACTCGCTTTCTCTTCTCTGTCTTTTTCTTTCTTTACTTCTCTCTTTCTCTCTTTGGCAAGCCACAGTGAGTTCCAAACCCAACTACCGCTGGACCCCACTACTGCCACGCACCGGAGCTATGCCACTAGTGATCAACAATGACCTCACTCCTAAAGTTTGGTGGAAATTGGAGCAGGGACACACTCGTACGGACACGCTAAAGTTTTGCTATCAAAACTTTGAGGATATAAATAAGCCAACTCCGACCTCCATTTGACGAGTGGTTGGTACTGTTAGAATCAGCATCGTGAGAGGAAGATTGCTAACTAAACCATTTTAGTCAACTCCCTACTTTTCTCCAGCGATATTTTTGGATCTTCGCACCTTTAGAAGATTTTTCCAACAACACTGGGGGTCATTTGGGCAAATGGGTTGTACTTCTGTGATGTACTCATCGAGCAGATCGTTTTGATATATAGAAATTCAATTTTTGTCACTGTTGTCAGAACACCGCCACCGGCCACCGCGAACCACCACTGTGCGTGACTGAGGTGAGATTTGAAACTTTCTTTCAATGATATCATACTCTATGTCATTGGACTCGGTTTGAAGAGTACATTACGATGATGATCTTAAGAGGACAAATTGACTTTGAAGCTGGCTAAGCAACTTTAAACCTTGGAATTGGGGGCTTAGGAGGTCTCTTTGGACAGAGGGTAACGATCATAAGAAGGTAGGAACTCAACTTAGTTATTGGACTTGTTTTATACATATCGTATAGAATTATACATATTCAAATTTTGTGATTTATGAAATGTTTGAATAATTGAAAACTTAGTCTGCATGCTTTTCTGGACTGTTATGAGAGCACTGAATGCCAAATATATTTTTGTATACTTATCTATGCAGGTTATAATTTTTGGATTTTATTCACATGCAACCGTTATGCTTCCCAATTTTCTAAAATAAAGAGAATATGTTCTTTTGTTATTCAATTTTCCTAGATTTAGTTATACTGTTGAGATCCATATTTGTAAAGACCCGAAAATACAAGACCAAAAGCAATGCGGGAAATAATATTTTTAGTATAAACATGTCCCAAAAATTCACGTATTTTTTTAAAAAAAAAAAGAGAAAGTTGTGTGCGCACACTAAACAAGTTACTTCTATTCTTAAACTTTCAAAGTAAACATAAATAGTGTAAACATAACCAATAAAATAGTGTTAGCCCCAAAAAGACATTTTCTGAAAATATTCCCCAAGGTTGGGCCACATGTACACTCCTGGAAGCAAACTCTAGGGCTCACTGCTCTGCTTTGCCCTTGCACTTACCTACAACATGAAACAACTAGGTAAGCGAAAATGCTTAGTAATTTTAACCTTGCAGAATGAAATCATAAAAGCCAATAGGGGTAAATGACAAAGTAATTGATTGGAAATCAAACCACTTATAGAATTAGGGTCCTGGATAAATCTGGACCCTTAATAGACAATTCAAGAGTGCCAAAGCGTCCTAGCAAACTTATGGTTATGCCTGATAACCAGAAATAATCAAATCAACCCTGCACGCAGAAAATCCCAGAACAAGTATATATATATAGGAAAAAAATTCATAAAAAAATCCTAGAAGCCAAATTGGGAGTTTCCAATAGAGTCAGGGCGTTTGGGAGCCCCCTTAAAACAAACAATAGTGGAGCCCAACTCTCAGTACTAATCGCCCTGCCCTAAATCCCCAATCAGGGTAACCTTCATGTTATCTAGGGCATAAGTACTATCAAGAGTGTAACGATAGTTACACCGGCTCTTCGAGACTTCTAGGTGTTACCAATACGCTTAACCCATAGCCAGATGTCATAAACTTGAACTGGATAGAGGGCCACAGACTTGAACCAGACAGAGGGTCACACACTTGAACAGAACAGAGGGTCACAAACTTGAGCCGGACTAAAGGAATCTCATAGGCAGAAACTGTCTACACTTTGCTAACATATGCGGGGTACCTACCGTACAATCCAAGAAAAGGTCTAAGCACCCCCTAGTCATTGTCTCTAATTGAGCACCTTCCAAAAACTAGTGTAATATCCTATTTCTAGCAATAAATACACTAGTATGTCTCATGTTGTAGCCAGAGAAGTCAAAGGTTGACTTACTTGGATTCCTTTGCTCCGAGCGTAAATCCTTAAACCACAGCTACACACTCCTTTTAGCCAATATTGTAATTCATACATTATACTCAGATTAATTATGACAATTAAGTTATTACTAAACCATTCAGGCATTTTAGTCGTTACAGTTTAATAAGCAAGGGTATCATCGCCCTTACTTAGCTTAGCCTTCTAAGCGGCATTTAAAACTTTTGACAAAACTTCTCTTAACATGTCTAGTTATTTGAAAGTCATCTTTTTACAATATTTCCCGCTCTGTTCTCACTATCGATCCTTGCCAGAAAAAACTTAGTTTTGACATTTCAAAGTTAAGCGATTTTACCCTTCATTTGATTTTTACCAACCAAATCACATATTTTCTAATAAAATCACTTTAATTGTAAACTTTGGTAATTTATTTGAATTAAAATAATTAAGAAAAAATTACAATAAATTTTGATTAATTAAGAGAAATTGGAATAAAAAGTTGATTTTTATTTAAAAAAGATTATTTTAATTTAAGCCTTGGAAAAATTTGGGTTTTGGACCCTTTTTAAAATTTTCTTAAACCAAATAAATAAAACATTCATAAAATATTAGCTTCTCATATAGAGATTAATCTTAATTTATTTAGTGGGTTAAACCTACACTAATATTTACTATAACTATAACACATTCCTGTATGAATTCTTCAGGTTGTTGTGTGTGTATTTCTTCATCAAGATTACCATGAAGAAATGTTGTGTTCACATAGTGTTGATCCAATTCTAAATTCAAAATTTCAGTGATAGCCAATATAATTCTTATAGAAGTGTGTTTGAAAATAGGAGAAAACACTTCATGATAGTCTATCCCTTCAACTTGAGAAAAGCCTTTCGCCACCGACCTTGCCTTGAATCGAGGTAACTCAGGTCCCTCAATCCCTGGTTTTCTCTGGTAACCCCATTTGCACCCTCTTACTCTTTTGTTCTTAGGTTTATCCACCAGAATCCATGTCTCATTCTTGGATAAAGGCTCCATCTCTTCTTTCATAGCATTATTCCATTGACTCCATTTAGCACAATTTTTGGCTTCCTTGTAGCAAATAGGCTCATGTAGCTCTAGCAAATCAGCTACACTAAGGGAAAAAGCAGTAATATTAGCATGTTTAAATCTTTAAGGAGGTTTTATCTCTGTCCTTGCTCTATCTCTAGCGAAGAGATAATCTGAAGCTTGAGTATCTCTGTCATTAGCTTTAGTGCCATCTGCATCACTTCTAGATGCATCTCCAAGTTCATTCTCCTGAACTCCACCTTGATTCCCATTCTGTGATGTATCTCTTAATTCAATCTGCATAGTATCTTTCTTCTCAACTTGTTTAGAGCTGGCTTGATCACTAAATTTTATGTTAGTTTTATAAAAGCAGTGCTCATTAAATATAACATCACAACTGATAATGCATTTTTCACATCTATTAACCAAAGTTTATAACCCTTGACACAACTTGGATAACCAAGAAATACAACTTTTATATACCTAGGATTCAACTTCCCTTGACTAATATTAACATAACCTATACAACCAAAAGGTTTCAGGTGATTGTAACTTGGTTCATAACCAGACCAAACATGTTCAGGAACCTTACAATCTAATGCAAATGAATGCGACCTATTAATGAGGTAGCAAGCAGTAGTAGCATCCTCTACCCAAAATGTTTTTGGCAAACCTGAATCAACTAGCATGCATCTAACCTTATTCATGATTGTTTTGTTCATTCTCTCAGCAAGACCATTTTGCTGAGGGGTGTTCCTAACCGTATGGTGCCTAACAATGTCATTTTTTCAGTGCAATAAGAATCAAACTCAACATTACAGAATTCCAAACCATTGTCAGTTCTAAGTTTCTTAACTTTCTTCATGGTTTGATTTTCTACCATAATTTCTACTCTCTAAACCTTTCAAAAGCCTCACCCCTAGTTCGAAGAAAATAGATCCACACTTTCCTAGACTAGTCATCAATAATAGAAAGGACATATTGAGATTTACCTAGAGATAATGGAACTTGGGATGAACCCCATAAATCTTAATCAATATATTCCAATAATCGTTTGGTTTTATGAGTTGAACTTGCAAATTTCAACCTATGAGCTTTTCCTACAACACAAGTTTCACAAAACTATAAGTCTGAAATATCTTTAGAGTTCAAGAAAACTTGCTTACCAAGTTCTACCATTCCCTTGTGACTCATGTGTCCAAGTCATTTGTGCCATAATTCTGTGGTATTAGGTTTTGTAGTTGAAACTCTAGTAGACCTAGTTATGGTCTCACCTTGCAGTATGTAAAGTCCTTGTCATAGCTCACCTCTGATAAACACCATTGTACCTTTCAATATTCTCAAGACTCCACCTTCAGCTTTGTAGCTGTAGCTTTTGTAATCTAAAATACCAAGAGACAACAAATTCCATTTTAGATCAGGCATAAATCTAACATTAGAAAGTACCTTTATGGTCCCATCTCTCAATTTGATCTTGATAGACCCAATTCCTTGAATTCTGCATGTGTTGTTATTTCCCATGAACACTTGCCCTGTAATTTCTTCATTTAAATCTAAGAGCCAATCTTTTCTTGGTGACATGTGAAATGTACACCCATAATCCATAACCCATTCATCCTTAGGATCACTGGTTGACACAGTGAGAACATCAACATCCATAGATCCATCTGTGACATGAGCTTCATCTATGTTGTCTTGCTTTTGTCCTTCATTCCTTCTCTGTGGACAGTTTCATCTGAAGTGACCTTCATGGTTACAAGTCAAGTAGGTTCTCCTTGGTTTTGACTTGAATCTTGATCTCCCTTTGCTCTTTCCATTTCTATGGTTGTTGCCATCTTTTCTTTCAAGTCTTCCTCTCACATTTAGACCTTCGACTTGAGATCTTGACACCTTAACATTAACTTTCAAATCTAATTCCTTTGAATATGCAGCACCAATCACTTCTTGCAATTACAATGTATCTTTACCATACTTCAAAGGGTCCCTCAGATTATCGTAGGCCTTCGAAAGTGAGTTCAATAGAAAGATTGCTTGGTTCTCTTCTTCAATCTTTACATCAATTGACTAAAAATCTAAAACTAACTTGGTGAAGTCGTTTATATTATCATCAATAGACTTTGATTCCTCCGCATTGAACCCATAGAAGCTTTGTTTGAGATAGATACGATTTGGTAATGCCTTGGTCATGTACATCTATTCTAACTTATTCCACATATCGTGAGTTGTTTCTTCTTTAATTACTTTCCTCAAAACTTGATCATTGAAACTCAGAATGATTGTGTTTGTTGCCTTTTTCAGTACCTCTGCCTTATTTTCTAGCTTAGGCATCTTACTTTCTTCTTGCAAGGCTTCTTCACATCCAAGATTACCCATATGAGCCATCATCTTTGCACACCATAGACTGAAATCATTCTTGCCATCAAATTTCTCCACCTCAAACTTGGAAGTCGACGTATTGAAGAGAATTTCTCATGGCCAGTGAACAAATTCTCAATTGTGGAAGTACTTTGAAATTCTTGAACGTTCTTGAAGAAATCAATGCAGCCACTCTAACTTTGGCTTCAGATACCAGTTGTTGGGGATTAGGACCTGTACAACACAGGCAATACAGTGCACAAAGAACAATAACAAAGAAGAACAAGTAATAAAGATTATTAATCAAACACAAAGTAATCAAAAGTAAAACACAAAAGAATGAACACCAAGGAATACATGGTTCAGATACAGCTAGTGTAGTTAATCCTACATCCAAGCCTAGGCAGCAATGCCTAAGTCAAATCCACTATATCAGAAAAGATTACACCCTCCAAGCTCTCAAGATTACAACAACACTCATTCAACTTCTCTTGAAGCACTCTCACACTTGAGTATGACAATACAATTCTTACTCTCAGCGAAAACTCTCAAACTTTGAATAGCACTAGGTTGATCAGGCCTAAAACTATATACAAGGATGAGATACAAGAACTAAAGAGCCTAGCAGAAACTAACAGCAACTAACAACAATCTGTTATTCTGTTACGAACTACTGATGTCCACGCAGATGCAACTAGAGTCTACGTAGTTGCAACTGAAACTGCAAATTACTTTGAGTTGTCATTTGAGTAATCTTTTGATTGGTTGAGGAAAGAAGTCACAATCTTCACAGTACTTGTAATGTAGATGGAATCCACAATGGATGCATTACTAATATGTTCCAGAGCTAAAAAAGTTTGGAAAATTACACCTTAATTTCTCTTCTTTTCTCTCAGGACATATGCATGTATTCTAATCTTCAAAGATATTATTTTTTGTGCTTGGAATCAGTTTCCAGTACATCAATTTGAAGTTTTCTTAACTTTGCTCCTGGTTGTTTGGAATATTAGAAATGATGTTTTACATAATAAAAAACATAATACAGGTTTTGTCCTCAGGATATTTTTGGTTAGGTATCTAATTACATTGAGGATTATAATAAAAGGGCTCACAACAAGTGTTCAAGAGTACGTTCTGAGATCTAATGCGTCATGGATTCCACCAGCTGAAAGGGACCCTAGAGTTCTTTGACCTATTGCTTCTGCTGTTGCTGCTTTGGAATAGGGCAATGGTCATGTACGTAATTGCAGGTTTATGTTCCCTAGTCTTAGCCAAGTAGGGAGTGATGGAGGCTAAAGCTTTACAATCGACAATCACTTGGGCTCATTCAATTCAGTTTCCAATAACTTGTTGTATTGTGGATAAAATTTTAAATGGTGTTAATGATCAATTTTTTCTTTTGTCTGATCATATTCTTAGACATGTTTGTGTGCGTGTGGTTTGCCTTTTTATTTCCCGGGACTTGTTGTTAAGTACACACTTTGGCTCATAGTTAGCTAAAAAGGCTCTAAGGCTAGAAAGTGTTATATTATCTTAAAAAATATAATGTTAGATTAAGTAATGTAACAAAATGTGATTTGTCACACCTTCTAACATATTATTGAGAGTTAAAAATTGGACACATGTGTGTGCTCAAAAGTAACATATTTTGGAGTTACAAATTTTTAACTCCCAAATATTACACGATAATGTGTAGATTGAGAGTTATAAATTTTGAGTTTGAATTTCACAAAGTTATAAGTGATATGGCTATTTGAGACATGATTTTAACTCCCATAATGTGTTTGGATGTTACAAAGTCAGGTGGGAAGAGGATAAAACTGTTTGGAAATGCAAAAGCTGAGTTTTGTTGAAATTGGAGTTGTGGCCACAACCACTGATTATCCCTGGTCGCGGCCTAGGGGATAGAGGCCAATGCCCGCGTCTAGGAACATCTTTGGCTGCGGCCAGGGACATTAACAACCAACTCAAACTTCTTTTTTCCATCTTGAACAGTTCTAACAACTCATTTAACTCCCGAAACTCTTTTTTAATTCCATAAACATCCAATTAAACATTGGTAACAGCCATGGGGGTTGGTAGAATTTGAAATTCAAAGGGTGTCTCAAAACTCTATAAATAGGAGCATATTACTCACTTGTAAGACACGTCATTTTTTAAGCACAAAGCACTTGGCTGGAAAATACACCATAGAGGCTTGATAATTCCAATAAGTTATTTCCTTGAGAGATCCCATAGTGCATAGAGAATTGGGGAAATAAGAGTTTGGACAAAGGTCTTGAACCTTGTTCAAGTTGGTGATCTCTACTACTCTACACTTTGTTTGTGTGAGAGTTTGTGTTCATTCTTCTGTTCTTCTTGTTCTTATTTACTTTTATTATTATTGTTTTGAGTTTATGATTTTCCTCTTCTACATATTTCTATTTACTTGTATTTTGTGCAATTGAGTTGTAACAATACTTTTATCAAATACCTTGTCTACTGTAATCTTGCTTAGAGTTGTATTTTGTTTTTCCATATTTCCATTGAATATTATATTATCTAACATTCAAAAGCTTATTCTTTCTTTTTCAATGGAAGGAGAAACCATAGAAATCTTATGAAAAAAATTGTAAGATAAGGTAATGTTCTTTTTTTTTTTTCTTAGAAGATCTAATGACTTTCATATAGTGATAGAAATGAGAAGAATAATTATTTTACAAATGAGGTTCATTGTTTTCTAATCTCCTTTGCTTTTGCAAATAGAGTGGTTAGATTAGAAGATATTTAAACATCTTGAATTTTATTAATATATATGTGTGATGAGTTACCATTTAGTGGATAAAAAGTTATTTGGGAATTTTAATTTTCCCACTAAAATAGATGAGCATCTCATTTTATGAGAAAAATGAACCTAAAGGGATTACAAATTTTGGAAGTATCTTGCTATTGCAAGAAAAAATGGTTCAAGGTGGATCCAAAATTTTGAGATAACATATTTTCCAATAGACTTGTTGTCTAGAGTGTGGTCAAATGAAAATATTTGAGAAGTATTTAGTGGCAATAATACTTAAATATTTAATGTCTCAATGAAGATACATTACAAAATTGGAGAAGCTTTAAACCAAAAATAGTGAATGAATTGATGAGAATTTTGTTCATTTTGCTTAAAGATAATGAAATGGTGATATGATTAATTTAATCTCAATGAGGAAACATTTTTAATTGTAAAACTAATTTTAAAGTATAAGAAATCAAAGTATTTAAATAAATCAATGAGGGTTTATTTTCTTTGATTTAAGTAATTTTTACATCTTCAAATTGATCTTAGTGATGAAAATCAATGGATGTCAATGTGGTGTTTTCAAAAGAATCTCAAAGAGACTACTAAAAAATGCACAAAAGTTGTTTACGTAATTTTGAGTTTATTTAGACTACTAAAAGTGAAAATTAGTGATTATTTTCTTGGGAAATTTTCACATGGTATTTGTGTTCACATATTTCATTTTGTGAAATATAAAGAAAACAAACCCAGTGAAGGTTACTTTCAAAGAAGTGTGTCTTGTTTTTGCAAGTAAATGAGTCAAAATAAACTAACATTGAGGTTTTGTTTATTTTGATCTATTGTGAGCTTGACATGTGGCTTGAGTACTCATGATGAACTTTGAGAATTATAAGTCTAGATTTATCTTGGATGATAAAGGACTTAATAGAAATAAAGAGATTTCTATTTTAAAGTGATATTTTATTATCACTATGTGAGAAATGTGGGGGTGATGCTCCAAAGTTAATCAATTTAATTTGTTGATAATGATATATTAATTTGGTCATCCTCTCAAATAGGTGATTTGAAATTCCACATTCTAAATTACGTTTGCTATATATGTATAGAATGAATAAATCTAGACATGTTTGATGTATAAATTTCTTGTTTGTGAGATATTTTGTTCAGGAAGGAATCAATTTAAAATATAAAGAGAATTTTAGAAACAAAGAGGTTTCTAGAAATAATATTCAAGAAAAAGTTTATCTTGAATATTGAAATATAAAATAATGAGGGTGTTGATTATGGTCAGAGTCAATATTTTATTGGTGTAACTATTTTAATCAAACTATAGCTAGCAACAAGGTTAGAATAAAATAACGAGAGAATGATTAAGTATGCAAAAATGAGAAAAGAAATGACTCAAATAGAATCATTTATACATCTCAAGGGATGAGACTTAGACTCCCAAAAGATATTCAAAGTTGATGGTAACATATCTTAATGCTAGTAACCAAACTAGTATTAGGTTCAATAGGTAATAACAAGTCAATCAAGTGAATAGTAGTAGAACTCAAAATTTTGTCCCATCTGAGATATGAGTACTAGTGTGTTACCAAAGATAAGGGTTAAAACCGAAAGGTTTTTTTAATAGAACTCAATCTTTAAAAGATAAGTATTTTAGGGTAACAAAATATTGTAAGAGTTCTACCTATATAGACCTAGGGGTGGTACCGCCCCTCATGAGAATTGGGAGTCATTCTCAAGAAAAGTCTATGAAGGGAATGTGCACATGGCCATTAACGGTGCAAAAGCGAGACATTGAGGTCTCAAGTGAACATAGCAAAGGTGTGTGTATTATCACCGGTTTGTTATCAAGGAATAACGGTTCAATGTTTCGGCATCCAAAATTTCAACAAATTTTGTGATAATTACACTAAGGTCAAATTCAAGTAAAAAGACATTATACTTTATGCACCAATGCAAAGGTTTCCATAGAGAGTAATAATTTAATCAAGTGGGGGAGTATTGTATTTGAATATAATGTTTGAGAGATTAATTCGTGTTGCAAAAGGTGATTATTTAATCTAAGTGGGGGAATGTTATATTATCTTAAATAATATAATGTTAGATTAAATAATATGACAAAATGTGATTTGTCACATCTTGTAAAATATTATTGAGAGTTACAAATTGGACACATGTGTGTGCTCAAAAGTAACATATTTTGGAGTTACAAAATCAGTTACAAATTTTTATGTCCCAAATATTAGCCAATAATGCATAGATTGAGAGTTACACATTTCGAGTTTGAATTTCACAAAGCCATAAGTGATATGGTTGTTGGAGACATGGTTTTAACTCCCATATTGTGTTTGGAGATTACAAAGTAATGTGAGAAGAGGATAGAACCGTTTGGAAATGCAAAAGTAGAGTTTTGCTGAAATTGGAGTTGTGTCCGCAGCAACTGATTATCCTTGGCCACAGCCTGGGTGACAGAGGTCAGTTGTCACGGTCTCTGACTGCGACCAGGGACACTCACAGCCAACTCCAACTTCTTTTTTCCATCTTGAATGGTTCTAACTCCTCATGTAACTCCCAAAACTCATTTTTAATTCCATAAACTTCCAATTAAACATTGGTAACAACCATGGGGGTTGTTGAAATTTGAAATTCAAAGGGTGTCTCAAAACTCTATAAATATGAGCCTATTGCTCACTTGTAAGACACACCATTTTCTATCCACAAAACACTTGGTTGGAAAATACATCATAGAGGCTTTTTAATTCCAGAGAGTTATTTCCTTGAGAGATATCTTAGTGCTTAGAGAGTAGGGGGAAATAAGCTTTTGGACAAAGGTCTTGAACCTTGTTCAAGTTGGTGATCTCCACTACTTTGCATTTTGGTTGTGTGAGAGTTTGTGTTCATTATTTTGTTCTTCTTGTACTTATTTACTTGAATTGTAATTGTTTTGAATTTGTGATCTTCCTCTTCTACATCTTTCTATTTACATGTATTTTGAGCAATTAAGTTGTAACATTAATTTTATCAAATACCTTGTCTATTGTAATCTTGCTCAGAGTTGTATTTTGTTTTTCCATATTTTCATTGAATATATATACTCTTTAACACAAAGTCAACTAGTTCCACTTGCTCTAAATTTTTAACTTCATCTTTTCCTTGATTTTTATAAAAAAAATGTGGTTTAAGTTTCTCTTTGACATCAACACTAATAAAAAAAACTAGGATTTTTAATTTTTACCTCAGTTTTTTTATGGCTAGTGCGCCATAATAAACATACACAGCTTAAGTAATTCTTCTTCTTTTTTCTATCTTCATATACTTCAATAATAATCGAAATCATCTGAAATTGGTAGGAGTTTTTTATTCCCTTTCATAAAATAGCAATTGGTTTGCTAACTATCCTATTTCAAATGTATAACACAATTGTCAATAAAAAACCCCAAAATACTAAATTGGAGCAATTTATATGACAAATAAGTAAGACGATCATAATTTTAATTTGTTTTGGATTTTTTAACCCAAAATTTAATAGGGTGATGTGGCATTTAAAGAGGACACGTGGCAGTAAACGACATCAAATTCTGAGAGCTGGTCAAGATAAGGTAGCTGCTCAAGTAGGCTTCATCAACATGAAGGCAACCCACCAAGTTTGTTGCTCGAAGGGAAGGAACTTGGTACCTTCTTATGGAGCTGCTTGAAGAGAATCCTGCTTGAAGAAGAAGTTGTTTAACCCAATTTTTACTTGATGATGTGGCTTCTACGAAAGAGACACATGGCGTCATACCACATTAAATTCAGAGAGCTGGTCAGAAGGAGTAGCTGATCGAGAAGGCTATGTCCGAATATAAAAGATAGTATAGAAAATATCCAGTAACCTACTCAATGATAGAGTAGGCTAGTACCATCCCATAAAGCTGCTCGGAGTACAAGACCTGGTAATTAAGCAGGATAATTTAACCCAAAGATCCGGGTTTCATGAGACACCATCAAATATCCCAAGATATTTAAGTAACTTATATTTAAATTATATTATTCCTATATTATTTGAATGTGTAACTGAATGTACTGATCCCACACCTACATGTGTAGGGCCTAGATTTTCTTGTAAGGACCCATAGCCCACTAAGACTCTTTATAAATAAGGAGTTCATTCAATCATTAAGACTAAGTGAAAATTATGAGAGGAAAAGCTATAGATTTCTTTTGTAAGCACTTTACGTACAAAACCCTTCGAATTGTGTTCTATTGTAAGCTTAAGAAACTTAATTGAACCCTGTTTCTCATTGATCTCGAGTGTGACACTTCTTTGATACATACAAGTGCAAGTGGACGTAGGTCATTTCCAACTCTTGGGGTCAAACCACTACAAAATCTTTTGTGTTGTTTTCTTGATTTCAGTTCGTTATAGTTGTTCTATATTGTTTAAATTGACTCAGTTTCGTTGACCAAAATGCTGGTCAACATTTTAGTTTTTTCGTTGAGAGAGGAACAAAAGATATTATTCTATTAAATCCATATGAAGTAATGGCTATCACAACTAGAAGCCAAAGTCAAGAGCCACAAGGGAGAAACCCTAACATTGCCCATCCTGACCACCCCTCGAGTAGTCATATCCCTCCTTTGTGCTCTGCTCATCCATTTCATCCTCCTGGAAACCTGCCTCCACCAGCTACATTATGGCATGATGAGCCCCATGTGGACTTAGGAGAAGAGCTGCACCCCGGCCTTGAACAACTGAAAGGGGTCGTGGGGTAGATGCAAGAGCAATTAATTTCCTTGCATGAAAGCCAGGCAACTGTTCAAGAGGCTATATATGAAGCCCTCAACAAACAACGACAAGATTTTCAAGCCTGGATGGATCAGAGACAACGAAACCTTGAATATCGCCAAGAAGAAGTTGAACATCGTAATGTTGAGGCAGCAAGGTTGCTTGAGGCCATCTTGTCACAGAATCAAGCATCAAGATCCTGGCGAGTGGATTCTCAGCCTGAGATCATTGGTCAGGCAAATCCTGAAACCTAGCGACCAATTAGTCAAGCCCCAGAGCCTACCCACCAATCATGGTCTCGTGACCAAGTGGTCCCCCTTAGACTTACTTGGAGTCATCACTCCTATTAGGGAGTTCATCCAAGGGTGCAGCGACCGCTCCATCAAGATGAACAGGTGCTTCCTAATAGGGAGCATGGTTGTGCCAGACAAGTGATTGGAATAGGAAGATCTACTAATGAGTACACTGGGCAAGCAACCTCAAGTGGTGGGCAACCTCCAAATTCTAAAGCTAGTCCTCAGTACCGACAACCAATGAATTAGAGACCCACTAGCTAGAATCAAGGCCAGCCAATCACTTTGCTGGACACAACTGTGGTCATAATCGTAGAAGAAACAAAAGGAGAAATGACCAAGAGGCTAGCAGTAGTTATCAAAAAAACTTACAGAGATGGTTATGATGGTGATGAAGGGGAGAGTCGGTACTACCAATCCCGTGACCATCAATAGTATAATGACTACTGACAGGACGAAAATCGAAGAAGACGGGTTGTTCCGCCAAGGCCACCTGGGCCTCAAGATATTCCACCTAGGGGGAATGTGCAGTCTGAAGGACCATTTGTCCTATCAAGGCGGCAAGAGCCAGCGAACTGTCCTGTGAGACCACCTCTGGGTCCTCCTCGAGAAGATAGTCAAAATGCTTGGGGGCGACCAAGAGGGGGAAGTGTCTTTAATAGACTAGGAAATAGAGAGCCTAACCTCTGCGATGTCCTTAATCAACTTAGGGAAGACAATGCGTCTAATGTTGTTGGACACGTTGCACTAGTAATCTTGCATGCACCACAAGCAGGGGCTACTGCAATCCTAGTTGCAGCACCAGGTGTTGTGCCACTAGTTGCTCCTCCAATCCAGGCGCAATTGGATGCCCTTACTCAAATTGTACAAGATCTAACAGCCCAAAATTCACATACATCGTATCAATGCTTTAATAGTACCACCCAAGTTCAAGATGCTAACTTGGAAGATGTATACTGGAAGGGAAGATACCATCGCACATGTTCACAATTTTGAAATACAAACGGGCCTCCAAGGGGTTAGAGGCGATGTTGGTTGTAGGATCTTTCCTGCTACTTTATACGATTCTACTCAAAAATGGTTCTTCAAACTGGAGCCAGGAACCATTACATCCTGGGATACATTTGTGAGGATCTTTTACTCACAATTATTTGCTTCTCATATCCCACCTGCTGAACTCAACGACCTTGTTTTCATTAAGCGAGGACCGAATGAGCCTCTAAAGGACTATGTGCAAAGGTTCATGAAAGAGGCTGCCCGATCAAAGACGGTCAGCGACAATGGAAAGTTGATTGCCATTATGGATGGAATCCAAGTAAAGGGTCCCCTATGGACTCACTTAAGGACGAAAATTGTCTACTCAACAGGGGAGTTCTTAGATCGACCAAACAAGTTCCAGCCAAAGATAATGGAGCTACAAACCAAAACCAAAACTAGACAACCAATGGTAATGGTAATGGAAATATTAATGGATAAAGAAGGGGAAAATGAAACAACAACTCGAACGGTGGAAGTAATAAAGACAACAAAAGTCCCAAAACCAATGATAGGCCACAATAGTACAATCCTCATTTTACCACTTACTTTACGCTCTTAAGATCACAAGCAGAAGTCTTTCAAGCTACACAAGCTAAGGTACCTTATAGGAAGTCTAATCCCATAAGGAAAGACATAAGTAAGAGAGACACAAACAAGTTTTGTCGTTTTCATAACGAATACAGACATGACACCAACGAGTGTAACCAGCTTAAGGAAGAAATTGAATTTCTCATCTACCAAAACCATTAGGCCATGAGAAGGTATGTTCAACGTCCTGTTGATCAAACCCAAGTGGTTGCGCCCAATACAGATACACCAACTCAACCATTACAGCTAGCTCCCATAGCTGGTCGGCTAGACATGATATGCGAAGGACCACACTTGGCAGGCGAAAGTAGAAAAGCCTTAGAGCGCTATGCTTGGACACTTCGCCATGGACTGGTGAATGAAGAACTGGCAGTCGAGGAGCTTATTCCCAAAATCGCTCTCTATGAATGTAAGCCAATGACATTCACATAGGATGACGACAGACGTGAGATTCCCGCATAATGACCCCTTGGTAATTGAGGCCCAGAATGCCAACATGATTGTGGCATGGATGATGATAGATCATGGTTCCTCAGTAAACATTTTGTTAAAAACAACCCTTGAAAGAATGAAGTTGTTTGTTTGAGACCTAGAACCGTGCACGCAAACTTTTTATTGTTTTACTAGAGAAGGATGACTCTAGCAGGAACAATCAAGTTTTTAATAACAATGGGAACTGCACTTACAAACAGCATGGTTATGGCAACATTTGTTCTGGTTGATATTCCCTCGGCCTTAATGCCCTCTTAGGAAGATCGATATTGATCGAATTTCGAGCCATAACATCCGTGTTTCATCTCATGATGAAGTTTCCTACCAATGCCAAAATCAGGTGTGCAAAAAGAAACTAGAGAGAGGCTTGCGAATGTTATAATTCTTCCATTACAACTGCTAAGAAAGGCTTGGTCACGACCAGCATGATATTTGCTGGATTAGCGATGAGCAAGCCAACAATAGAAATGGGAATGAGCAGCATCGTGCAGCAAGGTAATGCCTCCGCAGAAAAAGGTGAGCAGCTCTAAATAGGGATTTACCCAAAGCGAATGAGAAGATATTGTTCCTCGCTTTGGGGACTTTGATACTGGGGTAAGACCAATTGAAGACTTAGAGGAAGTCCCACTTGACTAGAACAATCCAACAAAGACAGTCAAGATTGGAAGAAATTTAGCAAAGGAAGTCAAGTTTGAACTTGTAAACTTCCTAAGGAATAATCAAGACGTGTTTGCTTGGTCGCACAAGGATGGTCGGCATAAGCCCCACAGTTATCAACCATGCTCTAAATATAGACTGTTTACCGAGTTTTTCGGAAACGAATACGAACAGAATAGTAAAAAGATAAGAACTGTAGAAGTGCAGAAATGTAAATAAACAAACAGGTTTTTACGTGGTTCAGGCGTTAACGAGCCCTAGTCCACGAGTCGATGTTATTATACTTGTAGAGAATTACAGTTAAACAGCTGGTGTACAAGAACCTCACAACCTCACAGTGTTTCTCTCGAGTTCTCTTGGAGAAGATCCAGCTAGAGAGATTTCAGCAGAGTTCATGCTATGTAATTTGTTGGCCGTCCCCTCTATCGTAAAATGAGGGGGTCTTTATAGCTAGGGTTTTTTATTAGGGTTTTACTCTGTCTCCCTGAGTCTTAATTACACCAGCCATAAATAGGGGATACAATTACTCTAGTAGCATGGCTACAAGGCTCTATGTGGGTATAATTACATGAAAGTATGGGAGTTGCCAAAAGGCAGCCGTCTTTTCCAGGCGGTCAGCGGAACAGTAGGCGAAAAGGCACCTTTAGGCGTGCTGGGATGTGTGCGGCCTTGACCTGTCAGGCGTGTCAGGCGGGATCCTGTGTCAGGTGAGTATCATTCCAACTATGCCTCCTCCGTGACTCGGCCACTTGGTCTTATTCCGTGCGAAGCACGGAATCGTATCCGCGAAGGTAACCTGTAGAGTTTCTCCTGGAAGGACCTTCCCCGAGGGATATCCCTTCGGGAGTCCGGGAGAACTGACGAGCTTCCGGGTCGCGGTTGCTTGAAGGAGTGTGCTTGACACTAAACGGGAGAAGCGAAGCCTTTCTGTCCATCCGCGAGCCCGGGTCACCCTCCGGGGAAGACTTTGATAATTCTGCTTCCCGAAGGCTACCCATCTAAACGCTATCCGGAAATCTGGATAACATTTACCCCCCAAGGTCACGGAACTTGAGAGGTCCAGGAGCTTGTACAGTCCTCCGGGTATTCTGATCCCTAGATTAGACGAGGGGTCACCTCCTGTGTTCCTGGAAGGGTTCCTTTTTTCCCGTCTGAGTGTTAGTATGAAAAAAGAAGGAAATTTCTTCTGTTTGAACTCAAGTACTCAAGTATGGCGAGGGCCACGCGTCATGCAGGGAATGGTTCTGCGACCGAGACGTGTGCGTGAGGCGATTGGCTGAGTTCGCGTGCATCAGGCGTCTGAGTAGTGATTTGACGGTATTTAATGGTACGCTGGGCCCGAGACGGTACAATGATGGGAAATAAATACTTTATTCCCATCCAAGGAGTCATAAATAGGACCGGCCCTTTACCCCCAGCCGTCGGATCTGATGCATGCGGTATGGGAAGATCGGGACCGTCCATTTGTAGAATTCGAAACGACTTCGTTCCTGCTATAAAAACGAGGGAACGAACCCTTCTTCCTCTTTACGCTTTCAAATTCTCAAGATTTCAGATTTTCAGATTCCCAAATCTTCGAACTCTCAAGCTTTCAAGCTTCCTTTCCTGCGAATTCGCCACTTCTTTTGGTAAGGAATCCTGAAACTTTTCTTTCGACTTGACCGTAGGTTTGTTCGCCGAAGCTCTAAGTCTAAATCGTTGCCTTGTCTTTGCAGCCTTTACTTCTCGTGTTCGCGCGGTGCAGTGACCCGGTTACTCCCTCAATCTTCAAATACCCGAATACCAGTAAGTATTTTTACTTTGATTTTTCCTTCTAAACCTCAGATTGTTGGTAGTTGTTAGGGTTGAGTTCTCTGCCGGTGTCATCTTTATGCATGCGTGAATAGGGCTTTGATAGGCATGTGACTGATGTGAGTCAATAAGTAATCTCTTTGCATGCTTTGACGATTTGCGTTTGGAAAGTCGTTCCTCGTCTTTCTTGTGCTGTTCTGGTTTGCTGTTTTAGGGCATAAGCGTGAGCGCCTTTAGGGTGTCTTCCTCTGGAAAAACACTTCTCTTGGCGGGCTTAGGCTCGGAGTTTGAGTTTGGTTCCTTGCTTTCCTTCGGGTGGCATGGTGCCAACCCCTCGGCAAGCTCGGTGGGAGCCTCTCCAAGTAGTTTTCGGGGAGGGTCTCCCCGACGTCTTTGATACCGTTAGGGTATGACAAGGGTGCTGACTGCTTAGAGTGTTTTCTTCTTTGTTTCTTTTGTTCAATGACGAACACCTCAAAGGAACAAATCATCACTGCGGTAGAGGCTGAATCTGCCCAGGAGCAAGGTTCCCCTGTCGCTGGCGCAAAGAGGAAAGGAAAAACTAAAGTGGTCGCGGCTAGCCCACCGACTATCAACAGTTCAATCTGGGAGATGGACCAGAAGCCGAACCTGTTCAGGAACTACGGCATGCTGGAGCTGTACTCCTCAGAGGCAGGCCTGAAGAACATCCCAGGCCTGATGTGGCACCGTCTGTCGGTGCTGGGTGAGTCTGCTAGTCAGAGTCACGAGGGTTTTGGTGCCTGGAGCTGGGCACACATAGTGTGTGGGGCGCATTTGCCCCTAAGAAGTTATTTTGCCAATTTCTGTGTGAAGGCGGGGATTGCCCCCTTCCAGTTGATTCCCCCTAGCTACAAGCTCCTAGCGGGGTGGTACATCTTTTGCAAGTCCCGGGACCTGGAGGCCCCTACCCCGGAGGAGGTGCTATACTTCTATGGGCTGAAGTCTCAACCCATGAGAGGTCATCCAGACAAGGTGGGGTTTTACAGGCTGGAGAGGTACCCGGACGTGATGTGTCCCACCTGTCATACCGCGAGGGTTCCAGATCTCCGGGAGTACTGGTTCCTGACGACTGGCTTCCCATTGAAGAGGGTGCCAGCCCTATCTTTGGACTTCAAAGTCCCTGGTAAGTGCTCCTTCCTCTCCTTTTTAACTTTGTTTCTTTACGTTTGGTTTGCCTTTCGGGAGGATCTCTAACACTCGTATTTGGATTTTGCAGAAGTCATCCCGCGGACACCTCGCTGTGCGGAGATGATAAGGAGGTCAAAATTCTACGAGGGGCTCTCGGAGGAAGAGCTGAAGGTGGAAGGACTTGTGACCACCGAATCTTTGAGGGAGTATGGGCTACTCGCCTCTTTCCAAAATATTGAGCCAGTGAGTGGCAGGGGGCAAAGTCAGGTGTCAGCTGACATCCGGGAGCAGATTGCCCTGGAGCTGTCCAAGGTGATCTGCCAAGCGGCCCGGGACGAGAATAATTTATCTCCTAGTTGGGCGGAGAGGTTCCCCGACCCCCAGCCGGAAGAAGAAGAGATCAAGGCTCGCCACACCGCAGCTTACCCCAATGAAGGGACTCCGGGAGCTGGTACCTCCGGGAGAGGTAAGACTAGTTTTCGATTGATCCACACTCCCAGCCTGTCTGAGGTTTCCCGGACTTCTCAAGCGGGGTTCGATCCCCGCTTCCTTAGGCTAGATCCGCGTAGGATACCCTTTGACAGATATTGCGATAGGGTAGATGAGCTCCTCGAGTGTTTGAGTGACGGTAGTCTGCCAGAAGGTGTCATCATGGTTGACCCTTCTTCCCTCAACATGTCATTCCCGGACTTCAAGGAGTACGGGAGCTTCCTGGAGCAGGAAGCAGTGTTTTGTTTTGCTCGGGGAAGGCCATCCACGTTTCTCGTGCATGGTCGTCCCTTTCAGACTTTTCCCTTTTTTCGTTTCTTGTTCCCTGCTAGGGGACTTGTTTGTGCTGTTATGTTGTTGCTTGTTTTGTTTTCTGCTTATCTTTTTTCACATTGCTTGCTGGTTGGTTAACCTTGCTTCGCACATTTCTTGCAGAACATCCTGAAGCAAAGATGTTGGGGAGAGCTACCTCTCTTATCAAGAAGGCCGCCACCAGCCAAGACCCGTCCAAGGGGAAAAGACGAAAGGCCGGAGCTGGTAGGGGAGGTAAAGCTGCCGCACCCAAGAAGACAAGTGGCGAGGCGCAAGGGTCTCCGGTGGTGGAGAGGTCAATCGTGCCCGTGGTGGAGAAGCCTCCTGTCAAGGGGCCTTCCGAGAACATGGTGGTCTCGAGCAGTAGCAGCGATGGGGAAGGTCTTGTGTTCCCCGCGAAGAGGGCCGGGGTGAGCAAGCGCTCCGGAGGAGAGGCTGAGGGCGCCAAGAAGAAATGCCTTAGACACTCTCCTCCTGGAGGTGATGGAGACCTCCGGGCTACGCGCAGTCCCCACCAGATTACCCCCAACCAGCAGTAAACACAACTCCAACAGCAAAAGCAAAAGCAACAACAACCACAAAGACAATCAACACCACCACAGTAGCAGAAAAAGCAACAGCAATATCAGCAACAACCATAAAGCGGGGCAGTAGTGTCTTCACTACCGTCTCCAATACCCCGTCTACTTCCTCCTTCAGTCCAAAGGGAGTCCACCCTTTCGGGGTCTCCTTCTTCTTCTTCTCTTCCACTTTCTCAACAAACAAGCCTTCCTCGGCCTGGCCTGAAGTTCCCCTTTCCTCAGAAACCAACCCGTTTCCCCGCTGCCCTCCTGGAGGGTGTAAGACGGGCTGATAATTTTTTGAAGAGGCGGTTGGAGGCCGAGAAGGCTGTTACTCAGGGAAGGGCAGACAACTTGTCTGCCGTGAAGAGAGATGAGCTGGCCGAGGGGGTGAGATCCCTTCACCCGGCTGGAGCGGTTTTGGATGGCCCAGCCTTGGAGAAGAGGCTGGTGCCTAGGCTCGGACGTTCATTGGCGCCGTTTGGAGCGGAGATGATGGAGGACATGGCCCTGAGCTTGTGCGAACTCAATTCTGAGAAATGGGCCATCAGTAGCAGTAAGGACCCGCTGTTGCTGACACATGCCGTAAAGCAGCAACTTTCGGGGGTAAGCTGTCAGTTGTTGTGTTCCGGGATCAATTGTCTTAGTACATTTGGTTCGGCTTAACTCATTCTGTTGTCTTTCCTCGCAGGCCTCTCTCATCGCGGAACGCTCGTTCCGGGAGGTGGGTGCAGTTCTGGTTCAGTTGGAGGAGAGCCAGGTGGCTTGCCAGGCCTTGGAGGCGGAGAAGCAGAAACTGACCCAACAGGTCGAGAGCATAAAGGGGGAGGCTGTGGAGGAGGTTAACCAGGCCCGGCGTAAGGCTGAAGAAGAGGCGGACAAGAAATATCTTGCCAAATACCGAGAGTACCGGGCCAGCGCAGAGAATGAGTTCAAGCAGCGGTCGGACGACTTGAAGGCCGAAAACTCCAAGCTCCGGGAAGAGCTATCCCAAGCCAGGGAGGAGAAAGATACCTTGGAAGCCCGCTTACAATCGAAAAATGATCTCCTCCTTAAGCGGCAAGAGGAATATGCCACTCTTCAGAATAGGCTGCACAAGGAGGAGCAAGATCATAAGAGGAGCAAGGATTTCGCGTCTATGCAGGAGTTGGGGCTTGCTGAGAAGGATAAACAGATTGGAGCCTTGCAATTCACCGTCAAGGGACATGTGACCGAGAAGCAATCCTTGCTGGATCACAATAAGGTGCAGCGCAAGGAGATTGATTCCCTTAAGGGAGAGCGGGATGCATCCAAGGCCGAGCTGGAAAAGCTGAGGGCTCAATTGGCTGTCGCGGAGGCAAAGCTGGCGACCTCTGAGGCGGAGCGCTTGAAGGAGAAGGAAGATGTCGAGGTGGTGCTGAATAGAACGATTAATCTATCCCACGTGGTCCTCATGCACCAACTTTGGAAAATAAACTCGGAGGTAATAGGCTACCTGGGAGAGGACGCCGCCGCCATGAGGGAAAAGATACAGGTGTGGGATCAAAGCCCAGAAGCGTACGTCCAGACTTATGACGTTGACGAGCCTGCTGGAGCCCCTGAGGCAGAAGATCCCATAGAGGCAGGGACCTCTGGACCTGCCAGTGATGAAGTTCCACCTTCCAATGAGCCGACTCCGCCAGCCCCGGTTGAAACCGCTGATCTCGAGGCCCCGGACGTGGATGCCGCTGCCACCCCCAGCGCTTGAAGGGGCCATATCTTTAATTATTTTTTTATTTATTTTTCTTTATTTTCCTTTGGGGCGAAGCTCCTTGTATTTGTTTTTTTTATTGCGGGAACATTGCAGATGCCCGGTCCGCAAGACCTTCATTATAATAATTGTAGAATTCTTCACTCCTTTTCTGCTGAGTTCCTTGTTTAATTTTTCGCTTAGAGTAGATACTTTTATACGATAGAAACTGCCGTATGGGGCGCACGAGGCTTTGGTTCCGACGGCCAGAACCTATGCACTTCTAACTTGAAGCTCCAATGGCTTATGTCTTTTCCCACGTAGTTTCTAGGTTGCGGAGGATTCTTGGTTCCAATGGACAGACTCCCTCTTTCATCGTACTCAGCCTTCCTAAGGTAAATAGCCAATCTCGGGACTTGTAGTTATACCGTTCGCGGGGATGGCTAGGGTGATCCGTTCCATCTCTCCATTGCGATCTTTACAAAGCTTACGAGGCAAACACTTAATACGTTTCCGCGGGATGGTGCCGGAACGGGAGTTCTTTTGGTGAGCGTCGCTAGACTTAGGGCTAGACCTTTGCGAATCAAAACTAACTGTCGTCGCGGAACCCACGGTGGCCGACTTCAGGGACTTGGCATGAAGCCTTGCGAGGCAAGGTTCGTTGCGGTCGGGGAAATCGTCACACCTACCATGTGCGATTCTGGAGCAGGGGCTTTGCAAAGCAAGGCCTGCTGTAATTGGGGGATCGATTATAACTGCTTCTAGGGTTGAAGCTTGCGAAGCGAAGCTTGTAGTGGTCGAGGGACTCGCCATGCGTTATTTTTTGAGATTCGGAGCTGAAGCCTGCGCAGCAAAGCTTACAGCGGTCGCGGATCTTGCCATCTTTCGCCTTGCAGGACCCGGAGCTGGAGCTTGCGAAGCAAAGCTTACAGCGGTCGCGGATCTTTCCATGCTTTACTTTATGAGACCGGGAGCTGAAGCTTGCGAAGCAAAGCTTACAGCGGTCGCGGATCTTGCCACCTTTCGCCTTGCAGGACCCGGAGCTGGAGCTTGCGAAGCAAAGCTCACAGTGGTCGCGGAATATCCTGCGAAGGGCTTGTCAGGAAGTTGGGGGTGTTTCGGCGTAGCTCTCTGAGTGCGCCCCAACCCCCGGTCCTGTTCATCGCTAGGCTACACAGGAGATCATTTTCATGATGCATAATGGCAGATATTTTCATGGAAATTTTCACATAACCACATAATGCACACATGACACGTAATGCAAATATGTTCATGGCACAAATCAACCTAAGCTTAACAATTTAAAATTTTCAAACACAATGCTAGCACATAAGTGGTGTTCTCTGTATGTTTTGTTCAAGGGGCGTATGGCTATATGCCTTAGCCATGTATACCCCCCCAAGTGAGCGTGGGGTCCGGACGTCTCCGGACCGCGTGGTCACTTGTTAAAACGCAGCTTGGAACAAAGGGGTAAAAAATGCAATAAAAGCGGAGTGAATCTCTCCGTGTTTCATTAAGTTAGCCTGTGAGGCATGTGTTTTACAGCTAGGAGGATTGTCTCCATATTTTACATTTTTGCTACGTCCACCAAGGACTTTCGACTAGATAGTCCGGGGCCTACTGATTGTAACGGCGGAGGTGCTCCGCGTTCCAGGCGCGCGGGACTTTAGATCCATCGAGTCTCTTCAAGTGATACGTGCCATGGCCCACTTTTTCTTGGATTGCATAGGGGCCTTCCCAGTTGGGTCCGAGGACTCCCATTCCCGGATCCTGCGTAGCAGGAAATACTCTCCGTAGGACAAGGTCCCCAACTTCGAATGTACGGCTCTTGACTCTTGTGTTGAAGTGTCGGGCTATCTTGCCTTGGTACATTTTGAGTTGGACCTGTGACTGCTCTCGGAGTTCTTCGATCATGTCCAGGGACTCCTGGAGAAGGGCATGGTTCCGGGTAGGGTCGTAGGTGTCCTGCCTGTGAGAGGGGATCATAGTTTCTACTGGGATGACGGCCTCACAACCGAAGGTCATGGAATAAGGTGTGTGCCCCGTCGAAGTCCTCTCTGTTGTGCGATAGGCCCAAAGTACTCGCGGAAGCTCTTCTGGCCAGTAAGCCTTGCATGCTTGGAGTTTTTTCTTCAACGTGGTCTTTAAGATTTTTTTTACTGCTTCCACTTGCCCATTAGCTTAAGGTCTGGCGACTGCGGAAAAGCTTTTGATGATTCCATGCGAAGCACAGAAGTCCATGAAATGTTCACTATCAAATTGCTTCCCGTTGTCGGACACAATTTTTCGTGGAAGCCCAAGACGACACACTATATTCCTGATGACAAAGTCCAGTGCTTTCTTAGACGTGACCTTGTTCATAGGTTCAGCTTCAGCCCATTTGGTGAAGTAGTCTACTGCGACTATGGCATACTTCACTCCACCCCTTCCAGTTGGAAGGGAACCTACTAGGTCAATGCCCCAAACGGCGAACGGCCAGTGGCTGGTCATTAAGGTAATTTCTGTAGGCGGCGCTCGCGGAACCTTGGCGTACCTCTGGCACTGCTCACATTTTCTGACATAATCCACACAATCCTTCTTCATGGTGGGCCAGAAGTATCCTTGTCGAAGGATCTTTTTGGAGAGGCTCAGCCCGGAGGTGTGGTCGCCACAGAAGCCTCCGTGAACCTCATGGATGATGGCGCTGATTTCGGTTCCGGCAACACACCTAAGGAAGGGTATGGACAACCCCCTGCGGTAAAGCTTTCCATCCATAACCACGTATCGGGGAGCTTGATACTGGAGCTTTCTTGCGTCAGCTTTATCAGTGGGGAGCTCTCCGGTGGTGAGAAATCTGAGGATGGGTCCTATCCAGGAATGGGAATGGTCGATGATGGCATTTACCCTCTGTGTCTCGGTACTAGGTGCTTCTAAGTGCCCGATGGGCACTAGGCCATATTGTTCAATCTCCGGGTCTGTTGCAAGCTTGGCCAGCGTGTCCGCGAGTGAGTTCTGGTCCCGGGGGACCTGGCGGATTTGGTAGCCTTTGAAATGCTGCAGGAGGCCGCGGGAGAGAGACACGTAGGCAGCCATTTTTTCGCCTTTCGTCTGGCATTCCCCGGATATTTGGTTTACCACAAGTAGGGAGTCGCTGTATACCTCGATTTTTTGGGCTCCGACTTCTCTGGCCAGTTGCAATCCAGCTAGCATGGCTTCGTGTTCTGCCTCGTTGTTGGATGCTGGGAACGCGAAACAGATGGCGCTCTGGAGCTGATGTCCTTGGGGAGATATTAGGATGACCCCTGCTCCAGCTCCTTTTTCATTTGAGGCTCCGTCTACATAGACCTTCCATGTGGGAAGTTCCGGGACAGGATCTTCTGGGAGGTCATTCATTCCTGAGCATTCCACAATAAAGTCCGCGAGAGCTTGTCCTTTTATGGAAATACGTGGCTGGTAGTGGATGTCAAACTGGCTCAGTTCCATGGCCCATTTAAGTAATCTGCCAGAAGACTCGGGCTTCTGCAAGACTTGTCGGAGAGGGTGGTTGGTGAGTACTCTGATGGTGTGCGCCTGGAAATAGGGCCTTAGCTTCCTCGAAGTGATTAGCAAGCAGAGGGAGAGTTTCTCGATCATTGAATATCTGGACTCGGCGTCCAGTAACCTCTTGCTCACGTAATACACAGGGAGCTGGATACGGCCGTCTTCCCGGACGAGAGCGGCACTCACGGCGTGCTTTGTCACAGCTAAGTACAAGAACAACGCCTCTCCTTCGACAGGTTTGGACAGAATGGGAGCTCGGGTTAGATGTTCCTTGAGGTGTTGGAAGGCTGCTTCGCATTCGGGGGTCCACTCGAACCTCTTGTTTCCCCGCAACACATTGAAGAAGGGGACACATTTGTCAGTGGCCTTAGATACGAAGCGGCTGAGAGCCGCTATCCTTCCGGTAATGCTTTGGACATCCTTATGCTTCCGGGGAGAAGGCATGTCTATGAACGCCTTAATTTTCTCAGGGTTGGCCTCCACTCCGCGGGAGCTGACAATGAAACTGAGGAACTTCCCAGATGAGACCCCGAAAGTACATTTCTTCGGATTCAGTTTCATTCCATACTTTTGGATCACGGCGAAAGCCTCCTCAAGGTCGTCACTGTGGTCCCCGGAGGTCTTGGATTTTACCAACATGTCGTCTACGTACACCTCCATGTTCCTCCCCAGCTGGTCCTTGAACATCTTGTTTACTAGACGCTGGTATGTCGCCCCAGCATTCTTCAAACCGAAAGGCATGACCACGTAACAGTAGACACCCTTGTCCGTGAGGAAGCTGGTGTGTTCCTGGTCGGTGACATGCATCTTGATCTGGTTGTATCCAGAGTATGCATCCATGAAGGATAAGAGTTCATACCCGGAAGTAGCGTCTACCATCTGATCGATTCGCGGAAGAGGGAAACAGTCTTTCGGGCAGGCTTTGTTTAGGTCCGTGAAGTCAATACACATTCTCCAGGACCCATTGGGTTTCGGGACCAGAACCGGGTTGGCCAACCACACGGGATAATGTGACTCCTGGAGAAAGCCTATGGACATCAGCTTGTCCACTTCAGTTTTGACTGCTTCGACCCTCACTGGGTCTAACGGCCTCCTCTTTTGGCGAACCGGAGTTGCAGATGGGTCTATGTTGAGTGCGTGGCACGCAACATTAGGATTAATCCCCGTCATATCAGAGTGGCACCATGCCAGGATATCCTGATTATTCTTCACAGTGGCCACGATCTTTTCTCGAATGGCCGATGGAAGGTTTTTCCCCACCTGAATGACTTTGGTGGGATCTTCCGAGTTGAGGATCACCTCTTCGACTTCCTCCATCGGCTCTATCGTTCTCTCAACACCCACTCTAGGGTCGAGTTCGTCAACGCATGCTCCTTGGGCACCCCCAGTTTCTGGTGAATCCTCCGCCAAAGGAGCGGCAGCAACCGTCTCCTAGACCGTGCAGACGGATCGGACGGAGACGTTATAACAGCTTCGTGCGCTTCGTTGGTCTCCCCGGAGGGTGCCAATACGCCCGTCGTCGCATGGAAACTTCAAGCATAAGTGGCGTATCGAGGTTATGGCCCCATAATCGATTAGGACCGGTCGGCCTAGGATGGCATTATACGCCGTGGGGCAGTCGACCACCACGAATGTGCAGTGCTTGAAGGCACAAGCGTCGCTTTCTCCTCTGAGGGTGACTGGAAGTTGAATTTTGCCTAATGGCATGAGTGCATCCCCATTGAACCCCTGAAGCTGGATGGGGCATGGGGTCAGGTCTGTCTCGGTTAATCCGATCGCGTGGAAGGCAGCTTTGAAGAGGATGTTTACGGAGCTTCCATTATCGACTAGGATCCGTGACACCTTCTTATTGGCGATCTGAGCTTCCACAACGAGGGGATCGTTGTGGGGGAAGTGCACATGTCGGGCGTCATCTTCCGTGAAGGTGATGGGAAGATCCATCATTCGGGGACGCTGAGCAGGTGACTGAACCAAGGCGCACATCTCTCCGGTGTGTTCTAACTCCCTCAAGTACCTTTTCTGGGAGTTGCGGGTGCTTCCGGCAAGGTGTGGTCCTCCGGAAATGGTGGCTACGTGTCCGTCAATGGGTGGCGGAGCAAGGCCGGGTGGATATGGGTTGCCGGGTCCTGGAGCCAACAAGGCAATGGGTGCCGGAGAGGTCGGAGCAGGAAGCGCTGGGAACTGAGACCCAGGAGTTTGGGGGTGACCGGCTCTAGGAGGGCTAGCGGTCCCCCTCTGTCCTGGAGAGTACGCAGCTCCGTGAACTACTCCTTGTCCGAGATAGATTACAGGTATCCTCACCCATTGACCGAGGTGTCCCGCTCTTGCCAAGGACTCGATCTCATCCTTTAGCTGAAGGCATTCGTTTGTGGTGTGCCCCACGTCTCCGTGGAACTCACACCTCTTATTGGAGTCTCGCGGACGTCTTCCTCCGTGAGACACTTTCGGGGGCTTCCTGTAGTTGACCATATTACAGGTTGCCCGATAGACATTCTCTCGTGAGTCTATCAAACTGGTGTACTCCGTGAACTTGGGCTCATAGTCCTTCCGGGGTTTCTTTGAATGGTCTCCCCGGTTGGAGTTTCTTCCGCCTCATTTATTCCGCGATTGGCTCAGATTTCGTTCTGGGCCTTCCGCTTGCAGCTGCGACGGGCCAGGAGCGATACTACATCCGGTTTGTACAGCTCCGTACACAGAGAAATGGGTTTGACTCGGCGTCTGAGCAGACGCGGAAGGCCCATACACGCTTGGAGTGAACTGGGCTCCTGGAAGCGTGAGGGCTGGTGCGGGAGCTTGCGAAGCAAAGCTCGGCACAGTCACGGAAGGCGTCGGAGCTGGGGGAACTCCAAAGGCCTGTTGGTAGGCATCCTCAAGGTTGATGATTCCCTGAGCTTTTGACATGAATTCGGACAGAGTTTCTGCCCGTCTCCTTTGCATTTCCCCCCACAGCAGGGAGCCGACGGTAAGCCCCGATTGAAGGGCGATCAGCTTCATATCATTGCTGACCTTGGTCTTAGCAGCAGCTTCCATCATTCTTTGAATGAAAGCTTTGAGGTTCTCATTGGGTAGCTGCTTGATGTTGGTTAAGGAACCAACCTCCATGTCGTGGTCCCGGGCAGCAATGAACTGCCTCCTGAATGCGGACTGTAGCTCCTTCCAACTGTGGATTGATCCGGGAGCTAATATTTTCCACCAGTCCTCCGCGGACTTGGTAAGGGTGAGTGAGAAGCACATGCATTTGGCATCCTCACTAACGCGCGCCACTTGCATCATCTTGTTGTATTTAGCTAGATGGGTGCGCGGGTCTGTCCTCCCCTCATATAATTCTATCTGAGGCATTTTGAAGTTCTCCGGGAGGGGAGTTTCCGCGATCCTCCGAATACATGGTTCCGGGTCTTCCTCCTCAGAGTCTGACAGGGCCCCACTTTGCTTCCGGACCAGCTTGGTCAAGGCAGCGATCTGTTCCTCGAGCCTCTTTGTATCGCTCTCCGGGAGGTCACGTCCCCGGAGCTTGTCGTTGAGATGATTTCGCAGGTCATCTCCGCGAGGCCGGGCCTTTTCTCCTTTGGCCTTTTCATACTTGGCCTCCAACCTTCTTCTTAGGTCCACAGTGGACCAGCTATCTTCGGAGTGCGTGTCCGCAGCCCGACCGTCCTGGTTAACGGAATCACTGGGGCGGTTGTTCCTTCCCCTAGGCCTGGGTGCCTTAGCACCGGGCCCTTTAGGCACAGAGTGCCCCCTTGGGGCTGAAGGACGTCTGGGCTTAGGAGCGCCAGAGACCTTCTGCGCGCGGGGGGGGGGGGGGGGGGGGGAGTCGGCCTGGTGATTCACGCCTTTAGGAGGTGCAGGGGCGTTAGTGCGCACAGGCTCCCCAACTTTTTCTTTGCCCTTGTTAGGGGCGGCTTTGGATGGTCCAGCAGCGGCTGGATCCGGCATGGTGGCATCAGCACCACCTAAAACAGAGGCGTCCTCGTCCGAGTCGCCTAGATCTCCGAACTTGCTTTGGAGGCGCTCCATCATGCGTTGCATTTTTTCGGAGACGCGCTCCTGCTCAGCAAGCTTGGCCTTAGCGACCACCAGTTCTTCGGCTACTTGGACCAGTTCTGGATCCTTCTCGTAGTAGTAGCCGTCTTTGTAGTAATCGTCTCGGACATACTCTTCTTCGCTTTCTAAGTATGTCGTATCTTCAGTACTGACCCGATCCTGGCGGGATGTCGGGTCTTCACCTTGGTAGTCCGAGGGTTCGTTTTGTACCGCATCTTCCATCATAGTATCGGGGTTGACCCTAGCATTTTTGTCAACCGCGGATTTTCTCGTAGTCACCATCTTTTCAGTACGGAGCGAATACAAAAAACGTACACAGAAAAAGAGTTGACTAACAACTCCCTACAGCTCTCAATGAAAGCACCAAAATGTTTACCGAGTTTTTCGGAAACGAATACGAACAGAATAGTAAAAAGATAAGAACTGTAGAAGTGCAGAAATGTAAATAAACAAACAGGTTTTTACGTGGTTCAGGCGTTAACGAGCCCTAGTCCACGAGTCGATGTTATTATACTTGTAGAGAATTACAGTCAAACAGCTGGTGTACAAGAACCTCACAACCTCACAGTGTTTCTCTCGGGTTCTCTTGGAGAAGATCCAGCTAGAGAGATTTCAGCAGAGTTCTTGCTATGTAATTTTTTGGCCGTCCCCTCTATCGTAAAATGAGGGGGTCTTTATAGCTAGGGTTTTTGATTAGGGTTTTACTCTGTCTCCCTGAGTCTTAATTACACCAGCCATAAATAGGGGATACAATTACTCTAGTAGCATGGCTACAAGGCTCTATGTGGGTATAATTACATGAAAGTATGGGAGTTGCCAAAAGGCAGCCGTCTTTTCCAGGCGGTCAGCGGAACAGTAGGCGAAAAGGCACCTTTAGGCGTGCTGGGATGTGTGCAGCCTTGACCTGTCAGGCGTGTCAGGCGGGATCCTGTGTCAGGTGAGTATCATTCCAACTATGCCTCCTCCGTGACTCGACCACTTGGTCTTATTCCGTGCGAAGCACGGAATCGTATCCGCGAAGGTAACCTGTAGAGTTTCTCCTAGAAGGACCTTCCCCGAGGGATATCCCTTCGGGAGTCCGGGAGAACTGACGAGCTTCCGGGTCGCGGTTGCTTGAAGGAGTGTGCTTGACACTAAACGGGAGAAGCGAAGCCTTTCTTTCCATCCGCGAGCCCGGGTCACCCTCCAGGGAAGACTTTGATAATTCTGCTTCCCGAAGGCTACCCATCTAAACGCTATCCGGAAATCTGGATAACATAGACAGAGACAACTTTATGCCTGTACAACAGAAAAAGAGGTTGCTCAATAAAGAGATGTCAAAGGCCTTGAAAGAAGAGGTCCAAAGGCTAAAAGAAAATGGATTTATAAGATAGGCTTTTTGTACACCCTAAATACCCGCACACTTTGGCGAGCTAGAGAAGGGCCTAATTCGATCTGCCACATGTCAACCGTCAATCCGGAGCTGTTTATTACAGGCCTCTATCTAGCCAGCCCAAGCTCGCTAGAGATTTAGCTGCTACTTGGAGCCATCGTGTCAGAAATATGAGTGTCACGAGCTAGCGCCGCATTAAGCTTGTGATGCGGCAGAGATCTGGCACCCGAATCCTTGTAAAGTCAACCACACAATATAAACGTGCGTATATCAGACATCACATGTCTGTTCTATTCCTAATTTCTCGGATGCGCAGTATAAACGTTCGTGTTCGGACATCCCGCATCTGATTTGGGCCATGCGGCCCATTACCCATCCTTACCTATTGATTAGACCTCACTTCACTGTAAGGTTTAGGAATTAATAATCATAAGTGTCACAGAGATGACGTGAAGGATAAAGAGATCACGGGATGACCCCATTGCCAACCCAGATATCATATTCCTATAAATACCGAGACCCTGGGTAGTGCAAGGGGTTGGCATATTTTTGTAAAGAAGCACTTTGTAAGAAATAGTCAAGAGATATCAATAATATCGACTGGTGGACTAGAGGGATTTTAACCTTCGAACCACCTTAAAAAAGGAGTGACCATCTTTCTATTGCTATTAGTTTTCCAAGTCTAGATTACAATTCTTTTCATATTACGGTTTACTAATTTGCACTAATCCATCCTTCTTATTCGTATAATTATCTGTTGGCAAAAAATCACGTCAACAGTTTGGTGCTTTCGTTGAGAGTGTTTAGATTAGTGCTATCACAAAAACTTGATCATGGTGGTTATTCGGTCGAGGCATGGTAACGAGGCGGATCAACATGATGCGGATCAACATGATGGGCATGAGGCCCACCATGCCGCCATATCCAACAAACCAAACCCCAAGGTCCAGCAGTGATCAGGAAAGCAGTCGATGGGCCAGGACGACACCAGGAGTTCGACGCCCCGACTGCCAAATCCGATCTCGGGTTACCTGACGGTGATAGAAATGGACAACATACAGTTGAGGAGTCAACTATCCCGAGCAAGTAAGAAAATTGAGGAAGTCTTGGCCCTGACTACCCCCTCTTGCAACCGACGTTAACGTCGGAAAGAGGCAAAGCGAGACTCGCAAGTCCCGCAGGGATAGTCGACCCAGACCTTGTCGATCGGTCAGAACCTCAACCCTGAGTTCTGCGCCGATGTCACACAATAACCAGGAAGCTATGTTTGAGGAGTTTCCTAGGGCCAATCAGTAATTTAGCCGATCAGTCAGAACCTTAACTCCTAGTTCGGCTCCACCATCGAACGTGCCCAGAAGGGTTCATGGCAGCTCGTTTAGACAACCTACTCAGACCAGCCCTCCCGTGCCGCGGTCAGACCGCCGGGCGCAGGAAGCTGGAGATGGCAGGGTAGAACGACCGCAAGATAGTTTGATCTACCTGGACGGGACTAGGATCGCTTCGCCAGTTAGGCATCCCCTGTCACTGATAAGATACCCATCCCCTCCCCATCCAGTTCGAGACATTCTAGTGCATGGGAGCAGCAGAAGGAATCCTCCTCCTACCGGTCCTTCCCATCGTCCACGAGCACGCGGGGAGGTCCTGGATCCTCACCCCCGGCAGCAGGCTCCAAGATTTTCCAACCGGAGCCACTAGACCGAGAGCCATAGAAGTGGAAGATCCAGTGGAGACCTGCGTAATCATTTAAGTTTGGCGTAAAGGCCTCGGACCGCCTCGAGGGCCAACCTTCGAGATCGCCTCAACTCGCAGAGGGGGGATCCGACCAGAAATGATAGTCATGCTTACCGAGAGGATGGTCTTTCTGAAGTACATGGCAGTGGGAATGTCCTGCCAAACCAAGCTCAAGCTTGGAGGGACAATAACCCGCCTAACGTGTACAATGGAACTGGGGCTGTTAAGGACCAGACCCTAGAATAGTTAGCTCAGATGGAGGAGCTAATGAAGAACTCTTGTCAGAAAAGGACAAGGACGGGTATGACTTGGGGGACGAGCTTGCTTTTTGCCCCCAGCATAGCGGCCACGACGTATCCGCTAGGTTTCCAGATGCCCCGTCTATCCAAATTCGATGGAGACGAGGACCCGTCGGATCACCTGGGTATGTTCAATACCCTGATGATGGCCCATAATATCAGCCCCGAGCTGAGATGCTTGATTTTCCCTTCCACCTTAATTAGGCTAGCTAGACAGTGATTCAAGCAGGGTCAAAAGCAGTCCATGAGCTCGTGGAAGAATTTTTCTGCCGATTTCAAGAGGGCATTCTGAGCTTCTCAAGCTTCCTGCGTCAAAGCTAACACCCTGGCAAACGTGAAGCAACATCCCGGGGAACCTTTAAAAGCTTATTTGAGCAGGTTTGCGAACGTCGCAGCTTGAGCCAGAGACGCGAACGATAGTTCCAATCTTATGGCTTTGAGGACTGGAATCCTCGTTGGAGGCGGGTTGTGGAAAGAAATCTAGAGAAGAGGTGTCGGCACCATTGATGAATTCCTGAACAAGGCACCGGAACGGATAAACCTAGAAGAGGCGCGAGCATCGGTCGCAGGAACCAGCCAAACCCTTGATCAGCCTGTTGGAGCGGAAATGGATGCGGTGAAAACGACTCAAACCGTTGTCCAGAATAACCAACGGGGGGGGGGGGGGGGAGGCAAGAGAAAGGGGAGCGGCGAGGGCGGCCAGCACGGCCCAAAGAAGAACATACCCGCAGAAAAGTTTAAGCCAATCTACGCGGCTTATACCGAGCTCATGAACACTAGGGAACACAATTTTCCTAGCAAATTATGCCCGCCTCCCCTGGAAAAAACCAGAGCCTTTGAAACATCAGAAGGCCAAGAGGGACCCTTCCAAGTTCTGTCAATTCCACAACGACATTGGCCACAACACTGACGATTGTAGGAACTTGTAGGATGAGATCGAGACACTCATCAGAGCTTGACCTTTGGCTCAGTATGCACAGAATCGGGTTCCTACTAGTCAGCCAGCCCCAGAAGCTCCGATAAATCAACCCAGGGCCCGGGTAAATCAGGATACCCCTCCTCCTATAATAGGAGGATCGATAACCACCATCTTCAGAGGCCCTCATCTGGCAGTCACAAGCAGAGGTGCCCAGAAGAGGTATGTCAATGAGCTGAAGTCTCATAACGAAGTTGAATTTATTCCGGAGCAGCATCTACCCAAACAACGGCGATTGGAGAGGCAACCAATCAGTTTTACCGAAGAGGAAACCAGTCATGTCCAGTTTCCACATAACGATCCTCTTGTGATAACTGCACAACTCGCCAATCAGAGAGTTAGAAGGATGCTGGTTGATAATGGGAGTTCGGTGAACCAGCTGTTCTGGCCCATGCTAGAAAATAGGGGGTTGTCTGTAGCTGAACTGAAGGCCACCTCCATGATGCTTTATGGTTTTCTGGAGAAGGGTCGGCAGCGATAGAAACGATCGAGTTAGTATTGACCTTGGGAGAGGGACCCTGAACTGTCTCAAAGCTCCTCGAGTTTGTGGTTATCATCTGTCCCACCGCATACGACGCAATTCTGGGCTGGCCTACGTTGATGGCATTTGAAGCCATAACTTCTATTGGCCATCTCGCAGTCAAATTCCCTTCCTCTACGGGGATATGTACGGTCTAAGGTGATTAGCTCGCCGCCAGGGAATGTTATAGCACTTCCATGAAGGGAAAATTACAACCCGGGCAGCAGACGATGACCATCTAGGGCGGAAGCGAGGAATCTCAGGAAGTAAGATCTATTCCTGGGATAGAAAAACCTCAGGAAGCCGATGGCGTAGGTATCACTTTAAGTGATGATATCGACCCAAGGATAGGCGAAGATAGATCCGAGCTCCAGGCCATCGAAGAGCTCGAAGAGGAGAACATCGATCCTAGAGACCCTTCGAGGGTGGTTAGGCTTGGGAAAAACCTTTGTAATGAGAGAAAGGCAGAGCTGCTAAAATTTCTACAAGAAAATCTAAACATGTTCGCCTGGTCTCATGAAGACATGATAGGGATCAGCCCAAGCGTCATCATGCATACCCTCAACTTGGACAAAAACGTGTCTGCGAAGTCCCAGAAACAAAGGGGCTTGGACACGACCCGAGCTGAGGCCCTAGAAGAGGAAGTAGCTCGACTTTTAAAGTGCGGCTTTATTTGCGAGGAAAAATAACCGATCTGGGTCGCCAATCCTGTTTTGGTCCCGAAGCCCAACGGGAAGTGGCAGACCTGCATCGACTTTTCTGATCTGAATAAAGCATGCCCCAAAGATTGCTTCCCCTTGCCGAGAATTGACCAATTGGTGGATGCCACTGCGGGGCACGAGCTCATGTCCTTCATGGATGCATACTCGGACTATAACCAGATCGCCATGAACCCTGCGGACCAAGAACATACTATCTTCATGACCCCAACCAACGTTTATTATTACAAGGTCATGCCCTTCAAGCTGAAGAATGCGGGAGCTACAAATCAGAGATTGGTCAACAGAATGTTCGCTAATCAAATCGGGAAAAACATGGAAGTATATGTTGATGACATGTTGGTCAAGTAAAAAATAGCCGATAACCATGTTCCCGGCCTGAAAGAATGTTTTGAGATCCTAAGGAAATATGGTATGAGGCTGAATCCCCAAAAATGTACCTTCGGGGTTGCGTCAGGAAAAATTCTGGGTTTCATAGTCAACACCTGAGAAATAGAGGCGAATCCCGATAAAATCATATCGTTACTCGAAATGTCATCACCCCAGTCATGAAAGGACGTCCAAATTCTAACGGGAAGGGTGGCAGCCCTAAATCGGTTCATTTCCAAATCAACCGACAAATGTCTGCCATTCTATAACCTGCTTCGGGGAAATAAAAAGTTCGAGTGGACCGATGAGTGCAAGCATGCTTTCCTCGACCTAAAATCACATTTAGCTGAGCCACTCGTGTTGTCTAAACCAACAGCAGGAGAGCCTCTTTTTCTTTACCTAGCTGTCACGGAAGATGCGGCTAGCGCCGTGCTGGTCCGGGAAGAGGAGTGGTCTCAGAAGCCAGTCTATTACATTAGCAAAAGGCTCCTCGGAGCCGAATCTCGATATCCATCGATGGAAAACCTCATCACGGCCTCTAGAAAGCTCAGGTCGTATTTCCAGTCCCATTCAATCCACGTCATAACCAATCAACCTTTTAAGGCAGGTATTGCAGAAACCTGAGGCATCGGGACGTCTTTTGAAGTGGGCCACAGAGCTCAGCCAATTCGAGATACTATACATAACGCAAACTACAATCAAAAGCCAAGCTCTAGCTAATTTCGTGGCAGAGTGCACTGGATTCCAAGAGGAACCGATGGAAGAACTGGTGCAGGTCTTGTGGAAAGTCTTTATGGATGGCTCATCTAATGAGAACAGGTCCGGGGCTAGAATCATTTTGATCTCCCCAGAGGGACACCGTTTCCACTTCGTGTTACGATTCGGATTCGAAGCATCCAACAACGAAGTTGAATACAAAGCTTTGTTGGCTAGGATAAGGGTGGCCCGGGAGCTGAAGGCCAGGGCCATCCAATGCTATAGCGATTCCCAACTTGTGGTTAACCAGGTATCAGGAGAATACCAGCCGCGGGGAACCAAGATGGCGGCCTACCTTGCCAAGGTAAAGAAGGAGCTATCTACATTTGAATACAGCGTAGTCGAACAGATCCCTTGGGAGCAGAACGCCAATGCCGATGCCTTAGCAAAGCTCGCCGCCTCCAGGGAAGCCGAAACCTTGGCTTTAATACCGGTGGAATTCTTGGAAAGGCCGAGCGTAGATGAGACTGTGAGAGTGGTCGAGATGATCGACACCAGGCCAACCTGGATGACTCCCATAATCGAATACCTTACAATAGGAAAATTACCTAAAGAGCGAAGCGACGTGAGGAGAATACTTTATCAGGCCCCGAGGTATACAATCATAGACGAGACGTTGTACCGGCGTGGCCTTTATTTGCCTCTTCTGCGATGTGTTCTGCTAGAAGAGGCCAAGGATATTCTGCAGGAGGTGCATGACGGCTTTTGTGGGGACCACGCTGGGGGGAAAGCCTGGCCTTGAAGATATTGAGGCAAGGGTATTATTGGCCCACTCTATCAAAGGACTCAATTTCTTACGTCCAAAAGTGTGACAAGTGCCAGCGGTTTGCCACGATCGCCCGAGCTCCGCCAGTCGAGCTGAAGATGATCTCGTCCCCGTGGCCGTTTGTGGTCTGGGGAATTTACTTAGTTGGTGCCCCGCCCATGGGAAAAGGAGGAGTTCGCTATGCGGTGGTGGCTATTGACTACTTCACGAAATGGGCAAAAGTGGATCCCCTGACGACAATAACATCAAAAAGAGTCCTCAATTTCGTGGTTAAGAATATTGTCTGCTGATTCGGGCTGCTGAAGAAGATCGTGTTAGATAACGGAACCCAGTTCGATAACGACCTCTTCATCGAATTCTGTGAGAAGCACGACATAATTAAGAGCTTCTCCTTCGTGGCTTACCCCCAGGCTAATGGGCAAGTCGAGGCTGTGAACAAGATGCTCAAGGCAAGCCTTAAGAAGAGGCTGGACGAGGCTCAGGGAGTTTGGCCTGAATAGCTCCCCCAAGTGCTATGGGCATACCGGACCTCGCACCGAACTTCGACAGGGCACACTCCTTTCTCCCTGTCTTTCGGAAGCGAGGTCGTCCTTCCTGTCGAAACAAAGATAGCCTCGCATAGAGTCTAGGCGTTTGACCAAGACTAGAACGACAAATTGCTCAGCGCGTCCCTCGACCTAATTGACAAAAAATGAGAAGCTTCGCAGCTCCAGCTAGCACATTATCAACAAAAGATCATTCATTATTTCAACTCAAGGGTCAAGAGACGCATCTTTAACTTAGGCGACCTGGTGCTCCGAAGACTCTTCTTAGCCGGTAAGGATCCCAAGGACGGAGTTCTGGGACCAAACTAGGAAGGACCCTATCAAATAATAGAGGTTGTGAAGGAAGGAACCTTTAAGCTTGCTCGACTTAATGGGGAAACAGTCCCACAGACATGGAACGTTGTGCACCTAAAGAAATATTATCAATAGTCGTGCTTTTGTAAGGTTTAATTATAAAAGCCACCTTGTTTTATTAAAAAAATGAGAAGTACATTCTTTATATTATGGTATGTTTCTGTGTGCGTATAGGCTTAAAAGGGCGTGCTCAAAGTAACCAAGAAAGATCTCTTTCTGTTTACTTGGGGGGCATATATCCTGGACACAACCAGGTCCTAAAACTTAGAAGTTGGTTAAATTGATTAATCAGTGTTTTTCCTAAAAGGCACAAGGTATCAATAAAACTAACGCAAACTAAGTTTTTAAATTAAATATCCTGGACACAACCAGGTCCTAAAACTTAGAAGTTGGTTAAATTGATTAATCAGTGTTTTTCCTAAAAGGCACGAGGTATCAATAAAGCTAACGCGAACTAAGTTTTTAAATTAAATATCATGGACACGACCAGGTTCTAAAACATAGAAGTTGGTTAAATTGATTAATCAGTGTTTTTCCTAAAAGGCACGAGGTATCAATAAAGCTAACACGAACTAAGTTTTTAAATTAAATATCCTGGACATGACCAGGTCCTAAAACTTAGAAGTTGGTTAAATTGATTAATCAGTGTTTTTCCTAAAAGGCACGAGGTAACAATAAAGCTAACGCGAACTAAGTTTTTAAATTAAATATCCTGGACACGACCAGGTCCTAAAACGTAGAAGTTGGTTAAAATTGACTGGCAGTGCTTTGTAGTCTCAAAGAAAAATAGTCAATAAACTAACACGAACTAAGTTTTTACCAAACACATCATATTAAAAAGAAAAATAAATGATGAAATAACTAAAAATCATAAAATTGTCTCAAGGAGAAAAACCTCGTAATAAATAATTACAAAAGATAAAAATGAAATAGAAAAATCCTAAGCCCCCCAGGTTGCTCCGAGGACGTCACCTCCTCGACATCCTGCTCGCCGGCAACAGAGGTCTCCCCGGTCTCAGTCGCCGCTGGCAGCTCCGACTGTAGTCGAGCCTTGAACTTCTCTAGGTAGTGTCCCCATGCATCGGGGGCCATGAATGAGAAGTTTCCGTCCTGGTTGAAGCCCCAGCAATGGTACATCATACTCTCCATGGAGAATGTCAACGCTTCCATCTCCTCCCGGACGGCTACCTTGGCTTCCAACAGCTTTGGCTTGGCCCCCTCAAGCTCGACCTGGAGAGCTGCCGAAGTAGCTCTGGCCTCCTGCTCACCTGCCTGAGCTGCAAGGAGGGCAGCTTTCGCTTCCTGCTCAGCTGCTTGGGCAGTAGTGAGGGCAGACTTCGCTTCCCGCTCACTCGCTTGGGCCACCGCCAAGGCAGCCCTTACAGTCTGCCCGTTCTGCTCCGATGCGGCGAAAGCAGCTTGGGCCATGGTAAGCTCGGCTTTAATCTCCTTATTCCTAGACCTAGCCTGAGAGATGTTGCGGTGGAGGGCCAAGATCGCCTACAAAAATCAAAGGAACAGTTAGACACATTCCCGAAAAGTAAGATGTAAAAAGTGGTCGGAATAAGTACTTACTGTGAGGTTCATCCCGAGAGAAGATTCCATCACGTTCTCAGGGCTCCTCTCCTTGATTTCCCTCAGATCAATGGGCTTGGCCTTGTAGAAATGCTCCACCGAGTAGTTCACCGTCTCGTAGACGGTCCCCCAGAAAGTGTCTGGAATCAAATCCAGATCCTGAGGGTTGACAGGGATACAGACTATGGCAGCAGGCACCACCGGAGTTGGGGGACCAACCGGAGCTGGGGGACCAACCAGTGTTACTGGCTCCCGAGCAGGAGGAGGAGGGCGAGGAAATGTCGCGGTAGGTCCAGCAGCAGGTGCAGCTCCAGGGCCCGAGCTTTTCCCCTTAGCCGGGGATTGAGAGGTGGTTGCAGCCGGGGGTGGCGTTTTCTTAGAAGAAGGTTGAAACCTCTTGACGAGGGGACCCTCAATTGGCTTCACTCTTGGGAACATCGATCGGATGCCAGGTCCTCCCCTCTCTGCCATCTCCTCTCTTGAAAAGAAGAATGAAAAATACATTAAGGATACATGCACATTCCTCAAAAGAAAATTATTAACAATGTTACACCCAGATTTCGAGCTATGTTAATTATGACCTCGAAAGTTGGATTCGCAAATAAGTGGACTCATAAGGTTGGAAACATGCTCCAGGATTGTATGTCGAGCTTGCAGGATATAGAAGACCTCGAGTATGGTGACCTCGAAGTATTCATGATCTTGAAAGATAGCTCCGGGAACACATTCATCTCCAGGGATGACCTCGGGTCAGGGGTCCCGAGCTCGATGCACATACGATCTCGAAAGCCATGTGACCTTGGAAGATGTCTCCAACTCGAAAGGTGACGGGAAACCTGGGAGGCTAAAGCCTTAGAGATACGTGATAACCACCTTGAATATCTACAAGTGTTATAAATATGAGATGTAATCCTCATTTATTATTGTAAATCCCCTAGAATCATGGGATATTATTTGGTCAGTTATACGTCCCCTGGTCTTTAGAGGACGTTTCCTTTTATATCTAATTATAGGCATTTAAAGCCATTTATTTTATTTATACAAAAAGAGTAACTACCCAAAGTATGTGGGATAGTATTCTGCAGCTGTACGCCCTGGATTTCCCACGGGCTGTTTAGCAGGACGATCCTCGGACTAAACATGATTTAGCCCGAGGCTCCCACAGGCCAGAGGCTTTATCTTCAGGACGGGCCCTTTCTAGCTCGAGGGGATGGAGTTTCCTGCTCCTTCTTGTTGTTCCAGGAGCTGGAACAACATCCGACGACCACTGAAGGATCAGTTCGGGTTATGGATTGCTCCGGTAGCGAGCTTCTCAGGAAGCTCTGACCCTATGGGAGGTCAACACGCAAGATAAACGTGCATAATCCTGCCATCACGTGTCCGATATCCCCCTGACTTCTCGGACACGCCGCAGGAACGTGCGTATTCAGACACCCACGGATGGGTTGGGCCGTGCGGCCCATTATCTCCTTCCATACTGATTAGACCACACTTGTGTGTCAGGTTTAGGAAGTAATCATGAATATCACAGACTTGATATGACAAATGGTAAGGTCACGGGATGACCTCCCTACCAATTTCCAGGTGCCTTCTCCTATAAATATGGAGACCCTGGGAATTGATAGGGGTTGGAAAAAATAGTCTTGTAAGAACTATATATTTTGTAAACCAATTACCCAGAAAAGATCAATAATATTGACTAGTGGAGTAGAAGGGTTTTAACCTTCGAACCACTTAAAAAACGTGTTTAGGGTCACCTAGTTCTTCTCACAAAGATTTCATATCTGCGGCGGTTCTACTTTTAAGTACTAATCTCTTTCTCTTCTTCTCTTAATTACCTGTTGCCGAAGAACCGCGTCAACAGTTTGGTGCTTTCATTGAGAGCGAATCCAATTAGTACTACCACAAACATACAACTATGGTGACCACTCGATCCAAACATGGCAACGAGACAGAACAGCATGATGGGCAGGAGGCCCGCCATGTTGCCCTCCCCGAGGAGCAAGTTCCTGAAGTCCAGCAAAGGCCAGGAAAGCAGCCGGCCGGCCAAGACGATACTGGTAGTTCGACGCCCCGGCCGCCTAATCCGAATCCAGGTTATTATACTGCGGTGGAGATGGAGAATGCTCAACTGAGGAGCCAGCTAGCAGCAGCTGGTCAGCAAATCCAGGATATTCTGAGTCGACTACCCCCTCTCACAACCAACGGTAACGTTGGAGAGAGGCAAGGCGAGGCTCCTAAGTCTCGCCGGAGTAATCGATCCAGGTATAGCCGTTCGGGTAGACTCCCTGCAGCCAACTCCACCCCTTCATCACGCCATCAAGAGGCGAACTTCAGGGAAATGCCTCAGACCGAACCGCAGCAGTACAGCCGTTCGGTTAGGACATCAATCCCTAGCTCTCAGCCTTCCTCGAGGACACCCAGAAGAGATAGGGGAAATTCCCAAAGGAGGGCCGAGGAGATCCGGAGACGTCAGCCCGTCCCCGAAGAGCGTCCAGTTCCTCGTCCAGATCGCCCAGCGCGAAACCATCAAGCTGGCAGGGCCGAGAGGCCCCCACCAAATTTAGTCCGTCCAGACGGCACTAGGATCGCCTCTCCGGTCAGACATCCTCCCTCTCCCATCAGATATCCGTCTCCTCAAACCATCCGAGACATCCCGGCCTACATAAATAGTAGGAGAGACCCGCCATCGGCCGGGCCTTCCCGGCGCAGCAGGGTGCCGGGGGAAGGATCAGGTCGGAGCCGCCAAAGACGCACATCGAGCCTGTCCAGCAGGAGTCACAGGACCGGTAGTGCACGGAGTGATCTTTCAGGAGGAGACCTGCGACAGCGACTAAGTTCAGCACAAAGTCACCATAATACCCATGGAGGCGACCTTCGAGATCGCCTCAACTCTCACAGAGAGGATCGAGTTAGGGATGGTAGCCAGGCCCGCTCAGTTGGGGTCCGATCCGAAGTACGTAATGGCGGGAATGCCCCAAATGACCTATCTCCAGATAGGAGGGGCAATAACCCGCCTAATATGTACAACGGGTCCGGAGCTGTTGAACAGCCCCGGAATAACCCAGGATCTCAGGACAAAACCTTAGAGCGCTTAACTCAAATGGAGGAGCTGATGAAGAAGCTCCTGTCAGAGAAAGAAAAAGACGAATATGATTCAGGGGATGAGATGGAGCTCTTCGCCCCCAACATAGCAGCAACGGCATACCCTTCTGGCTTTCGTATGCCTCACTTGTCAAAGTTCAACGGGGATGGAGACCCATCTGATCACTTAGGGATGTTCAACACCCTAATGATGGCTCATAACATCGGGCCAGAGCTTCGTTGCTTGATCTTTCCTTCCACCCTAACTGGACCTGCCAGGCAGTGGTTCAAACAAAGTAAAAGGCAGTCAATCAGCTCCTGGAAGACCTTTTCGGCTGACTTCAAGAGGGCATTCCGCGCCTCTCAGGCCGCCAGGGTCCAGGCCGACTCCCTAGCTAACGTGAGACAGCAACCTGGAGAAACGCTAAAAGCCTACTTGAGCAGATTTGCAAATGTCGCTGCTCGAGCCAGAGATGCCGACGACAGCTCCAAACTCATGGCTATGAGGACCGGGATCCTAGTAGGCGGAGATCTGTGGAAGGATATTCAAAGGAGGGGGGTCAGCTCAGTTAGTGAATTCCTCAACAGAGCCCAAGAATGGATAAACTTGGAGAAAGCTGAAGCTTCAGCCGCGGGGACCAGCCAGGTCCTCGAGAAGCCCGCTGGGGCGGGAACAGAGATCGTAGTAGCGACTCCTGACGTCACGCAGAGCAACCAGCCCGGTGGCGGCAAAAGAAAAGGAAATGGTGAAAACGTCCAGCACGGTCAAAAGAAGAATAAGTCCGTGGATAAATTCAAGCCCGTGTTCACAGCGTATACCGAGCTCACCCAAACCAGAGAGAATATTTTCCTGGCCAACGCTACGCGAGTCCCCTGGAAAAGACCGGAGCCAATAAAGCACCCTAAGGGAAAGAGAGACGCTTCCAAATTCTGCCGTTTTCATAACGACGTCGGGCACAATACCGACGACTGCAGGCACCTCAAAGATGAAATCGAGACTCTCATCCGAGCAGGTCCGTTGGCGCAATACTCGCGGAACAGGGTCCCCACAGGTCGACCCGCTCCGGAGATCCCAGCCAGTCAACCTGGACCTCGAGTAGATCAGGACGTCCCTCCCCCCGTGGTCGAGGGAGAGATATCCACCATCTCTGGAGGGCCACACATGGCTGGCACGAGCAGAGGCGCCCAGAAGAGGTACATAAATGAGTTGAAGGCCCACAATGGAGGGGAGTTCGTCCCGGAACAGCGTCAATCAAAACAACAAAGGTTAGAGAAACAACCAGTCACTTTCACGGAGGAGGACGCGGGCCATGTCCAATTCCCTCATAACGATCCCTTGGTCGTAGCAGTCCAGCTCGCCAACCGGAGAGTAAGGAGGGTGTTAGTGGACAATGGGAGCTCGGTGAATCTCCTATTCCGTTCAACCTTAGAAAAAATGGGTCTGACCGTCTCCGAGCTAAAGGCAACCTCGATGATGCTATATGGTTTTTCAGGCGAAGGGTCAGCAGCGATAGGAACGATCGAGCTGGTGATCACCCTAGGCGACGAGTCCCGAACAGTGTCCAAACTGCTCGAATTCGTAGTCATTGACTGCTCCGCTGCCTACAATGCAATTTTGGGCCGACCAACGCTCGTTGCTTTCGAAGCCATCACATCCGTCCGGCACCTCGCCATGAAGTTCCCTACTTCGACAGGGGTCTGCACTATCAAGGGCGATCAGCTCGCTGCCAGGGAATGCTACAGCATTTCCATGAAGGGAAAATCTAAACCCGGGCAGGTGGCGATGGCCATTCAGGATGAAGAGGAATCGCAGGGACCCAAGGCGGCCCCTGAGATTGAAAAACCTCGGGTTTCCGAAGACGAAAAGCTCGCCTTAAGCGAGGACATTGACCCCCGAGTAGGCGAGGACAGGTCCGAGCTCCAAGCTATTGAAGATCTCGAGGAGGTAGGCATCGATGAACAAAACCCTTCACGGACGGTGAAGCTCGGAAAGAACCTCTGCGATAGAAGAAAGGCGGATCTGACCGCGTTTCTGAAAAAGAACCTAGACGTATTCGCATGGTCGCACGAGGACATGATAGGGATCAGTCCGAGCGTAATCATGCACACGCTCCACCTAGACAAAAGCGTCCCTGCAAAGTCTCAAAAGCAGAGGCGTTTAGGGACAACCCGAGCCGAGGCCCTTGAAGAAGAGGTGGCCCGGCTCAAGAAATGTGGCTTTATCCGCGAAGCCAGATTTCCCATTTGGGTTGCCAATCCCGTGTTAGTTCCAAAGCCCAATGGCAAGTGGCGGACCTGTATTGATTTTTCCGACCTGAATAAAGCCTGCCCCAAGGATTGCTTTCCGTTGCCGAGGATCGATCAACTGGTGGATGCCACGGCGGGGCACGAGCTCATGTCCTTCATGGACGCGTACTCGGGCTACAATCAGATCGCGATGAATCCAGCAGACCAGGATCACACCAGCTTCATGACCCCGACTAATGTCTATTGCTATAAGGTCATGCCGTTCGGTCTAAAGAACGCCGGAGCTACCTACCAAAGGCTGGTAAGTAGAATGTTCGCGGATCAGATCGGGAAGAACATGGAAGTGTACGTCGATGATATGCTTGTCAAGTCAAAGACTGCCACCAACCACGTTGCCGACCTGGAAGAATGTTTTAACATACTGCGAGAATATGGCATGAGGCTCAATCCTCAGAAATGCACTTTCGGTGTCGCATCGGGGAAGTTCTTGGGTTTCATAGTCAATACCCGAGGAATCGAGGCAAATCCCGACAAGATCAGGTCACTGCTCGAGCTTCCATCCCCCAGGTCGCGGAAAGATGTCCAAGGACTCACAGGAAGGGTGGCGGCACTGAACCGGTTCATTTCCAAATCGACCGACAAGTGCCTGCCTTTCTACAACCTGCTCCGCGGAAACAAGAAGTTCGAATGGACAGTAGAGTGCGAGGGCGCATTCCTCGACCTAAAAACGCACCTGGCTGAGCCACCTGTGCTATCAAAGCCCAGGGTAGGAGAACCTCTTTTCCTCTACATGGCCGTGACTGAGGACGCAGCTAGTGCCGTTCTGGTGCGAGAAGAGGACCGGGCTCAGAAACCAGTTTATTACATCAGCAAGAGACTCCTCGGAGCTGAGTCAAGGTACCCGTTGATGGAAAAGCTGGCGTTCTGCCTAATCACGGCCTCGCGAAAACTCAGGCCATACTTCCAGTCCCACTCTGTACACGTCATGACCGATCAGCCTCTAAGGCAGGTTTTGCAAAAGCCTGAAGCCTCGGGACGCTTGCTAAAGTGGGCGGTCGTACTCAGTCAGTTCGAGATTTTCTATACTCCCCGAACTACCATAAAAAGTCAAGCCTTGGCCGACTTCGTGGCAGAATGCGCGGGATTCCGTGAGATCCCATCGGAAGATTCACAGCAGCTCACATCCTCAGGCTCATCGTGGAGGATCTTCGTTGATGGCTCATCTAACGAGAACGGCTCCGGGGCCGGAATTATTCTGATATCCCCAGAAGGACATAGATTCCATTCGGCGCTGAGATTCGGGTTCAAGGCGTCCAACAACGAGGCAGAGTACGAGGCCTTGTTAGCCGGACTTAGGATAGCTAGCGAGCTAAAGGCAAGCTCTGTCCAGTGCTTCAGCGACTCCCAGCTCGTGGTGAATCGGGTCTTAGGCGAGTATCAGGCGCGGGGTCCCAAGATGGCCTCTTATTTGGCTAAGGTAAAATCCGAATTATCTACGTTTGGGCAAGGGTCGATCGAGCAGATACCTCGGGAGCAGAACGCCAATGCAGATGCTCTCGCCAAGCTCGCCACCTCGGGGGAGGCAGAAACCCTGGGGTTGGTGCCAATTGAGTTCTTGGACAAACCAAGCATAGACGGAGATCGAGCGGATATTGAGATGATTGACATCAGGCCGACCTGGATGACTCCCATTGTTGAGTACCTCGTCGAGGGCAAGTTACCCGAAGGGCGCAACGACGTACGGCGAGTCCTTTATCAAGCTCCGAGATATACGCTAGTCGAGGGGGTGTTGTACCGACGTGGGCATTCATTACCTCTCCTCCGGTGTGTTCTTCCAAGTGAGGCGAAGGCCATCCTGCAGGAAGTTCATGACGGATTCTGCGGAGATCACACTGGGGGGCAAAGCCTGGCCTTGAAGATCCTTCGGCAGGGTTTTTACTGGCCGACTCTGTCCAAAGACTCGATCTCATACGTAAAAAAGTGCGACAAATGTCAGCGGTTCGCCGCGGTTGCACGAGCACCCCCGACCGAGCTAAAAATGATATCGTCTCCATGGCCCTTCGCCATTTGGGGCATAGATCTAATAGGCGCCCTGCCCACCAGAAAGGGCGGGGTCCGTTACGCCGTGGTAGCCATTGACTACTTCACAAAGTGGGCCGAAGCAGAGCCGTTGGCGACAATAACATCGAAAAAGGTGCTAGACTTCGTGGTTAAAAGCATCGTTTGTCGCTTCGGCCTACCCAAAAAGATCGTTTCCGACAATGGCACTCAATTTGACAGCGACCTGTTCACCGAATTTTGCGAAAAGAACGGAATTGTGAAAAGTTTCTCATCCGTGGCCTATCCCCAGGCGAACGGCCAGGTCGAAGCTGTCAATAAAACTCTGAAGGCAAGCCTCAAGAAGAGGCTAGATGAGGCAAAGGGGATCTGGCCAGAACAGCTCCCCCAAGTTTTGTGGGCCTATAGGACCTCACATCGGACTCCCACGAGTCACACTCCTTTCTCCCTAACCTTTGGAAGTGAAGCGGTCCTCCCCGTGGAGGTAAAGGTCCTATCGCACAGGGTCCGGTCCTACGAACAGAACAAGAACCACGAGCTCCTATGCCACTCCTTAGACTTGATGGATGAGAGGCGAGAGGATTCACAACTCCAGCTCGCCCATTATCAACAGAAAATCACTCGCTACTTCAACGCTAAGGTCAAAAGACGTGCCTTTAGCGTCGGCGATTTGGTCTTGAGGAGAGTTTTCCTGGCCGGGAAAGATCCCAAAGATGGGGTTCTGGGACCAAGCTGGGAGGGACCATACCAGGTCATCGAAGTCATCAAAGAAGGGACGTATAAATTAGCTCGACTTGGTGGAGGGGCGGTCCCGCGGACTTGGAATGCAATCCACCTAAAGAAATATTATCAATAAACATGTGTAAGACCTAGAAGTTCACCTCCCATGTATAAATAAAAATCAAATGTTTCTCGTTATTTGCAAGGGTAGTTTTAAAGTAACAACGAAAGACCCTTTCCCAGTTACTTGGGGGGCATATGGTACCCGGATATATCCAGGTCTCCTTAACGACTTAGGTGTTAATTTTTATCTATGGATAAGAGTTATCACAAACTAAGTCCTATCCTGGTCTTAACCAGGTCATAAAACTTAGAAGTTAGCTAAAATTTGTTGACCGAGGTTCTTCTTTTAAGAGCCCGGGATACGGATAAAAGTTGACACGAACTAAGTTTTTTCAAAATAAGCTCCTGGTCTTAACCAGGTCATAAAACTTAGAAGTTAGCTAAAATTTGTTGACCGAGGTTCTTCTTTAAAGAGCCCGGGATACGGATAAAAGTTGACGCGAACTAAGTTTTTTCAAAATAAGTTCCTGGTCTTAACCAGGTCATAAAACTTAGAAGTTAGCTAAAATTTGTTGACCGAGGTTCTTCTTTAAAGATCCCGGGATACGGATAAAAGTTGACGCGATCTGAGTTTTTTCAAAATAAGCTCCTGGTCTTAACCAGGTCAGAAAACTTAGGAGTGAACTAGAAAATTGTTGAACGCGGATCTTATTTAAAGAGCCCGGGATACGGATAAAGTTAACTCGAACTACGTTCATAAAAAAGAGAATTACAATAAAAAAAAAAGAGTTCAAAATACGAAAACAAGAAGCATCCTAAGCCCCATCAGCTGGCCCTTTGGAGGTCGCGGTCTCACCCTGCTCCGCCGCGGCAGAGGCCTCTCCAGTCTCCGATGGAGGAGCCTCCTTATTCAGGCGGGCTTGAAGCCGCGGCAACAGGAATGCCCAGAGGTCCGGCGGCATGAAGGAGAAGTCCGCGTCCGGATTGTGGGACCAGCAGTGATAGAATAGGTCCTGTAAGGACTGCTCCGACACGACCCGCTCGTCTTTCAGGGCGGTCTGGGAGGTCTGGACTTCGGCCTTCGCCACCTCAAGGTCTGCCCGCGATGCGGCCAGGGAGTTTTTAAGCTCTAGGTTCTCGGAGCGAAGCTTCTCTAGCTCGGATGCGGCCAGGGAGCGTTTAAGCTCTTGGTTCTCCGAGCGGACCTTCTCTAGCTCGGCTTTTGAGGCCGCCAAGGCGTCTCTCGCCTCCTGAGACTCCTGGAGGGCAGTCTGGCGATCTTCTTCCAAACCCTCGAGCTGGGCCTTGGTCCTAACGATGCCTCTATAGGCGGCAGCCATGCCCTGCAAGAAAAGAGTGATAAATTAGCAAACTGGAAGGAGAAAGGCGGCGTGTGAGTGTCAAAGCCTTAAAAGAAGGGGGCACTTTACCGTTAAAGTCATGTCCATAGCGGACTCTATAACTCGGACCGGGCTCGTTGTTTCGATGGCCCGGAGCTCCTTCTCCCTGATATTGTAATAGTGGCTGACGGCGTAGCTGGCCGACTCGTACACCGTACCCCGGAATGCTTCGGGCATCTTCTCCAGAGCCCGGGGGTCGACCGGGATACGCACGTCCGGGGCTGCCGCGGCCAGATTCCCGACCTCTATTACCCCGTCCTGGGCGGCCAGTGGAGATCGTTGGGGTGGCGGATGCATGAGTCCTGTCCTGGTGACAGGGAGGTTCGCCCCCGCGACCTGGGATGACGGGTCTCTCCCCTTCTCCGTAGCTGGGGATTTGGTGGAGACCCCGGTCGAGCTCTTGGACTCGCAAAGCCTCTTTAACCTCGGCCCCGCTGGGGGATTCCCACCAAACACAACGCCCCGCAGACTATTCCCGGGCTGAGACATCTCTTCTGCCAAAGAGCAAAAAACACGGTTATCAGCAATCATACAGAAATAAAGGCAATAAGAAAGCAAATACTAAGGGAGCCCTACCCCCCGAGCTGGAAGAGCCTAGGACGATTATCTCACGAACTGGCGAAGGTTCTAGGTCCGGTTCTGAATCGGGGCTGGACTCTTCTACGCACTGCCTAATCCCCGGAGCGTAGACGCCCCTCTGGAGCGCAGGCCACGTGCGTAAATTGGTCCCGTACTCCTCAAAAATGGCCGACCTAAAGGCTAGGGTATTATCTACTACTACGGTACCCTTGGGCCGACTCTCTTGGTTGTCCAGCACGAGCTGGTCAAGGCAATGGAGCAGAAGCGTGTCCAGGTCCGGATTCCTTGGGTGACGATGGACGAGCTGCCTAGGGTTGAACCTAACCAGCCGGGGGTCTGCAGTCGCCCTATCTACGTTCTTAAATAAGTAAAAGTTACCTTGACCGGAAGGACCCGCGGCTGCTCCGGATTGGGCCCTCTCCTCGATCATCCCCTGGGCGACCTCCAAGCTCCGCTTCCTGTTCCTCACCAGAGGAACTTCCTCACCTTCTTCCTCGCCTTCGTCATCTGCGACCTCCTCCGCGACGATCGGCCTGTTGTCGCGGGCTGGGGGAGGCCCCCGGGGCCTTTTCAAATTCAAAGTCTGATTTGGGAAAATCAGCTTGCAGAATACCATCGTCTCGTCCGTCACGAGCACGCGGTAGTCTTTCTCACTGGGAGGCAGGTTCGCCAGTGTGTCGTATTGACCCCCGAGGGTCACGGACTTTTCGGTCCTCGAGTAGATGGCTGCAAGGTTGGTCGAAATCAGAATTGGAATAAGGGACGAGCTAAAATAAGATAACCGTTAAAAGGCGAGCTAAATGGAGGATTACTTACGAGGGCGGTTGAAATAATGATGATCGCAGTTTCGGAACCCAGTAGACATAAAAAACTGGTCTTTGAAGTCGTTTGGATGGCTCGGCAGCTCGATCACTGCTGCTGTGTTAAGGAAGCGGGTTAAGTAATAGAACCCGTCGCCTCACCCCCGCTGGTCCGGGCTGGCTTTGAGGCAGAAGAAATACAAGATATCAGCAGGAGTGGGGACCTCCCACTCATGCTTTTGGAACAAATACCTCAGTCCCGCCAGCAGACGGTAGGAATTGGGGGGGAGCTGAAATGGGGCCAACCCCACGTAGTTCAGAAAATCAGCAAAATACTGATCCAGGGGGAGGAAGGCCCCTGCCTTGAAGTGTTCCCCGCTCCAGGCCGCGAACGACTCGTCGAGCGGCGTGCAGCTCCTCTCCCCATCCGCAGCAGGTCGGGCGATCACGGAGGTCTTCCCCAAAGGAATGTTGTGGTTAAGGAAGATTTTGGTGATCTTTGCCTGGCTGGTTATCTTCGAGACGATTCTCTCCGCCTCGAAAAACGCGTCAGGAGCCACCTCGGCCTGCTTCTCCACCGCCGGTCCAAAGTGAGGAATTGGCGAGCTGGTCACCACCGCCTTTCCTTTATCCTTCTGGGAGGCCGAACTTCCCACATTCTTCTGTGGCAGATTTCTCTTTGGAGCCATCTGGTCGCCTATCGAACAAAAGAAAACACTTTAGAAAAGGCGACCCAAGCAGGAGAGTGAGGCAAGCATTAAGTACACGAGCTGGGGTAAGCCCAGCCCGTGGAGAGTGGTGCCACGCGTTCCAAGGAACACGCGCCTATGCCCTCAACAGATCCCAGATTACTCAGAATTCCTGTGTCAGATGGCTCAGAGTAAGGAAAAAAAAAAATTTTGCCTTGGGGGGAAAGTTTCAACAGGCAAGGCGTGGCAAAACCTCTTTTAAGGCGTATTCCCTAAGCTACCCGGTTTTTGCACCCAAAGTTCCTACGGATCCTACCAGAAATTGTTCCTAAGAAAGAATCATGGAACCCATGTTCTAAGGCGATGTCCCATGGCAAATGTGCCCTAATCAAAGAAGGGCCATCACCCTCCATATCCGCGCGACCCAGAAAACCTCTGCATGTGGCTACAGTAAAAAATTTTACCTAGGCTACAGTGGCATGCTTTCAAAAATAAATAGGGACAGAAGACTTACAGTATAGGGTTGGATGGTGAGCGAGGTTGCTGCGCGGGTAGGGGCTTCGTTGGCACAGTAGTCTCCAAGGCCTTGAAGGAACTCGCACGCTTAAGCTTCGTGAACGGAGAAGATGAGAGCAATGGAAATGAGGGTTCTGCTCTTCGGAAGGTCAGAGAGAAAAGAAGGAAATTTGAGAGGTTCGGAATGGTAAGGTGGTCCGTGCGTGGGATGACCACCCCCTTTTTATACAAGGGGGGATCACGTGTAAAAGGCTCCTGGGAGACCCTCCACTCGAAATGTGAAACGACGGCTGGACAGTAGGCTAGGCCATTTAATGCGGTTCTCGTAGAATGTACCGTCGCCACCCGCGGCGTTCCACGTATCAGACGCATGCGAAAAGCATGGAATGCGAAGGGTTGTGGGAGAAGTCTAAAAGCTCCAACTGTGGTCTCCCATGTCTGACGTCATGGACCACGAGCAGGAGCTTGGGGGGCAGATGTACGCCCTGGATTTCCCACGGGCTGTTTAGCAGGACGATCCTCGGACTAAACATGATTTAGCCCGAGGCTCCCACAGGCCAGAGGCTTTATCTTCAGGACGGGCCCTTTCTAGCTCGAGGGGATGGAGTTTCCTGCTCCTTCTTGTTGTTCCAGGAGCTGGGAACAACATCCGACGACCACTGAAGGATCAGCTCGGGTTATGGATTGCTCCGGTAGCGAGCTTCTCAGGAAGCTCTGACCCTATGGGAGGTCAACACGCAAGATAAACGTGCATAATCCTGCCATCACGTGTCCGATATCCCCCTGACTTCTCGGACACGCCGCAGGAACGTGCGTATTCAGACACCCACGGATGGGTTGGGCCGTGCGGCCCATTATCTCCTTCCATACTGATTAGACCACACTTGTGTGTCAGGTTTAGGAAGTAATCATGAATATCACAGACTTGATATGACAAATGGTAAGGTCACGGGATGACCTCCCTACCAATTTCCAGGTGCCTTCTCCTATAAATATGGAGACCCTGGGAATTGATAGGGGTTGGAAAAAATAGTCTTGTAAGAACTATATATTTTGTAAACCAATTACCCAGAAAAGATCAATAATATTGACTAGTGGAGTAGAAGGATTTTAACCTTCGAACCACTTAAAAAACGTGTTTACGGTCACCTAGTTCTTCTCACAAAGATTTCATATCTGCGGCGGTTCTACTTTTAAGTACTAATCTCTTTCTCTTCTTCTCTTAATTACCTGTTGCCGAAGAACCGCGTCAACAGCAGCCTTCTCTATAAATAGAGAGGCCATGCACCATTGTAAAGGACCGAAATTCTGATCCTTGAGAGAAAACTTTGGAGAATTCATTCCTGAAGAATTCCTAGAGATAATCTTGAGTTTAATAACAAGACTCATGGGCAGATTTAACTGCTGAACCACGTAAAAACTGTGTGTTTGTATTGTTTTATTTCAATTGGCCATTATCAACTATTGTTTATGTGCTCTTCTTTCACTGTTTGACGAAAAACGGCGTCAACAAACAACACATTAAAAAAAAATTCCTACCCTCCGAGCTAGAGGAAGAGTCTACTTCCACGACCTCCAACCTCGGAGCTGCTACAGGGGAAGGAGAATCTAAAACAACCATTTCTTGGATTGTGGGAGGTGCCAGCTCAGGCTCTACCTCAGGGCTAGATTCCTCCACGTATTGCCTAAGTCTAGGGGCAACTGTACCCTCTAGGAGGGAGGGCCACAACCTAAGGTTGGTCCCGTACTCCTCAAAGAAGGCCAACCTAAAGGACAACGTATTGTCTACTACTACGGTACCCCTAGGAAGGCCCACGTCATTACGCAGTACTAACTGGTCTACGCATTGGAGCAGGGTTACATTGAGGTCTGGGTCGTTTCGGTGGCGGTGCACGAGCTGGTGTGGGTTAAACCTAACTAACCTAAGGTCCGCGGCTGCCCTATCTAGATCCCAAAAGATATAGGGGTTACCTCGGCCAGAGGGGCCGGCTGCTGCCCCTGATTGAGCTCGGTCCAAATCTAGATCCTGGGCAGCCTCCGGAGCTCTCCTCTTTCGCACAAGGGGCACCTCAGGCTCATCTTCTTGCTCGTCACCATCGCCAGCCGCGACCTCGACCTCAGGAATGGTCTTCATCACGCGGGTTGTTGGTTGTTTGGCTCGTGCCCTCCTCAAGGCCAGAGTCTAGCCTGCAGAAATCAACTTACACGCCATCATTGTCTCATTAGACATGAGCTGGCGGTAGTCCTTCTCACTCGACGGAAGCCCCTCCAAGGTGTCATATTGACCCCCAAGGGTCATTGATTTGGCCATCCTCGCAAAGATGGCTGCACGAAGTTGTTCCAGTCAGTATACACGCGAAAAAAGAAAAAGGAAAGAGAAAAGTTTTTTTAGATGCGGGCTGAGAATGGACAGCTTACGAGGAAGGTTGAAGTAGTGGTACTCTCAGTTGCAAAACCCCGTTGACATGAAGAACTAGTCCTTGAAGTCGTTGGGGTGGTTGGGCAGCTCGATGACTGCAGGAGAGTTTCGGAAATTGGTCAATTAGTAGAACTCGTCCCCTCGTCCCCATTGATCTGGGATGGCTTTGAGGCAGAAGAAATAAAGGATGTCCACTGGAGTAGGGACCTCCCACTCGTGCTTCAGGAAGAGGTACCTCAACCCCGCCAGCAGACGGTAGGAGTTAGGGGGCAGTTGGAAGGGGGCCAACTTCACGTAATTTAGGAAATCCATGAAATGCTGGTCCAGAGGTAGGAAGGCCCCGGCCTTGAGGAGTTCGTCGCTCCAGGCCACGAACTCCTCATCAAGAGGCGCACAGCTCCTCTCACCTTTGAGAGGAGGTCAGGCTACAAGAGTGCCTGTCCCAACTTCGATGTTATGGGACAACAGAATCTTGTTGACCCTCCCTTGGGTCGTAATCTTCGAGACTATTCTCTACGCCTCGAAGAAAGCATCAGGTCCCATCTCGACCTCCTTCTCCACCGTGGGACCGAATAGGGGGATGGGAGACTCCACTTTAATCTCTTTCCCCTTGCTGGACTGCTAGGACGATGAGCCAGCCATGCTTTTCTTGGGCATGTTCTTCCTGGGTCCCATCTGGTTGCCTAACGAACAAGAATGAGGAAAAGCTTAAATAGGCAACCTAAAAATAGAAAAGGGAAAACAGCGAGAGAAGAAATTATTTTCATACACGGGCTGAGGTAGTCTCAGCCCGTGGTGTGTGAAGCCACGCGTTCCCATGGTCACGCACCCACGTTTCCAACAGATCCCTGATTTCTTGGGATCTGTGTGTCAGAAGGGTCAGGTTAGTGCTTGCCTTGGAGGAAAAGTTTTGAAAGGAAAACTGCCTAGGAAGCGTGACTCCTAAGCTACCTGATTTTGCACCCCAAAAACCTCTCACCTTCCGTATTCTGAACAAGCATTTCCTAAAGTTACCTAGAAAATTACCCAGAAATTACCTAGTCATGTTTTTAAATAACCAATATGCCTAGGATCAAAACCTATGCGCCAAAAACAACCTATAGTGCGCAACCAAGAAAGAGGTTTGACTAATAGAGAAACGAAAAAATAAGAACATGCAGCAGGCAGAGAACTTACAGTGTATTTTCCGAGTGAAAGTCATAGAATTCGTAGGAATCGGAGTCCTGGTGGAATCCTTAAAGCTAGAATAATGAAGAAACTCTTGTGGCGAGAATGTGGGGATTTCTGGGATAATGACCGGAAGAAGAAGAGCTTCTGAAGCTAAGAAGAGAGAAAATGAGGAAAAAGTTTCAAATGAAGGGTGGCTGATACGGAAGCTTGCCAACCTTATATATATGTAAGAGGCATAAAGAAACGAGGACCGTCCTATCAGATTAATGCGAGATACGAGGGTAATAACTCGAGAGGCAAAATGACGGCAGAAAGTCGGCTAGGCCATTTAATGCAGTTCTCAGAAACCGAACAGTCGCCAACCACGACGCTCCACATGTCCGGTATCCACGCAGTGGGCAGGACACGAAGAGTCGAAAGGGAAGCTTAAAAGCCCTTGCTGTGAAAGTCACAGATGACGTCATGGGTCACGAGCAGGGGCTTGGGGGAAAATGTACGCCTTAAATACCCACACACTTTGGCGAGCTAGAGAAGGGCCTAATTCGATCTGCCACGTGTCAACTGTCCACCCGGATTTGTTTATTACGCGCCTCTAACTAGCCAGCCCGAGCTGGCTAGAGATTTAGCTGCTACTTGGAGCCATCGTGTCAGCAATATGAGTGTCACGAGCTGGCATCGCATTAAGCTTGTGATGCGGCAGAGATCTGGCACCCGAATCGTTGTAAAGTCAACCACACAATATAAACGTGTGTATATCATACATCACGTGTCTGTTCTATTCCTGATTTCTCGGATGCGCAGTATAACGTGCGTGTTCGGACATCCCGCATCTGATTTGGGCCATGCGGCCCATTACCCATCTTTACCTATTGATTAGACCTCACTTCACTGTAAGGTTTAGGAATTAATCATCAGTGTCATAGAGATGACGTGAAGGATAAAGAGATCACGGGATGACCCCATTGCCAACCCAAATATCATAATACCGAGACCCTAGGTAGTGCAAGGGGTTGACATATTTTTGTAAAGAAGCACTTTGTAAGAAATAGTCTAGAGATATCAATAATATCGACTGGTGGACTAGAGGGATTTTAACCTTCGAACCACCTAAAAAGGAGTGACCATCTTTCTATTGCTATTAGTTTCCCAAGTCTAGATTACAATTCTTTTCATATTACGGTTTACCAATTTGCACTAATCCATCCTACTTATTCTTATAATTATCTATTGGCGAAAGACCGCGGCAACACTTTCTAACCTGAGTGGTTTTCTAATCTCATCCTAGTACCAAAGCCTAATGGCAAATGGAGGATGTGTGTAGATTTCACTGACTTAAACAAGGCATGCCAAAAGAACTACTTCCCTTACCAAGAATCGACCAGCTAGTCGATGCCACTACAGGGCATAAAATCCTCACATTTATGGATGCTTACTTGGGGTATAATGATATCAGTACACACCCTTATGATGAGGACCATACCAGTTTTAGAACTGAAGTAGGTTTGTATTGTTACAAAGTAATGCCCTTCGGTCTAAAAAATGCTAGCGTGACGTACAGTGACTTGTAAATATTATGTTCAGAGACCAAATAGGAAAAAACATGGAGGTCTGCGTTGATGACATGTTGGTAAAATTAAAAGAGGATGGGGCCATGTGAAGGATCTATCAGAATGTTTTTTCGTCCTTAAGCATTACGATATGAAGCTTAACCCTTTAAAGTCCTTGTTTAGGGTAAGCTTGGGCAAGTTTCTTGGTTTCATTGTCAATGAGAGAGGAATAGAAGCTAACCCAGAAAAAATCAAAGCGTTGATCAATATATAATCCCCGACCATGATAAAGGAAATACAAAGTCTGACGGGAAAGATTACAGCCCTCAACAGAGTTGTCTCAAAATCTACCAACAAGTGCGTACCCTTTTTCAACTTGCTGAGGGGAAATAACAAGTTTGAATGGATGGAGGAATGTGAAAAGGCTTTCCAGGAACTTAAGAAACACTTGACTCAACCTCCAATCTTATCAAAGTCTATTAATGGGGAAACTTTATACTTGTATCTAGCAGTCACTCAATACGCTATTAGTACAGCCCTAATCCGAGAAGCGGATAGGACCCAACATCCAGTATATTATATAAGCAAAAAGGTTTTTCAGGGCTGAATCACGGTACTGATTAATTGAATTGTTTCTTGCAACAAGAAAATTAAGGCCCTACTTCCAAGCTCATCCAATCACAGTTCTAACCAATCAACCTCTAAGGAAAGTTCTGTAAAATCCAGAGGCATCTATTTGATTACTTAAGTGGGCTGTCAAGCTCTAGTAGTATGACATTACCTACTAGCCAAGAACTGCTATTAAAGGGCAAGCTTTGGCAGACTTTATTATTGAATGCACTGGAATACAAAAAGAGGATGAGCAAGAAAAACAGCCTGAAGACAAAGAAGAAAACTGGCCCATTTGGAAGTTGTTCATAGATGGATCCTCCAATGAGCATAATTCTGGAGCTGGACTTATACTTATCACACCTGAATGACATCGTATTCACTGAGCGCTAAGGTTCAGTTTTAGTGCCTCAAACAATGAGGCAGAGTACGAAGCCTTGCTAGCAGGATTACGACTAGCTAGAGATGTCAAAGTTGTGGCAGTAGACATATATAGTGATTCAAAACTTGTTGTGAATCAGGTTTTGGGAGAATACCATGTTCAAGGAATAAAAATGGCATCCTACCTCAGCAAGGCAAAAGATCTCCTGACACAATTTAAAAAATTTACCATCCAACAAGTGCTCCGTGAAAAAAATTCCAATGCAGATGCCCTTGCAAAACTCGCAAGTGCTAAGGATGCAGACACCCTAAATTTAATACCAATTGAGCACCTGTCCCATCCAAGTATTAACGAACCCGAGCAAACACTATTGCTCGATAATACTCCCTACTGGATGACTCCTATAGCCACGTACCTGGAGAATAGAACATTGCCTCAAGACAAAAATGAAGCCCGATGAATATCAAGGCAAGTTGTTAAGTACATGATTATTTATGGAGTAATGTACATAAGAGGGTATTCTATGTCTTTGCTCCAATGTGTTACTAAAACAGAAGCCGAACTGCTAATGATAGAAGTTCACGAAGGATTCTAAGGCAACCATGCAGGGGGCAAAGTCTACCCAAGAAGATACTGAGACAAGGATATTTTTTGCCCACGATGAATGAAGATTCCATGGAGTACGTCCAAAAATGCACTAAGTGTCAAAGATTCTACAAAATCCCTCGAGCAGCGCCTAATAAACTTAAACAAATTCAGAGCCCATGGCCCTTCATAGTATGGTGCATTGATCTAATTGGACAACCCCCAATAGGAAAGGCTGGAGTGAAATTGGTAGTGGTCGCGGTGGATTACTTTACAAAATTGATCAAAGTCGAACCACTGGCTACAATTACTTCCGAAAAGGTGCTCGATTTCGTAGTCAAAAACATCATATGCATATATGGGCTACCAAAGAAAAACGTTTCAGATAATGGCACTTAGTTTGACAATGACACATTTACAGATTTTTGTGTAAGGAATGGTATCTCCAATAGCTTTTCCGTAGTTACTGATCTCCAAGCAAACAAAAAAGTAGAAGTTATCAACAAAACCCGTAAAGGACACAATGACCAAGCATCTCGAGGAATCCAAAGGAAATTGGTCGGATATTTTGCCAAAAGTCTTATGGTCATATCAAACTACTATTCGAACCTCAACTGAACATACTCCATTTTCCCTAGCTTATGGATTTGAACCAATGATACCAGTTGAGTTAACCCCCCCCCCCCCCCCCCCTCTCGAATCAGAGGAGTACGTATGACCAAGATCTAAACCACCAATTATTAGCTGAAAAGCCTCGACATGATCGAGGAACAAAGAGAAAAAACACAATTGTGAGTGGCTACTTACCAGCAAAATGTAGCCAGATACTTCAATTCTCGAGTCAAGAATATAAAGTTTGCCCCAGGAGATCTAGTATTGCGACAAGTGTTCCAAAACACTATGGGACCGAATTGGGAAGGACCATATCAGATCATAGAAGTACTGCAACTAGATACATACAAACTTACTTGCTCGACTAAATGGTGAACTTATTGCAAGATACTGGAATGTTGAACACTTGTGAAAATATTATCAATGAATACTAGTTGCAGGCACGTTAGGCCCACTCAATCCGACCAGCATTATTATTGATCCATTTTAATTGTAAAGGCATGATTATTGCCCGGTTGTTTATTTTTTTGGTTGTAAGGCACATATTTCACTTTTTTTACTACTACAAATTATTGCGCAAACAATCTTTTTAGTTATGTGGTTATCAGGCACATTTTTTTCCCTTAATAAATGACCAATCACCTAGTTCAATTCAATTCTTTATGTTTTTTCAAAAACATGCATTGCTCGTAGAATTTTTAAATTCGATAGACGCATTTTGTCCATTTTATTATGAGATATGTACAAGGGAGTATGCTCGACACACCCATTATTGTCAATTTTGTTATTAAACAAGTATTACTTAGCATGTGTGATTCTTAAACAAAATTCCAAGTATACTGCTATATGTACAATATTCGAGCAGCTGTGTGAGCTTGAGCAAGCCTGGTTATTTGGCAAGTGAACAAGGGCTGACATCCTCGATCACTTGGGGGGCATATAGAATATACATGATCGCACATAAGTATGTAAGTTAAAATAACACAACTGAGTAATACTTAGAAACTTTTCAAAAAATTATAAAGTATTATGATTCGTCCAGCAAGAACATAAAAAACAAAGATGCTCAAAATATTTGAAATGAGAAATAGAGTTTAAATTGTATATAGCAAAGAAAATTTCTATATCAAAATATAATCATACAAGCAGTATATTATACGAAAAAAGCAAGAGTAAAAATAGTCACACATATTATCTGAGATTAATAGCTGCTAAGCTAGACATTGTTTTTACACCAAGGACCTTAATATCCAAGGTGAAATAAAGAAAAAATAATAATAATATGCCCTCATCAAGGCTCCACTGCCTCGACATCTTCCCCCTCAGGCTCTTCTTGCTCGACTCCAGGAGTGGCAGGGACTTCTTCAGCAATAGCAGCAAGCTCATCCTATTCACGAGCAAAGCACTTGGTGATTTCTTTGTCGCGAAGATGAGCAGGGATGTAGTCAAAATTAGCCTCCTTATTGTTCTTCCAAAATAGGAAAAAGCAATTGAAGGCCGCACCCTTGAACTTGGTCAAGTTCGAGGAGTGTGACACATTTTCACGCTGAAACTCTTCCTCGAGAAGCTTCTTCTGTTTCGCTAACTTGAGTTACTGTTCCTCGAGCTCTTTAACATGAACGTCGAGACTGTTCCTCTTCTCCTCAAGTTCCTCCAGCTGGCGCTTAAGTTTGGCCCCTGACTCCTCGAGCTCTTTAATCACTTTACTTTTATTATCGATCTCGGTGTTTTTGTTGTTGAGGTCCTTCTGCAATTCTCGAGCAGCTTGAAACTGGAGAGTATGGTTGTCCTTAAAGTATTTCACAACATCTCGTGATTTCTTCAAAGCCTCCTCTAGTTTAACTACTTCAGCATGGGTGTTGGTGAGAATAATAACACCCTATAGAAACAAAGCAAGATGAGATTAAGCACATGAAAGGAATAAACAAGTATAAGACTTAGAAGAAAATTTGAGAAACAAATAAAGAGCAACTCATCAAAAGGATCTCAGATAGTGCTCATCCAAGACTGGAGTCGACCGACGCTTTTCGATGCTTAAAGACAGCATCAACACTCGTCGGGTGTTGAAAAAGGGTTTGGACCCAGGAAGAGATAGAGCAAGCAGTTGTCTTCAATTTTTCCTTTACTCGTTCCTTCTCTTTTGAGAGGGGGTCCACTCTACGGGAAGGGGACGAAGTGCCCTGCTGCTTGGGGGCAACAATAGGAAGAGTGTCTGAAGGTTGGCTTGCAGGCACCGTCAGAGAAGTAACTAGAGATCTACGAGTGGTAGGATCACTCCTCTAGTGCTTTGCTACTAGTTGGTTGCTCGAACTGGCCCCCAGAGCCGCCTTTCTCTTAGTACTCTCTTTGCTCGGAGCTGGAGGGCAAGTATAGGGATTTAACATCTTTGAATCAGACATGGCTGTTGTAAAAACTGCAAGTGTATCAGATTATGGAAATATATAAAAAAGCAGTACACTTAAGCAAAATGTTATATCACTCAGTACACTTTTCAAAATAGCCTACGACCACAGCACACACACACAACAAAATGGAATAACCATAGTATGTGGAATCCCCTCCTCATCGTCAGAAGACACAGGCTTGTCCTCCTCAACTTCCAACACTTTCTTGCCTTTTCCCTTGTCAACGGAATATGCTGAGGCTCGAGAGCGAGGAGCACCACCTTGCTCCCTTATGATGATCCCTGTGGTCCTCCTTTGAGGGACAGGGATTGCCTGAGACTTGTTAGAACACCCCAGTTCTTCCTCAACTACTTCCTCAGCAGTTCCTCAACCAACAACGCCTTCTTAATTAGTGTGGTGGGTATCGAGCAAACCGACTCTCCTTATATTCTTGTCGATTATGAGCAGTCTATGTTCTTTGCTTCAAAGGGAAGCCGATTGAATACCACTGCTCGCCTGGCCATGTCCACAGTAGGAATGGGTTTATCCCATGGCCCTAAAATGCAACAAAAGTAAATGAGGCCAATGAAAGAAATGGAAATGGAGAATATGACCTCGCAGACTAAAATAATTACATGCTTGTTGGAAAGCTCGATTGTTGGCGACCGGGGAAGTTGTGACAAAATACTCCTTATTATTACTGCCCATGTTGCTCCTAAATGTGGGCTCAATCAGAAACTCCCTGGTCTTTTCCCGGTGATAGAAGTAGAAGAACCCAGTACCTTTATAGCCTGGATTCGGTTTCAAATCAAATAAGTAATGGACCTCATCAGGAATAATAGCAGCCCATCCTTGATTATGATAAAGAATATATAATGCTGAGAGAATTAAGTATCCATTTGGGGTTATTTGAAAAGAAGCGACGTTGAAGTAATTTGCGACGCTTTTAAAATAAAGATGGAGGGGGAGACTGGCGCCTGCCTGAATATTATACCTCGACCAGGCATAGTATGCACCACTAGGACTGTGCGCCCGCTGGTCGGATCGAGGAAGAACTAAATCTATCCCCTTAAGTTTGTATCATTGGGGATACTCTCCAAGTAACCAGCCTGAGAGGGTACTGGCTGGGGCCACGTACCACTTAACCTGCCTCCTCGAACGGGCTTTTCTCTTCGTGAAAAGTCTTATGATATCGGTTAATTTCTCGTCGTCAAAGTCTTGGGCCCGTGCCTGCGATTGCTCTTGTGGTTTTTGTTGTTGCTTAGGTTATTCTCTTTCTAGATGATTGGGTTGTTGTTGTTGTATGGGCTACTCAACATTTTGCCCATATATTGCATACCTAGCAACCTGAGGATCTGTAGCATATCTGTGTCTGGTCGTTTGCTTGATCCTAGCCATATCTAAGGAACATAAAGTAATAGTTATGGCCTCTTCAACAAACGAAGACCTGCTTGTTTCCATCCCACTGGTCAAAATTCCGATGGGGAGTGGGTCAACAGAGTCAGAATGCACAATAAAATTCCAATTATTTGGAAGGAATTTACTTATTCCTTGTTATAATTCCTCAATCATTTGGAAATATTCCTGATCAGGAACAAAATGAAAATCATAATTAGAATGCTCACCAGATTTATCAGATGGTTGCAAAATATCATGATTTAGGTCAATATATGTTCGACTCTGTTCCACTTCATCGACCAATGTCTATATCAGGTCCATGTCTATGGAATAATCACTCCCGTAGTGATCGCGTTCTTACATTTGGTGAAAAGTAGAGGGGAGGTGAGTTATTCAAATAACCTATGTGTGTGTAACTAAGTGTGATCTATTCGAGAAACATGATTCTGCACTCGAGGAGAAACTAATGTGGACTTAAAAGGAAAACAATACTTCTTTGAGTATTCAAAAAATCCTCTCAAAGCCAACAACACAATCTAAGGTAACCCAAGCCCTAAAATCATTTTCCTACTCCCTAAACAGATATTTTCCTAGAAAATCAATGATTTTTGCAACAAAAAAAAACAGCCAAGTTTTATGTAAAAAATCAAGAACATCAAGAGCACGTAGATACGAAATCTCTAAAAAAAAGCATGGAAACTATGTGACAAGTAACAAAAAGTCACGGAAACACAAAAAATGAAGATTTGATTTAAAAACTCAAGGAAAATGAGATTTTAGGAAGATGAAATGAAGACCAAGGTCATGGACTTGAGAGGATTTAAGATAAAAAAGAAAGCTTGGGAAGTTTGAAAAAAGTAAAGAAGGAAAGGTTATGGGAAGACCTATTTATAGCAAACGACTCAGAAGTGAGCAGATGACGTCATCTTAAAAAATTCATCATGAGTTTTTGAGGTGATGTGATGTCATGCGTGTGGGTTGGCAAAATGGTGCCTAGTTTTTCACTGAAAAGGTGCAATGGTGACAGAGTGGGATAGTGTGACAGATGCTTAGGAAACCCAAAACTCGTCAGTTGCGTATTCAAGGAGGCATGGAGATTGTGTATAAAAGCAAAACTAAGAGCTGTAAAGTGATATCAAGAAGGTAAATAGATGCTTACCTGGTTGAAGATTGGAAGTTTATCTAGTGTTGGTCGCCCTAGGATAAACTTGGGGGGGAAATGTTTAACTTAATTTTGACTTTATGATGTGGCTTCTATGAAAGAGACGTGTGGCGCCATACCACATTAAATTCAGAGAGCTGGTTGGAAGGAGTAGTTGATTGAGAAGGCTATGTCAGAATATAAAGATTGTTTAGCAAAGATTTAGTAACTTGCTTGATGATAGAGTAGGCTAGTACCATCCTATGAAGCTGCTCGGAGTACAAGACCTACTCAATGACCAAGACAATTTAACCCAAAGATCTAGGTTTCACGAGACACCATCAAATATCCCAAGATATTTATGTAGCTGATATTTAAATTGTATTATTCCTATATTATTTGAATATGTAATTGAATGTACTGATCCCACTCCTACACGTGTAGGGCCTAGATTTTCTTGTAAGGGCCCATAGCTAACTAAGACTCTCTATAAATACGGAGTTCATTCAATCATTAAGACTAAGTGAAAATTATGAGAAGAAAAGCTAGAGATTTCTTTTGTAAGCACTTTACGTACAAAACCCTTCAAATTGTATTCTTTTGTCAGCTTAAGAAATTCAATTGAACCTTGTTTCCTCTTGATCTTGAGTTTTACACTTCTTTGATAAATAAAAGTGCAAGTGGACGTAGGTCATTTCTAACTCCTGGGGCCGAACCACTATAAAATCTTTTGTGTCATTTTCTTGATTTCAGTTGGTTATAATTCTTTTCTATTGTTTAAATTGATTCAGTGTCGTTGACCAAAACGCTTGCCAACACAAGTCATTTAACCAAATGATCCAGATTTCATGAGACATTATGAAATATCTTAAGATGTTTAAGTAACTGATATTTGAATGTATTTTTCCAGTATTTTTTGAATTTGTAATCAGTTTTAACAATCTCACACTACATATGTAAGGCCTAGATCAAATTGTAGGATTCATATCCCACTAAGAGACTCTATAAATAGAGACCTCTCCCAATCATTATATTTTAGGTTCTAGATTCGCACTTTACATACAAACTCCCTCTCGAATTGTATTCTCTCTCATGTTTTGGAAAGTTAGTTGAACCTTGTTCTTCTTGATCTTGAGTATGAGATTTTCCCAATTAATAAAAGTGCAAGCTGATGTAGGTCATTACCAACTCTTGGGGACGAACCACTATAAATTTTCTGTGTCGTTTTATTTTATTTCAATTCATTTTTGTCGTTCATATTGACATAGTATTGTTGACCAAAATGTTGGTCAACATTTTGGTGCTTTCATTAAAAGCTGAAATCCAAGATCGCACTTTACCAAATCCATCTGAGGCAATGGCTGTCACTGCTAGAAGCCAAAGCCAGGAACCACAAGGGGGAACCCTACCACGAGACAGTATGACCACCCTCTGAGAATTCAGATTCCCCCATGCATCCTAGTTAGCAGGTTCCTCCACCTAGAGACCTACCTCTATGAGCAACATTTGGGTGTATTGAGCCCCACACAGACTTAGGGGAAGACCTCACCCCGATATTGAACAGCTGAAGGAATTCGTGGGACAAATGTAGGAGAAATTTGTTGCCATGCATGAAAATTAAGTAGAAACTCAAGAGGTTGTATCTGAAGCCCTGAACAAGCAAAGCCAAGACTTTTAGTCTTAGATGGATCAACTAAGTGAGCCCATAAAATTTGATAAGAAGAAGCTGACCGTCGTAACGTCAAAGCAGCAAGGATGCTAGAAGCTGTCTTGCTACAGACTCAAGCTACAAGACCTCGACCAATAAACCCTCAACCTGAGAATATTGGCCGAGCAAATGCTGAGGTTCAAAGGCCAGGTGGTCAAGCCCCATATCCTGCTCAATCGTCAAGGTCCCGAGAAAAAGTGGTTCCCCCTGGGCAAACTCAAAGTCATCACTCAAATAGAGGAGCTCAACCAAGAGTACAACGTTAACTCCATCAAGATGAGTAGGTGAAACATAATTGTCAAGATAACCAAGGTCAAGGTTATGGTAGACAAGTGTCTGGAGATGGAAGGCCTATTGATGGGCCACAGAGGCGTCCAGTCTCACGAGGGGGTCAGCCTCCTAATTCACAAAATCAAGGACTAGGTCAACAGTTTCGATAACCAAGGAAGGAACGAACAACCAGTCAAAATTGAGGCTAGCAGCCTCGACGTTATTATTCTGTTGGGTGCAATCATGGTCATCATCCAAGAAGAAATAGACGAAGGAATGACCAAGAAGCCTGCAACAGCTATCAAACATCCTACAGGGACTGCTATGATGAAAATGAAGAGGATAGTTGATACTAACAACCCCACAACAATAAATATTTTGATGATTGTCTTAATGATGAGCATCCAAGAGGAAAATTTGTTCTATCAAGGCCACCTATCCCTCAGAACATCCCACTAGAGAAAATGTACAGCCTGAAGGACCGTTTGTCCCACCAAGGCAGCAAGAGCCATCAATTGTCTAGTAATTCCACCTCCTGGTGCTTCTCGAACAAACAACCATATTGTTGCTCAGAGTCAACATCTTTAACTGACTGAGGAACACAGGACGTGACTTGCGAGAAGTTCTTGACCCGATTCGGGAAGGTAGTGGGTCTAACATTGTAGGACCTAACGCACCAGTTATCCCTCCTACACCACAAGAAGAAGTTGTAGTACTCCCAGTCGCTGCTGCAATAGTTGTGCCACCGGTTGCCCCAACAATTCAAGCATAACTTGATGCCCTTTCTTAGATGGTTCGGGAGTTAACAACCCTGAAGCTAACTGACATCGATTTAGAGAGAAGGAAAGGCTCTCCTTTCTCTGACCGGATCAATGCACTTACCTTTCCTCCCAAGTTCAAGATGCCAACTTGGAAGATGTACACTGGCAAAAAAGATCCAATGTCTCATGTAAACAACTTTGGCATACAAATGGATCTTCAACGAATAAGAGATGATGTTTGTTTCAGGAGCTTTCCTGCTACCCTTTCCGAATCTGCACAACAATGATTCTTTAAACTAGAGTCTAGAACCATTAATTCCTGGGAAGTATTTGTGAGACTCTTCTACCGACAATTATTTGTAGCTTGTACTCTGCTAGCCGAGGTTAACGACCTCATTAACATTAAGCAAGGACCTAATGAGCCCTTCAAGGATTATGTCTAGCATTTTATGCAAGAAGCTCCTAGATCCAAGATAGTCAGTGATGATGGAAAATTGATGGCCATCATGGATGGGGTTCAAGTCAAAGGTGCTCTATGGATCGGCCTTAGAAGAAAAATCGTCTACTCAACCAGAGAGTTCCTAGATCGAGTATACGAGTTTATAAAATTGGAAGAGGCAATACGGAAAGCTGATCAAGTCAACCAAGCTGGAACCAGTACTGCACTAGCCAAAAATACTGGTGCAACTAACTAGAACCAGACAACCAATGGTAATGGTAACAAGAATAATCAGAACAGTGGCAAACAAAATAATAATTCTTACAGTGGCAACAATAGTGACAATAAACAGGCGAATACCAATGACAACCCATGAGAATACATTCCTCGTATTTCCACCTACTCTACGCTCTTAGGGTTACGGGTTGAAGTCTTTTAATCTACACAAGCAAAAGTGCCCTATAGGAAGCCAAATCCTATTAGGAGAGACATAAGCAAGAGAGACACTAACAAGTTTTGTTGCTTCCATAATGATTATGGAAATGACACCAAAGAGTGTAATAAACTCAAGGACGAAATTGAATTTCTCATCCGCTAAAATCATCAGGCCATGAAAAGATACATTCGTCATCATGCTGAACATAAATAGGTTGTCGTAGGAACTCCTAACGCACCATCCCAATCATTACAACCAGCCTCAGTAGCTGGTCGACTAAACATGATTTACGGAGGACCACACCTGGCTGGCAAAAGTAGAAAGGCCTATAGCGATATGCCCGTACACTGCGCCATGAACCAGGGGATGAGGTGTTGGCTGTCGAGGAGGGTACTCCAAAAACACCTTAGTATGAATGCAAGCCCATTACATTCACCGAGAACGACGTCAAACATGTCAAGTTTCCACACAACGATCCTTTGGTAATAAAGGCCCAAATTTTCAACATGATCGTTGCACGAACCATGGTGGATCATTGTTCTTCAGTTAACATCCTTTTCAATACCACTCTTGAAAGGATGAAGCTATTTTTTTGAGATCTAGAACCCTGTTCACACACTTTATATGGATTTACTGGAGAGGGAATGACTCCAGCAGGAACAATCAGACTAGTAGTACTATGGGAAATGCACCAACGAACAATATAGTTATGGCCACATTCATTGTGGTCGATCTTCCCTCGGATTTCAACGCCTTACTTGGAAGGCTAATACTCATTGATTTGAGAGGTATCACATCCATATTCTCCAAACCATGAAATTCCAAAACAATGTAGGAATTGGGTGTGTTAAAGGGAATCAGCGGGAAGCTCAGAGGTGTTAAAATTCCTCCACCACAACTACTAAAAAAGGTTTGACAACAACCAGCATGATCTTTGTTGGACCAGCAGAAAGCAAGCCAACAGTAGTAATGGAGATGATCAGGTCAAAAGAACAAAAGCAATATTTCCAGAAAGAGCTGAGCAACTCCAAATAGGACACTGCCCAAAGCAAGGAGCGGGGCTTTGATCCTCATTTTGGGGATTATGATACTAGAGTGGAACCAATTGAGGACCTTAAAGAGGTGCCACTTGACCAGGACGAACCAACCAAAGTTGTAAAAATTGGGAAAGACTTAGCAAAAGAAGTCAATTATGAAATTATAATTTTTTTAAGGGATAACCAAGACATGTTTGCCTGGTCACATAAGGACACAATGGGCATCATCCCTAATGTGATCATCCATGCTTGACAAAGATAACTTCAAGCCTGTACAACAAAAAATGAGGTTGCTCGACAAAGAAAAGTCTAAGTCCTTAAAGAAGAAGTTAAAAGGCTAAAAGAGAATGAGTTTATAAGAGAAGCCTTTTACCCTGAGTGGGTTGCAAACCCTGTTCTAACGCGAAAGCCCAATGGAAAATGGAGGACATGCATGGACTTCACAGATCTGAACGAAGCATGCCCCAAGGACTACTTTCCTTCACCAAGAGTCGACCAACTAGTAGATGCTACTACAGGGCATGAAGTCTTCATGTTTATGGATGCCTACTCAGGGTACAATCAAATCAGCATGCACCCTCCCAATGAGGAGCATACCAGCTTCAGAACAAACATAGGATTATAATGTTATAAAGTATTACCTTTTGGACTAAAAAATGCTGGCGTGACGTACCAGCGGATGGTTAACATGATGTTAAAGGACAATATAGGAAATAACATGGAGATCTATGATGATGATATGATGGTCAAGTCAAAGAAGACTGGGGGCACGTCCAAGATCTAGAAGAATGCTTATCTATTTTGAAGCATTACAATATGAAGGTTAACCCCTTAAAGTGCTCGTTTGGGGTAGGCTCAAGCAAATTTCTTGGTTTCATCGTCAATTCAAGAGGTATAGAAGCTAATCTAGAACAGATCAAAGCTTTAATTAACATAAAGTCCCCAACCAAGATAAATGATGTGCAAAGCCTCACTGGAGGAATTGCAGCTCTTATCAAATTTGTCTCAAAGTCAACTAATAAATGTGTTCCATTCTTCAACCTGCTAAAAGGAAATAGCAAGTTCGAATGGACAGAAGAATGTGAGAAGGCTTTCCAAGCACTTAAAGAACACTTGGCACAACCACCAGTCTTGTTGAAACCAATTGACAAGGAAACTCTTTATTTGTATCTAGCAGTCATTGAACATGATATTAGTGCAGAACTTATCAGAGAGGAAGAAAAAGTCCAGCATCCAGTATATTACACTAGGAAGAGGCTAATAGGGGCAGAAACAAAATACCCCTTGATCAATAAATTGGCGTACTGCATGTTACTTGCAGCAAAAAAATTAAGGTCGTATTTCCAAGCTCATCCAATCATAGTCCTAACTGACCAACCATTTAGGCAGGTGTTAGAAAAACCTGAGACATCAGATCGATTGCTTAAATGGGCAATAGAACTAGGGCTGTTTGAAATAACCTACCAACCACAGATTGCTATCAAAGGACAAGCACTAGCATATTTCATTGTTGAATGCTCAGGAGTATCAGATGAAAACAAGTAAGGGGTAACACAAGAAGAAAATGAAGAGGCATGGTCGACATGGAAGTTGTTTGTAGATGGGTTCTCAAATGAACATAACTCTGGAGTCAGGATAATTGTAGCTAGACCTGAAGGGCTTCACATTCATCATGTATTGTGATTTGGATTAAATGCCTCAAACAATGAAGCAGAATATGAGCCTCTACTTGCCGGATTATGACTTGCTAGAGACGTTAAAGTCCTATCAGTAGACATTAGAGTGATTCACAACTCATCATGAACCAAATACTGGGAGAATACCATGCTTGAGGTATAAAAATGGCTTCCTATCTATACAAAGCTACAGATCTCCAGGAAAAATTCAAGAAGTATATTATACAGCATGTACGACGCGACTAGAATTCAAATGATGATGCCTTAGCCAAGCTAGCAAGCATGAAAGATGTGGATACTTTAAACATAGTACCGGTTGAGCACCTCGCCCAACCAAGTATCGATGAAAGAAAGACAACATTGTTGCTAGATAACTCCCCATCCTAGATGACTCCAATTACTTTTTATCTAGAGCATGGAACTTTGCCCCAAGACATAAACGAAGCGCAAAAAATGTCAAGATAGTTTGCTAGATATGTAATCCTTGATGGAGTAATGTATAGGTGGGGTACTCAAGGCCTTTACTCCAATGTGTCATCAAAATAGAAGTTGAATTGTTGATGATTGAAGTGCACGAAGGATTCTGTGGCAATCACGCAGAGAGCAAAGCTTGGTGAAGAATATATTAAGGCAAGGGTATTTTTGGCCAACAATGAATGAAGATACAATGAAATATGTGCGGAAATGTGACAAGTGCCAAAGATTCTCTAAGATACCTCGAGCAGCTTCTAATGAGCTCAAACAAATACAAAGTCCATGACCCTTTTCATATGGGGGATAGATTTGATCGAATAACTACATATAGGAAAAGGAGGAGTCAAGTTTGCAGTAGATGCAGTGGATTGAAGTAGAACCACTATCAACTATTACTTCAAAAAGGTGCTCAATTTTGTGGTAAAAAATATCATCTGCATGTATTGTTTACAGATTTCTTTGCATGACATGGTATCACAAAAGGTTTCTCAGTTGTTGCTCATTCCCTAGCAAGTAGGTAGGTAGAAGCTGTTAACAAAACTTTAAAGGATACAATGAAGAAATGACTAAGCAAGCAAAAGGCAACTAGTCAAATATATTGTCGAAAGTACTATGGTCATATCACACTACTGCTTGTAAATCAACTAGTCATACTCAATTTTCCTTGGCTTATGGATATGAAGCTATGATACCTGTTGAATTGACCCCCTCATCGCATCGAAGAAGTACATATGACCAAGCTCAGAATCATCAACTATTGGCTAAAACCCTTGATTTGATCGATGAACAAAGGAAGAAATCACAGTTGCGGGTAGCTGCTTACCAACAGAAGGTTGCTCGATATATCGACTCTTGAGTTAAGGACAGAAAGTTTTCCGCGAGTGATCTAGTCTTGCGACAGGTATTCCAAAACATAAAGGACCCTGCAACGAGAGTTTTGGGGCCTAATTGGGAAGGATCGTACCAGATCGTAGATGTTTTACAACCAAGAGCGTATAAACTTACTAAATTAAATGGTGAACAAGTTGCAAGATACTGGAACGATGAAAATCTAATAAAATATTCTCTATAACACTGGTCGTAAGGCACGTTTTGCCCATTTTTTGTAATGACCAATTCTGTCCTAGACTATTTGCTATTATCTGGTTGTAAGACACGTTTTTGCCCATCAAGATCAATAGTTATCTAATAAAATTTAATTCCTAATGTTTTCATTCAAAACATTCACTTCTCGTACGAATTTTTAATTGAATACCATGATTTTGTTTGTTTTAATAAGGGAGTGTGCTTGACACACTTAAATATTGCCAATTTTTGTTACTTAACAAGTATTGCTTTACATGTGTCATTTTTCCTAAATAAGTATACTACTTTATGAAGTTATTTCTAGTAGTAGTGTTAGCTAGAACAGGCCTGGTCATTAGGCAAGTGACCAAGGACCTGCCTCCTCGATCACTTGAGGGGCATATAGGGTATACACGATCTCACATAAGCAAAAGAGTAAAAAGCACAATTGAGTAGTACTTATAATTTTTTTCAAAATTTATAAAGTGTTGTGCTTTGTTCAAAAAGAGAACATAGAAACTAAAAACTTGGTTCGGTCACACGAGTAGGAAAGTTTAAAAACTTATATAGCAATTAATTGTGATATCTAGTCAAAATAACATGCAGCATATTGTATGTACAGCCAAGAAAAATATTACAAATATTAACTGAGATTAAAAGTTTCTCGGACAACCATAGTTTTTACACCCCGAACCTTAAAGCCTGGGTGCCTAGCTTATATAAAAAATAAGGAACCTCCAGCCTCATTGACCATCCACCTCATCCTTGGACTGCTCGAGCCCTAGGTCACCATCGGGGTTTAGGGAAATCTCTAGACTATGGCTCTCTGGGGAAGCAGCAGTGGCAGACTCCTCTTCTTCACAAGCAACACACTTGCTGATCTCTTTGTCCCAGAGGTTGGCAAACAGATAGTCGAAGTTTTCCTCCTTGTTGTTTTCCCAAAACATGAAGAAAAAACAATTGAAAGCAACATTCTTAAACTTGGACAGGTCTAAAGAATTTTTCTCCTTCTCCTGGGCTAGCTCCTCCTCTAACCTCTTTTGTTTTGCCTTAAGCTGCAAGATGGACTACTTGAGGCTCTTTTTTTCCTGCTCGTGCTTCTCGATAACGTGTGTCTTTTTTGTCTCCTTCTCCTGGAGCACTTGAATCATCTTGCTCTTTCCCTCGATCTCAAGAATCTTTCCCTGAAGATCCTCCTTGAGCTCTTTGGCATGCTTATAATTGATTGTGTTAGACTCCTTGAACTACTTTAAGGTCTTCCTTACCCTCGTTAGAGAGTCAGCAACCTTTAGTGCTCGAGGACGGGTATGAGAGAGTGTCATCATACGCTGCCAAAATAGGAAGGTTAGAATCGAGCAAAGGAATTACAAAAAATATATAATTTTAGAATGAAACAGATACTTACAGAAAAGATTTCAGACATGGCCCGACCAAGGACTTGATCAACGAACACATGCTCAATGTTGTCAAAGGCCTCAGCACTTAGGCGGTGCTGGGAAAGCTTCTGGGTCTGGGAGAAAATGGCCACGGCCAAGGACTTAAGACTCTCCAATATTTTTGAAGGCATGGAGTGGTCAACTGCCGAGGTTGTGGGAGAAGTGCTAGCTAGAGAAGGCTCTCTGGCTGGTGGAGTCTACATGGGAGGAGTCTAGCTTGGTGCAGCTGTAAAAGTTGAGGCAGAACAGTCTCCCATGACCTACTTAATTGGAGGCTCTTTGCTCGAGTTGGCACCAAGAGCAGCTTTCCTTTTAGTTGTCTTCTTTGTCGAAGCAATTTTTGAGGCGTACAGATAAAAAATATATGCTTCCGACAATGTTGTAATCAAGAGTAAACATGTTAGATTTCTTCAAAGAATATAAAGAGGAACGAGCAGTACACTTACTACATAGATAGTTCTTATATCTAAATTATTGCTTGAAAAATATAATCACACTGCTTATGCCTACATTTAACTACAAAATAACTAAGGCATTTTTTATTACGTGGGAGGTCCTTGTCCTCGTTAGAGGAAGAAAAGGACATGTTGAGGAGCTCATCGTCCTCCTCCAGCACTTGCTTACCCTTCGCTTTGTATGTGGAAGGTGCTAAAGCCTTGAGGTGAGGAACAACTTCTTGCTCCCTTATGATGATCCTCGTTTCCCTCCTCCTCAGAGGGGTGGGAGTTGCTTGGGTTTTTCAAATTTCCTCATCTCCTCACCACTACCTGCTCTGTTAAACAACTCTTTCACTAGTTGTGCTTCCATTGGTCTGGTGAGTTTCGAGCAGGCCAACCAGTCTAAGGTTGGCAATGGTTATGAACAACCTAAAGTTCTTCTCGTTAGGAGGAAGTTTGTTCAAGCTAGCTTCTCGAGTGAGCATGCCAGAAGTAGGAGGAGGCCTTTCCCATAGGCCTAATAAGTTAAGTACTATTTAAAAAAGATAACGGAAGAGTAAGAGACACAAGTAAACAACTCCTCCTAGCTGGAAAGCAAGTTTGGCAACAACCATGTCGATCATCAGGAAGTATTCTTTAAAATAAGCCCCCACGTTGCTCTTAAACGTGAGGTCGGTTAGGAAATCTTGACTTGTATCTTTGCTTGCGTCCTAGTGGCAAAAGTAAAAGAATCCAGTGCCATGATGACCTGGATTGGACTTCAGGTAGAAGAGATAATCAACCTCGTGGGGAGTGGGGGGGCTTCCATCTTTGAAAATGATATATGATGTATAATGTTGAAATCAATATATACCTGTTAGGTGTTATTTGAAATGGAGCAATGCCAAAATATCTGGTAATGCCCCTGAAGTAATCGTGGAGGGGGAGAGTAGCATCAACTTGGATGTGAAAGCACGATAAGGCTCTAAAGGCTTCGCCAGGAAGTTTGGTGTGCTGGTCGGCCCGAGGAGTAACCCTGCTTATTCACCTGATCACGTATTTTTCAGGATATTCCTCGAGAAGGTTGCTCGAGAGGGTGTTGGCTGGGACAAGATGTCGGGGCACCCTCTTCCTCTTGTGAGTTTTTTGCTTTGCATAAAGCCTTATGGTATTAGTTACCTCCACAATCGAAACAGTTGCCTCAGGCTACTCGTGGGGCCTCTGTTGTTACTGTTGTTCTTGTTGTTGTTGCTGATGTTGTTGTGGCTGCTCTTCATTAATGTTAGTCACGTGTCTTGCGACTTGAGGATCTGCAGTTGTTTGCTACCTTGTCGTTCTCTTTAATCTGAGGAACAGAAAGCAACAGTTACAACCTCTTCAATAATCGAAGACCTGCTCGTTGTCCTCCCACTGGTCAGAACTCTGACTAGGAGTGAATCAACGGAGTCAGGGTGGACAATATAGGTCCAATCATTTAAAAGGAATTTCCTCAACCATACAGATATATTCTTGGTTAGGAACAAATTGAAAATCATAATGAGAGTTCTCACCAGATTGGTTAGAAAGTTCCAAAATATCGCGGATGAGATCAATGTCTGGTTGAGTCTGTTCCACTTCATCGACCAACATTTGGAGTAAATTGGGGTATATGGAACAATCACTTCCCCAGTGATCATGTGCATACATCTGATGACAAAAAGAGGGGAAGTGAGTCATTCAACCAACGTATGTGTGCCTAAGAAGTGTGTGCTAATCGAAGAACACGATGGTACATTCAAGCAGGGGTCAAGATGAATCCAAAAGGTAGTTTAAAAGTTTTCTTGAAACTTTTCACTTACCTTTTGGGAAAAAAATTCCCACCATTTTTTCCAGAAAATAGCAAGAAATTCATTTTTGAATTTTTAGCATCAACACACGAGCAAGCACACCCAAAGCCTAAATTCATTTTCTTATTACCTAAACACACATTTTCCTAGAAAATCAACCGTTTTTATAAGAAAAAATAATAGTTTTCCTACGGTTTACTCAAGAACATCAAGAACACAAAAGAAAACATATTTTTTTTTCAAAATCATCAAGAATACAACGAAATCAAAGCATGAAATTACGAAGCAAAGGAAGTACGAGTACAAGATTCAGAAACTTACTGTATTGAAGGTTTTGAGGAGGAGCTTGGGTTAAAATTTGAGGGTATTCTTGAGATCGAAAGCTTGAAAAACTTTTGAAAAACATAAAGAGTGAAGAGGGGAAGGCAGTGCTATTTATAGTCCCATGGCTCGCACGTGAGCAGCTGACATCATAAGAAATCCATCATGAATTTTTGGGATGATGTGACGTTAATTGCTTGGGTAAAAAATGTTGCCACCTTTTTCTAAATAGTACAATCCTTGCTACCTCAAAATGTGGTGTAATAATGTTTAGGGAACCCAAAGGCCGTCAGTTACCTTACTAAGACGGTGTCATCATTTCCTATAAAAGTAATGCTACAATTTTTAGTGTGTCCGGTTTTGAAAAGGCACTAACTTGGTCGAAGCATGCAAGTTTATCCAGTGCTGGTTACACCAGAATAAATTTAATGGGGAAAATGTTTAACCCAAAATTGAACATGGTGATGTGGCATTTAAAGATGACACATGGCAATAAACGACATCAAATTCTGAGAGTTGGTTGAGATAAGGTAGCTGCTTGAGTAGGCTTCATCAGCATGAAGACAACCCACCATGTTTACTGCTCGAAGGGAATGAATTGGGTACCATCTTATGGAGCTGCTCGAAGAACAAGTCATTTAACTAAATAATCCAGATTTCATGAAATATTACAAAATATCCTAAGATATTTATGTAAATGATATTTGAATGTATTTTTCCAGTATTTTTTGAATTTGTAATTAGTTGAAACAATCCTACACTATATGTGTAGGACCTAGATCATATTGTAGAGCTCATAGCCTACTAAGAGACTCTATAAATAGTTACCTATCTCAATCATTATTTCATAGGTTCTAGATTTGTACTTTACGTACAAAGTCCCTGTCGAATTTTATTCTTTCTCGAGCTTAGGAAACTCAGTTGAACCTTATTCTTCTTGATCTTGAGTTTGAGGCAAGTGGACATAGGTTATTACCAACTCTTGGGGCTGAGCCACTTTAAATTTTCTGTGTCATTTTATTTGATTTCAGCTCAATAAATTCATTTATGTCTTTCTTATTGAGTCAGTGTCTCATTGACCAAAACACTAGTAAACATGTTTTAATTTTTAAAACGTATTTGAGTTGCAAAAAAAAATTCTAAGATATGACAAAGAGAAGCAATTTATATATATATATATATACTAGTAAAGACATGTGCCTTTATTATAACAAAAATAATTAAATTATTTGTATTACTAATTTTTTTTAATATTTTGATGGTAAAATGTAACAAATATTTGAGTACATAGTTAATGATAAATTATAAATTACTATTTAAATAGGAAAATATTAATTTAGCTCATTAGTTTTTTCCAAATACAATATCGTCACTTGTATTTTGTTAAATAATAATTCGAATCATATGTTTTGCAAAATTAATCAAAATAGTATCATGAATCCGATTTTGGTCAAATTATTTTTCAATAAGAAAAAAATACCCTCAGATATTTTAATTAATGAATTCTTTAAATAATTAAAATAGATAATGAACTAAATTGATTTTAAAATAGAAAACAATAATAGAAAATAGAATAAAATAATAACTTTAAACTCTTCTCTCTCCTCCATTCCTTTTCAAATTTAATACCTCTCCCTTTCAGGTTGGTGATTCCATGGTGAATCGTTCCTTTCTTTCTCCCAAATCTCTCTCAAATAGCAGGTTGAGATTTACAAGGCTCGAACCCTCAACATTGTAAAAGCAGAGAAGCAAACTAAATATGGCAAACGAAGAGTTGAATCCAACTCTCTCATCGTATTAGCGCCTAAGTACCTATTGTGTTTTAGCTTATTGAGGTGCTTTGGTTTGTTTCCTAGAGCTTTGAAGCACTCTAAGGCTCCGACAAGTCTAGGTGTTGTGAGTACGACGAGTACATTCATCGATTTGGGATCGTGAAAGAGTATGTGCAGATATTATCGTGGAAAACAGAGGCAGAGGCCAATCTGGGGTCATGGCTGGGTGCGACGAACCTGGGCACCATGGCGTGAACACACTTGACAGAGACCCGGACAACTTCAGGATAGAGAACACCCACTAGAGACGAGAAGCCACCGACTTGAGATCTAGGTTCGGTACGAAGCCACACATTTCAGAACACCAAGCCATCTAGGTTGTTTTTTCTTTAAGACGATCTAGAATGTTTTGCCAGATCTAAGAAATGAGAAGGGAACAGGGCAGAAAGAACGATGGGGGAAGATATAATGAGGAGAGAGAGAGAGGAGAGGAAGGGAAGATTTGTCAACTGGCCTTCAATTTGAACAGAAGAAGAGAAGAAAAAAAAATTATGATTTTAAGACTTTTGGTTTTTATTTAAGTTTTCTTATTATTTAGTTAGTTAATCTTGTTTAATTAGTTTTAATTCTATTTTATTTTTCTATTTACTTTTATTATAATTTAGTTTAGTTTATAAATCATATTAAAACTATGTTATAATATAGTTTATATGGTTATAAAACTATTAAGAATACTGAAATATAAAATATAAAGAAAAGAAATTGACAGAGAAATAGAGAGATGAAAAGAGAGAGTTAAACTCTTGTGTGTTATTTCGACAGGGGAATGACCCCTATTTATACATATACATAAGTCCTAAGGAAATTTGGTAATTACTCTGAATACAATCAAGAATTAATGTTGATATAATACTTTGGATTACCTAATGATTCTTCATTATTATGGACATCCATATATATAATATTTTATAACACTCCCCCTTGGATGTCCATGAAAACCGCCTCATTAAAAACATTGCTAGAAAAACCCAGTAGGACAAAAACTCAGCTAAGGGGAAAAGAGTCCAGTGTTTATTTACTCCTCCTCGTTTTGACGCTCTTGAAAATCCTTTAATGGACGCATTATGATCTTATGTACCATCTTCTCGAACATTGATGTTGGTAATGACTTTGTAAATAAGTCTGCAAGATTGTCGCTTAATCGAATTTGATGAACATCAAATCACCACTCTTTTGAAGATCATGTATGAAGAAGAATTGTTGTGAAATGTATTTAATGTATCTCCTTTAAGGTATTATCCGTTTAGTTGATCAGCACATGCCTCATTATCTTTAAAGAGAATTATTGGTATTTCTTTGTCGGGTGATAATCAACATGTTCCTCAAATATGTTGTTTCGTTGATCTCAATCACACATTTTCCCATTGCCTCATGAATTGTAAGTATCTCAACATGATTTAAAGTTGCCTTGTTAAAAACCTTTTCAGGAAAACATAGTGGGACAAAACCTGAACTAAGGGAAAAAGAGTACAGCACGTATATATCTCCCCTTCATGCATATATCCATGGTAACTTTATTGATCAAATATCTCATATGATTTTCATTGTAATTATAAACCACCATAAATTATCTATGATCACATATTTACTCTAACTCTTCTAGAGCATATATGTAGAATGGAATATGAATATTTATCCAACATATTAAATCAATCATGTATATAACATTATTCATTATCATATCATATTAACAATATTGTAATATGCATCATATTTGTGGATATTCATTATCTATGACTATGTTCAATCCAAAATTTGAAATTTAAATATGATCACATGAATGAATATCTTCGATAATATCAATTTTCATTTGCAATAAAGATGGTACTTCGGGACCATATATTCGTTGCATTCTTGTTACATGTTCTTTAATTTCTACATCAAATGATCATATCACTATGATTCATTATGCATACAAGTTCTTTGGGACTTATCTACTCATAATTTAATCTATAAACAAAGTATATATTTAATAATTTCCAATCTACAAGATGAAATAAGACATGTTAAATTCTTCTGGAATTTTTCCGGTAAGGAATATTTTAAATTCTCATATTACTAGGAGCTCCAAATAAATAATTTGTGTTGCAACGTTTATATGACACATATCAATTCTCATAAAACATATATACTCCAGGCTATAACCAAATCTTGATTATATTTTCTCATAACAATATGTATATGCCTTTATTTAATCATTCTCTTGTCTATGCAGATTTTGTACAATAATTCATTTGTGTACAAATATACAAAATTATCATTAGAATTACATGTTCTTGTACAAATATTTATTTGTACCCCTACAGGTTTTACTTCACTTTATGTGAGTAAATTTATACTGCCTAGATTGCGTCATATAATTTTGGCCAAAACTATATATACGTTGATAATTCTCGACCCGTTTAATATCACGATCCTTGCTATCTCATATTATTAGTTTATTTCATATGCAAACATTTTGTATTGTCGACAATAATTCATAATATGATAATTTCCTCCATATTGACATAACTTAAAAAGATCTCATTATATTCAACATACTTGTCAAACATGTATTATTTATAGGTACATATATAACCACTTCAAGGGCTTTAATTTTTATCAACTTTGTTATGTCTATAACTTCTTTAAGGAGTCTCTTCAAGAGCACCATTTTTATTTAATGTTCAAATTATCAATATTTTATAACAATAATGTATCTTTAATTACCATTCCGCATCTTAATTAATTCACATGGTTTAATTAATTTTGTAATTACTAAAAACAGAATTTCAATTGGTATCAGAGTGGGTCACTCATTTTTTAGTGTGATCTTGATTTATTCTGTTTGTTGTTCTTGTTCTTGCAATGTCTTTTTTCACAGAATGAGGCTCCATAACTAGCCCCCCTTTACTCAATGATTCTAACTATCCATATTGGAAAGTTAGAATGAGAGCCTTCATCAAATCTCAAGATGAAAAGGCATGGAGAGCTGTTTCGAGTGGTTGGACTCCACCAACAGAAAGCAATGATGTAACTAAGGTAAAATCTGAACTTGATTGGACTGATGCTGAAGATAAATTGTCCAATTACAATAATAAAGCATTACATGCTATTTTTAATGGTGTTGGTGAAGGTTACATTAAATTGATTTCTTCATGTGTTTCGGCCAAAGATGCTTGGGAAATGCTTCAAACACAATTTGAAGGAACTACTGATGTCAAGTGTTCTAGGCTTGTTATGCTCACAATAAAATTTGAAAATGAAACCCTCACTGAATTTTATGAGAAATTGTCAGATATTGCTAACGAATATTTTGCTCTTGGTGAGAAACTTGAAGAAAATGTTTTGGTTCAAAAAATTATTAGAGTTCTCCCTGACACGTTTCAGACTAAGCTAACTGCGAAGAAGCAAAATATCTGGACAAAATAAAAGTAGAAGAATTGATGGGTTCACTCCAAAATTTTGAACTAAACCAACAAATCAGACAAAAAGGAAAAACAGAAGAAATCAAGGAAAAATCTATTGCCTTGAAATCTTCCAGAGAAAAAAAGGAAAGTTCAGATGATGAGATGGCTTTGTTAACAAAAAAATTTCAAAAATACATAAAGAAATTGGGAAACAAAAAGGCCATATCCAAAAACCCGAAAGGTAATTTTTCTAAACCCTTTGAAACTAATAAAAAGTGTATTCAGTGCATGGAATGTGAAGGATTTGGCCACATTCAATCTGAGTGTGCAAATACCTTAAAGAAGAAGATAGTCATGGCAGCCACTTGGAGTGATCAAGACTCTGAACAGAGTGATGAAAAAGAAAATAGTGTTGCCTTAACCTCTGTTCACAAAGGTATGGTTTTTTCTTCAGTTGATTCCAAGGATTTGTTATGTCTTAATAATTTTGTTCAGAATAATGAGAAATCTGATATTGACTCTGATGATTTTGACTTAGATGAGGAGTCATTGAAAGAGTCTTATAATATAATGTATGATCAATGGTTGAAAGTTTGCTCTGAGAATCGATTAATGGCTAGCAATAATAAAAAATTTGTTGAAAAAATTAACGAACTTGAGATGATTACTGCTTCCAAAACTGATGAAATTAATTCTTTGAGTAAAGAAATTGATCTTATGAAAAAAGGTGTTAAAATGCTTAATCCACGATCAGGAATTTTGGATGATATTCTCTCTGCAGGAAAAAAGGCTGGTGATTACAGTGGATTATGATCTAATGGATCTGAATATTCAAGGAAAACAGTTTTTGTAAAATCCATGAATTATCCGTTTGTTGTGACAACTAACCATTTTGCAGGAACAAGTAACTCTTTGGAGACCACACAGTTGACATCTGCTCCAATAGAGCTACAACTAAAGAAAATTTCTCCAAGGAAAAAATTGGACAATTTGTACCATTTTGTCATTTTTGTGGTATGAAATGACACATAAGACCTAAGTGTTTTTCACTATTAAATTTGTTTAAAAAGAATTATGTTAAACACTTTAATAGCATGAATCAATTCTTGACCAAAATAAATTCAAAATAAAAAACAATATGAGTCAAGAAAAATAACTCTGTCTGCTTGGCTACCTTTACTTGTCATAAAATACATGCATCTAGTTCATGGTACTTTGCTAGTGGTTGTTCAAGACATATGACAGGTAATGCCAACATACTCATCAACTTCAAATCTTTGAAGTGTGGAGTAGTAACATTCGGGGATGGACTCACAGGAAATATTTTAGGTAAAGATACTCTAAACATTGAAGGGTTACCAAAACTGAAAAATGTGCTTCTTGTTGGTGGGCTGAAAGCCAACTTAATTAGCATAAGTCAAATTTGTGACCAAGGTTTTCTTGTAATTTTTCGCATGATGAGTATAATGTTGTAAATCAAAGTGGTGACATTGTTCTTAAAGGTTCTCATTCTTTGGATAATTGTTACACACTCAAACAAAAATTCACATGTCATGCGTCATCATCAAGTTTTAATAATACTGATTTGTGGCATGAAAAACTTGGACATATAAATTTCAAAAACTTGAAAAAGAATGCTAATGCAGGTCTCATCTGTGGCATACCTAAGCTTGGTAAAGAATCACTTGGTAAGTGTGAATCATGTCAATTGGGAAAATAGTTGAAAATTTCCCATAAAGCACTATCTGATATTAATACTTCAAAAGTGTTGGAATTATTGCATATGGATCTCATGGGTCCTATACAAGTTGAAAGTATTAATGGTAAGAGATACATTTTCATATGTGTGGATGATTTTTCTAGATTTACTTGGGTAGATTTCTTCAGAGAAAAATCAAATACATTTGAAGCGTTTCAAACTCTCTGTACAAGACTAAGAATTGAAAAAAATTGTAAGAATACGAAGTGATCATGGTAAGGAGTTTGAAAATTCTGTTTATGATGAATATTGTAAATCTTTTGGAATTCTACATGAATATTTTGCACCCAAAACCCCAGAACAAAATGGGGTAGTGGAATGAAAAAATCGTACCTTGCAGGAAATGGGCAAAGTTATGCTGAACAGCAAAAAACTCATAAAGAAATAGTGGGCTGAAGCAATTAACATTGCTTATTACACAATTAATTGTGTTTTTCTGCGTCCAGGTACAAATAAAACTCCATATGAGATCTAGAAAGGTAGATAACCCAATGTCAATTATTTTCATGTATTTGGGTATCTGCGTTATATTCTTAGAGATCGTGAGAATTTGGGCCAATTTGATGCCAAAAATGATTTAGGAGTTTTTCTTGGATATTCCACCAATAGTAGGCCCTATCGTGTTTATAACATGAGAACCCAAACTGTTATGGAATCTGCTAATGTGGTTGTGGATGATCTAAAAGTTTTTTCTGAGTACTCCCATGAGGAGGAAATTGACAGGTTCATTGACGTTCAGCAACATAAAGGGATGTCAGATCTGACAGCAAAACCTTCAGAGGCGACAACAGCTACTGATGATGTATTAGACACTGATTCTGTCGCGACAACAACTGAACGAACAGAGAAGGAAAATCTAGTTATTTCTTCTAACTCCGTTCAAAAAGAACCCTCAACCACAGTAAAAAAGAATCACCCTTCTGATCTCATTTTGGGAAAGAAGAGAGTATGGTCACTTGAAAGAGGTATGTAAAATTGGTTCAATTTGTTTGTTTTACTTCTATATTGGAAGAAAAAACTTTGTAGGAAGCCTTAAATGATGAATCATGGATTAATTCTATGCAAGAAGAGCTAGATCAATTCACAAGGAATGAGGTATGGATCCTTGTCCCTAGACCGAGTCATACTAATGTTATAGGTACAAAGTGGATATTTAAAAAACAAAACTGATGAATTTGGGACCATTATAAGAAATAAAGCTAGACTAGTTGCACATGGGTACACTCAAGTTGAAGGAATTGATTTTGATGAGACATTTTCCCTTGTTGCAAGACTTGAATCCATAAGATTATTGCTGGCTATTTCATGTGTTCTTGGTTTTAAATTATTCCAAATGGATGTCAAATCCGCCTTTTTTAATGGATTTTTGAATGAAGAAGCTTACGTGGAGCAACCCAAAGGGTTTGAAGGCCCTTACTGCCCTAGTCATGTTTTTAAATTGTAAAAAGTTTTGTATGGGTTTAAACAAGCCCCACGGGCTTGGTATGAGAGACTAACTCATTTTTTGGTCTCAAAGGGGTACAACAGAGGGGGTGTAGACAAAACACTTTTTATCAAAAATGTTATTCAAATATTATGATAGCACAAATATATGTTGATGATATAGTGTTTGGTTCTACTAATGACTCTCTAGTACAGGAATTTGTGAAACAAATGCAGGAAGAGTTTGAGATGAGCATGGTGGGAGAACTCAATTTTTTCTTAGGACTCCAAGTTAAGCACTCAGGCGAGGGAATTTTCATTTCACAAAGCAAGTATGCCATAAATTTGGTGAAGTGATTTGAACTCGATGCTTCTAAACCTGCGAAAACACCAATGGGAACTACTGTCAAACTATCTAAAGATGAGAATGGGAAGAAATTTGATCCAACTCTTTACAGGAGTATGATTGGGAGTCTCCTATACTTAACTACTAGTCACCCAGATATCAGTTATAGTGTTGGAGTGTGTGCACGTTTCCAAGGGAACCCCATGGAGTCTCATGTAACTGCTGTAAATAGAATTATTCGTTATATCAATAATACTCTTAATTTAGGCATTTGGTACTCTAAAGAAACAAACTCTAACCTTGTGTGTTATAGTGATGCAGATTGGGCAGGAAACACTGATGACCGCAAAAGTACAAGTGGTGGTTGTTTTTACTTAGGAAACAATTTGGTCCCTTGGCATAGTAAAAAACAAAACTCCATCTCCATGTCAACAGCCGAGGCTAAGTACATAGTTGCTGGAAGCTGTTGTACTCAACTTTTGTGGATGAAACAAATGTTGGCAGACTATGGGTTTGATATTAAAACTTCAACCATTTTTTGTGATAATACAAGTGCTATTAATATCTCCAAAAATCCTGTTCAGCACTCTTGCACCAAACATATTGACATTCGTCGCCATTTTATTAGGGAAATTGTTGAAAACAAAACTCTAATTTTAGAATATGTTGAGGCTAACAAACAATTGCAAATATTTTTACTAAAGCTTTAGACACGGTCAGATTTGATTCCCTTAGGAAATCCTTGGGGGTTTGTTTTATTTAAAATTGCCAATAATTGATTATCTTTCCATGAATATGTGTTTGTGTAAATCTCTTATCCTGTTTGGAAGAAATTTGATGACCATTTCTTTTTAAATTTTTAGAAAATGAACGCTATAATTCTTATACTTTGTGAGAAATAAAAAAAAAAAGCATATTTGAAAAATTATAGACCATACAATTTATATTTGATCAAATCATTGTGTCTGTTTTAGTATGAGCATTCCTTAATCCAGTTTCTTTTTTGGGCTCAATTTTGGAAAAGAGCTACCTATACTGATGTGTGAAAGCTGACACTGAGTAAGTTGGTACCAGGTAATTAGCAATTATATTTGAGGATACTCTACCAGTGTAAAGGGCTACCATCAGTATAAGAGTTATAGCCTCCAGTATGTTTACAATATGAAAAAGGCTACAATTTCCAAACATGGGCAATGACCCTAGCTTTAAAAGGCCAAAAATGCCAAATTGTTTACACATGCACACACATATGCCTGTTGACTAGACTGTGTAAGAATGTTGTAAGACTCATACACATAATGAATTGATTAAAATATTTTTTGAGATTGGTATATTCTTTTTTCAAATTATGGTTATCATTATCACTGAGTATTTTAATTATACATCATTATACTAATTTGTGAAAAAATGGTTATCTTGTTTCTCTTGAACAGGACTTGACATTTACATGGACACATATGGTATGACAATTTATCTTTTTATTTTCGGCAATTTTTTTTAAAATAATAATAAATAAAATAAAATATTTTTTTCTAACTGAGTACTAAAGAAAAAAACAAGTTTGAAAAATAATTGATGCAATTTATTTGTTTTTATCTCGTTATATTCAAAATCATGCAAAAAGTTTCCAATTTTGAGGTGTGAAAGAATTTTTTTTAAAAGGAGATATTTTGGCATTTATCACATTAAAATTCGGTTACCCATTTTCGGTTACCCATTTTCGAACTTGCCTGTTTTGTGCACCGAATTCTCTATATATTCAAATTCACTTTGGCTGTTTAATTCTAAGTGTTTTCTTGTTTTTCTCTCTCACTTGTAACTAAAGTGCTTAGGGTTTTATTCTTTGTGTGTTTCCGTTTGTTTCTCTCCTAGGATCCATGAAGACCTGAGGTTGTGGTTCTACCTCCAGACCTATGAAGTTTTAGACAAAGACAGTTCCTAAGACAGTTCCCTCTGCTACTCCGCCTGTTCCAGCATCAATCCCTGCTGTCTCACCTCCTACAGGCCGTCGACCCAAAATTGCAGCAAGAAAGAAGGTTCTTGCTCTTCCGGGTCCAGAGGGATCTACTTTGATTGGGGCTACGAGTAAATGAGTTACCTTTCCCAACCTTGATGCTCAGCAAAACCAAGCCTCGGTGGTTCCACTCGCCTCACCTGACGGTCAAGTAAGATCTAAACCCGCCTTGCCTTCAAGTCCTACACAATCTGTCTCCACTAAAGCTGTGTCTGATCCGTCTTAACGTGACTTTGAATCTTCATTATCCCCTGATGTGTTGACACCCAAGGCAAAGGGCTTACACAAATCCAAAGTTACTGGATCAAAGAGAACCAAGAAGGCCAAAGTGGCTCTAGCAAAAGGTACTAGTTCCATCTCTGATTCATCTCATTTATCCAAATTCAAATTGAAGGCAAAATGCTCCTCATCGGAGGATGTCTCTCCTGAAACGGAAGACTCACTGCCTGAGTTGGACCCTTCATTGACTGAGCCCATTCCTGAAGATCCTCATGAAAATTTGGAGGAGGAGACTAAATCTGCAGAAGACCCATCAGAAACCACTCCTGTTGCATCTAACCCAAAGGGCACAACACCATTGGCATTTCCCAAATTGACTACCAAACTCACTAAACAAAAAGGTACCCCTGTCCGTACTTCAGGTTCCTCTTTCAAAGCTCAGTCTCTTACTTTCTGTTTTAATGGTAATGAGAAAAATGTGCAATTTTATGAGCATCATCACTTTATTAGTGAACATAATTTCCTTTTTGCTCCTCATCATGTTTTTGGGGTTTTACTTACTTTAGAGGAAAGGGGTTGGTTACGATCTTTGTTTGGCTTTGATTGGTTTGTGCCTCAGGTAGTAAGGAATTTTATGCAAATCTGAATGATGAGTTGTTAGATCAAACTTCTTTGATGTTTCATAAGGCTTATGTTAGGGGTCATTGGTATAGGTTTATTCCTCCTGAAATTGCTAAGGCCCTAAATCTCGTTCCTGTTGAGATTGATGATTCTATTGGGTTTGCAAAGGATCAAGTTTTGTCTGAATCAGTTGGCCAAGCTATGGTGTGGGAACCAAGCGCATCTCTCTGGGTCTCAGACCTTACTCACTATTATGGTGCACTTTTCAAATTTGCAATGTTCAATTAGATGCCTACCACTCATTCCTCAACCATTACTCAAGATATGGCCTTTCTATTGTTCAAAATTTGGACTGGATCACTATCGATCTTGCTGCTGGTATTTTTTATCAGATCATGTCCTTGAGTGGTGCCAAACACAAGGGTCAACACTTGATTTTTCCGCAAGTCATTTACAAACTTTTGGACTCTCAGCATCCTTTGAAGAAGTCCCACGAGACCTTGACTTCTCATTTGGTTGGACCTACATACACTGTCAAAGATGATCATGCTCTTACCACAACTCGAAAGGTCAAATGAATTAATTTGGCTAGTTCTGGGACTGGCAATGTCGAGACTGACATCCCTATTATCCCAACTGCTCTTGCTTATGTTCAGACAGGAATTGCAAGTCTCTCCGAGCGGTTCACTACCATGGAGGATACTCAGCGCCAAATTCTGGCTTCTTTAGCGATCATCAATGCATCTACCACTCCAGCTCCATGACGGTTACCGTTCCTTTCAATCTATTTTTATTTGCTTTTGATAAATGTAAAAGAACAATAAAAGTGTCTTTGTTTTGTTTTGGTTTCGTTTCATTTGTTCTTTGGCATTTTCTTAGACAATGAGGGGGAGAAAGAGTAACTCTATTTTTGGTGCTTTATTTGACCTACAATTGCTCATTGTTTTTGTTAAATGTGCTTTGGTTATTTTTGGCAAGGGGAGTCATTTTGAGACTCTTGTAAATTTAAGCACTCACTTGTTTTATGCAGGATTTTTAAAAAAAAAAATAGATATTCCTTGTCTATAAAATTTCCTAAGGGGGAGATTGTAAATCCTAAAATTGGCATATTTTATAGAAATATATTTTTATTTAAAAGATAACTTTTAATTTCCCTTTATTGTGATTTTCAAAATATCACTTTCCCATTATTCTGATTTTTGGAATATTAATATTCCTTATTTAGCTTAATTTGATCACAATATGATTATAAAAGGAAGTTGTATCTTAGATATATAAAGCAAATATTATGTACTTACTCGAAATCATTTCTGGAATATTTGTCTTTACTTTTTCGTGCAGCACAAGATAATAAATTTCAGGAAACTGAATCTTTGATGTAATTAATCATTGTTTCTATCTTGAGAATTTGATCTTACACAGGTATTAGCTATCCCCACCAACGTCGTATCTGTCGGATCTGAATCTTCTAAAAAAGGCAATTCTTCATCAATCAAGAATATCTTCAATTATTCGTGCTTTTATAAGGAGATTTTTTCTCAGCCTTTTTGAGCACGAAATGGACTCTATAAATAAGCTTCTAAGGCATTGAGAAAAAGAGAACTCATTGGTGCATAATTTTTTAGTGTATTGTAACAATTGTGAGAGTTCCTTATTTGTATTCATGATCATAGTATTCACGTGATCTTGTAGAAAAATGAGTGTTTTGTTTTTGTGGTGAGTTTATACCACGTTCATGAGTGAATACACATTGTAATTGAACACAACTTTTATAGTATTCGAGAGAGGATTTTTACAAGCCTTGTGTTGGGAGGATGCAAGCACTCGCTGGCCATTGAAGGGAGTTCAAGTGGTTGAGCGTTTCAATTAGAATCAGATTAGTGAAGAGAAGTACAACAAAGTTGCGGCAAATCTCAAGAGGGAGTCTTGTTTTATTTAAGTCAATATTTTGTACTTGTAATTCTTTATTAATTGGTTTTATTCTCTAGGCGTGGCCCCAAGGAGTAGGTTATCCGAAAGGGTTTCTAAACCTTGAAAAATTCGTTGTGTTCTTTATTGTTTTCGCACTGTCTTTTTATTGTGTTAAGTTTCTATCATGACAAGTTGGGATTCTGTTCCAACAGAACTGAAATATATTTCAACATTTAATTACTATTCCGCACATTAATTAATTCACATGGTTTAATTAATTTTGAAATTCTGTTTTTAGTAATTACCAAATTAATTAAACTAAGTGAATTAATTAAAGTGCAGAATGGTAATTAAATGTTTAAACAGATTTCAGTTTTGTTGGGACAAAATCCGAACTTGTCACGACAGAAACTGAACACAGTAAAAAGACAATGCAAAAACAATAAAAAACACAACAAATCTTTACAAGGTTCAGAAACCCTTTCGGATAACCTACTCCTTGGGGTCACGCCCAGACAATAAAACCAATTAATAAAGAATCACAAGTACAAAATATTGACTTAAACAAAACACGACTCCCTCTTGAGATTTGCCCCAACTTTGTTGTACTTCTCTTCACTAATCTGATCTTGATTGAAACGCTCAACCACTTGAACTCCCTTCAATGGCCAGCGAGTGCTTGCATCCTCCCGACGCAAGGCTTGTAAAAATCCTCTCTCGAAGATTATAAATTTGTGTTCAAATTACAAAGTGTATTCACTCATGAATGTGGTATAAACTCACCACAAATACTAAACACTCATTTTTTCAAAAGATCACGTGAATACTATGATCTTGAATACAAAGAAGGAACTCTCACAAATATTACAATACACTCACAAATTATGCATCTAAGAGTTCACTTTTTCTCAATGCCTTTACAGACCTATTTATAGAGTCCATTCCGTGCTCATAAAGGCTGAGAATGAATCTCATAATAAAGGCAAGAATATTTGAAGATATTCTTGATTGATGAAGAATTGCATTTTTTAGAAGATGCTGATTCGACAGATACAATTTTGGTGGAGACAACCAATACCTATGTTGGATCAAAATGTTCAAGATAGAAATAATAATTAATGACAGCTAAGATTCAATTTCCTGAATTTTATAATCTTGAGCTGCACGAAAATATACAATCAAATATTCCAGAAATGACTTTGAGTAAGTATTGAATATTTGCAAGATATAACTTCCCTTTATAATCAAATTGTGATAATATAAAGCTAAATAAGGAAGCTAAATAATCTGAAAATCACAAGAAAGGGAAAGTGAATTCTGAAAATCACAATAAAGGGAAACAAAAATTGTTCTTTTAATTAAAAAGATATTTCTATAAAATATGTCAATTTTAGGATTTACAATCTCCCCCTTTGGAAATTTTATAGACAAAGCATATCTATTATTAAAAGATCCCTGCAAAACACAAGTGAGTGTTTAAATTCACAAGAGTCACAAAATGACTCCCCCTACAAAAAATAACCAAAGCACAAGACAAAAATAGTTAACAAAAACAATGAACAACTACAGGTCAACCAACATAATCAAAGTACCAAAAATAGAGTGACTCTCTCTCTCCCCTCCTCATTGTCTAAGAAAATGCCAAAGAACAAAGGAAATGAAACCAAAAGAATGACATATCAAGTTTTCTTGTACATTAATCAAAAGAAAATAAATAAAAAAGATCGAAAGGAACTGTAACCATCATGGAGCAAGAGTGGTGGATGCATTGATAATGGCCAACGATGCAAGAATTTGGCGCTGAGTATCCTCCATGTGAGTGAACCGCTTGGAGAGACTTGCAATTCCTTTCTAGACAGAAGCAAGAGCAGTCAGGACAGCAGGAGTGTCAGACGCGACATTGCAAGACCCTGAACCAGCCAGATTAATGCCTTTGACCTTTCGAGCTGCGGACAGAGCATGGTCCTCTTTGATAGTGTAGGTAGGACCAACCAAAGGAGAGGTCAAGGTCTCATGGGACTTCTTCAAAGGACGCTGAGAGTCCAAAAGTTTGTAAATGACTTGTGGAAACATCAAGTGTTTACCCTTGTGTTTGGCACCACTCAAGGACATGAGTTGATAAAAAATAATAGCAGCAAGATTGATGGTGACACCAGTCCCAATTTTGAACAATAGAAAAGCCATATCTTGAGTGATGGTCGAGGAATGAGTGGTAGGCATCCAGTCAAACATTGCAAATTTGAAAAGTGCACCATAATAGTGAGCAAGATCTGAAACTCGTAGAGAGGCGCTTGGTTCCCACAACATATCTTGACCAACCAATTCAGACAAGACTTGATCCTTTGTAAACTCAATAGAATCATCAATCTCAACAGGATCGAGATTGAGGGCTTTAGCAATTTCAATAGGACTAAACTTATACCAATGACCCCTAACATACGCTTTATGAAACATAAAAGAAGTCTGATCTAACAACTCATCATTCAAATTGGCATAAAATTCCTTAACCACCCGAGGCACAAACCCATCAAAGCCAGACAAAGATCGTAACCAACCCCTTTCCTCTAAAGTAAGTAAGACCGCAAAAACACGATGAGGAGCAAAAAGGAAATTACACTCACTAATAAAGTGACGATGCTCATAAAATTGCATATTTTTCTCATTATCATTGAAACAGAAAGTAAGAGAATGAGCTTTAAAAGAACCTGAGGTACGGACACGGGCACCTTTTTGTTTAGTGAGTTTGGTAGACAATTCGGTAAATGCCAATTGTGTTGTGCCCTTTGGTTCAAATGGAGCAGGAATGGTTTCAGATGGGTCTTCTTCAGATTCAGTCTCCTCCTCCAAATCTTCAAGAGGAACTTTAGGAATTGGCTCAGTCAAGGAAGGGTCCAAATCAGGTAGTGAGTCTTCCGTTTCAGGAGAAACATCTTCCGATGAGGTGCAAGGAGGTGGGTTGATTTTTGCCTTCAATTTGAATCGGGATAAAGAGATGAATCAGAGATGGAGCTAGTACCTTTTGATGGAGCCACTTTGGCCTTCTTGGTTCTCCTTGTTCTAGCGGCTTTGGATTTGCGTTTTCCCTTTGCCTTGGGGGTCAACACATCAGGGGATAACGAAGATTCAGAGTCATGTTCAGAGGGATCAGACTCAGCTTCAGTGGATACTGATTGGGAATGACTTGTATTCAAGGCCAGATTGGATTTTACTTGACCTTCAGATGAGGCGAGTGGAACCACCGAGGCTAGGTTTTGTTGATCATCAAGGTTGGGAAAGGTAACTCCTTTACTCGTAGCCCCAATCAAAGGAACTCCTTCAGGACCCGGAAGGGCAAGAACTTTCTTTCTTGCTGTGGTCTTAGGTCGATGGCCTGTAGAAGGGGAGACAGCAGGGATAGATGCTGGAACATGCGGAATGGCAGTGGGAACTGACTCAGGAACTGTTTCCTTCTGAGACTTCACAGATTTGGAAGATGAACCACGACCTCGGGTATTCATGGTTGCTAAGAAACAAACAAGTGAGACACACAAAGAACAAAAAACCCTAAACTCTTTGGTTATACGTGAGAGAGAAAAACAGGAAAACACTGAGAATGAAACAACCAAAGTGAATCCGAATATAGAGTATTCGGTGCACAAATGAGGCAAGTTGAAAAATGGGTAACCGGATTTATTGTGATAAATGCCAAAATATCTCATTTTTAAAACAAATTCTTTCACACCTAAATTGGAAACTTTTTGCATGATTTAGAATATATTGAGATAAAACAAATAAATTGCATCAATTAGATTTTCAAACTTTTTTTTTTTAAAGTACACGATCAAAAACCGATTTTATTTTATCATTAATTTTCCCTTTTTTATTTTTATTTTTAAAAATAGATTGCCAAAAATAAAATGTAAATTTCCATACCATATGTGTCCATGTAAATGCCAAGTCCTGTTCAAGAGAAACAAGATAACCATATTTTTCACAGTTTAGAGAAATGAGTTATAATTCAAATACTAAGTGACCATAATTCAAAAAATATACCAATCACAAAACATATTTTAATCAATTCATTATATGTATGAGCCTTACAACAATCTTACACAATCTAGTCAACAGGCATGTGTGTGTGCATGTGTAATCAATTTGGCGTTTCTTTTTGGCCTTTTAAAGCTAGGGTCATTGCCCATATTTGGTAATTGTAGCCTTTTTCAAATTGTAACCATAACAGAGGCTATAACTCTTATACTGATGATAGCCCTTTACACTGGTAGAGTATCCTCCAATATAATTGCTAATTACCTGGTACCAACTTACTTAGTGTCGACTTTCACACATCAGTATAGGTAGCTCTTTTCCCAAATGGAGCCTGAAAAAGAAACTAGATTAAGGAATGCTCATACAAACATAATGATTTGATCAAATATAAATTGGATGGTCTATAATTTTTCAAATATGGTTTTTTATTCCTCGCAAAGTATAGGAATTATAATGTTCATTTTCTAAAATTTAAAAAATATGCTGATCAAATTTCTTCCAAATAGGTGAAGAGATTTACACAAACACATATGCAAGACAAGTCAATCAATTTATTGGCATTTTCATGTAAAACAAATCCCCAAGGATTTCCTGAGGGAATCAAATCTGATCGTGTCTAAAGCTTTAGTAAAAATATCTGCAATTTGTTTGTTAGTCTCAACATATTCTAAAATTAGAGTTTTGTTTTCAACAAGTTCCCTAATAAAATGGCGATGAATGTCAATATGTTTGGTGCGAGAGTGTTGAACAAGATTTTTGGAGATATTAATAGCGCTTTTATTATCACAAAAAATGGATAAAGTTTTAATATCAAACCCATAGTCTGCCAACATTTGTTTCATCCACAAAAAGTTGAGTACAACAGCTTCCAGCAGCTATGTACTCAGCCTCGGCTATTGACAAGGAGATGGAGTTTTGTTTTTTACTATGCTAGGGGACCAAATTGTTTCCTAAGTAAAAATAACCACCACTTGTACTTTGCAGTCATCAGTGTTTCCTGCCCAATCTGCATCACTATAACACACAAGGTTAGAATTTGTTTCTTTTGAGTACCAAATGCCTAAATCAAGAGTATTATTGATGTAACAAATAATTCTTTTTACAGCAGTCACATGAGACTCCATGGGGTTCCCTTGGAAACGAGCACACACTCCAACACTATCTGTTAAGTATAGGAGACTCCCAATCATACTCCTGTAAAGAGTTGGATCAACTTTCTTCTCATTCTCATCTTTAGATAGTTTTATGGTAGTTCCCATGGGAGTTTTATCAGGTTTAGATGCATCGAGTCCAAATATTTTCACTAAATTTCTGGCATAATTGCTTTATGAAATGAAAATTCCCTCGTCTGACTTCTTCACTTGAAATCCTAAGAAAAAATTGAGTTCTCCTACAATGCTCATCTCAAACTCTTCCGCATTTGTGTTCACAAATTCTTGCACTAGAGAATCATTAGTAGAATCAAACTTTATATCATCAACAGATATTTGTGCTATCATAATAGTTGTATCAACATTTTTGATAAAAAGTGTTTTGTCTACTCCCCTTCTCTTGTATCCCTTTGAAACCAAAAAATGAGTTAGTCTGTCATACCAAGCCTGTGGGGCTTGTTTCAACCCATACAGAGTTTTTTGCAATTTATAAACATGATTAGGACAGTAAGGATCCTCAAACCCTTTGGATTGTTCCACATAAGCTTCTTCATTCAAAAATCTATTTAAAAAGGCGGATTTGACATCCATTTGGAACAATTTAAAACCAAGAACACATGAAATAGCTAGTACTAATCTTATGGATTAAAGTCTTGCAACAGGGGCAAATATCTCATCAAAATCAATTCCTTCAACTTGAGTGTACCCCTGTGCAACTAGTCTAGCTTTATTTCTTATTATGGTCCCAAATTCATTAGTTTTAATTTTAAATATCCACTTTGTACCTATAACATTAGTATGACTTAGTCTAGGGATAAGGATCCATACCTCATTCCTTGTGAATGGATCGAGCTCTTCTTGCATAACATTGATCCATGATTCATCATTTAAGGCTTCCTTCACATTTTTTTTTTCCAAAGTAGAAGTAAAACATACAAATTAAACCAAGTTTACATACCTCTTTCGAGTGACCATACTCTCATCAAGATTTCCCAAAATGAGATTAGAAGGGTGGTTCTTTTTTACTCTGGTTGATGGTTCTTTTTGAATGGAGTCAGAAGAAATAACTGGATTTTCCTTCTCTGTTTTTCAAATTGTTGTTTCGACAGAATCAGCATCTGATACATCATCAGTGGTTGTTGTCGCCTCTGAAGGTTGTGCTGTCAAATCTGCCATTTCTTTATGATGTCGAACATCAATGAACCTGTCAATTTCCTCCTCATGGGAGTACTCAGAAAAATCTTTTAGATCATCTACAACCACATTAGCAGATTCCATAATAGTTTGGGTTCTCATGTTATAAACACGATAAGCCCTACTATTGGTGGAATATCCAAGAAAACTCCCACATCACTTTTGGCATCAAATTTTCCCAGATTCTCACGATCTCTAAGAATATAACACAGACACCCAAATACATGAAAATAATTGACATTGGGTTTTCTACCTTTCTAGATTTCATATGGAGTTTTATTTGTACCTGGACGTAGAAAAACACGAATAATTGTGTAACAAGCAGTGTTAATTGATTCAGCCCACAATTGCTTTGTGAGTTTTTTGCTATTTAGCATAACTCTGGCCATTTCCTACAAAGTACAATTTTTTCGTGCCACTACCCCATTTTGTTCTGGGGTTTTGGGAGCAGAAAATTCATGCAAAATTCCTACAATATTCATCATAAACAGAATTTTCAAACTCCTTACCATGATCACTTCGTATTCTTACAATCTTTCCAATGTTACAATTTTTTTCAACTCTTAGTCTTGTACATAGAATTTGAAAAGCTTCAAATGTATCTGATTTTTCTCTTAAGAAATCTACCCAAGTAAATCTAGAAAAGTCATCCACACATACAAAAATGTATCTTGTACCATTAATACTTTCAATCTGTATAGGACCCATGAGATCCATATGCAATAATTCTAACACATTTGAAGTATTAATATCAGATAGTGCCTTATGGGAAATTTTCAACTGTTTTCCCAGTTGACATGATTCAAACTTACCAAGTGATTCTTTACCCAGCTTAGGTATACCACGGATGAGACCTGCATTAGCAATCTTTTTCAAGTTTTTGAAATTTATATGTCCAAGTTTTTCATGCCACAAATCAGTATTATTAAAACTTGATGATGACGCATGACATGTGAATTTTTGTTTGAGTGTGTAACAATTATCCAAAGAATGAGAACCTTTAAGAACAATGTCACCACTTTGATTTACAACATTATACTCATCATGCGAAAAATTACAAGAAAACCTTGGTCACAAATTTGACTTATGCTAATTAAGTTGGCTTTCAGCCCACCAACAAGAAGCACATTTTTCAATTTTGATAACCCTTCAATGTTTAGAGTACCTTTACCTAAAATATTTCCTGCCATTCCGTCCTCGAATGTTACTACTCCACACTTCAAGGATTTGAAGTTGGTGAGTATGTTGGCATTACCTGTCATATGTCTTGAACAACCGCTATCAAAGTACCATGAACTAGATGCGTGCATTTTATGACAGTTAAAGGTAGCCAAGCAAACAGAGTTATCTTTCTTGACCCATATTGTTTTTTATTTTGAATTTCTTTTGGTCAAGAATTGATTCATGCTACCAAAGTGTTTAACATAATTCTTTTTGAACAAATTTAACAGAGAAAAACACTTAGGTCTTATGTGTCCTTTCATCCCACAAAAATGACAAAATGGTACAAATTGTCCAGTGTTTCTTTTTCGAGAAATTTTCTTTAGTTGTAGATCTGTTGGAATAGATGACAACTTCTTGGTCTCTGAAGAGTTACTTGTTCTTCCAAAACGGTTAGTTGGCACAACAGTCAGATAATTCATGGATTTTACAAAAATCGTTTTTCTTGGGGATTCAGATCAATTAGATCCTAATCCACTATAATCACCAGCCTTTTTTCCTGCAGAGAGAATATCATCCAAAATTCCAGATCTTGGATTAAGCATTTTGACACCATTTTGCAAAAGATCAATTTCTTTTCTCAAAGAATTAATTTCATCATTTTTGGAAGCAATAATCATTTCAAGTTCTTTAATTTTTTCAACAGATTTTTTATTATTACTAGCCCTTAATCGATTCTCAGATAAAACTTTCAACCATTGATCATACATTACTTTATAAGACTCTTTCAATGACTCCTCATTTAAGTTAGAATCATCAGAGTCAATATCAGATTTCTCATTATTATGAACAAAATTATTAAGGCATAACAAATCCTTGGAATCAACTGAAGAAAAAACCATACCTTTGTGAACAGAGGTTAAGGCAACACTATTTTCTTTCTCATCACTTTGTTCAGAGACTTGATCACTCCAAGTGACTGCCATGACTATTGTTGACGGTGAGAACTCGTCAAAAAAGTTAAATTAGAAAAACAGCCTATCAACGAAGAACTTCAAAAAATGTAAACCGAATCTTAGAGAACTATTGCAGAAAGAAAATGGTGAAAAGAACTTGTATTTCTTATGGTATGATGCTACATTAGTTTTTCCAACCCCCTTCCATGTGGAAGTGTGGTTCCTTTTCCAACCCCCTCGTCAACAAAGTTAAATTAGAAAAACCAAAGTATGGCCCATGATACATTGTGGTCCAGGGGAACAAATGGTACGCAAGTACACTGTCAGGAGAGTGGTCTCAGGGGTAGTGGTGTTGGAAGAGTGGTGGTTTGCTCTTGTACGTGTCAGGGGTCTGCAAAAGTACTCTTGTCTTGGTACCATATTATGCCTCCACTACTTGTTGGGTACAGATCTCATAAGCATGCTGAGGGAGTCCTGACCATGTACCATTCTTGTACTACCACTACCTGTCTAGCGTGGACACCATATCATCCGTACTCTAACTCTTCTTGATCTGTAGGCTCATTCTGTACCTCTTCTGGCTTCATGGTCACCACGTGGACACCCCTAAGGACAAGGCTGGTGTGCGAGATGAGGCCACCATGAGGACCACGGCGTGGCTGTTGCGCGTGGCATCTTGGGGCATCTTGGGGGCCGCGAGGCGCTTGTCTCCTGGTGGTGTCGCGAGGTAAGCAGGGTTCGCAAGGCGCACGAGGCACCAGCGATGCGCGAGGCGGTTGCTTGGCGCCTAGGGCGCATGAGACGCTTGCGGGTGTCCGAGTCGAAGTGGTCATTTGGTGCAGGGTTGATTTGGGCACTACTTTGAGTGATCAAAGGGACTTCAGACAGGGTTGCTTTGGACCTTCCAGGGACCTTAGACATGAGATGTGGGTTCTTTACCAGTGTTGAATTTTTAGCATCCACACTTGCCCCCCAGTCTATGAGAGAGTCTTCAGCCTCTCTTGTAGACTTTTCTCTTTGATTCTTATAAATAGGCCTTCATGCCTAGCCTATTATTTACACTTGACCTCTTCAACTTAGTGGTTTTGGGATCCTTGCTCCTTTCAAGAGGTGAGGGGTTCAATCCCCCACAACCTCATTTTTGTTATCTTTTCCCTTCTCCCCCCCCCCCCCCCTCTTTTATATATTTGAGTTCATTTTTTGTATGTCTATATCCATGTAGGCATTTGAGGACTAAAACGCCCTTTTCCTTTGTTTTTGCAAATGCGTACTTTCGGCCACTTGCCTTTTTTTGACTATGACGGTGCTTTTGGCCCTCGACCTCCTTTCGACCACAATAGCACCTAATTTTTGTTGCTTGAGGTATACTTTATTTTTCCCTTGTGTTTATCGGGTCCAAATTAGCACCACTCGGGAGGGGGTACTTTGGCCTGAGCTCGCCGTGAGTTAACCCAGTTGTATGCCCCCTTATTCATACCCTGTAGTGGGTCATTTAGAGTGCTTGTACCTAGAGGTTTTGAGCCCATTCCTTTGTGTTTTGTAGAAATCCTCTCATTTATATGTGAACCCTTTTTGCTTTTGAGACGAGGTCTCATGGCATGCGATGGTCCATTCGACGCTCCTCCAGGGGTCGAGTTTGTTGACTTGTCTTCAGACTCAGAGTCCCCTGAGGACAATCCTCACCATGACTATGACACCTTAAGGCAGGCCCGCATTCATCATCTTGAGCATATGGCTGAACTTAGGCGTAAATTTTGGGTGGTTGAGAGCAAAATAAACTCGGTGTTGAGGGGAGACGGAGTACCTTTCCCCCTTGACCTTAACGACCATGTAGCGAACCTTAGGGTGGCCCTTTTAGATTTGTATATGGAGTTGGAGTTTATGGAGGGACATCTCCTGCCTCAGCCTCCTAACTTGTTTTCCCCTAATGACTGTCATGGGGCCGTCCCGTCTTCTCCTCAACCCTTATTCTCGATCTACCCTTGCTTAGCGCTTTCACACCCGGTGCCTCAGTAGAAGACCCTTGCTAGGAAGAAAAAATGGAGGGTAAAGTGCTCTGTTTCCACCTCACCTTTTTCTTTTGGTTTTGTAGATATGCCGAAGAGAGGGCGACGACAGGTGACCGATGATCAGGACACTAGCCCTCTATTGGAATCCACTCTAATGTCCCATGTGTCCGAAAATAAACTGTTGGAAATAACGGAGAACTACCATGTTCCCCCAGACTACACATTATATGTCCCTTCGAACACATGCCGACTGATGGCCCAAATCCGGGTTACGTGGCTATGAGCGAGCATATCTTGAAAGCGGGTGGTACAATCCCATTACACCCGTTCTTCATCACGGTTCTCAATTATTTTGACCTTGCTCCACTCCAGCTGGCACCCAACAGCTAGTTGACCTTGAGTTGCCTCTTCATCTCGTATATGGATCGTGTCAAGCGTGCTCCTACGAAAAAAGAGACGCATTTCATGTACAATCTCATGCCCTTTCCTAAGTCCAAGGGATTTTATTTCCTGCAAAAATCCAACACTTCGGTCCCCTTGATAGAGGGCGCTGTGTCCAACCTAAGTTCCTAGAAGCAGGACTTTTTCTTTGTGAAGGGTCCCCTCTTTGTCCGCCAGCACTTTCGCTCTGCTCCTAGTAAGTACTTCAAGCACTTTTTTTTTACTTACTGTTTTAGAACTTATGTTTGTGTTGGAAACTATGTGGATTGTGCAGATCATTTCTCCACGCCTGGAGTTGTTGGATCGGAGGTGGATGCATTCCTTGAGGCTGACCCTGCTGAGAAAATGGCTGCATACCTCTTCACCGTGGACAAACTCAAGCTTCACAAGCTGCCCCCAGTTTCGGATCCTGGGTTGTTGTGGAGTATTCCTGGATCAAAGAAGAAGAAGGCTACTTCGACTGAACATCGCTCGGACGAGGGTGAGGCTGAGCGTGTGTCAGAGGGGGTCTCCTTTGGACATGGGCAACCCCACCAACCCTATTCATCTCACAGGGGATGACCTCCTTTAGCCCCTACAGACCGTGACATGGCCTCCCACTCCCAGGATCAACAGGCCATGCCGGGGTATTTCGTCTGTCCTTATTCTGAGGACTTCGATGCTTTTCCTCAGGCTTCCCTTGACCCTGGTCCATCGGGGGCTCACTTTTCCGATCTTCCTGCGCCCCCTCCTGGTCCATCGGGGGCTCATTTTTTTCGATCTTCCTGCGGCCCCTCCGGTCCATCGAGGGCTCATTTTTTCGATCTTCCTGCGCCCCCTCCTCCTTCGGTGAGCGGGTCATCTATCCTTACTCAGCCAAGTGCCCTTGGTTCAGAAGGGGCGCCCTGGGTGGGCCGCATGGCGGCCTCTTATGGGAGACAGTATGTCCAGATCACCACGGACCTTCCTGAGGCTGATTGGAGTGGTCTTGGGAGTTTTGCTATGTCGGAGCTCGGGGAAACTCTTGCGCGTTCCGCCGCTTGGGTGAGTTCATGCATCTTATGTCGGCCTTATCCCTTTTTTTCTCTCTTTCTCTTTTTTGTTGCTTATCATTGTTATTGTTATTTTTCTTGTGCAAACCTATATAATGGCTCAGCAATTTTCTGACTTGGCTCAAGACCTCTCCATGTCGAAGGCTGAGAGGGACCGTCTTACGGTCTAGGTCCAGGAGCTCAAGAGGGAACTTGTTGAAACCAGGATTAAGCTAGAGAAGGCCTTGGCGAAGGCTTCTTCCTCATCAAAAAATAATAAGAGGGCGATTGCCAAGGCCACGATGCTGCAGGAAAGGGTCACTAGCTTAGAGACTGAACTTGAGGGTGCCAAGGCTACTATCGTAGCATTGCAGGGGAGGGTCGTTTCCTTAGAGGCAGACAAGGCGGCTATGGAGGTGGACAAGGCAGCTATTGAGTATAGATCCATAGAGCGCGCCCTTTATGGAGTATGGAGGCAGAATCCTAACTTCAATTTCTCCTCCTTTGGCAAGCACGCCATTGCCCGGGCGGCTGAGTGGAACGCCCGTGGCAGGAGGCCTTGAGATTATCATTTTGCGATTTTTGCCAGTTAGTCCAATGTGGGTGTATGCTCGTTCGAGCCCTATTTTGTTTGTAATTTCTCCGAGTCTTGTTATGTTATCAAAAATATTTTTTATATATACATATGCGATCATTCATCTTTTATTCCTCTGTTTTCGAGGTCCTTTTGAGCCCGCATGATGGGGTTCGATAGGTTCTCTTTTTTATTTATCAGGCTTGAGGTCCTTTGGAGCTCATGTGAAGGGGTTCAATAGGTCCTACTTTGGTGCCTCTTGATTGTTCTTATAAGGATATATTGACCCCTTAGGTTCTAGTTATCCTTTTATATATTTTTGCGCGCGCTTATTATTTCTTGGGAGAAGCGTCCTTCTCGTCATTATTCATAGTACTATTTTTGCAAGGGTCTCTTTTAGGATCCTTTTTGGCTAGACGGCTTGGTGGCCACTCTAGGCTTATTGATGGGTGCTCTTTCTGAGGCCTTTCCTCTCATGGGAGCATCTGCCTTTATTTAGAAGCTGTTTTTTTGTAGGAGCTTTTGGCCTCCTTGATGTTCACAAGGGTAGCTAATCCTTGTGAACTCAAGTGATGCCTTGCAAGGTCTTCTTCCTGTTTATAAGGGTTCATCATATTTTATATATATATATATAAGGGCCTCATTTAGGGTCCTGATATAAGGGGTCCTTTTAGGATCCTCCTAATAAGGGGGTCCTTTTAGGATCCTCCTGATAGGGGGTCCTTTTTAGGTTCCCTCTGATATAAGGGATCCTTTTAGGATTCTTCTGATAAGGGGTCCTTTTTAGGTTCCCTCTGATATAAGGGGTCCTTTTAGGATCTTTTTGATATCTGGGGTCCTTTTAGGATCCTCCTGATAGGGGGTCCTTTTTAGGATCCTCTTCTTTGCTGTATATTTTTCCTCCTGTCCTACCCCCCCCCCCCCCCCCAAGTGCTTGGTAAAATTTATTTCAGCAGGCACTTTGGCGAATGCTATAGAGAAGAAGAATAAAACGTGAAGTTGCGAACATTTTCATTCATAGCGTGCGGGTTACAATGACATACATGAAGGGGTTACATCTAATTGGGAGGTTACCCAGGTAGCATTACGAGGTGACCTCGACATCGTTACGAGGGGGAGCGTTGGTCTTCGGCTCTGGCCCCTGGGGCTACTTCAGTGGTCTGGGATGTTCGTGCTACTTCGTCCGGGGGGTGTTACTAGTGGAGAGTCGGGTCCTTCCGTCATCTACTGGGATGTTGGTTTCTACCCCCTCCTGTCCTCTCTCTTTCCGCTTAGGGAGTGTTACGTTTGATTTCCCTTGCAACAGGCCATTTAGCACCTCTTGCATGTTTTCCAGGGTGGTTTCTAGACTCTGATTCTTGCGGTGAAGTTCTCGTATCTCATCTTCGTAGAATCGAGACATAGAACTCAAGCTCACGGAGTGGACTCGAGGGTGCTTGTCAGGCCTGCGCGTCGATGGGCCTGGATCCTGTCGACTGGAGTTTGGCACCTGCGGTGGCCTTGGAGGCAGGAACTCACCAGCACCCCTTGTTGGGGCAGCCGCTGGCCTTGGACGATCCTCCTCAAGTGGGATCGCCAGGGATGAGGCCTCCTTTTCATCTCTATTAACCTCAGGCTCCTTTGGGGCCTCCACGTTTCCAGGCAGAGGAGGATCCTTCATAGAGGCTTTTAGCTAATCTCCATCAAGATAGACCTCCACCTCTCCCGACTCTCTCAATCATTTCGAACGTCATGGCATATTTTTCTTATCGAGATCGACAGAAGAACAGTGGCTTGATACCTATTCTTCCCACAGACGGCGCCAAACTGTTGACGGCGAGAACTCGTCAACGAAGTTAAATTAGAAAAACCAAAGTATAGAGCTTATCAACGAAGAACTTCAAAAAATCTAAACCAAAACTTAGAGAACTGTTGCAAAAAGAAAATGGTGAAAAGAACTTGTATTTCTTATGGTATGATGCTACAATAGTTTTTCCAACCCCCTCATGTGGAAGTGTGGTTCCTTTTATAGTGGGCTCTAATGGCCCCTGATACATTATGGTTCAGGGGACCATATGGTACGCAAGTACACTGTCAGGAGAGTGGTCTCAGGGGTAGTGGTGTTGGAAGAGTGGTGGATTGCTCTTGTACGTGTCAGGAGTCTGCAAAAGTACTCCTGTCTTGGTACCATATTATGCCTCCACTACTTGTTGGGTACGGATCTCATAAGCGTGCTGAGGGAGTCCTGACCATGTACCATTCTTGTACTGCCACTACATGTCTAGCGTGGACATCGTATCATCTATACTCTAACTATTCTTGGTTTGTAGGCTCATTCCGTACCTCTTCTGGCTTCATGGTCACCACATGGACACCCTTAAGGATGAGGCCACCATGAGGACCACGGCATGACTGTTGCTTGTGGCATCTTGGGGGCCGCGAGACGCTTGTCTCCTAGTGGTGTCGCGAGGCGGGCGGGGCGCGCGAGGTGCCTGGGGCGCGAGGCGCGCGGGGAGCGCGAGGCGATTGCTTGGCACCTGGGGCGCGTGAGACGCTAGCGGGTGTCCGAGGCGAAGTGGTCATTTGGAGCAGGGTTGATTTGGGCACTACTTTGAGGGATCAAAGGGACTTCAGACATGGTTGCTTTGGACCTTCCAGGGACCTTAGACATGAGATGTGGGTTCTTTACCGGTGTTGAATTTTTAGCATCCACAACTATCTTCTTCTTTAAGGTATTTGCACACTCATATTGAATGTGTCCAAATCCTTCACATTCCCTGTAATGCCCCAAATTTCCTAATAAGGTTTAGGACCTTGATTAGGAGGCCGGGAGGGCCATAATTGATTTATTATGATATTTAATGATTATATCCATGTTTATGTGAATTATATAATTATATAATGGTAAATGCATGCATATGGGTTCAATTTTAATTATAAGGGCATTTTGGTAATTTGGCCAGTTGAGAGCGTGATTGTGTATTTTCATGCATGTGGGTGAATTATAAATAATACCACATTATATGTGGATTGGTTCGAGCCATTCGGCATGAGACGATCATGGAATGCAAGTTTTCGGTCTAGTCATAACGAGATTAAGTTCGGGGCTTAGAGCGAGTCTCGAGGTAATTTGGTGATTAGAACGTTGCCGGGAATTAGAGGGTAACGAGATATGAATTAATGGTGTTTGAGAATATTGAGAATAACGGGAATTGGAGGGTGTTAATTATAATTAACGAGATAGGTGGGAAAGGACGATTTTACCCTTGGGAGTCTTTAGAAGCCTTTATTTGACCTAGGGGCAAAATGGTCTTTTCACCCCTAAGATTTATATCAGCCCTTGAGTTTAGAAGGCTGTGGAATTGTTGAAAACAGAGCATCCTCATCTTCATTTCTTCTCTCCTTCCCGTACACCATTTCTCCTCCTTCTTCCTTTCAATTTTTGAGAGCCAACTTGAGATAACAAGCTAGGAGATCAAAGGTGGGGCCTTAGGACTTTGGTTCAATCATTGAAGGGGATCTAAATCAAGCTTGAGGTAAGAATTCATTCTTGAATATAGGCTATACTCTGTTTTTCCTTATGGTTTTTCAGTTGAGAATTTGAGGTGTTAGTGGTGGGGATTAATGGAAGTTCTTGAGTTTGGTTGCTTAGGTTTTGATGAGGGTGTGATGTATATGAAGTTTGGGGGTTGAATTTGATGTTTTGATGATGTTTGGGATTGGTTTGGAGGTTTGTTTTTCAAGGGAAATCGTAGGGGAGAAGACCAGAAAAGTTTTTGGTCTGCTGATGGCGCCCCAGCGCTAGGCAGGGCTGATTTTGGGGCTCTCTGACTTTGGGGCAGCGCCCCAGCGCCACTAGGTAGTGCCCCAGCGCTAGTGTATTTTCCAACACGCTTATTTTATGGCTTGGGAGGACTTTTAAGGCTCGGGGGTTGGTTCCTTTACCCCGTTTGGGTAGATTGAGAGTCCCGAGAGTGCGGGATGGATCCCGAGAGTGTGGTTTTAGATTATAAACCATTTTATGATTTATTTTATTGATGAGATTCCATATTTGGTTATGACTAGGTGACCGCTAAAGGATCAAAGGATTGATCGTTCTCAAGGGTCATTCTTTTACTAGTTCTTGCTCGAACCTGAGGTAAGAAAATTGCACCCTATGTATTTGTGACATGCATGGTTATTATTGATGCATGTTGGATTATTAAATGTGGCATGCATGATTATTGTTGAGGCATGTCAAGTGGTTAAATATGATGCATGTGATGCATGAGAAACATATTGTTATCAGGTAAATTAGCATTTGTGACGTGGCGAATAATTTCTTGACACGTGGCTGATACCTGGGAGCATCTGCTAGAGTATCGACCAGGAGACACACCAGAAGCAGGACAAGCCTATCTTTGCCACGACCAGTCTGGTCGGTGGTTCCGCTGGCAAAGCAGCATTTATGGGAAGATCATTTTGAATCCCAAATTTATCTCATGCAATCTTCTGAATATCCCACTATTCAGGGGATAATATCTGCAACAATATTCTGTAACCCTCCTTGAGCCTATAAATAGCAAGATATAGCTCAAGGGAAGGGGACTTTTTGGCTGAAAAATCATAAAGAGATAGAATTTCTCCTAGAAAACTTGTATTGCTTTAGGTGAAGTGCTGAAACTCATTGAACCCAAGTTCTCTTATCACACTTCTGATTTCATATCAATATAATTCTAAGTGGACGTAGGTCATTACCAGATCCTGGGGCCGAACCACTATAAATTGCTGTGTTTTCTTTACTTTCGTCATTATATTATTCTCTTTATATTCGTCCATATCATTCATATTTTGACTCCGTGTCAGTTGGCCAAATCGTGGGTCAACATTCTGGTGCTTTCATTGAGAGGACAATTCATTTCTGTTAAGAAAACTGATGGCGAAAGCAGGAAGGAAAGCTGGCCAGACTGCCGCCGCTGCACCGTCAAATCCACCACCTCCTCCTCCACCCGCAAGCATGGCGGAAGATGAGTCGCAACTAGATTTTGAAGAGGAGGAAATGGACGATGCGACGCTGAAGAGCACTCTGGGCGCGTTGCAAGAAGAATTGGCTAGTCTGAGGGCCAATCAAGAGACTGCCGCAGAAGCCATGACAAGGCAGCAGCAGGAACTTGATCGTCAGCGGGCGGAGTTGAGCGAGAGACAAGCAGAAGTGGATCACCGCCAGACTGAGGCCATGGCAGCCCTCGAAGCAGCCTTGTTGTTGGCAAGAAATCAGGCCGCACCTGCCTCGCAGCCTAACCAACCTGAGAATGTGCCACCTCAGGAGGGTCCCAATCCTAGCCCACCAATCCATCCTTCAAGTCCGCAAAGGCCCGAGCAGCCTCAGATGCCCCATGACGACGTCCCACTGGACCCCAAGGCAAATCCACCATCCCAAGCTGCTCGAGGTAATCCCCCGCAGCAAAGGCAGAATAGGGCCGAACGACAGCCTCGTAGTCCTAGACGCCGTGAGAATGATGGGCCACACCAAGCGAACAGAGGTCACTACCCTCCTGGTAACAGGAGGGACTTGGAGTTAGGCTCTGCGGTCCGTGGACCCCCACGGCATGATAATGCACGGGGACATCGCGACCAGCGCAGGCCACCCTCTAACGCTCGGGGCGTTTCTGCCAGAGACGGGAATAGAGGGAACATCCAATCTTACCACAGCCAGTCAAGGTTCAAAGATGGCCACGGATACAACGAGGCTGACTCAGGCAAGGGCAATGCTGATGGGAGGAACGAAAATAGAGGTAAAAGCAGGAGCCAAATACCTCAAGGTGACCAACCAAATAGACAAGATGCTGGGGGGCAACCCAGGCAAAATAATGTCTTCAACCGGCTCGGAGGTAGCGAGCAGCGGAGAAGGGAGGAAGACCTAAGAGACGTACTCAATGATCGGTGAGAGAAGCACGGTGAGAACATCCCCCCAGCAGCAGAGACCGTAGCTATTCCTACTGCGTTGCAAGCCCAGATAGACGCACTGAATCAGGCTGTACAACAGCTGGTCGGGGGAAGGACCTCTTACATCGACCACGATAGAAGAAAAGGCACTCCTTTTGTCCAAAGGATAGCCAACGCAGAGACTCCCAGCAAGTTCAAGATGCCTACGCTCCCGAACTTTGATGGATACGGGGATCCCGTCTCTAATGTGAATAAGTTTGAAATCCAGATGGACATTCAGAAAGTGTCCGAAGACGCTCGGTGCAGGATCTTTCCTGCAACACTTTCTGAAGCCGTGCAGGAATGGTTTTTTAAGTTCCGACCTGCAAGCATAGTTTCCTGGGAAATGTTCGTAAGGGAGTTCTACGGATAGTTCTACGCGGGTCGTGTCCACCCGACCGAAGCAAACCAACTGGTCGAGATCCGCCAGCAGGACGGAGAGTCAGTGAAGGACTACGTCCAATGATTTATGAGGGCGGCGGCTGGAGCAAAAACAGTAGGAGACGAAGGCAAGATGATGGCCATTACCGCAGGGGTAAAGCGTTGCTCTCCCCTCTGGAAGAGTCTCCGAAAGGAAGGAGTTAAAACGACCCAAGAGTTCTTGGATCGAGCCGATCGTTACATAAAGCTCGAGGAAGCCATTGCTGACGATGGGAAACCCTCGAACAAGGGTAAGAAGGCCGCCGAACCTTCCAAAGCCACCAATGGGTCCAAACCTGATGGCAACGACAAAGGCCATAAAAACGGCAACGGTAATGGCAAAAGTGGTGGGAAACGGCCATATAACGAGCCTTCCACCTCCGACAATAAACGAGCCAAGGGTAATCGTTATGAACCTAGGTTCACTAACTACACTGCCCTCATCGAGTCTCGGGGAGAGGTTTACCAGGCCACAAGCTCTAGTGTGCCTTACAAGAAACCTGGGCCCATTCGAAAAGACATTTCGAAAAGGGACACCACCAAGTTCTGTCGTTACCATAACGACTACGGACATGACACTAATGAATGCAACCAGTTAAAAGACGAAATCGAGTTCCTTATAAGACAAGGACACTTAAGAAGGTACGTACGGGCCTCGGGAACTTCCCAACGAGAAGCTCCAGGTGGCAACGAGCAGACGTCCACACGCCAGCGCTCGCCACCATTACAGCCTGCCCCCGTAGCCGGAACGCTCTTAACCATCTGTGGAGGCCCGCACTTCGCGGGAAATAGCGGAAAGGCCAGAGAACGATATGCTCGAACTCTACGCCACGACCAGGACATCGAGATGATGACTTTGGAAGACCGCGCGCCGAAAAAGGCTCGCTCAGAGGAGTACGGGATAACCTTCTCTGAGGGTGATGCCCAGCACGTCCGGTTCCCACATTCCGATCCGCTGGTCGTGGATATCCAGATGGCCAATATGATGGTAAAAAGAGTACTGGTCGATACAGGAAGTTCAGTCAACATTCTGTATAAATCAACGTTGGAACGCATGAAGTTGTCCATAAAGGACTTGGAGCCCTGCAATCAAACCATATACGGTTTCTCTGGAGAGGGACTCGCACCAGCCGGAATGATCAAACTCCCAGTAACAACGGGTACAACGCCTGCTTCAAGGACACTACTCGCCACTTTTGTAGTGGTCGATTGTCCTTCAGCGTATAACGCCGTTATTGGAAGACCCATACTGGTTGAGCTGAGGGCCATCGTCTCCATGTGGCACCTAGCCATGAAGTTCCCAACGGACGCAGGGGTAGGATGCATTTTGGGAAACCAAAGGGAAGCCAGGGAGTGCTATAATGCCTCGATCACAAAGGCAAAAAGTGGAGCGTCAAGGAGCGCTACCCCAGAACGATTGCAGATGACAGAAGACAGACAAACCCAATCAGGTGATAAAGTCACCAAATAGGATGTTGCCCAAAGTGAGGATATAGATTTGGATCCTTGCTTTGGGGATTTTGAAGAAAATATAGGACCCATCGAGGACCTGGAAGAGGTCCAACTCGATGAAAAAGACCCAACCAGAGTCGTAAGGGTTGGGAAGAATTTAGAACCTACCACAAAGCAGGCACTGGTGAGATTCTTGCAAGAAAACCAGGAAGTTTTCGCCTGGTCGCATAAAGACATGGTTGGGATAGACCCTGCAATAATCAGCCATGTCCTGAACATAAACAAAGCTTTTCCACCGGTGCAACAGAAAAGAAGGCTGCTCGATAAAGATAGATCAAAGGCCTTAAAAGAAGAAGTCGAAAGACTTAAAGAAAATGGGTTCATCAGGGTAGCGTTTTATTCTTCGTGGGTCTCAAATTCGGTGCTGGTCCCCAAGCCTAACGGCAAGTGGCGGACCTGTGTGGATTTTACAGACCTCAATAAAGCCTGCCCAAAAGATTGCTTCCCACTCCCGAGGATCGACCAGCTAGTCGATGCAACTACAGGACATGAGATCCTCTCGTTCATGGATGCGTATTCGGGTTACAACCAAATCAGCATGCATCCCCCTGACGAGGATCACACCAGCTTTCGGACCGATACGGGCTTGTATTGTTACAAAGTAATGCCCTTCGGACTGAAAAACGCAGGTGCGACTTACCAACGACTGGTCAACCACATGTTCAAAGAGCTAATTGGGATAAGCATGGAGGTATATGTGGATGACATGCTCGTGAAGTCCAAAAGGGCAGAAGGACATGTGAGGGATTTGCAAAAATGCTTTAACGTGTTGAACAAGTATCAGATGAAATTAAACCCCCTCAAATGTTCCTTTGGAGTCGGATCAGGGAAGTTTTTGGGGTTTATAGTAAATTCAAGAGGAATCGAAGCCAACCCCGACAAGATAAAAGCCCTGATCGACATGAAGTCGCCAAAGAAAATCAAGGATGTACAAAGCCTGACCGGAAGGATCGCTGCCCTGAGTAGATTCATCTCAAAATCAACTGATAAGTGCGTTCCATTCTTCAATCTACTCAGGGGAAATAAGAAGTTTGAATGGACGGAAGACTACGAGCAAGCATTCCAGACCTTAAAGGCTCATATGTCGCAACCTCCCATCCTATCAAAACCAATCGAAGGAGAGACTTTGTATATTTATCTGGCGATTACCGAAGTTGCTGCTAGTGCGGTACTAATACGGGAGGAAGAAAGCGTACAGAAAGCTGTTTACTACGTTAGCAAAAGGCTTATCGGTGCAGAATTGAAATATCCACCGATCGAAAGATTAGCATATTGCCTGATTCTAGCCTCCAGAAAGTTGCGTCCGTACTTCCAAGCCCATCCTATCACAGTTCTGACCGGCCAGCCCCTTCGGCAAGTCCTCCAAAAACCTGAGGCGGCTGGACGTCTGTTAAAATGTGTGGTCGAATTAGGGCAGTTCGATGTAACTTATTCACCGCGAGCAGCAATAAAAAGGCAAGCCTTGGCCGATTTTATTGCGAAGTTCACCGAACTCCCCAACAGTGAGCTGTGCAAACAACCTGACGCGCCCATGCCTCAAGACGAGACTCCTTCGTGGAAGCTATTCACGGATGGATCATCCAATGAATCCCACGCTGGAGCGGGAGTGATATTGATAACGCCCGAAAGGCATCGATTTCACTGCGCAATCAGGTTTGACTTCGCAGCATCAAACAATGAAGCAGAATACGAAGCGCTCCTCGCTGGACTGAGAATGGCCAGGGATATGAGTATAAAAACGCTCGATATTTACAGCGACTCCCAGCTGGTCGTGAATCAGGTCCTGGGAGAATATCAAGCGCGAGGATTAAAGATGATGGCCTACCTTAACAAAACGAAAGATTTGCTAGCCCAGTTTACAAAGTACACCCTCCAGCAGATTCCGCGAGACCAAAATTCGAATGCAGACGCCTTGGCTAAACTCGCAAGTGCTAAAGATGCTGACACCTTGAACATAGTCCCAGTAGAGAGATTAAGTAAACCAAGCATTGATGCGGCCGAAGCCAGCATGGAAATTCGTATAAAAGATACATGGATGGCGCCTTACCTAGAGTATCTGACAAATGGGACATTGCCAGCAGACAGAAACAAGGCCAGGACTCTGCAAAGGCGGGCTGCTAGGTACATACTGCTCGACGGTGTTATGTACCGAAGAGGATATTCAATGCCACTGCTCAGGTGCATTACATCAGAAAAAGCTAAGGAACTCATGAAAGAGGTGCATGAAGGCTTCTGCGGAGATCATGCTGGGGGGCAGAGCTTGGCGAAAAAAGTTCTCAGACAGGGCTATTTCTGGCCAACAATGAACGAGGATTCAATGGAGTACGTACGAAGATGTGATAAATGTCAAAGGTTCTCCAAAATCCCACGAGCAGCTCCAAACGAGCTAAAGCAGATGCAGAGCCCGTGGCCTTTCGCAATATGGGGAATAGACTTGATTGGGTCACTGCCAACAGGAAAAGGAGGAGTAAAGTACGCAGTTGTGTCAGTCGATTACTTCACAAAATGGGTCGAAGCCGAACCACTTGCAACTATCACGACCAAGAAAGTTCTCGACTTTGTCATCGAGAACATTGTATGCCGGTATGGTTTGCCCAGAAAGATAGTATCAGACAACGGGACCCAATTTGACAGCGACCTGTTCACCGATTTCTGCAAGAGGCACGGAGTTATTAAGAGTTTTTCTTTAGTCGCGCACCCCCAAGCGAATGGGCAAGTTGAAGCTGTAAACAAAACCCTCAAGGACACCCTGAAGAAAAGGCTTGAAGAAGCTAAGGGAGCGTGGCCAGGACAGCTACCTGAAATCCTCTGGTCGTATAGAACATCTCATCGAACAGCGACAGGGCATACCCCATTTTCTCTAGCCTACGGATATGAGGCAATGTTACCTGTCGAGCTAGATCCCCCCTCACATCGGCGTTTGACTTACTACCAGGACGCGAACAGCCAGTTGATGATGGAGTCCTTAGACTCGATCGATGAGATAAGAGAAAAATCTCAACTCCGAGTTGCTGCTTACCAGCAAAAAGTCGCCCGGTACTTTAACTCCAAAGTTAAAAAAAGAAAATTCAACGTCGGAGATTTGGTGCTACGACGAGTTTTCTTAAATACCCGCGAACCCACTGCTGGCGTGCTCGGACCTAACTGGGAAGGACCTTACCAGATTGAAGAAGTCCTTCACCCAGGCACCTACAAACTTGCACGCTTAAACGGAGATCTCATTCCGCGCTATTGGAATGGAGAACACCTGCGCAAGTATTATCAATAAACAGCCCTTCTTAAAGGACTGGCTTGTTTAAAATTTTCTTTTAATTTTTACAAGTTTTGCAAAGAGGGTTAGCCACGATGTATGGCTAACTGCTCGTATATGTAAGATTCTGTTTCATAATCACTCGTAAAGACATGTTCGTCCATTTTTAATACGAGATTATAAGGAACTGTGCTCAGCCAGTCATTCTTGCCAACCTTTTGTGAATTTACATTTGCAAATATTTGTTCATTACGTGTGTTGTTTTGCTGTATCACAAGTATCATTTTTTCCACACGAACAGGAATGTTCGAACAGGCCATGGTCAAGGCAAGTGACCAAGGACCTAAAGCTCCTCGATCACTTGGGAGGCATATAAGGCACATCGATAGCAAAGCATACTCTCAAGGTATGTAAACACATGAACAAAATGAGTGAAAGCATGCTACAGTACTTAGTGTATTTTTCAAAATTTATGTTTTGTTAAATCATGCCAAAGTACTATGCTAAGTTCGGTCATACGGACAAATGTTATAATAAGTAAAAATATTATAGCACCAAGAGTTAAGCTTTTACACCGCAAGCATTGCTGCTTGGATGTAACTGTTCAAATAAAAAAGATTTACTGCCCGTGCAGCAAAGTTTAAAAAGAAACTATTGTCTTTACATCACGACCCGTGGGTCGCATGTTCAAAAAGAAAGAAAAATAGTTAATAAAAGTTAAGAGGCCTGGGGGGCAGGAGGGTCCTGGGCAGCATCCTGGTCAGTCACTTCCTCGATGGTTTCTTCTTCCAAACCAACGACGCTTGGAGTTGCAGGAGTCGCAGCCCTTGCCTCCTCTTCAGCCAGTTGAGCAACGCACCGGGCCAACTCCGCAGCTCTGACTTCCTCTGAAAGGTAGCTAAAGTCAGCACCCTGATTGTGTTTCCAGAAGTTATAGAAACATCGGAGTGTGGTCCTTTTGTACTTTTCCAGATTCTTGGAGTTGTCAAGCTCCAACTGCTGCACCTTGCCCTCGAGAGTGGCAATAGTATCGTCCTTAGTCTTGACTACCCCCTCCAGATGCTTGATTTCGCGGAGATGAGTTTTGTTGTACGACCGGTACTCTTCCCTCAGCTTAACTGCTGCATCTTTTGCAGCTTCGGCCGCGGACAGTTTGGTCACCGCTGCATCCCTCTCTCGGACCACCGTCTCCAACTCCTTAGCATGCTTAGCCTCAGCAGCAGAAAGCTCCTCGGCCGCCTTCACCTGATGTTTCTCGAGAACTTTAGCCTCGACCTGCTCAAAATAAGCCTGGGCTCGGGTACGAGCGGTAGTGGCAGAAAGTAAGGCCTGTGAACGAAAGAAAAAGAAGTTAGGACTTATCACGAGGTCTAAAAAACTAAAAGACTTAAAGAATAAAGAAACACTTACGCTGGAGATCTCGTTCAGAGCCCTGTTCAGGATCTGGTCGACCGGTAGCTCTTCAGCTTGGATCATGGCGGTCCCAACACGCTCACCTTTGCCTATGCGTTCAAGTCGGTCCTTAGCAGATCGGATGGCACGGCTCACGAGCCTGGCCCCATGGGCCTCTTCGCGAGAAAGCTGCTTCCTAGCAGGCGCAGCTGGAGGATTGGACCGAACAGGAGTGTTTTGCTGTTCAGAAGGAGCTGGAGGAGGGGTAGGAGTTCGCCCAGTTGGCGCAGGACTTTGCCCAGTCGGTGTACCCTGAGGAAGGTCTTCTGGTCGACTCTTCTTGGCTGAAGGGCCTTGACTGGTTTCACCAGTTCGCTTCTTTGACCTCCGTTGAAGTTGAGGGACTTCCTCTTCCTCTTCGGCCTGGTACATGTCAAAAATGTTGGGAGTCGACATATCTGCATGAAAATAAACACAAGAGGTTAGTAAGGGAAGAGAAAGGTGAAAGTAAGTAATACAACAGAAAGAAGATAATAAAGTGAATACCCGAGCTATAACTATTGGTCGCTACACTATTGACTCTATTAATCATATACTCATTTTCTGGCATGAAGAAGTCTGGCCCTAGATTTGGAGCATATGTAAAGTTACCGTCCTCGTCAAACATATGACAGGGAATTGGCAAACCATTTAAAAGCGAAATAACGTTACCATTGTCATCAGAAGACTTTCCCAAGTCAACAACAGGCTCTGTGGCTTTTTCTTTCCCCTTGCCTTGGGGAGCAGAAGGCCTTTCTGCAGAAGGGCTGCCCGTGGGTTCCCTGATCGTAACTCCTGTAGGCCTTCTCCTGGGAGAAGGCACAGGAGGTTGCTGCTCGGGAACCCCCTCAGCAGTGGCTTCATCCACCACGGACCCTCTATTTTCATGGCGAGGAGCCAGGAGGCCAGATGACCTCAAGTTCTTTTCAAGGATTAGGGCCTTGACGCTTTTCGCTGCATCAGACATCCTGGCCAGAGCATTGGACCTCAACACCATGTCTGGTGTTGGAGTCGGACGTAACCAGGGGCCTGAAAAAAAGGTCAAAATTGAGAAAAAATGAAAGAATGTACTCTGGGAAAAAGTATCGACCAGCGAAAGACAAGCTCTTACCTCCTCTCGCGAAGGCCAAGTTGTTACTGGCTATGTTCGGAGTAAAGAAGTACTCCTTATTATAATGCCCCACGTTCGAAACATGAGTAGTACCACTCAGGAACGTCCGGCCGGTTTCCTGGTGACAGAAGTGGAAAAAGCCCGTCCCGTTGTGCTGAGGATTGGACTTAAGGTCGAAGAGGTAGTTAACCTCATGAGGTGAAGGTTCTGGCCATTTGTTAAGTTTGTACAGGACATAGAGTGCAGCCAACATCCTATATCCGTTGGGGGTTATTTGAAAGGGGGCGACGCCGAAATAATTGGCCACCCCTACAAAGAAAGGATGAAGAGGGAGATAAGCCCCCGCTTCAATGTGATACCGGGACCAGGCGCTGTTCACTCCTCCTGGACGGTTAGCCCTCTGGTCTGCAGTAGGACGTGTAATGGTTACCCCCGTAAGGGGGAATTTTCTGAAGCAGTTGGCGACCATCCGAGGGGTCATCGAACTGGCCGGGGGAGTGTACCACTCGACATCGGGCGGATTCCTATGACGAGGACGAGCCCTAGTTTGGATATTAGGGTCAGGAACAAGATTCTCTCGACCACTGGTCGAGGGAGCCACCGCCTGCAAGCCAGGCTGGGCAGGAGAAGTAGGGTTACTTTCAGATTCGGGCCTTTTCTTGCCAGAAGACTTTGAACGAGCCATTGGAGGAGAAGGATGTGGTCTGGAAGAGGCTCGTGAGAAAGGTATCTGGTGAATGCGATCGGTTGGTTGTTCTTCTCCCTCGAGCAGCTGGGCGAGGAGGTCGTCGTCGATGGGTCTCTCACCTCCCCACAAATCTGGCATTAAAATCTGCAAACAAAAGAATGGGGAGGTGAGGTCAGAGGAGTCTAGAAGGCTTTTAGAATAACGCTGGTCGAGTATAAAAGCTAAGCCTTTATACAACAACATTCTAACAAGAAACTAAGTCTTTCTGTGCAAACAGTTTAAAAAGCAGATCAGAGGGTGAAAGTGAAAAGTTTTCCTGAAAAGCTTTTTCGACTCCCCTTAGGGCGGGAAAAATTATTTTCAACTGGCTTAAAAATCGAAATGCTACTTCGATTTTACGTCCTAAAAAGCACTGATCATAGGTTTTGAACCAACTCATAAGCCTACTCTGCCTACAAAAATATTCTGTCTACGGGGGCTTAAAAAACCAGAAGCCAAGAGACTCAAACAGTACACCATTAAAAAGCATGCACCACGAGAAATTAGAAGCATGAGGTTTCAAGAAACTTACCAGGGAAAATGGTCGTGAAGGTGGAAGTGAGAGCTTCGGGAGTCAAGGAGCCCACCGTCTGAGTCTTGAAAGCACAAGAGAGCGTTCGCCGGAGAAGGTAAAGCTCTGGTTTTTAGGGTTTTCGGCGGAGTAGTGGCGTGCGTGAAAAGGAGAGAAATGGCTCTGGCGATCTTATATAAGTTTGTGTCTGATATTCAAAAGGCGTGATCATTAATTTTCCTTTTTCGAAGTATGGGGAAACGTGATGGCCGTCAAAAGTGTTTCTGGGGAACTGAAAAGCCATGATTAGACAGGAGTGGTTTGCTTTTTTCAAGAACACACGAAGGGTTCTGACACGTCAGGAGGGGTTACCGAAGAGTCATTCGTTCAAAGTTTATTTACTGTTCGTAGTAAATAAACTTTGGGGGGCAAATGTTATCAGGTAAATTAGCATTTGTGACGTGGCGAATAATTTCTTGACACGTGGCTGATACCTGGAAGCATCTGCTAGAGTATCGACCAGGAGACACACCAGAAGCAGGACAAGCCTATCTTTGCCACGACCAGTCTGGTCGGTGGTTCCGCTGGCAAAGCAACATTTATGGGAAGATCTTTTTGAATCCCGAATTTATCTCATGCAATCTTCTGAATATCCCACTATTCAGGGGATAATATCTGCAACAATATTCTGTAACCCTCCTTGAGCCTATAAATAGCAAGATATAGCTCAAGGGAAGGGGACTTTTTGGCTGAAAAATCATAGAGAGATAGAATTTCTCCTAGAAAACTTGTATTGCTTTAGGTGAAGTGCTGAAACTCATTGAACCCAAGTTCTCTGATCACACTTCTGATTTCATATCAATATAATTCTAAGTGGACGTAGGTCATTACTAGATCCTGGGGCCGAACCACTATAAATTGCTGTGTTTTCTTTACTTTCGTCATTATATTATTCTCTTTATATTCGTCCATATTATTCATATTTTGACTCCGTGTCAGTTGGCCAAATCGTGGGTCAACACATATGATTAGGACATGCTTTGTATACTGATTATGATATGGTTCAGAGTTTGAGCCTCTGTGTTTATGCATGATCCTAATTATGCTAGTATTTGTTAAGTAAGCATGCTGAATGCCTTGTATTCGGATATTGGATATGTGATATATGTTTGGTGGCATTGCTTACTTGTATATGTACTGACTAGTCAGGGATATTGACCTAAGAGTCAGAAATGGCATAGCGTCATGAACGCCAAGCCAAATGAAGATGAGATCTAATCGATATCAGCGTTGAATGACTCATATGGGGTATTAATGCTGGACCGACCTAAAGATCGATGAAAATTATAAGCGCTTGTCTAGTCTTTGACTAGTTATTCAGAGCAAGGGCCTAAGGCCTAGGTGACTGCTTGTCACATGGCTAGGGAACAGAGTTCCATAGTTATGACTCTAGGGTCAGGATGAAGGGTATGTTGATGACTAATCATCATGCACCTATCCTGTTTAAACTAGTGAAAGGATCACTTATTTATAAAGGGAGCAGAACCCACTTTAGTGACTTGTACCACTGTCACTCTTTAATTCAGGGCTATCAGCCCGGCATGGTTACCGGAACCACCAGTGTTGAATCACTTATCTGATTGAGACTGACTTGATAGTCATCCACTCAGGAGGGCAGGATTCTTTATCCTGGATACCCATTGTTACGTGAATTTGTTTGCCTGCTTGATTAGGGCTATATCTGTTAGGCGTGTTCCTTATGACTTGAGGACATGTTATTACTGTTCATGAGCATATTAAGTTTTCTTGCTGGGCTTCGGCTCACGGGTGCTATGTGGTGCAGGTAAAGGCAAAAGAAAGTTGGACCATCCTTGAGTTGAAGAGCTTAGGTGATGATGTGTACATATGCAGCTGCTCGACCACAACGGCTGAGGTTTGAAGAGGAACTAGGGTTTAACCCTATTCTGCCGCTTAGATCGGCCTGTTGTAAATATTTTCTTGTAGTAGACTCTGAAATTATATTTTGGGATCCTAATGTATATATTAAACGTTCTAATGAAACGTTATATCTTAACCAAAATTTTTAATCCCTAAACCGCTAATCATACTTAGTTACACGATTTTGGCCAAATAACTCAATTAGCGAGTTTAGCACTGTTTACAAGGCACACTGTAACGGTCCCTGGAGTTAGGGTGTTACATTCCCTGCACTGAATACACTTTTTATTAGTTTCAAAGGGTTTAGAAAAATTACCTTTCGGGTTTTTGGATATGGCCTTTTTGTTTCCCAATTTCTTTATTTATTTTTGAAAATTTTTTGTTAACAAAGCCATCTCATCATCTGAACTTTCCTTTTTTTCTCTAGAAGATTTCAAGGCAATAAATTGCTCCTTGATTTCTTTTGTTTTTCTTTTTTGTCTGATTTGTTGGTTTAGTTCAAAAGTTTGGAGTGAACCCATCAATTCTTCTACTTTTATTTTGTCCAGATATTTTGCTTCTTCGATTGCAGTTAGCTTAGTCTGAAACCTGTTAGGGAGAACTCTAATAATTTTTTGAACCAAAACATTCTCTTCAAGTTTCTCACCAAGAGCAAAATATTCATTAACAATATCTAACAATTTCTTATAAAATTTAGTGAGAGTTTCATTTTCAAATTTTGTTGTGAGCATAACAAGCCTAGAATGCTTGACATCAGAAGTTCCTTCAAATTGTGTTTGAAGCATTTGCCAAGCATCTTTGGTCGAAACACATGAAGAAATCAATTTAATGTAACCTTCACCAACACCATTAAAAATAGCATGTAATGCTTTATTATTGTAATTGGACAATTTATCTTCAGCATTAGTCCAATCAAGTTCAGCTTTTACCTTAGTTACATCATTGCTTTCTGTTGGAGAAGTCCAACCACTCAAAACAGCTCTCCAAGCCTTTTCATCTTGAGATTTGATGAAGGCTCTCATTCTAACTTTCAAGTATGGATAGTTCGAATCATTAAGTAAAGTGGGGCGAGTTATGGAGCCTCCTTCTATAAAAAAAGACATTGCAAGAATAAGAACAACAAAAGGAATAAACCAAGATCACTCTCAAAAGTGAGTGACCTGCTCTGATACCAATTGAAATTCTGTTTTTAGTAATTACCAAATTAATTAAACCATGTGAATTAATTAAAGTGCGAAATGGTAATTAAATGTTTAAACAGATTTCAGTTTTGTCTAACAGAATCAGAACTTGTCACAACAGAAACTGAGCACAGTAAAAAGACAGTGCAAAAACAATAAAGAACACGACGAATTTTTACAAGGTTCAGAAACCTTTTCGGATAACCTACTCCTTGGGGTCATGCCCAAAGAATAAAACCAATTAATAAAGAATCACAAGCACAAAAATATTGACTTAAACAAAACAAGACTCCCTCTTGAGATTTGCCGCAACCTTATTGTACTTCTCTTCACTAATCTAGTCTTGATTGAAACGCTCAACAACTTGAACTCCCTTCAATGGACAGCAAGTGCTTGCATCCTCTCAACGCAATGCTTGTTAAAATCCTCTCCCGAAGATTATAAAGTTGTGTTCAAATTACAAAGTGTATTCACTCATGAACGTGGTATAAACTCACCACAAATACTAAACACTCATTTTTTCACAAGATCACGTGAATACTATGATCTTGAATACAAAGAAGGAACTCTCACAAATATTACAACACACTCACAAATTATGCATCTAAGAATTCACTTTTTCTCAATGCCTTTAGAGACCTATTTATAGAGTCTATTTCGTGCTCATAAGACTGAGAATGAATCTCCTAATAAAGGCAAGAATATTTGAAGATATTCTTGATTGATGAAGAATTGCTTTTTTTTAGAAGATGTTGATCCAACAGATACGATTTTTGTGGAGACAGCTAATACCTGTGTCGGATCAAAATGTTCAAGATAGACATAATAATTAATTACAACAAAGATTCAGTTTCTTGAATTTTATAATCTTGAGCTGCACGAAAACATACAATCAAATATTCAAAAATAACTTTGAGTAAGTACTGAATATTTGCAAGATATAAATTCTCTTTATAATCAATTTGTGATAATATAAAGCTAAATAAGGAAGTTAAACAATCCAAAAGCACAAGAAAGGAAAAGTGAATTCCGAAAATCACAATAAAGGGAAACAAAAATTGATCTTTCAATTAAAAAGATATTTCTATAAAATATGTCAATTTTAGGATTTATAAATTTGGTAATTATTAAAAATGGAATTTTATTGTGTACAGGTTCCATAAATTTTTTAAAATTTGAGTTATGTTCTTGAATGAGATACCATTGAAGATAACCAATATTGTTTTGATTTATTTTAATGATTATTGAAATCTTAAAAAGAAAAAAAAAACTTACGGCCTACAGCAAAGGAGTCGTGAGTGTGCAACATATATGATACAATTGATCAATTTTGTATTTCAATTGTTGAACATCTGCCGTGTGTTGCTTAGCTCCCAGCCTTGGTATATTCATCGATTTGAATTGATCATTAAAAAGATCAGAGGTGATGTCGTGCCTTAGTCAAATTGATGTGGTCAATTTGTTTTGAGCGAGCCATGGAACAATGCACAAAATGGTGCATAAATTGACATTTGATCAATTGTTGACCAAGTCACATGCGTGATTAATAAGATTAACTATCTAATTTAAATAAATATATTTTAATATTTAATGTTAACATATTTATGAGAATAGCTGGGTAGTTTACTCATTCTTTTAGTTTAAGAAATAAAAAGAAAATATTTTTCTCTTTAAAAATAGGAAAGTTAATGATGGTTACCAAATTTAAATTTAAATTAATTAATTATTTTATTAATTTATTTAATTTCAAATTTTTGAAAATTATTTATTTTAATTAATTAATTTATTACCAAATAACTTGTTAATTGTTAATTTAGAGAAACAAGATATTAATGTCTTAATTCAAAATTAAGAAAAGTGAATTGTTCACTTTTCTTAATTTTATTATTGGCCACATTTGACTATTAAATTAGTCAAATACATTGTTTATGAACAATATTTTAGGTTTCATTTCTTAATGAAAACTATTTGATTTATTGAAATCAAATATTGGTTTAAGAAATCACAAATAAGATTAATAATTTATTTTCATTTAGAGAAATAGAAATTTTTGTACACCTTAATTGGAATCAGAATTTAGTTTGTAAAAACTAATTAATTATTAATTAAATATAATTTTTGTAATTATAATCCCAATAATTGTAATTATAATAATATTTTAAGAAACTATTTATTATAAATAAAAGTAATTATGAATTATTATTTTTCCAAAAATTTGATAATAGTTTTGGGAAATATTAGTTATTAATTATTAATTTATGAAATTATTATTTTAATAACAAATGTTAAAGAAACTCTGATAAAATCATAATTTTGGAAATTAGGTCATCTCATTTAGAACTTAGGATTAGAGTTTGAGTGTGCAATCTTGGAAGGTCCACAACAAAGGACGAAGCTCATGGAGATTACAAAAAGCTTTGAAGCCCAAGGACTACCTTGGTGTATTTTTTTAATTTTGTTTAACAAAGAAAACTCGATCAATACTTTAACGTTTAATTATATTGTATGACTGGTAATATGTTGATAAGATCATTTCACATGCCATATATAATAGAAATTCTCACTCATTGCATCATTAAAATGGCATGTTATGTATGAATATTAATTTTTTTTAATTAACACATATCCTGGGATAGAAAAGTAGTATGGTTATTTTTCTACCACAAATGGACACAAATAAAGTGCATTGGATTTAAGTAGTTAAATTCGGTAATGTCACATTAATAGCATATCTAGATTACCTTAATATGTTTTAGGGTTATTTATGAGTTTAATACCTAGGAAAAACATAGTTTAGAATATATTAGTAATTATTCTAAATGTAGTAATCTTAGAATTATTAGATTTAGAATTAATAGTTAAATTTTGGTAATAATCACTTATTATTTAAATTATGAGATATTTTAATAGAAAATATTTTATTTATAAAATAGTGAGTGTGAGAAGGTTATAAGGCCCTATAACCTACAGTCTCTACTATTGGTTGAAAAGCGTTGGTTCTAATCAGGGCCTCGAGCTTTGCTTTCGTCCTCCCTATTGGAAGGTGTTTTGGCTAGGATTTTAATTGGTAGACCTCTTTGTGATAGGGTTTTAAGATGTATTCCACATTTAACCTATTCTATCGACGACGCTCGTGGGTTAAGTCAAGAAACCTGAAATAGTGGGTTACACTCACGAAAAATATTTCTACCATAGCTGGATATATTTTTTTACCAAACTAATGGTAATTATTTATTATAACGATATTAGATATTTTGATATAACAACACTTGAGAGCATATCATTTTAACTAGAATTATTTGACCTATCCTATCGACAACACTTACTTGTGTTGGTTATCTCATCATGTACTTATATGAATAGGTATTTGTAAGCATGCATCGTGTTTATTTTTTATTTCATTGTACGAATACTATGATTTATGGTGTATGAGTGTATGTTTGTATTTATTATTTTTCTTTTGTTTAATTTTAGTAATACAATGACTGGAGGAAACTCTCATTTGTCCATTCCTGCTAATGACAAATTAACTGGTAATATTAAAAGGTGGAAAAGTAACAAGAATCTATTATCAATGACAGAGCACACAACTCAGAAGCCTAGCATTAACAAAGGCAAGGGCAAAGAAGTTGCCCAATCCAACTACAATGGGAGTTGTTCCCTCTGTCATACAAATGGGTATAGAAAGAGGAACTGTAAAAGGAACATCGAGGAGTTAAAGAACAAGAAGAAAAGTAAATTTAATTTGTTGGACACTAAGGCCTGCTTAGTGGAAAATAAATGTTATACCTGGATAGTTGATTCAAGAGCCACTAATCATGTTTGTTCTAATTTGCAAATGCTCTGCTCTTGGAGAGATCGCCAAGAAAGGGAGTTCACACTGAGAGTGGGGACAGAGGCATTTGTTTCAGCCAGAGCAATGGGAGATGTGAAAAATTTATTTTAGTGAAAATAAATTTTTATCTCTAAAAGACATTTATTTTATTCTTGATTTTAAAAGGAATTTAAATTACGTTTAGAACAATATTGTTCTATTTATTTTAATAATTATTTTGTTATTGTTTCAAGAAATGGTTCGCACGTTTGTAACGGAAATCAAGAGGAAGGTTTATATGTGATAAGATCTGAAATGTCTTCACTACTCAATACATAAATATTCAAAATTGAACAACCAAAGCCAAAATGACAAATAGTACCTAAAGACGATTTGGCACCTAAGACTGTCATATTTACTTAGATAGGATTCAAAGACTAGTTAAGGATGGGCCTCTAAGTGAGTTAAAGGTTGGAACTAGGGTCGTGCAAAAAAATTTGCAACCCGCCCAACCTAAATAAACCGCCTAACCCAACTCGAAAAAATCGAAAAAAATGCAACTCGAAAAACCCAATTTAATTTGAACTCACCCAATCTGTTAATTGGGTGGGTGGAAAAATAGGTCGAACTTTCCCAATTAAAACCGACCCGCCCAATTAAACTTTTATTTTTTTAATTTTTGTTTAATAATTTATTAGACTTTAAGCTTTAATATTTTCTTTTTATTTTAAGAATAAATATTTGTTTAACACTTTAATGTTGATTCAATTAATATTTTAAAAGCTAAATTATTTTTTGAAATTTTGAAGCTTGATATATAACAATTACACTAACAACATATTGTAAAAAAATATTATAACGATTTGGGCGGGTTAACCCGACCAACCCGCCTTAACCCGCCCAAACCGTTGGATGGGTTAAAAAAAATTCCTTATTTGGGTAGAATATAAATTAGATAACCTAAACCAATTATGACATAAATCGATTTAAAATTCTTATAACCCGCCCAACCCTCCCAATGCTCAGCCCTAGTTGGAACTCTACCAGTTTGCAAATCTTGTTTAGAAGGAAAAATGACCAAAAGACCTTCCTTCTCTATAGGTGTTAGAGCCAAAGATCCTCTCGAGTTAATTGACACAGACGTTTACGGTCCAATGAATTTACAAGCTCGAGGTGGTTATGAGTATTATGTCACCTTCATTGATGACTACTCAAGATACAATTACATAAACTTGATGCAAAGGAAATCAGAAACCTTTGAAAAGTTCAAAGAATTTCGAGCCAAAGTTGAAAATCAGTTAGGAAAAACCCTTACAATATTATGATCAAATCGAGGCGGGGAATACCTTGATAAGGAATTCGAAGATTTCTTGACAAAGCATGGAATTGTTTCCTAGCTCAATGTACCAGGCACCCCGCAACAAAATGGTGTTGCAGAAAGGAGAAATAAGACTTTGTTGGACATGATGAAATCAATGTTCAGTTACTCATCATTACCCCTATCATTTTGGGGATATTCTTTACAAACAGCTGCATACATCTTAAACCTAGTTCCATCTAAGTCTGTAGCTAATACACCCTCATAATTGTGGACAGGTCGCAAACCTAGTCTGAGGCATGTGTGTATATGGGGATGTACAACACATGTGTGAAAAGCTAAGACCGGGAAGTTGGAACTTAGATCTGAAGTATGTTTATTTGTTGGATACCCTAGAGGCACTAGAGGAGGTTACTTTTATGGTCCGATAGAAAAGAAAATATTTGTATTGACAAATGCTACTTTTCTGGAAGAAGACTATATGAGAGACTTCAAACCTTGAACTCAAAGTAAGGTTGTACTCAAGGAGTTACTTGGTGATAAGATCACACCACAACCGACTTTAGAAGTTGGAATAGAACAGACTAAAGTTTCAAACCAGGATACTAAGTAGTCCGTCGTAGTGGGAGGGTACTAAATTTGGAGAAGCACAAGTTGCAATATATGATGAAGAACTCCAAGAAGGGAAACCTCCCATCTCATCATGGTGTTCACCTCTCCAAGAACCAATGTCCTAAGACACCCCAAGAGGAAGAGGAAATGAGATGGATACCATATGCCCCTGTAGTAGGAAGCTTAATGTATGAAATGTTATGTACCAGACCTGACATTTGCTATGTTGTGGGTATAGTAAGTAGGTACTAGTCAAATTCAGGATTTGATCACTGGACAGCAGTGAAACACAATCTCAAGTATCTAAGGAGAATGATAGACTATTTGCTAGTATATTCCAAAGAGAATTTGATTCTAATAGGATATATAGATTCTAACTTCCAATCCGACAAAGATTCTTGGAAATCTACGTCTGGATCTGTTTTCACACTTGGGGTGAAGCAATTATATGGAGGAGTATAAAGCAAGCTCGTATTTCTGACTCCGCCATGGAATCAGAATACGTAGCTGCAAGCAAAGCAGCTAAGGAGGTTGTAGGGCTTAGAAAGTTATTGGGTGATTTGGAAATTTTTCCAAATATGGATAAACCAATCGCACTCTACTTTAACAACAATAGAGCGGTTGCCAACTCAAAAGAACAGAGAAGCCTTAAGAGAGCCAAGCATATAGAGTGTAAGTACCACCTAATAAGAAAGATAGTACACAGAGGGGATGCAATCGTTAAGAAGATTGAATCAGCAAATGTTGACGGTGAGAACTCGTCAACGAAGTTAAGTTGGAAAAATTATCAAATTAAGATCACTAATCGGAAAGCTGTAAAATCTTGAACAATAACTCAAGAAAAATGATAGAACAATAATGGAGAATTCAGTCTTTCATTCACACTCACACCTCTGCTACAGTAAAATTTCCAACCCCTTTTCAGGTGGTCTTAGAGTTCATTTTATAGTAGGCTCTAATGGCCTTAGGTACATAGTGGTCCAAGGGACCATGTGGTACATACGTACTGTGTCAGGGGAGTGGCTTCAGAGGTCATGGTTGTACAACCTATACAAGAGCAGGTGTCAGGAGGATGTCTCCACTACTTGTCTGTACCCATGTCTGATGCGTGGTGGCAGGCGTAGTGGCGCAGGAGGTAGTGGTGTCGGCTCTGACCTATGGCCGTAGACGTACGGACCATGATCCTTACCCCAGCAGTTTCACTGGCACTGGTATCCGTACTTAGTACTTGGTCGTACAAATATGTCCCATTCGACTCGTACTGGATCTCCTAAGCATAAGGATCTCGAGGTGTGAGGAATGGGACCCTTGGTGTGAGGTGGAGATCTTGGGTCCTTGGTATGGGATATCCGAAACCTCCTGAGGTCATTCACGAGTCTGAGCGATAGGCATGTGGCCCTGGAAGATGTCTAAGGATGCGTGGCGAGACGCCCTCCTTGCTACCCCTTTGAGGGCGTGGTTCCCTAGCTATTCATAAGGTCGAGTGCGTTGTGGATGTGGCCCTCATGAGGCCAGGGGCGCCGAGACTCGCGAGGCCACTTGGGAGGGGTGGCCTAGGCATCTCGCGAGGCCACTTGTGTGGCGTGGCCGAGACCTCTCGTGAGGCCACTTGAGAGGTGTGGCCTAGGCATCTCGCAAGGCCCTTTGGGAGGCATGGTCTAGGCATCTCGCGAGGCCACTTGGGAGGCGTGGCCTAGGCATCTCGCGAGGCCACTTGTGTGGCGTGGCCGAGACCTCTCGCGAGGCCACTTGAGAGGTGTGGCCTAGGAATCTCGCGAGGCCCTTTGGGAGGCATGGTCTAGGCATCTCGCGAGGCCACTTGGGTGGCGTGGCCTAGACATCTCGCGAGGCCACTTGGGAGACGTGGACTAGGCATCTCGCGAGGCCACTTGGGTGGCGTGGCCGAGACCTCTTGCGAGGCCACTTGAGGGTTGTGGCCTAGGCATCTCGCGAGGCCACTTGTGTGGCGTGGCCGAGACCTCTTGCGAGGCCACTTGAGGGGTGTGGCCTAGGCATCTCGCGAGGCCCTTTGGGAGGCGTGGCCTAGGCATCTCGCGAGGCCACTTGGGTGGTGTGGCCTAGACATCTCGCGAGGTCCTTTGGGAGGCGTGGCATAGGCATCTCGCGAGGCCACTTGGGTGGTGTGGCCTAGACATCTCGCGAGGCCACTTGGGTGGCGTGGCCTTGACACTTTGCGAGGCCACTTGGGTGGCGTGGCCTAGACATCTCGCGAGGCCCTTTAGGCGGTATGGGCTGCCGAGGCCAAGCGAGGCCATGGGGCCGAGGGCATAGGCGAGGCCATGGGGCGAGGCCGTGGGGCTGAGTGCGTGGGCGAGATGGGTCCCGCGAGGCTACTGAGCCTTGGCACTTATGCCTTGCCAACGTGGGCCACTTCGCATCGACTCCATGAGAACTGAACCCAGACTTGTGTTGTGATGGCGCGATGGCTTCCCGAGACGACGGTGGCCGAAGGGCCTGGCCTCGGCCTCATGCTTTCTATTGATGAGATTATGAGCATCAAACCATGCATGAGGGCCTATTTATAGGAATCGACGTGAATAGTCTACAAGGGCACCTAAAGGTACTCTCCTAGACTGGGGGCAAGTGTTGATTCTCATAATCTCATCAATAGAAAGCATGAGGCCGAGGCCAGGCCCTTCGGCCACCGTCGTCTCGGGAAGCCATCGTGCCATCACAACACAAGTCTGGGTTCGGTTCTCGTGGAGTCGATGCCAAGTGGCCCACGTTGGCAAGGCATAAGTGCCAAGGCTCAGTAGCCTCGCGGGACCCATCTCGCCCACGCACTCGGCCCCACGACCTCGCCCCATGGCCTCGCCTATGCCCTCGGCCCCATGGCCTCGCTTGGCCTCGGCAGCCCATACCGCCTAAAGGGCCTCGCGAGATTTCTAGGCTGCGCCACCCAAGTGGCCTCGCAAGGTGTCTAGGCCACGCCACCCAAGTGGCCTCGCGAGATGCTTGGGCCACGCCTCCCAAAGGGCCTCGCGAGATGTCTAGGCCACAGCACCCAAGTGGGCTCGCGAGATGCCTAGGCCACACCCCTCAAGTGGCCTCGCAAGAGGTCTCGGCCACGCCACCCAAGTGGCCTCGCGAGATGCCTAGGCCACACCCCTCAAGTGGCCTCGCAAGAGGTCTCGGCCACACCACCCAAGTGGCCTCGCGAGATGCCTAGTCCACACCTCCCAAGTGGCCTCGCGAGATGTCTAGGCCAAGCCACCCAAGTGGCCTCGCGAGATGCCTAGACCATGCCTCCCAAAGGGCCTCGCGAGATCCCTAGGCCACACCTCTCAAGTGGCCTCGCGAGAGGTCTCGGCCACGCCACACAAGTGGCCTCGCGAGATGCCTAGGCCACGCCTCCCAAGTGGCCTCGCGAGATGCCTAGACCATGCCTCCCAAAGGGCCTCGCGAGATGTCTAGGCCACAGCACCCAAGTGGGCTTGCGAGATGCCTAGGCCACACCCCTCAAGTGGCCTCGCAAGAGGTCTCGGCCACGCCACCCAAGTGGCCTCGCGAGATGCCTAGGCCACACCCCTCAAGTGGCCTCGCAAGAGGTCTCGGCCACACCACCCAAGTGGCCTCGCGAGATGCCTAGTCCACGCCTCCCAAGTGGCCTCGCGAGATGTCTAGGCCACGCCACCCAAGTGGCCTCGCGAGATGCCTAGACCATGCCTCCCAAAGGGCCTCGCGAGATGCCTAGGCCACACCTCTCAAGTGGCCTCGCGAGAGGTCTCGGCCACGCCACACAAGTGGCCTCGCGAGATGCCTAGGCCATGCCTCCCAAGTGGCCTCGCGAGTCTCGGCGCCCCTGGCCTCATGAGGGCCACATCCACAACGCACTCGACCTTGTGAATAGCTAGGGAACCACGCCCTCAAGGGGGTAGCAAGGAGGGCGTCTCGCCACGCATCCTTAGACATCTTCCAGGGCCACATGCCTATCGCTTAGACTCGTGAATGACCTCAGGAGGTTTCGGATATCCCATACCAAGGACCCAAAATCTCCACCTCACAACAAGGGTCCTATTCCTCACACCTCGAGATCCCTATGCTTAGGAGATCCAGTACGAGTCGAATGGGACATATTTGTACGACCAAGTACTAAGTACGGATACCAGTGCCAGAGAAACTGCTGGGGTAAGGATCATGGTCCGTACGTCTACGGCCATAGGTCAGAGCCGACACCACTACCTCCTGCGCCACTACGCCTGCCACCACGCATCAGACATGGGTACAGACAAGTAGTGGAGACATCCTCCTGACACCTGCTCCTGTACAGGTTGTACAACCACGACCTCTGAAGCCACTCCCCTAACACAGTACGTATGTACCACTTGGTCCCCTGGACCACTATGTACCTAAGGCGATTAGAGCCTACTATAAAATGAACTCTAAGACCACCTGAAAGGGGGTTGGAAATTTTACTGTAGCAGAGGTGTGAGTGTGAATGAAAGACTGAATTCTCCATTATTGTTCTATCATTGTTCTTCAGTTATTGTTCAAGTTTTTACAACTTTCTGATTAGTGATCTTAATTTGATAATTTTTCCAACTTAACTTCGTTGACGAGTTCTCACCGTCAACAGTTTGGCGCCGTCTGTGGGAAAGTTAGTTTCAAGCTACTATTCCACCATTGTTTCCGACTAGAAGAAGATGCCAAGACACTCGAAGCGACTGAGGGAGATGCGGGAGGTAGAAGTTCACCTGAACGGAGTCCAGCTGAAGGCCTCCATGAAGGACGCTCCTCCACCCAGGAACGTGGAGCCCCCGAAAGACCCTGAAGTTCACGGAGGTGATAGGGTGGCCTCATCGCCGGCCGCTCCACCTGGAAGGAGTCCTCCAAGAGCACCACCGGTACACGTTGATGAGTTCCCTCCTCCAAAACCACCGCAGGCACCGAACTCCGGCCGGCAAGACCCGGGCCCTTCTGCCCGTAGACCTGACAAGCACCCCCGGGTCCACTCCGTGAGCTCGAGTTCGAAATCCCGGTTTTACGAAGAGGAGATACGTGAGCTCCACCGCAAGAACCAAAGATTAGAAACCACCTTAGAAAACATGCAAGAGGTCCTTAACGGCCTGCTACAGGGTAAGTCCAGCGTAACCTTGCCTAAGAGGAAGGAGAAGGGCAAGGATAGGGTGGAGACCACGGTACCAGTAGATGATGGGAGAACCCGACATTCAACTAGTAACACCCCCCGTGCGAAGCAACGCGATCACCCCGAACCGCCTAAGCAGGCCCCGAAGCCAGCGTCGAGGACCAACGCTGCCCCTCGCCATGAGGATGAGGTCACCTCCAAAAGAACACCCTCAGACTTGCAGGAGGAGCTTAATAAGAAGAGGGCGGGCAAAGGGACCACGCCCCCTGTGGCGCCTCGAGAAGGCAAGGGAAAGGCGGATCTCAGCCCGTCCGCTTTAAGGGACACTCTCAGCAAGAGGAGGCAGGACCTAGACACGGAGATGAGGAGCTTGCGGAGCAAGATCGTCACCGCTTCAGGCGGCCAGGCCTTTGAGGAGGACTTCGACCATGAGTCGCCCTTTGTGAGAGAAATTCAGGCAATCCGACTCCTTGCCTATTTTAAGGAGCCCAATATGACCCCTTACGAAGGGAACACGGATCCGAAATACCACCTGGATGCGTTTAATGATCTGATGAAACTGAGAGGGATCGAAAGTGGTGCCAGGTGCCATTGCTTCGCTGTTACTCTGAAAGGACCCGCCTACAAATGGTTCAAAAGACTAAGGCCGGGGTCCATCAGGTCTTGGAAGCAGTTTTCTGACGAATTCCTCCAGCAACACCATGCCGTGCGAGACTACACGATGCCTGGTACCAGCCTGGCTAACGTGAAGCAAGGGGAGAATGAAAGCCTGAAGAGCTACATTCATCGGTTCAATATGGAGGCCGCAAAAGTGGGAAGCCTAACGCGCCGAGAGTTAAAAATGGCCATTACCGCAGGAGTGCTCCCAGGAAGCAAGTTGTGGGACAACATGTTGAAGAGGGAAGTCACCGACATAGATGACTTCTATGAGAGAGCGCAGAAGTACATCCGTGTGGAGGATGGCCATGCAAACCTAAAGGCAGGGAAGGAGGAGCCCCACGCGAAGCCCCCAACTAACGACGGATCGAATGTAGCAAAGAAGAAAAGGACGTACGATGGGCCAAGAGATGACCAGCAGAGGAAAATCAAACGAGGGGGTGATCATAGGCCAACGGCCTATACTTACTATACGAACCTCACAGACACCAGGGAGCATATTTACATCACCAACGAAGATCGAGTGCCCTTCAAAAAGCCCCCACCAATGAGAAAGGATCGGTCCAAAAGAGACCCCAGTAGATACTGCAAATACCACAAGGACATCGGACACACCACGACAGAGTGTATCCACCTGAAGGAGGAAATTGAGGAGCTTATCCGCCGGGGGCACTTGGGCCGCTATGTCTGGAGAGAAAGGCAAAGGCCAGAAGACGAGCCCACAGCACCCCAGGCACAAGAGCGAGCTCCAGAAGTACAGGGGGAGGTCCGAACCATTTTTGGAGGTCCAGGATTTGGGGGAGATTCTAGGAAGGGGCGAGATAGGTATGCAAGAGAGGCTCGGCGAAGTCCGTCTCCCTGCGTCATGAGTTTGGAGCAACGACCCCCGAAGAGTTTCAAGGGGGAAAACGACTCAATAACGTTCACTGAGGAGGACGCACGGGGGGTACACTTTCCCCACAATGATCCGCTGGTGTTGACAGTCCAGTTGGCAAATATGCGTGTACATCGAGTCCTAGTGGACAACGGGAGCTCAGTGGACATCCTATATCGCCTGGCTTTGGAAAAGATGGGACTGGGCATTTGTCACCTGAAGCCCTGCCAGTCGTCCCTATACGGATTCACAGGGGACTCAGTGCAACCCCTTGGAATGATCGAATTGACACTTACAATGGGGGAACAACCCCGCCAGACTACAGTCATGTCAAACTTTGTTGTAGTAGATTGTGCATCAGCTTTCAACGCGGTATTGGGGAGACCCTCCCTGAGAGAATTGAAAGCCATAACTTCAATATATCACTTGGTTGTTAAGTTCCCGACCCTAGGAGGGGTCGCAAGTATGAAGGGAGAACAGTAGGAAGCGAGGGAGTGTTACAACACCTCACTCTGCACGCCTGTAAAACCGCGTGAGACAATGGCCATGGTGGTACATGAGGCGCTATGTATACCCACGGGGGGTCTGCAGGAGCTGGACCCTCGGGTCGTAGATGAGTCAAGAGCAGAACTGGTAGAAGAAGTAGAGGAGGTTACGGTGACGGAGGAACCATTAAGGAAATTGAAGATAGGAAGGAGCCTGCAAGGTGACGTGAAGGAGTTGACGAAATTTTTGAAAGACAATCTAGACGTGTTTGCATGGAGTCATGAGGACATGGTGGGCATAGACCCCAGTGTGATGTGTCACCACCTGAACATCTCCCCAGAAGCAAGGCCCGTCCGGCAAAAAAGGCGGGTGCTAGACCCAACAAGATACGCAGCGTTAAAGGAGGAGGTTGACAAGTTGAAGGCCAACGGTTTCATCCGTGAGTCTTTCTACCCTGTGTGGGTATCGAACCCAGTACTCGTGCCGAAGCCGAATGGGAAGTGGAGAACTTGTGTCGATTTCACGAACTTGAATAAAGCTTGTCCTAAGGACAGTTTCCCACTTCCCAGGATAGATCAGCTAGTAGATGCGACAGCGGGACATGAGTTACTAAGTTTTATGGACGCCTACTCAGGGTACAACCAAATCCCAATGAACTCGGCAGATGAAGAGCACACGTCATTCATTACAGACAAAGGGCTATACTGTTACAAGGTGATGCCCTTCAGGCTCAAGAACGCGGGAGCCACCTATCAAAGGCTGGTGAATAAAATGTTCGCCAATCAGATAGGAAGGAATATGGAGGTGTATGTGGATGACATGTTAGTGAAGACCAAAGTAGCAGTAGAGCTCAACAAAGACCTTGGTGAGATGTTTGACACGCTCAGGAAATACCGGATGAAGTTGAACCCAGTCAAGTGCACCTTCGGGGTGTCCTCAGGAAAATTCTTGGGCTTCATGGTCAATTCCAGAGGCATCGAGGCCAATCCTGACAAGATAAAGGCACTCATAGAGATGAGCTCACCAAAGAATAAGAAGGAGGTGCAGTGCCTAATAGGAAGGGTGGCGGCCCTTAATAGGTTTATCTCAAGGTCCACCGACAAATGCCTCCCATTCTTTGACATCCTCAAAGGGAGCAAAAAGTTCGCTTGGGATGAAAGATGTGAGGAAGCTTTTGTCAAGCTGAAAGAGCACCTGGGGAAGCCACCCCTATTAGCAAAGCCTGAGAAGGGCGAGAAGTTGTACCTGTACTTGGCAGTGTCTGAGCATGCCATCAGCGCCGCCCTGGTTAAGGGAGAGAAGAAGCAGCAACAACCCGTATACTATATCAGCAAACGTTTGGTGGACGCGGAGAACCGGTATCCAGAGATCGAAAAACTGGCCTATGCGCTAGTAGTGGCTTCGAGGAAGTTGAAGCCTTACTTCCATGCACATACAATTGAAGTCTTAACAGATAGTCCTTTGAGACAGGTCTTACTTAAGCCAGAGACTTCAGGGAGACTAATGAAATGGTCGATTGAGCTAAGTCAGTTTGATATTGTATACACTCCGAGGGCTTCCATCAATGGATAGGTGCTGGCAGATTTTATAGTAGAACTCACCCATCAGCCGAATGAAGGAAGGAATGAAGAAGAAGAGCAGCCTGTTACGGAGGAGGAGATAGGAGGTTCAGAAGAGTGGAGTTTTCACATTGATGGGGCGTCAAATGAAGGAGGATCAGGAGCGGGCATCATGATGACTGGGCCCGAGGGACATAGAATGTATTGCGCAATCCGATTTGGGTTTGAGGCCTCCAATAATGAAGCAGAGTACGAGGCGCTCTTAGCTGGCCTGTGTTTGGCCCAGGAACTGAGAGTGACGCGCCTCCAAATCTTCAGCGACTCTCAATTGGTAGTATACCAAGTAAAGGGAGAGTACCAGGCGTGGGGACCCAAGATGGCAGCTTACTTGGAGAAGGTGAAGGACTATCTGGGACGGTTGGTGGCATATACTATAGAGCAAATCCCCAGAGAAAAGAACACACATGCCGATGCACTCGCAAAGCTAGCATCTACCAAGGATAGTGATGTCTTAGAATCGATACTCGTGGAGTACTTACCAAAACCCAGCATCGAAGGCGCGGACGTGCACATGATTAGTGTCCCGAGGGAATCATGGACCGAGCCAATCAAGAGGTACCTGGAAGAAGGAACCTTGCCTGCGGATAAAAATGAATCTCGGAGGTTGGTGTACAAGGCCGCAAGATACACCTTGGTAGATGGGGTCCTTTACAAAAGAGGATTCTCAATGCCACTCCTGCGGTGTGTAGAAGAAGAGGAGGCGTTGAAAGTGTTACAGGAGATACATGAGGGAGAGTGCGGCAACCACGAAAGCGGACCCTCCATGACTAGGAAGGCCATGAGACAAGGATACTACTGGCCTTTCATGGAGAAAGATGCGCATGACTTTTCCACGAAATGCGACAAATGCCAGAGGCACGCCAACTACCCTCGGAAACCCCCAAGCGAACTGACCAGCATGACAAGCCCCTGGCCCTTCGCTATCTGGGGGATAGACTTGATCGGCGCTCTTCCTACAGGCAGGGGTGGAGCAAAGTACGCGGTGGTTGCAGTGGATTATTTCACTAAGTGGGTAGAAGCGGAACCCCTTGTGAAGATAACCGCCAAGCACATCACCTCTTTCGTCAACAAATTCATTGTGTGTCGATATGGAGTACCCTACAAGATTATTTCCGACAATGGTACCCAGTTCGAGGGAGGAGCCTTCGATGAATATTGCAAGGAAAGAGGCATAAGGAGGAGTTTCTCCGCGGTTGTGCACCCCCAGGCCAATGGGCAAGTGGAGGCCATAAACAGGGTCCTTAAGAAGAACCTGAAGACAAAGCTGGAAAAGATGAAGGGAGCCTGGGTAGATGAGCTACCAAATGTGCTGTGGGCTTACAGAACCACCCCACGCACGACTACTGGGGAATCCCCATTCTCCTTGGCCTATGGGTGCGAGGCCGTGCTCCCAGTCGAGATGCGAGTCGAGTCCCACAGGGTACAGGCATATGGAGACGAAGCCAACCGCGTAGCCCTGGCCAAAAACTTAGACATGTTGGAAGAGAAGAGAGAAAAAGCCCAAATGAGGGTGGCGGTATACCAGCAGCGCGCCGCAAGGTATTACAATTCGAGGGTGCGAGAGAGAACTTTCAGAGTTGGCGACCTGGTGCTAAGGAAGGTACTCCCAAACACACGAGACCCAGGCGCAGGAGTGCTGGGGGCGAATTGGGAGGGGCCCTACTAGGTTGCTCAGTGCATCCCCCCGAACACTTACAAGCTGGATCGCATGGACGACACCCTCATACCCCGAGCATGGAACGTAGAGCACCTAAGGAAGTACTACCAGTAAGGCGCCCATGTTCGATGGAAAAAGAACAAGTGTTGCACACTGCCTTAATATGATAGGAAGAAATCAAAGAGGTTACTTAGATAGCCTCCTAAGTTGGTGTGAGTCTTTTATTTTTGTCTTATATAAAAACTTCATATGTACCATTGCAACTATTTGTATGAGACCGTTTATTATGAATGTGATGAATGGAACTGCATGTTGTGGGTAAAACTGTTCAACCTCATGTATTATTTTCCTTCGCTACGTGGGCATCAGCCAAAGTGCCTGCTGAAATAAATTTCACCAGACACTTGGGGGGCAGGATAGGAGGCGACAGCAGGCAGCTAGCAAAGGATCCTAAAAAGAGACCCCTTGCCCTCCTAAAAACGAGGCCCCTAAAAGGGAACCTCTACCAAGAGGACCCCTAGCCCTCCTAAAAAGGAAGCCCCTAAAAAAAAAAAAAAAAGAGGACCCTCTACCAAGAGTATCCTAAAAAGGGCCCTCTATCAAGAGGAAGTAACCCAAAACCAAAGAAACCCCCTATACTAGGGCCTCAAACGAAGTCCCTACAAGGCATCCCTTGGGATCACAAGGATTAGCTACCCTTATGAACACCAAGGGAGGCCATAGGAACTTACAAAAAATGCATGATGACGACAATAATAATAAGTCTAGAGCGGCCACCAAGCCGCCTAGCCAAAAAGGGTCCCAAAGGAGACCCTTGCAAAAATAGTACTATGAATAACGACGAGAAGGACGCTTCTCGCAAAGAAATAATAAGCGCGCGCAAGAAAAACATAAAAGGATAACTAAGACCCAAGGGGTCAAAATATCCTTATAAAAGCAACCAAGAGGCAACAAAAGAGGTCCCAACGAACCCTTTCACAGGGGCTCTAAAGGACCTCCAGCCTGATAGATAAAAGAAGGGAACCAACTAAACCCCATCACACAAGCTTAAAAGGGCCTCGAATGCAATAGAACAAGAAATAAACAGCAACATATGTATTTATACATTAAAAAAAAAGGAGTTCTCGGGATAGTACAAGAGTTACTAACAGAAAAGTAGCACTGGTAATGATGTTACAAAATAAAAAGAAAACAAAAAAGGAGCGAGACTATTTCAAGGTCTCCCGTAGTGGGCACTCCACCAGGCCGCTCGGGCAACGGCCTGTTCGCCAAAAGAGGAGAAGTCGAAGTTGGGATCCTGCTTCCACACATTGTAAAGAGCACGGTCTATAGACTTGCGCTCGGTTATGACCCTCTCCGCCTCCAAAGAAGCCCTCGCCGCCTCCCAGGAAGCCTTCTCCGCCTCCAAGGAAGCGTTCTTCTCCTGAGCCAACTGTAGTTCAGCCCTAAGCACCTCAACTTTAGTCTCCAGTTGAGTAACCCTCTCCTGCGATGTGGACGCAGCGGCCTTGGTCCCCCGGAGCTCGCGCTCCAAGCATCTAGCCCTGCCCTTTAGCTCCTTGATCTTGGCCTTCAACTTCTCCTTCTTCGAGTCCAACTTGGCATACTTAGTCCGGGCCTTTGACAATTGGACCTTGGTTGCGCTAAGCTCATTTTCGAGCTCCTGGACCTGGGTCATGAGGCCGTCCCTCTCGGCAGTAGATGCGGAGAGGACGCCGGACGTGTCAGCATGCCGAAGAGACACGATGTAGACCTGCACAAGAAAGTCAATGGCGTCAGCAATAAGTAACAAAAAGAAAAACACATGTACACCTATACATAATACTAATCAATGCAAGGCGCAAGACCTCACCCAGGCCGCGACACGCCTTAGGGTCTCCCCAAGGTCTGGTTGAGTCACATTCCCTAGACCCCTCCAGTCGGAGGCAGGGAGGCCCGAGGCTATTTGAACGAAATGCTGCCCATAAGCTGAAGCCATCCTAGTCACCCAAGGCTCTGCCTCCGCGCTAGGAACATCTGGTTGGACAGGAACGGATGACCCACTCGCCGAAGCAGGAGGAGGCGTAGGGAAGGGGAAAAACTAGAACCCTGGTGCATTAGAAGGGGGCTCCGCGAGGTCGATGTAATCAGCATCTGGTAAGCCAATATCATGAGGGACCTGAGGGAAGGCGTCATTGCCATCAAGGCCAGGAGGAGCGTAACATCCCGCTGCGGCCTGCGGGTCCGAAGATTGACAGGCCATGTCCTGGTCATGGGAACCGTAAGGAGGGCATCCTCCGGGGGACAGGGGGCGCTGATGAGACCCCCCACATTCGAGGGGAACATCCTCCTTCTCCTCCTCAGCCCCACCATCGTGTAGGGACGGCCCAGCCGGCATAGCCATTGCCTTCTTAGACCCAGTAACTGACCACAGGAACTTGGGGTTAAAGACCGGGGACAATTGGTGGCGGCTGAGATTCACCACAGTAAATAGGACTGCTGCCTTCTTCAGGGCGGAGTCTGCAGCAAGGAGTTTGCCTATGGCCTCCGCCTCTGGCCCAATGACCGAGGGATCAGCAAATTGCCCTACAAGAACCACGCCAATGTTAGTAGAAGCAAGAGTGCAAAACAGTAAGTTCTAATAAGAAAAAGAGAAAGACCAGGATACTTACTAGGGCCGGCGCGAAAGCCTTCACGAACCGAGAGAGGCCCCTCTACCCAGAAAAAGTCTTGTTTCCAAGGCCCTGTGTTGGACACCGAGCCCTCTATTAAGGGAAGCTCACTGTTGGCCTTCTGCAGGTAGTAGAAGCCCTTGGACTTGGGCATTCCCATAAGGTTATACAAGGAATGCACCTCCTGCGCCGTCGGGGCGCGTTGGACGTTATCCTTGAACCAAATGAAGAGGCAACTTAAAGTCAACCAACTGTTGGGCGACAGTAGAAGAGGGGCCAAATCAAAATAGTTGAAAACCGCCACGAAGAACGGGTGCCGAGGAATGGTGCCACCTGCCTTCAAAATCTGCTCACTCAAAGCCACAAAGCCCTTCTCAAGGCGGTCGGCCCGGCAGGCCTCCTGAGGAACATGCAGGGTGTATTCTGGAGGAGCTTGGTAGTGCTTCACAATTGCCTTCAATTTGTTCGGAGACACGTGTGACACTAGACTGGACGCCAGTAGGGGGCGTCGTCCTCTTCCTGGGCGGACACCTGTCTGTGTGCTTTCGACATATCTGCAAAATCAAAAGAAATATGTGAGGAAGGGGCAGAACACTTAACCCTCCATTTTTTCTTCCTAGCAAGAGTTTTCCATCGAGGGAGCGATGGCGGAAGCACTAAGCTAGGATAAACTGAGACTAGGGGCTGAGGAGAGGAGCTAGCAGCCCCATGACTGTCATCAGGCGAAGAGGGAGTAGGAGGTTCTGGCGGAATGTGTCCCTCCATAAATTCTAACTCCCACCGCAATTCGAAAAGGGTCGTCCTAAGACGCGCTATATGGTCACTAAGGCCCAGGGGTGACGGTCCTTCATCGCCTCTCAACACCGAGTCAATTTCGCTCTCTACCACCCAAATTTTGCGCCTAAGATCAGCCATGCACTCGAGGTGACGAATGCGGGCTTGTCTTAAAGAATCATAGTCCTGGTGAGGGTTGCCCTCAGGGGACTCTGAGTCTGAGGACAGGTCAATAAACTCAGCCCTTGGGGGTATGTCGGACGGGCCGTCACTGGCCATGAAACCACGTCCCAACAGCAAAAAGGGGCTCACGTATAAACGAGGGGAAGGCTACAAAACACAAAGGAATAGGCTTAATACCTCTAGATGCAAACTCCCTAAATGGACTACTACAGGGTATATATATATAAAAAAAAAGAGGGAGGAGGGGCGTGCATATGGTCAAACTCACTACAAGCTCAGACTAATGTATCCCATCCTGAGTACTGCTAGTTTGGACCCGACAAAATAAATAAATAAAAGGGAGAAGGAAAGAAAATATACCTCAAGCGATTAAAAAAGCGAAGGTGGGATCTAAAGAAGGTCAGGGAGCGAAAAGCACCACAAAGTCGAAAGTGCACGTCTGCAAGAATGAACCAGAAAGATGTGTTAGTCATAAAATAGATACACCAAGAAATTAGCTCATAAAAAAAAATAAAAAATGAAGTGAAAAAATATACAAAACAAATGAAAGGAATTATGGTGAAAGTGAGGTTGTGGGGGATAGAACCCCTTACCTCTTGAAAGGAATAAGGGTCTATGCACCACTAAGCCAAGGGAGTAAAGTGAGAATATCAAACCATGCATGAGGGCCTATTTATAGGAATCGAGGTGAATAGTCTACAAGGGCACCTAAAGGTACTCTCCTAGACTGGGGGCAAGTGTTGATTCTCATAATCTCATCAATAGAAAGCATGAGGCCGAGGCCAGGCCCTTCGGCCACCGTCGTCTCGGGAAGCCATCGCGCCATCACAACACAAGTCTGGGTTCGGTTCTCGTGGAGTCTATGCCAAGTGGCCCACGTTGGCAAGGCATAAGTGCCAAGGCTCAGTAGCCTCGCGGGACCCATCTCGCCCACGCACTCGGCCCCAAGGCCTCGTCCCATGGCCTCGCCTATGCCCTCGGCCCCATGGCCTCGCTTGGCCTCGGCAGCCCATACCGCCTAAAGGGCCTCGCGAGATGTCTAGGCCGCGCCACCCAAGTGGCCTCGCAAGGTGTCTAGGCCACGCCACCCAAGTGGCCTCGCGAGATGTCTAGGCCACACCACCCAAGTGGCCTCGCGAGATGCCTAGGCCACGCCTCCCAAAGGGCCTCGCGAGATGTCTAGGCCACAGCACTCAAGTGGCCTCGCGAGATGCCTAGGCCACGCCTCCCAAAGGGCCTCGCGAGATGCCTAGGCCACACCCCTCAAGTGGCCTCACAAGAGGTCTCGGCCACGCCACCCAAGTGGCCTCGCGAGATGCCTAGGCCACACCCCTCAAGTGGCCTCGCAAGAGGTCTCGGCCACACCACCCAAGTGGCCTCGCGAGATGCCTAGTCCACGCCTCCCAAGTGGCCTCGCGAGATGTCTAGGCCACGCCACCCAAGTGGCCTCGCGAGATGCCTAGACCATGCCTCCTAAAGGGCCTCGCGAGATGCCTAGGCCACACCTCTCAAGTGGCCTCGCGAGAGGTCTCGGCCACGCCACACAAGTGGCCTCGCGAGATGCCTAGGCCACGCCTCCCAAGTGGCCTCGCGATATTCCTAGACCATGCCTCCCAAAGGGCCTCGCGAGATGCCTAGGCCACACCTCTCAAGTGGCCTCGCGAGAGGTCTCGGCCACGCCACACAAGTGGCCTCCCGAGATGCCTAGGCCACGCCTCCCAAGTGGCCTCGCGAGTCTCGGCGCCCCTGGCCTCATGAGGGCCACATCCACAACGCACTCGACCTTGTGAATAGTTAGGGAGCCACGCCCTCAAGGGGGTAGCAAGGAGGGCGTCTCGCCACGCATCCTTAGACATCTTCCAGGGCCACATGCCTATCGCTCAGACTCGTGAATGACCTCAGGAGGTTTCGGATATCCCATACCAAGGACCCAAGATCTCCACCTCACACCAAGGGTCCCATTCCTCACACCTCGAGATCCCTATGCTTAGGAGATCTAGTACGAGTCGAATGGGACATATTTGTACGACCAAGTACTAAGTACGGATACCAGTGCCAGTGAAACTACTGGGGTAAGGATCATGGTCCGTACGTCTACAGCCATAGGTCAGAGCCGACACCACTACCTCCTGCGCCACTACGCCTGCCACCACGCATCAGACATGGGTACAGACAAGTAGTGGAGACATCCTCCTGACACCTGCTCCTGTACAGGTTGTACAACCACGACCTCTAAAGCCACTCCCCTGACACAGTACGTATGTACCACATGGTCCCCTGGACCACTATGTACCTAAGGCCATTAGAGCCTACTATAAAATGAACTCTAAGACCACCTGAAAGGGGGTTGGAAATTTTACTGTAGCAGAGGTGTGAGTGTGAATGAAAGACTGAATTCTCCATTATTGTTCTATCATTGTTCTTGAGTTATTGTTCAAGTTTTTACAGCTTTCCGATTAGTGATCTTAATTTGATAATTTTTCCAACTTAACTTCGTTGACGAGTTCTCACCGTCAACAGCAAACAACCCAGCTAATCCCTTTACAAAGACGCTGCCTGCTACGAGTTTTGATAGTCATTTCTTAGATTTAGGATTACGCAACATGTCTCATCTGCTTTAGGGAAAGTGGGAGATTATTGGGATTTGTGCCTTAAAGCGTATTTCTGTGTGAACGAGTACTATTAATTAAATAAAGTTAATATTTTGCACTCATGTTTGTATTTATTTATACATGTCATTTATCTTGAAGATCCAATATTATTGATGTGGTCTTGAATTAAGTATATGTATAATTATATATATACAAGAGGATTTAATTTAAGATAATAATATAAAAATTGTTTTTAATCGCTAAATAAAGTGGAAGCTTCATTAAATAAAGATTATGAGTACGATCTATCTTCTGTTTATGACAAAGTAGTTTATGCAAACTTTTAAGCGTAGCAACACAAAGAAAGAGGTATCCTATAAAATACACATTGTTGACGCGGTTCTTCGCCAACAGGTAATTAAGAAAATAAGAGGAAGGGATTAGTGCTTATGTTGAACCGAAATAGATGAATGATCTTTTGAAAATGAGCTGGTGACACAATTACGTTTTAGGTGGTTCAAAGGTTAAAATCCTTCTACTCCACCAGTCAATATTATTGCTATATGCTTGGTATTCTTTTATAGGGTATTTCTTACACAATAGAATCCAACCCTTTGCAACTCCCAGGGTCTCCATATTTATAGGAGAGGGCACCTGGGAGTTGGTAAGAAGGTCATCCCGTGACCTTCTTACCTATCATGTCAACTCAGTGACATTCATGATTAATTCCTAAAACCTGACACATGAAGTGTGGTATAATCAATAGGTAAGGGGGATAATGGGCCGCACGGCCCAACCCAGTCGTGAGTGTCTGAGTGCACACGTTCATGCTGCGTGTCCGAGAAGTCAGGGATATATCAGACACGTGATGTCTGATATATGCAAGTTTACCTTGCGTGGTTGAATTTATAAAAGGTCATAGCCTCCAACTCTAGCTCGTACCATGAGCTGGATGCTTCCCTCGACTTGTGGCCTTCAGAGTCTAGACCCGGTCCTTAAGTATTCTTGGCGAACCCTTAGGTTACCTCGAGCTAAGGAGGTAGGATCTGACGATGGCAGTTCCGGTCTTGGGGATGTCCACGTGGTAGACATGATTAGGCCGTATCTCAGCTCGCTAACAGCCCGTGGGAAAATTAGGGCGTACATTTGCCCCCCAAGCCCCTTCTCGTGGTACACGACGTCGCGTAGGGCCACAGTAGGGGCTTTTAGGATTCTCCATGAACTCTTCATATTCCACATTTTACGCAGGAGCCGAATACGTGGAACATCGTGGTTGGTGACGGTACGTCTTTCGAGGACCGCATTAAATGGCCTAGCCTATACTCAGCCGTCGTTTTGTCTTTCGAGTGGAGAGCCTTGGATCCCACATCAGGGCAATCCAACGGCCCCTCTCACGTGGCCTTTCATGTATATAAAAGGGGTGGCCACCTTACGCATGGGCCACCCGTTCATTTGAAATTTTTCAGAAATTTTCCATCTTCTTCTCTCTTCTTTATCTTCAAAAGAAAAAACCCTCTTCTTTTCGGCTGCCATTCCTAGCGCTCAAGAAGTTCAGGTGCAAGGGTTCCCTTGAATCTTTGGAATCAACCACTCTGGCGAAGCTCCAACCCAGACGACCCCTTCCCCCTCCTCTCAACCAAAACACTCTGTAAGTCTCCTGATTGTGCATGTTTTGAAATTCTTTTTTTACTATAGCTTAGGTAAATATTTACTGTAGCCGCATGCAAGGTTTTGTTGGTTTTTTGTGGGCATGAAGGGTGAAAGCCTTTTAGGTTTGGGTATCTTTGCAGTAGAAAACCATTTAGGAGCATTGGTGCATTTTCTGGAGAAATTTTCTGGGTAGGATTTTAGGTATGCTTGTTTAAAATACCCAGTATTTTGGGTGCAAACCCGGGTAGCTTAGGGGACACACTTCACAGGCGGTTTTGCCTTTCTTGCCTACTGAAACTTTCCTTCCAAGGGAAATTCTATCCTGACCCTCCTGGCACACGAATTCCGAGTAATCGGGGATCTGTTGGGAGCACAGGCGTGTGTTCATAGAACCACGTGGTCTCACTCTCCACGGGCTGGGCTTACCTCAGCTCGTGCCAAGGAAACACACTCAGATTCTTCTCCATTTGTAGGTCGCCTTTTTCTAAAATTTATTCTTTTTGTTCGCTAGGCGACCAGATGGGACCCAAGAAGAATGCTCCCAAGAAGTCCGTAGGAAGCTCGTCCTCCCAACAAAACAAGGGAAAGGAGGTGATGGCTGAATCCCCGATTCCCAACTTCGGGCCAGCAGTGGAACGGGAGCTCGAGGTGGCCCCCGACGCGTTCTTCGAGGCGGAGAAGATCCTCTCGAAGATCACTGACCAGGCGAGGGTAAACAAAATATTCCTCTCCCATAACATCGAGCTGGGGAGAGGAACCGTGATTGCCCGACCTCCCTTAGAAGGCGAGCGGAGCTGCGCGCCGCTTGATGAGGTGTTCTCGGCCTGGAGCGACGAACATTTCAAGGCGGGGGCCTTCCTCCCGCTGGACCAGTACTTCGCTGATTTCCTCAACTACGTGAGGTTGGCCCCATTCCAGCTCCCCCCCAACTCTTACCGTTTGTTGGCGGGGTTAAGATACTTATTCTTGAAACAGGAGTGGGAGGTCCCCACTCCTGCAGACATTCTGTATTTCTTCTGCCTCAAGGCCAGCCCGGAGCAGCGGGGGCGAGGTGACGGGTTCTATTACTTAACCCGGTTCCCCAACACGGCTGCGGTCATCGAGCTGCCCAGCCACCCCAACGACTTCAAAGATCAATTATTTATGTTGACGGGGTTTCGAAACTGCGAGCTGCACTACTTCAACCATCCTCGTAAGTGCCTTTCAATCTTAGCTTGTAAGTTAAGTATCGGTTAGCTCCCCCTATATCCATTTTTGACTTAGAATAATTCTGCAGCTATCTTCGCGAGGACAGAGAAGTCTGTGATCCTCGGGAGCTAGTACGAGACACTGGCGGGCTTGCCCCCCAGTGAAAAGGACTATCGTCAGCTCGTGACAGACGAGACGATGCTGGCCTATAAGCTGATCTCCCCAAGCCAGACTCTGAACCTGAGGAGGCCCCGGGTGCTTCGCCCAGCTCGCGATATGAGGCCTATCATCGTGGAGGAGGTCGCGGGGGATGAGGATGAGGAGGACGAGGAGGACGAGGTGCCCCTCGTGAGGACTAGGAAGCGGGCGTTGGAGGTCACCCAAAGAACGAATGAGGAGAGGATTCGGTCCAGAGCAGTTACAGGTCCCTCCGGCCAAGGTAACCCATATATGTTTAGGAACTTAGATAGGGCCACTGCAGACCCCCGGCCAGCTAGGTTCAATCCCAAACAGATCATCCAACGCCATCGAAGTGACCCAGACTTCGATGAAACCCTGCTCCACTGCGTCGACCAGCTCGTGTTGGATTACGAAAGTAGCCGCCCTAGGGATACCATAGTTGTAGACAACACCCTAGCCTTTAGGTCGGTCCTATTCGAGGAGTATGGGACTAACCTTCGGTCATGGCCATCACTCCAGGAGGGTATCGTAGCTCCAGGTCTTAGGCAATACGTAGAAGAGTCTACTCCTGAGACAACCTCGGATCCAGAACCTGCGCCAGCTCGAGAAATAATTGTCTTAGATTCCCCCGCGGAAGCTCCGAGACCGATGGTCGTGACCATAGATTCTTTTTCTAGCTCGGGGGGTAGGATTCCCTTTAGTATATATATACTTGAATTTCTCTCTTTTCCCCTTTGTTTTTGTTTTTTCATGACTGCTAACTTGTGTACTAACCATATCTTTGTTTTGCCAGAGGAGATGTCTCAGCCCGGGGGAAAAAATCTGCGGGCTATGTTCATCGGGGGGAACTCCTCAGCTGGGGCCTCTGGGCCCAAAATGAAGAAGTTCCGGGTGGCGAAGAACGCCGCTGGGACCCCAACCAAGTCCCCTGGAAAGGGGAAAGAGCAGACCCCAGTTGCCCAGGCCGAGGGAACTGCACCTCTGGCTGTAGTGGAGAACATGCCCCCACCTCCTCCGCGAGCTCCGGCCTTTGTCCGAGACACAGGGGCGGAGCTCGGGGCCTCGAAAACTGCGCCCCCCGAGGTGTGTATCCCGGTGGACCCCCAGAACCTGGAGAAGATTCCAGACGTCTTTCGGGGGACGGTGTATGAGACGGCGAACTACGCTGTCAGCCACTTCTACCGCTTCAATGAGAGGGAGCTGCGGGCCATCGAAACAAGGAGCCCGTTGGGCGTACTGGAATCTTCATTGGGCATGGCCCTAACAGTAAGCTGACCTTACCCTTTTATGATTTTTGATTGTCATGCCTTGCCCTATTTTTCCTCTCTTTTTTTTTTCAAAGGCAGTTGCCTCTTTGTTTTTGCAGAGCGCCTTGGCCCTTCACAGGAGCATAGCCAGGACCAAGGCCCATCTTGAGGATATGAGGGGCGAGCATCAGGCGGCTGTGGCCACCCACCAAACTTCCTTGCAGACGGCCAATGATGCCCTGGCGGCCGTGCAGGCCAAGCTGGAAGAAGCCCGTCCTAAGCTTCAAGAGGTCGAGGCTACCAAAGCCGCCCTCGCCGCTGTGCTAGGGTGGTACAAGTTAGGATGCCAGGAATGGATAAAGGATCCAATTAGATTTGGTTTGTGAATGAGAATTCTGAATGGATATCATTCCACCTCCTTGGGTACGTCGTACCAGGAGGGTCGAGCGGGTGACAGAATCTAGTCTTTTCCTTTGGACCCTGAGGGGTTAAGTGATGTGGTAGTGTATGATGGGAATAGACCACTTTAGACCTTGAGTAAGGTGTTTGGGCATGAAAAGTTTTAACTCAGTTGATGGAGTTAATGTGGTTGGGTCAAGTGAACTGGTTTCAGGATGGAGCATCGATGATATCGAATTGAGACCCTATAGTATTTTAAATTTTGGAATGGATTTAGAGAACGAAAAGAACAGAGTGGGAACCTGGAATTGTCAGTTGATTGCAAGTGAAGTGGCAGTCTGAAAGCTTATCGGATATCTTAAGGAATTAAGCGCTGAGTAGGAGAATACTTGAGGTATTAAGGGAAGTATAATCCCTGTTGAGTTGGTCGTGGTGGCAAATGCTGGCGTCTTGATTAAAGTAACACGACATAGGACATGGTAAGAGGTGAAGGATAGTGAATACTACGATTTGGCATTGGTTCAGAGAGAGCGTCGAAAAGGTTGTTGGAACTCTTAAGGCAGGAGTGTCTGCCTATTTGAAAGCATAAGAGCTGGTAAATTGTTAAATTACGAGGAAACAAAGCTCCGGAAGGAAAGAGCTGCATCTCTGCACAATAACAAACGAGGATCTGTAAGGTGTTCAGAGAAAGAAGGGGGAGTTCTGACTCTTGATTCAACATAAAATTCTGAACTTGTACTAAGGGTTAGGCCAGCGGGGCCTACAAGTTGATCCCACCTGGTAGAGGTGATGACTCTTGGGTATCTCTGGAATCAGGAATAAGACAATGAATTGGTCATTGTAATCTAGGCAGACCCTGAGGCTTCAGCAGGGTTGCGGTGTAAACGAGGGGCTATCGAGTGTATGGCCGTTAGACAAGATCTTGTGGGGCAAGATTGTTGCGCCTGGAAGAGAGTTGATGGAAACTAAAGTAAAGGCAGTGGACCTTGGGATTCAGGGTCAGAGTTGCGAGTTTACTGATTGATGTGTTTGGATAAATTTCGAGGACGAAATTCTTATGAGGAGGGGATAGTTGTAACGACCCAAAATTGCTATTAAGGCTTAAGGGCCTTTATTAGTGTGCCAGGAGGGCATGTTGGGATTTATGTGTGATTTTATGAGTTAAATGCATGGTTATGATTTAAAGCGTGTTATGTGACTATTTGATTATTTGAGATGCATGACTATGTATATTAGTATGCATGTAGGCCCGGATTGTGTTAGAAGGGCATAATTGTAATTTTGGCCATGTTGGGCATAACTGTATTAATATGTGATGATTGTTGAGACCACAGTGGTATGTGGGTATATCCGTGATTTGTAACTTTCGGCACGAGGCGATCCTAGAGCTGGATAGCGGGGAAAAGTCACAACGGGGCATTATGTTTGACTTTGAGCGAGTCAAGGAGTATTTTTGATGTTGGGTTATGAAAATAAATAATTGGAGATATATTTGAGGTTAGGATGTCTAGGCGGGAATACTGGGGGATTTTACCATTTTTGCCTCGGGGATATTTTGGTACCCCGAACCTTGAGGTAACCAGCTTAAGTTATAAAAACAAAACAAATAAACCATTTGGAGACTTAGAGAAACCGACCTAGCCTCCACCCTCTCTTCTTCTTCTTTCTTTCCTCTTTCTTTCATGAATCCACAGAAATCTTAGGAGAAATCAAGCTTGAATTTCTGAAAATTGATGGTGGGATTTGGAGGTTTAGCTCATGAGTTAATCAAGAACAAATCAGGGTAAAGGTAAGCAATTAATTCTTTTTCTCAAGTTAAATTTCTGAGATTTTGTTGGGTTGTGAATGTTTATGGATTTTGATGTTCAAGGTGGAGTTGAGGCTTGAAACTTTGAAGATAGGTCATGGGATCCTTTGGGAAATGATTCTACAACTGAGGTAAGGTTTAAATTAAAGTTTGATGGTTGAAATTGAGAATTTCCATGGTTGGTTTTGAGTTTTAGGTTTGAAATTTCAGAAATTTGGAATTGGGATCTTGGTGAGTGTTAGGTTGGATTTTTGGTGGAATTCTGTTGTTTAAACCATCCTAATGTTGTGATTATTAATTGGTTTTGATTTGGGAGCTTTGGGATGGCTTAAGGTGAGGTTTTAAGCTTGAAAATGGTGGGTTTTTCTGGGTTTGAAGGGTCGGGCCGCGGCATGGTTCTTGGAGGGCCGCGGCCCTTGAAGGCTAAGTTGTGCTGAGGATGGAGGGCGGGCCGCGGCATGGTCCTTGTAGGGCCGCGGCCCTTACCTGTTTCTGGACATTTTGTGGCTCTGTTTGGGGGCCATGCCGCGGCATGGTTGGGCCAAGCCGCGGCGCTTAAGGAATTTTGGGATTTTGAGAATTTGGGCTTGGGAATTTAACCTAGGGTGCTCGGGGTTGATTCTTTTACAATGTTTGGTGAATTTCAACGTTCCGAGTACTAGAACTTGGTTTAGAAACTCATTTGAGATTAATCTTATTGGTATCCATTATCTTGGTTGTGACTAGGTGTTAAGCTAGTGCTCGGGAAGTGGATCGTGCTCGGGGGCCGTCATTTTTCTATTTAAAGCATTTGGAATTAAGGTAAGAAAACTATAACACCCGTAGGATGATAGGGCGTGGGCCCATAGTGTGATTGCCGGGCATGGCCCTATATTGCATGTTGCATGATGAGATGATTGCAGGGCATGGCCCCAGATTGTGTTGTGTGCAAATGTTTAACCTTAAATGAATCATGATGTGTGTGAATGATTATTTTGAATGTAATATATGTGTTTATGATGAAATGAACGGCAAGGGCCGAGTACGGCGTAGGCCGGGGCGGCCGTGGGCCGAGTACGGCGTAGGCCGGGGCGGCCGTGGGCCGAAAGTAACACCTAGCACATGGGATGCTATAGTCAGGGCGGGGCCCGGTGGATACATTTGTTATGTTATATTCAGGGTGGGACCCAAGGGATACATGAGTTATCCTCGCGGTGAGAACCGATACCCCAGGGCTTTGGTAAGGCTTCTGGGGCGGCATGGCCGTGTTTGCTTAGTCTAATGGTTGACTTGTTTATTTGTGGATTATCTGTTATGATAAATTGTATACATTGCATATGTTATGTTCTGCATGAGTTTTCTTGCTGGGCTTCGGCTCACGGGTGCTCTGTGTTGCAGGTAAAGGCAATGACTGAGTCAACCAACCATGAGTACGGAGAGCGTGAAGCGACGCGTACATGTTTGGCCTGCCCGACTGCTTTGGTTGGGGGTTTATTTGAAATTGGCTGTAATAATCTATGATTTTATAACTGATCAACTGTAAACTTACTTCAAGATGTAAATAGTTCGTGTTAATTTGAAAACTTAGTTCGTGTTAATTTTTATCAATATCTCGTGCTCTTTAAGAAAAACAACGATCAATCGATTTAAATTAACTTCTAAGTTTTATGACCTGGTTATGTCTAGGAACTTAATTTGAAAACTTAGTTCGTGTTAATTTTTATTAATATCTCGTGCTCTTTAAGAAAAACAACGATCAATTGATTTAAATTAACTTCTAAGTTTTATGTCCTGGTTATGTCCAGGAACTTAATTTGAAAACTTAGTTCGTGTTAACTTTTATCAATATCTCGTGCTCTTTAAGAAAAACAACGATCAATCGATTTAAATTAACTTCTAAGTTTTAGAGCCTGGTTGCATCCAGGGTAGAGCTTAGTTCACGTTAATAATTTATCAATATCTCACGTTTTTTTAAGAAAAACAACGATCAATCAATTTGAATTAACTTCTAAGTCTTTAAGGCGACCTGGTTATATCCAGGTACCGTATGCCCCTCAAGTAACTGGGAAAGGGTCTTTCGTGATTACTTTAGATTACACTTGTAAATATGTACAATCATAAACGAAAAGTTAATTCTCATTGCGTAATACATAAAAAATGGCCTTGTAGGCCTTACAAGGGAATCATTGATAATATCTCTTCAAATGGATGGCGTTCCAAGTTCGTGGGACTGCCCCTCCATTAAGCCGAGCTAATTTGTAAGTTCCTTCTTTAATGACCTCGATGATTTGATATGGCCCTTCCCAGTTCGGTCCCAATACTCCATCTTTGGGATCCTTACCGGCTAAGAAAACCCTCCTGAGGACCAGGTCGCCAATGCCAAAGGCGCGCTTTTTGACTTTTGAGTTGAAATAACGAGTGATTTTTTGCTGGTAATGTGCGAGCTGGAGTTGCGAATCTTCTCATCTTTAATAAACCAAGTCAAGGAAAGTGCAAAGTAGCTCGTGGTTGCGGTCCTGGTCATATGCCTGGACCCTATGCGAAAGTACCTTAATCTCCACAGGGAGGACTGCCTCACTCCCAAAGGTCAGGGAGAAAGGAGTATGACCCGTAGGAGTCCAATGCGAGGTCCGGTATGCCTAGAGAACCTGGGGGAGCTGTTCTGGCCAGACCCCCTTCGCTTCGTCTAGTCTCTTCTTGAGGCTCGCCTTTAACGTCTTGTTGATGGCCTCGACCTGGCCATTCGCCTGAGGATAGGCCAGGGAGGAGAAACTTTTCACAATTCTGTACCTTTCGCAAAATTTGGTGAAGAGGTCGCTGTCGTACTGAGTCCCATTGTCGGAAACAATTTTCTTGGGCAGCCCGAATCGGCAGATAATGCTCTTAACCACGAAGTCAAGGACTTTTTTGGAAGTTATCGTTGCCAAAGGTTCTGCCTCAGCCCACTTCGTAAAGTAGTCGATGGCCACCACGGCGTAACGGACCCCGCCTTTTCCAGTAGGGAGGGTGCCAACCAAGTCGATCCCCCAAACTGCAAACGGCCATGGGGACGAGATCATCTTCAGCTCGACCGGGGCAGCTCGGGCAACGGTGGCGAATCGCTGGCATTTGTCGCACTTCTTGACATACGAAATCAAATCCCTGGACAGAGTGGGCCAGTAATATCCTTGCCTCAGGATCTTTAGGGCCAAGCTTTGGCCCCCAGTGTGATCTCCGCAAAAACCCTCATGCACTTCCTACAGGATGGCCTTTGCTTCGCCTGGAAGAACACATCGTAGGAGAGGTAGGGAGTGCCCACGTCGGTATAGCACCCCGTCTACCACCGTATACCTTGGGGCCTGGTACAGCACCCGCCGCACATCATTACGCCCTTCAGGTAGCTTCCCTTCAGTGAGATACTCAAGGATGGGGGTCATCCAGGTCGGCCTAGTGTCGATCATCTCGACCTCCGTCCTGGCTTCTTCTACACTTGGTTTTTCCAAGAAATCTACCAGAACTAACCCCAGAGCCTCCGTCTCCCCGGAGGTGGCGAGCTTGGCAAGAGCGTCTATGTTAGCATTCTGTTCCCGAGGTATCTGCTCGATTGAGCCTCGCCCAAACGCGGATAGTTCAACTTTTACCTTTGCTAGGTAGACAACCATCTTGGGTCCTCGTGCTTGATATTCGCCCAGAACCTGGCTTACCACGAGCTGGGAATCACTAAAGCACTGGACGGAGCTCGCTTTAGCTCCTGGGCTATTCTTAGCCCGGCCAGCAAAGCTTCGTATTCGGCCTCGTTGTTGGAGGCCTTGAATCCGAATCTCAGCACCGAGTGGAATCTATGTCCCTCAGGGGATATTAAAATGATTCCAGCCCCGGAGCCGTTCTCATTGGATGAACCATCCACGAAGATCCTCCACGACGCCTGGGCTGAGGTGACCTGGGGTGAGTCTTCTGCAGGATCCTCCCAGAATCCTGTGCACTCTCCTACAAAATCGGCCAGGGCCTTACTTTTTATGGCCGTTTGTGGGGTGTACAAAATCTCGAACTGACTGAGTTCAATAGCCCACTTTAACAGACGTCCCGATGCTTCAGGTTTTTACAAAACCTGCCTTAAAGGCTGATCGGTTATGACGTGTATTGAGTGGGACTGGAAGTACGACCTGAGCTTTCGAGAGGCCGTGATAAGGCAGAACGCCAATTTCTCCATCAACGAGTATCGGGATTCAGCTCCGAGAAGTCTCTTGCTGATGTAATAGATAGGTCTCTGAACCCGATCTTCTTTTCGGACCAATACGGCACTAGCTGCATCCACTGTGACAGCTAGGTAGAGAAAAAGAGGCTCTCCTGCTTTTGGTTTGGATAATATGGGTGGCTCGACCAGATGTGCCTTCAGGTCAAGGAAAGCTCTTTCGCACTCTTCTGTCCATTCGAACTTCTTATTTCCTCGGAGCAGGTTGTAGAATGGCAAGCACTTATCGGTGGATTTTGAAATAAACCGATTGAGGGCTGCCACCCTTCCTATCAGGCCTTGGACATCTTTGCACGACCTGGGTGAGGGAAGCTCGAGCAATGATCTGATCTTGTCGGGGTTTACCTTGATTCCTTGGGTATTGACGATGAAACCCAGGAATTTTCCCGATGCGACTCCAAAAGTGCACTTCTGTGGATTAAGCCTCATGCCATACTCCCGTAGTATCTTGAAGCATTCTTCCAGGTCGGAAACATGGTTATCGGCAATCTTTGACTTGACTAGCATGTCATCAACGTACACTTCCATGTTCTTCCCGATCTGGTTTGCGAACATTCTATTTACTAACCTTTGGTACGTAGCACCGGCGTTCTCCAGCCCGAATGGCATGACTTTGCAACAATTAACGTTAGTCGGGGTCATGAAGCTGGTGTGCTCCTGGTTCGCCGAATTCATGGCGATCTGATTGTAGCCTGAGTACGCATCCATAAAGGACATGAGCTCGTGCCCCGCTGTGGCATCCACCAATTGGTCAATCCTTGGCAATGGAAAACAATCCTTGGGGCAGGCTTTATTCAGGTCGGAGAAGTCGATGCAGGTCCTCCACTTCCCGTTGGGCTTCGGGACCAGAACAGGGTTGGCGACCCAAATCGGAAACTTTGCTTCACGGATAAAGCCGCATTTCTTGAGCCGGGCTACTTTTTCCTCTAAGGCTTCAGCCCGGGTTGTTCCGAGGCGCCTCTGCTTCTGGGACTTTGCAGGAACACTTTTATCCAGATGAAGGGTGTGCATGATGACATTTGGACTGATTCCCACCATGTCCTCGTGTGACCACGCAAACACATCCGGGTTATCCCGCAGATATCTGATCAGCTCTGCTTTCCTCTTGCTACAGAGGTTTTTCCCGAGTTTGACCATCCGTGAAGGGTTCTGCAGATCGATGTTTACTTCCTCGAGCTCCTCAATAGCCTGGAGCTCGGACCTATCCTCACCTATTCAGGGGTCAATATCCTCACTTAAGACGATATTTTCCCCTTCGGCGCTCTGAGGTTTTTCAATCTCAGGATCAGCTAAGGGTTCCTGAGATTCCTCTCCACCACCTTGGATGGCCATTGCTAGCTGCCCAGGTTTCGATTTTCCCTTCATGGAAATGCTGTAGCATTCCCTGGCAGCGAGATGATCGCCACGGACAGTACATATTCCCGTGGAAGTAGGGAATTTCATCGCGAGGTGGCGAATGGAAGTGACGGCCTCAAAAGCTATGAGTGTGGGTCGTCCCAAAATTGCGTTGTACGCAGCAGAGCAGTCGATGACCATGAACTCAAGGAGTTTGGAGACTATCCGAGGTCCTTCTCCTAGGGTGATCACCAGCTCGATAGTCCCTATGGCCGCTGATCCTTCTCTCGAAAAACCATACAGCATCATGGAGGTCGCCTTCAGCTCGGCGACAGCCAGACCCATTTTCTCTAGTGTGGACTAGAATAGAAGGTTTACCGAGCTCCCATTAGAAAAGCTCGGAGTCCGCCTTTGGGGGTGAGGATCCGGGCTCTCCCTCGGCGCCCCGTTACGTCAGGAAGGTCCCGTGGACGACGGGTTTCTCCTACTGCTTCCATAAGCTAGAATATCTCGGATGGGCCAAGGTGGAGATGGATATCTTATTAGTGAGGGAGGATGCCTGACCGGAGATGCGATCCTGGTTCCATCAGGGCGGATCAAGTTAGGTGGGGGCCTCGCGGCCCTGCCAACCTGCGGGTCCCGCGTTTGGCGATCTGGACGAGGCGCAGGACGGCTGGTGGGGACGGGCTGATGCTGTGAGCCCTCCCCGGATATCCTTCTGGAATTTCCTCGAGCTCTCCTGGGCGCGCTCGAGGCTGGTTGGGAGCTGGGAGTTGAAGTTCGGACCGAACGGCTGTACTGTTGTTCGGCTCTAGGCATTTCTTCGAAGTTTGCCTCTCGATGGTGCGATGAGGGAATAGAGTTGGCTGTCGGAGGTCTTTCCGAGCGGCTAGGCCTGGATCGATTACCCCGGCGGGACTTATGAGTCTCGCCTTGCCTCTTTCCGACGTTAGCGTCGGTTGTAAGAGGGGGTAGTCGGGCCAACACATCCTTGATCTGCTGATTAGCTTTCGCTAGTTGGCTCCTCAGCTGAGCATTTTCCATCTCCACCGCATTGTAAAAATCCAAGTTTGGATTAGGCGGCCGGGGCGCCAAACTTCCAGTGTCATCTTGGCCCACCGGCTGTTTGCCTGGCCGCTGTTGGACCTCAGGAATTTGTTCACCGGGGATGGCGATATGATGAGCCTCCTACCCATCATGCTGTTCCGTCTCATTACCATGTCTGGATTGAGTGGTCACCATAGTGGATGTTTGCGACAGCACCAGTCTAACTTGCTCTCAATGAAAGCACCAAACTGTTGACGCGGTTCTTCGCCAACAGGTAATTAAGAAAATAAGAGGAAGGGATTAGTGCTTATGTTGAACCGAAATAGATGAATGATCTTTTGAAAATGAGCTGGCGACACAATTACGTTTTAGGTGGTTCAAAGGTTAAAATCCTTCTACTCCACCAGTCAATATTATTGCTATATGCTTGGTATTCTTTTACAGGGTATTTCTTACACAATAGAATCCAACCCTTTGCAACTCCCAGGGTCTCCATATTTATAGGAGAGGGCACCTGGGAGTTGGTAAGAAGGTCATCCCGTGACCTTCTTACCTATCATATCAACTCTGTGACATTCATGATTAATTCCTAAAACCTGACACATGAAGTGTTGTTTAATCAATAGGTAAGGGGGATAATGGGCCGCACGGCCCAACCCAGTCGTGGGTGTCTGAGTGCGCACGTTCATGCTGCGTGTCAGAGAAGTCAGGGATATATTAGACACGTGATGTCTGATATATGCACGTTTACCTTGCGTGGTTGACTTTATAAAAGGTCATAGCCTCCAACTCTAGCTCGTACCACGAGCTGCATGCTTCCCTCGACCTGTGGCCTTCAGAGTCCAGACCCGGTCCTTAAGTAATCTTGGCGAACCCTTAGGTTACCTCGAGCTAAGGAGGTAGGATCTGACGATGGTAGCTCCGGTCTTGGGGATGTCCACGTGGTAGACATGATTAGGCCGTATCTCAGCTCGCTAACAGCCCGTGGGAAAATCAGGGCGAAGAAAGAAAGAAAGAAAGAAAGAAAGAAAGAACTTCTGATAATCTCCGTTAAAATATAGAAGTTCAACATTCATCAATCAATGGTCGTTTGAGACTTAACCTCAATCCTCAAGTCAGTAATGAACTCTTATTTGTACTTTAATGACTTTTAACTTATCAGGTAAGGTTCAATATTTCTACGACCAAATTCTTGATATCTTGGAGTCATAGAACTGTAAGTGACTGGGAACATACTTCACAGACATAAAATCTGCTCCGTACTTAAATGAAAGCAGATTAGTTGTTCCTTTTAGTGTCGATTCTTGGCTTGAATATAGAGCTCTCAGTTTCTGTTAGAGAACATAAATTTCATTCTATAATTAAATTTATAGAATAATGTTCATTAGGGATCAATGGAACTAAATGATAAAATGTTAATTAGATAAGTTAGCGGAAATTAAGACCTAGCTTTTATTATGAACAAGTAGCAAAGGGTCATAACACATGCAATGACTAAATCGATGGACGGATTTATAGCCATAGCTTTTAATAATATAAGATTGTAGCTTTTTAGAGTTCAACTATGAATTTCCAGTGGAATAATTCATAGTTAATAAATTAATTAATAGAACTAAGAGTTAGTGAAATTAATTAAATTATTGAAGTTTAGAACTACGAGTCCATATTGTCCTCGTACTAGCTCGATAATACAGATGTATGATTTTGGTATAAAACGTAAATAATTAAAAAAAATAAAGAATTATTTTTAATCTCACAAATTAAAATTATTTATGAAATAATATTTAAAATATTATTTATGACATAATAATTTTTGGCAAATAAAATTATATGAATAATTTTGTGAAATTAATTTTTTGTAGAAAATTAATTTAATCATATTTTATTTTATGGTATAATTGTATACTGCATAAAATAATATGATAAAAGTCCAACAAATAACATTTTATAGAGATAAAATATCATATGACCAAAGTCCTGTAGTTGGCGCCAACCACAGTCCAAATGAATTGTGATCCATGCATAGGCCCAATTAGACTAGAGCTAGGTTTTCTTTTAATTGTTTTATTAATAGAACATAACATCATGAGAAGAAGACATCAGATGTATTTCATGTTATTTGCCAAGAGGGAAAAATAGAGAATTTTGTTCTCTCTTAAATATGAGAAGAACACTCTCTCGTGTGTTGAGATCAAAAAGTGTGTTCTTGTGTATCCTTCCAAATAGCATAGACATCCACCTGTCTCATTCTCTTTCTGCGAGCCATAATATGGAAGATGGTGGGTTAGGAGGCTAAGAATCTATTTGATCTACACATGTACTACATCTAAAAAAAGTATTTATAATTTTTATTTTATTCAGATTCATGTCGCATGAGAAAGATCTCATTCTAGTTTTGTTTCCTTGAGTGATTCGTTCTTATGATTTAATTATTGTTATTATCGCATTAAAATGTTATCACATTCTTCTGCTACACCGTCATTCACGTGATCAAAAACCAACAGCTAGTAGGATATTCATTGGTATTATTCAGAATTAAAAATATTAAATATCACAATTTTATTGCCCCTTAAAATTTTTATTTGGCTGAGATGACTTTTACAATTATAATTTTGAATAAAAATGTTAAAAGAAGGCTTTGATGCAATGAAATATTTAATGTTTAATTTTCAATTATTTTACTTATCAACAACACATTATATAAATACTAGGTGCACGCAACACGCAATGGGCATTTGTTTAGTTTTATTTAGAAAATTTATTAATTATTTTTATTAAGTTTTTATAATTGTTATATAAATTTTAAATAAACAAATAAGATTATATATAAAAGAATGACATAAACATATTAAAAGAAAAATTAACTAAAATATTGTTTACGATTCTTTAAAAAAATATATATATATGATAACATTTTAGATCATAAACTACCCTATTTAAGGTACAAAATATGTATGTTATTATTCAAATCACACATCAATGATTGGAGAAGAAGCTTGCTTATTCTTGATAAAAGAGAAATGCCACTACTACAAAATTCGGCTTTCCCGACACCCAACCACGACAGTCAATTCTTTTGACTGTCGTAATTGCTTAGCGGAACTCTATGCCGATAGTTAAAAACTGTAGGCATAGAAACCAACGCCGATAGTGAATAACTGTCACCGTTACTTTTGACTGTTGCTATTGACACCAATGTCGACAGTTAAAAGCTGTTGTAGTTGATCCCAACGTCGATATTAATTCGAGACCAATGTCGACAATTAAAAATTGTCGTTATTGACCTGAACGCCGACAGTTAATAAAAGCCCAACACGGACAGTTATAAAATGTCGTCGAAATTCAAATAAAAAAATTTACAAATATAATTAATGAATAATTTAATTTTAAAAATAAACTAAATTATGTAAATATATATATTATAAAAATTATGTATTTATTAAAAACTTTTAAAACTATATTTTTTTGTTTCTAAATTTTTCATATTATTAACTTTTGTATTTATATTAATTTTTACATTAAAACTCAAATTAGTTATGATATAAACAATAATATAGTTAAATTAACATATTTATAAAATTAGTATTAGTTAAAAGCTAGTTGTTTTATTGATTGATTAAATATTGTAAAATAATTTTAAAATTTCTCTAAATTTTTAGTTATAATTTTTTTTAATTTGTATGTTTAAAATAATATTAATTTTTTTATAAGGAAATGTTGATACACTATTAGATTAATTATTAATTCAATTAGTTATTATATATTTAATAAAAACAAATTTTTAAATAAAAATTCATTAATAATACTTTTTTTTTTCTTTTAAAACTAATAACAATTATTTAAAAAAATTAATTAATATTGAAATAAAACTTGTCAAAGTAGTAATTAATAATCTGTAATACTAAATTTATTTTAGCTAAAAATAAATCATTTAAATAATTGATCTAACTTTTTGATCATATTTAATATTACCTATTAATAAATTATTTATAATATTTAAATATATTTTTTATAAATATAAAAAAAAAATATATATATATAAAAATATAGTTAATGAAATATAATTTAAAAAATAAACTAAATTATGTAAATATATAATTTAATATATAAAATAATGTTAATTTATGACTTGTAACACTAAATACAAGTGTTAGTTGAAAATAAATTATTGAAATATTTTTTTAATAATTTATTAAATTTTTTATAATAATATTTTTTTAATTAATAACTTAATGAGATAAAAAAAATTATAATTCTATTAATATTATTTATTAAGATTATCATAATTTTATTTTTCTATAAATAAGATTTATCAAGATTTGTAGATTTACATTTTAAATTTTGGGATTTAAAATAAAAAGAAATTTTGATAATTTAAAATAATTATTACTTAAAAGTTAATTTATAATTTTGGACCAAATATAAATTTGTAAGACTACTAATTTAATTAGATAAGTAAAATGAAATTTGAATTAAATTTTGATAAAAAGAAATAAGTTTTTAGTTAATAAATCAAATAAGAAATTAATTATTTAAATAGAGCTTTGATAATAACTTAATTAAGAAAGAAATAAGAAAATAAAATAATAATATATATGAAAAACAAAATATGAACCCTAGTTTCAAATGGTCCTCTCTCTCCCCTCTTGGATTCTCTCTCTTCCCTCTCTCTCGATACAAAAATGTCTCATTCCTCGCATCCCAGTCGGCCCGGATCATTGACACGAGCGACACCAGCAACCCTACAAGCCCTCAAAACCCCCAACCCCTGAGCCTCGCTACCGTACACGCCGCCTATCCCAGTCAACGAGCCGCCCAAAGTCACTACCACCTTGACGTTTTCTAGCAAAATTCAGCCACTTCAAGCCTCTATGAGCTGAGCCACCACCACCATCGTACTCAGCACACCATGGGGTAAAAACCCACTTGAGGATCGGGCCCAAAAACCACCATGGGTTTTCGCCAAAATCCATGGAATTTTGAATGGTTTTGGCTTAGTTCTGGCCACCCCAAGCCGCTGTGGGTCATATTGCCACCTTCTTTAGTCTCCTTGTGGTCAGGGCTTTCAAGCCCAACCAATTTCGTGACCCAACTGCCACTTTTGGGGCGGCGCCACTGCCATTGTTGTCAGAGCTCCGGTATGGGCTTCGGCAAGCAACGATGTGAGGTGACAAAAGGCTAGTCTTGAGCTCCCAACCGCTATGGTTTAAATTCTTAACTTGAATTTTAATTGTTTTGAGATTTTAAATTTGTTGCGATTTAGAAAATTAAATTAAAATATGAATGTTCATAGTATATTAAGTGTTAATTACTATACTCAATTAAACTGTGATATATCTACTTGCTTTGGGATTGTTATACTTTGATTGCAGGTTTTTAAAATTTGGGAATGTCCATTTTGAAGCTGTTATGCTGCCCGTTTTCTTAGAAAACTTATGGACTCGTGTTGAGTTAATTTTATAAAATCGTTCGTTGTTTTAGAATTGGTTAGAATAGTGATTTCTAAATATTAGTGTAATGGGTTCATTTTAAGATTAGAAAATTATGAATATAAATTTTGAGTGATCATCCTAATACAATGGGTTCCTTATGCAATCTTTCTTTGGAGCTCTAATATAAATTTCGAGTGATCATCCTGAAAGGCTTTAGATGTCATAGTTTGAGGCTCTAAAATGTCTTGTATTTCAGCATTTTCATTTATATCATGTTCGAAAGCAATATTTATTGGTAACCTTTATAAAAATTTCTATACTTTTGATTGTATATTGATGTGAGTTTTAGTCTATGTTTTTTGAATATTGATGAGTTTTTGTAGTCTGGATACTTTGATGAGTTTTTATTATCTGTGTAATATTGCTACTGTGATGGTGACCATTTATCAGTTCTTTGCATTTTGTATGATTTTGAAATTAAAAGTTTGGGATTCAATGAATCAATGGGTGTTATATGTTTGTGAGAAATTAAATGTTTATTCCATTCTTTTGTTGATTAATTGTTTCCTCTGAGGAAAATGCAAATCTACTCATCCAAAGGGGGTTCAGTTAGTTTCCAATAAGAGTAGCTCATTCATTACTATCTTACTCTTTTCCAATGCTTGCTTATGATGTATTGTTTCTCATTGATTATGATGAAATGAGGAAAGCTCAAGTTTGCCTAGTTTTCAAGAATAATGTTTGCAAATAACATTGAGAGAAAGATAAGTTTAATAGTTTTGCTATGTGTTTGTTGGTTCTTTTATTTCCATTTTTAGTTTGATTAACTTTCAATCTATAGAGAGATGCTTTTGCTCATAAAACTAAAAAGAGGTGTTGATTTCTTTCTTCCTTTTGTTTGTATGGATTTTAGGTAAGTGTAAAATAAAATCTTTGATAACTTCTTTTTGCCAACTTTGAATACTTTGTTTGTGATTATTTTTATAACTTTGGGCTCAACAAATTAGTTAGTCATCAAATATATATATGTATTTGTAGTACATAAAGAAATATAATATATATATATATACATATCATGAATTTTAGGTGATGTAGAGTATTTGATTTTTGTGTATGTATATATACAATTTGAGGGAGTAAAAGAGTTAACAAAGATGGACATTTTAGAGGAATGCGGGATCTTGTTGTGCACAATTTACTTCATTATTGTTAATTGCAAGAGGTATGTATGCTCCCTTATTTATTTTTTACTATTATTATACAAATGATAGGGAAGTTTGAATATCTTAAATATTAATCCATAGTGAAGTAGGTTTTGAGATTAAAATTGTGTGCTGCAGTGATAACAGAAGGTTGAGAAGTTGTGTGTTTTAGTGAAGTATGTCCTGAGAAATTTGTTTGTGTGCTACGGAGATATAAGGAAGAAACTTATTGTGTGTTGTTTAAATTGTTTGTTTTGTTGTTGACAAATAGTTAAGTCCCTATTTTAAGAGAAATGTATAGCTACCCTAAAGTACACATTTTCTACTCTTAGTGCATTTCACTTTGTTTAATTAAACTTGTGCCCCTTTTATACTTGTATGTATTATTATTTCTTTGTTTGACACTTTCTCAAGCATAAGTTGTTGCACCATAACTCTTCAAAATGTTCGTACTTTCATCCATTATGAAATTTCTGAATTTTTACCATGCCATTAATTGTTTCTTTAAGGTTACTTTTTTTTTACTTATGCATATTTTGATTTGCTGAGCATGGTCTCATCCATTTTAATTTTAAGAAATTCAACTTCATGGTATGAGTTATTGGGCTCATTGTACTTTAGCTACCTAGAGGTTTTTATTGGTTTATTTCAATATCAAATTCATAATTAAAATTTCTCAAAGAGGTATGCTTATTTTATTATTAGATTCTGTGTTTTATTAAATTTCCGCTCCATTTGTTATGTAACCTATTTATACATATATTTTGAGACATATAGCCACATATGTAGCCTATTAATTTTATTAATAAAACTAGTGCATCATGTCCTTTTATGTTGTTGAACAAAACAAGTCTTTGCAAACAACTTAGATTTTGCTTTATTTCATTTCATGGTGAATAGTTCCAATTTATATTTAAATACCTCTTGGAGAAGACCTCTTGAATCTTATTATGCCCAGCTCACCCATAAGAACTTGTACAGGTTTTGTTGTCCATGTTATCACCCAAGGACATGTGATCGTCTGAGTAGGACACGTGGCAGTCTGAGTAGGATATGTGGCAGGACTTGTACTTCTTTTGATGAGGCCATGCCCCGACGATTAGTCCTCAGGGGGGGTCCTATAGTCGGAGATTACTCCCCTCGGGTAGAGGAAGGACTAGGACATCTCCCTAGGGCCATGTCCCGAGAGCTACGAACATCTTTCTAAGGCTATGTCCCGAGAGCAGCCTGGCAGTCCATGGGTTTCTTACCATCAGTTATATTCCAGGCTGAGGTTCTTGTCCTCGTGATATAAAGGATCAGCCAGGTGTCAGCCAATGCGGGTTACCAACATTAGAGGAGTACCTGACAACCTTTTTGGGCGATCCGCCTACAGTGTTGTCGATTGTCCGACTCGACCATTCTCACTCCCACTACACCATCTGACATGGAAATACGTACAACATGCCCTGACAGTACTAGGGGCATGTTCGCTATAAAGTAGGTACCTTTCTGTAGTGGGCCCTGCAGATCTCGCTTAGGCCGTGGTCTCTATTCAATGCAGCCCAATGCATTGAACTAATATTAATCCCCTAATAACGGGAAGAATGTATATTAATGACAAATGATTAGTATTAATTATCCCAACCTCTATAAATAGAGCTGGGGGTCTCATTGTAAAGGGTTGGGTATTTTAGAGAGAAAACACCTTGTACTCAAAGCAATCTAAACACTGCTTGAGAATACACCATTGGAGCTTGCCATCACAAGTTTCCAATCCTCTTAATACCAGGGGCTCATGGACTAGGGTTCTTTTATAACCTAAACCAGGTAAAAATCATTGTGTTCGTATTTCTTGTTTCTTTAATCTCTCATTTTAAGGTTGATAGCGAAAAAGACAGTCAACATTTTGGCACTTTCATTGAGAGCTTGAAGAAAGCATTTGGAACACTTACAACTATGGTGACTACACGAGGAAATGTTACAGATGATATATTCCCTCCTACTAGAGTCGAAGAGGGGAACCCAATTAGCAGCCACCTCAAGACGTACCTGTGATGGTAGAGGATTACGACAAAGACACCAAATACGACAACGAAGATGACGACATCAACCAAGGGTACTATGAAGAAAAGTATCCTCAGCCTGTGGATGTGGAGGAGACGCGGGAGGTGGTGATGCTCCATGAGCAGGTGGCCACCCAACAACAAAAGATCGATGCACAAGAGGGTAACATCATTGCCCTACAGGAGATGGTGCTTGCCATGAAGGCCACTCTTGTAGCCTAGGGGTTGCGAGTGGACCCTAATGGCAATCCACCACCTACAACTGGCGTGCCACCTGTGCACCCCATTGGAGTGCCATCTTTTAATGTAGCTAGAGTGCCTCTCGAGCACCTGGCTACAGAGGCGTATGATCCACCAGCTGAGGTGCCCGCCGGGCACCCAACAGGAGTTGGAACCTCGATGCCACCACAATATCGTGATAAGGGAAAGGCTGACGATAATCCTGCTCCAAATTAGAAGAGGGCTCATCAAGAACCCGAAGGCCAACAGGTTATTCAGCAGGCTGGCAAAGGTAATGGCTCAGGGGTCTGAGGGCACCGCCAGGCAGTCAGTACCCTTGGAGGTCGAGCGTTCCGCCCTGACGCACCCATACGGACCACACGAGGCCTAGAGCTGGTGTCCCCTCGAGACTTAACCTGCCCCGTAGGAATAATGATCTAGGGACCCACCCAAGGAATGCCCCGCTCCGTGTGGAATTAGAAAATCTAAAGCGAATAATGCTTAGGATGGCCAGGCGACAAGGCCACGAGTCTAACTCAGAAGACGAAGAAGTAGAGCCATGACTCCTCACATTGTTGAGGCCCCTCTACCACCAGGCTTCAAAATGCCATCCATACTGCCCTATGATGGTGGCCGGGATCCCACGAACCACCTGCCTAAGTTCAACAGGATAATGTCGGTGCATCGTGTCTTCGACGACTCTAAAAGTCATGTGTTCCCGATCACCCTGACGGGCCCAACAGATGAATGGTTTAAAAAGCTCTGACCAGGGTCCATTCAATCATGGCATTAGTTATCATCTGCCTTCTGAAGAAAATTCATAGGAGTTCGGAAGGTAAGCTTTGAAGTCAACACCTTGTCCAACATAAAGCAAGGCCCTTTCGAGACCCTCTAGGCCTACATAAAATGCTTCAAGGAGGAAGCAGCGAGAACCAAAAGGGTCGATGATGGCCAGCAATTGATGGAATTACAAGCTGGCATCCGCGCAGGGTCCCCGCTTTGGGATGATCTCCAACGGAGGGGATGCCGACGTCTCGATGACTTCATTCATCGAGCACAAGAATATATTAGTTGGGAGGATGCCCAGATTGGGGCATTTAGAGCATCCAACGTTTTCCCTACTTTGGTCACGCCTGGTCCCGTGGCTTCGAGAATCCAATATTCCCCTTTTATTCCCGTCCAATCGAGCTCGGGGGGAGTCCAAGCCAGCCAAAGCGCTCCTCCTTCCAGTTAGAGCGTCATGCCCGCTCCTGGGTTTAGTATGGCTCCAGCAGGGTATGGGGCAGCGCCCACTGGATGTAGCACTATTCATCCTGAATTCAGTGCTAGAGTTGCTGCCCCCTCCTAGCTTTCTGAATCCAGTCGAGCTCCCAGCAGCATTAGGCACGGGGGGAAAGGCAAGGGCCGGAGGCCCAAGGGAAGTGGAGCCGCACAGGCCAAGCAGGGAGTCACATCTGGTGAGAAGTATGTCTCGAAGTATTCTGAGTATACCGACTTGGTAGAATCCTGAGAGAATATCTTCGTGGCCACGCCGCAACACATTCACTACAGGAAGCCGCAGCCCATTCAGAGAGATAAGGAAAGGCGGGACCCTAGCAAATTTTGTCATTTCCATAACGACATAGGGCACCACACCAATGAGTGCTGCCAACTCCAGAATGAGATTGAGAATCTCATCAAGCTGGGATACTGCCATCAATATGCTAAGAGTGGAGTGCGTCAAGAGCAACCGCTCATGGCAAGACTGGTGGTCCCACCTGTTGCAGCACAGGTCCCAGCAGTAGCTCCTGAACATCTAGTGGCCCAAGGACCTCCTTCGGTGAATGGGCAGTTAGGAACCATCTTAGGAGGGCCACACTTGGGGGGTACTTCACAAAGCTTATAGAACAGGTATGTGCGAGCTTTGAATCATGATGATGAGGTAATGGATTTAGCCAAGTTACCTGCCCAAATGCCACGAATAATTGACCGAGTCATAAGATTCTCTGAAGACGATGCTCGGATAGTTCATTTCTCGCATCACGACTCGTTGGTGTTTGAGAGCCAAATCTCCAACAAAATGGTGGCGCGGATCCTAGTAGACAACGTGAGTTTGTTGAACATCTCGTTTAAGTTAGCCTTCAAGAAGATAGCGCTGACCCTGGCAGACTTGTCCCCATGCGCCTCGACACTCTACAAATTCACGCGAGAGACCCTCATCCCGATGGGACAGATAAAGCTCCCTGTGACGCTTGAAGAGGTGCCATGCCAGGCCTTCAAAAATTGCACCTTTGTGGTGGTTGACTGTTCCTCGGCGTACAATGCCATCTTGGGATGACCTGCGCTGGTGGAATTCGTAGTCGTCACCTCCATCCGCTATTTGTGCATGAAATTCCCCACGGTGGCAGGAATTGGTACGTCCGTGGAGACCAGAAAGAGGCAAGACATTGTTACAATGTCTCCATCAAAACTCTCGTGATGGTGGTGGAGGATGGCCCCGAGAAGCCTGAGGCATCGAAAGTACAAGCCGTCCAGGAGACCGGCCCCGACGAGTTGGACCTGAGGATTTAAGAGGAGAGGTCTATTGAACCAATAGAGGAAGTGGAGGAGGTAGTTCTTGATACCTCCACCCCCAATAGAAAAATAAAAGTTTGGGGAAGCCTGAAAGCAGAAGACTGAGAGGCATTGGTAGGCTTCCTCCGAGAGAACCAAGACGTGTTCACATGATCACATTCTGACATGACTGGTATTGATTTGAACATCATATGCCACACCTTGAATATTGATCACAACTTTGCTCTCGTCCAACAGAAGTAACGAACGCTTGATCAAACTCCGAAAGAGGCCAAGGCCTAAGTGGACAAGCTCCTATCTAATGAATTTATCCGAGAAGCCCAGTACCCTAGGTGGCTGTCCATTCCTGTTCTTGTGCCAAAGCCAAATGACACCTTGAGGACATGCATTGATTTCTCAAACCTTTGTTGATGCCACATCTGGCTACGAGTTGTTGTCATTCATGGACACATACTCGGGATATAACCAAATATCCATGCCGTCGTGAATCAGGAGGATACTAGCTTTCAAACTGATAAGGGTGTTTATTTTTACCTTGTGATGCCTTTCAGGCTGAAAAACGCCGGCGCCACCTACCAAAGGCTTGCTAACAAGATGTTTAAGAACCAGTTGGGGTGGAACATGGAGGTTTATGTGGATGATATGTTTGTCAAGTCCAGGACGGCCCCTGACCATGTGACCAACTTGACAGAGGTTTTCACGGTGCTCCACCGGTTTGGAATGAAATTAAACCCCCAAAAGTACATGTTTGGGGTTGCCTCCGGTAAGTTCCTAGGCTTCATTGTTAGTGCTCGGGGAATTGAGCTGAACCCCGAGAAGATCACAGCCCTAATCGAGATGCCATCTCCTCGGAAACATAAAGACGTTAAAAGTTTAACAAGGAGGATTGCAACTTTGATCCGTTTTGTTTCCAAGGAAACAGACAAGTGCATGCCTTTCTTCAATGTCCTCCAAGGAAGTCAGAGGTTTGAATGGATGGAAGAGTGCGAACATGCGTTCCAACAGCTCAAGACGCACATGGAAAATCCTCCAATTTCGTCCAAGCCAATAGATGGAGAACCTCTCCTGCTCTACATGGCTTTCTTAGAGGATGACATCAGTGTTGCATTGGTAAGGGAAGAAAGTTGTGTTCAGCACCCCGTCTATTATGTTAGCAAAAGACTCCTCGGGGAAAAGTCTAGGTACCCACTGATGGAGAAGCTAACTTTTTTCTCAATGGTGGCCTCTCGAAACCTGATTAAGGTCCAGTCACATTTGATTAAGGTTCGCACAAACCATCCCCCTTACACAAATCCTCCAGAAACCTGAGTCGTCAGGAAGACTCATGAAGTGGTCAGTGGAGTTGAGTCAGTTCAACATCACCTACCATCCAAGGACTACCATAAAAGTTCGGTACTCGCCGATTTCATCATCGAGTGCATAGGGAATCACGAGAAGGCTGAGGGTATCCCAGTGGTCTGACCAGCTTGGAAGTTGTTCATTGACAGGTCTTTGAACGAAAATGGTGTCAAGACTGGACTTATTCTAGTTTCCTTCGAGGGTCACAGAGTGCATAGTGCCCTCCGCTTTGGGTTTGTCGCCTCTAACAATGACGCAGAATACAAAGCCTTAATTGTTGGGCTTCTCGTGGCACTGGAGCTCAAGGCCGAGGGCCTCAAGATCTTTAGCGATTCCCAGCTTGTTGTGAACTAGGTTCTCGGAGAGTACCAAGCCCGGGGAACAAAGATGGCAGCATAGGCAAAGGCTCAAGAAAGGTTGCATAACTTCCGAAGATTCACTATTTAGTAGGTGCCGCGAGAGCAGAATTCCAATGTTGATGCCCTGGCTAAGCTGGCCACGACCAAGGATGCTGAGTTGATCAATGTGGTCCCCATTGATTACTTGGAGTCTTTGATTATCTCGGCTCGAGACGAGGTGGAATCTATACAACCCCAAGATGGGTGGATGGAGCCAATAGTCAAATATCTTGTCTCCATGGAGTTTCCCCAAGACAAGAAGGCAACTCGAAAGTTGTTGTATCAAGTACCGAGGGTTGTGAGCCTACAAGAGACTAAACGCTATAATCATCTTTGAAATGGTTTGAGTTCTTGTTCTCATGGCAATCATGTTATGTTGAATTTATAAAACCAGATGTTTAAAGCAGTTTGAGTTCTTGTTCTCATGGCAATCATGTTACGTTGAATTTGTAGAGCCAGATGTTTAAAGTGGTATGAGTTCTTTTTCTCGGGACGATCATGTTATGTTGCATTTATAGAACCAGATGTTTAAAATGGCTTGAGTTCTTGTTCTCATTACAGTCATGTTACGATGAATTTACAGAACCATGTGTTTAAGGCGGGTTGAGTTCTTGTTCTCGTGACAGCTTTGTTACGTTGAATTTATAGAACCAAGTGTCTAAGGTGATTTGAATGCTTATTCTCGTGGCAATTAAGTTATGTTGAATTCAGAGGACCAAATCATATGAAAAGGTAAGGCAAGATGCATAGTTGATAGGAAAATAATGACAAATGTGCTCGGGGGCTCGAGCGTTAATTTTCTATACCCCTAAAACTATGGCATGCAGGCCTATTCATTTTAAAAAGAAAAAGATTGAACAAAGCTAAATTACTGGGGGCATTTGCCTGATGGCACCATTGTCACTATCTTGATCACCGGGTTGTCCTCAGTAGCCCGGCCCACCGCCAAGGCCTCTCTCTCTTGAGACGCGCGAATAGTCTCCACCTCGAGGTGTGCCTCGAGTTTAGTCCCCATGTTAGGATCCTATATGAATGAGAGATCCATGTCTTTGTTGCTCTGCCACGCAACGAAGAACATGTCCTCGGCCATCATGTCGTGGTCTTTGGCCAGTTCCCCTTTGCTGTTTTCCAACTCACCAACACTAGCTTCAAGCTCCAATCGGCTCAATCGAAACTCCTCATGGACTCGGGCCAATTCCTCCTCCACGGTCCATGTGCGCCCTGTGGCATCGTCCAGTAACTTGGAGAATGTTTCCTCCAAGGTAGACAACTTCGTCCTCTTCGTGACCAGTTGGTCCTCCACTTCTCAGACTCGGGCCCGGTGTCCTCCACCTCTTTCTGGAGTAGTGAATGTTCCTCCAGGGGGACTACAGTCTCCTGGATTTGAGCAAGCTCCACCAAGACACGAGCCAGCTCCTTCCGAGTCTTCTTTAGCTCGAAGGACCGCGCCGGCACCAGTTCCCCAAGTCATTGATTTAGGGTCGCAACACTACTACAAAATACCCTTTACGGGACACTTTTTTAGGACATGCACATAAATGCAAGTCCTTAAAAATATTTATGAAGTTTTTAGGACACTCATTGAGAGTCTTGAAAAAACGCAATTTAGGACTCGCAATGACTGTCTTAAAAGAAAATGCGCGTCCTAAAAAAATCTGGGCTATAAAAATAAGTGTTTTACTTAATATTTTTAAGGACTTGCTTTGGGAGTCCTTAATACTCTTTTAGGATTCGCAATGAGTGTCCTAAAAGAATTTGCGAGTCCTAAAAAATCTGGGCTAAAAAAAAAGTGTCTTACTTAATAATTTTAAGGACTTTCTTTGAGAGTCCTTAATACTTTTTTAGGACTCGCTGCGAGTCCTAAAAAAGTATTAAGGACTCCCAAAGCAAGCCCTTAAATATTTTAAGTAAAACTCTAAAAAATAGCCATATATTTCGGGTTACATATATACTTAAAAAACTATACACATTTGGGGTTTTATAGGGTTACATATACTCAAACCCACAGCAGCCACACGACACTGAAGGAGATGAACGGCTGAACGGCATGACCAAGGCTGAAGGAGATGAATGGCAGCAGGTGGTGCTCGACGGCGTCGCATGGCTCCAGCATTCTCGGCAGTGATGTTCCAGCGTTCCAGCATTCACGGCGGCGCACGGCTCCAGCACTCACGGCGGCGCAGGTCTCGGCTCCAGCAGGCTCTCCGGCGGTGCAGGGTCTCGGCTCCGGCGGTGCAGGTTCTCGGCTCTGGCGGTGCTGGTTGCTCACGGTTCCAGCCGTGGGTTGAGGTATATATATTGCTTCTTTTTTTTTATTTATTTGCTTATATAAATATATATATTATAAGTTCAGATATATATATATATGATATCAGATTTAGAAATATGATTGGTATTTATTTATTTATTTATATTATTAAAAATTGGTAATTGGTATTATATTATTTATTTATATTATATTTATATATATTATAATTGGTAATATTATAATATCAGATTTTAATATAGGATAATAATATAGGGTAATAATTTCAGATTATAATATAGGGTAATAATATAATTTCAAGTTTTAATATACAAAAAATTAAAATAACATAGGTAACTAGAATGTTTATAACAATAAAAATAATAAACCCAATGGTTATACAAATAAATAATATAGGGAACTAGAATGTTTAAAACACTAAAAATAATATAGGCTAATAATTTTCTATTTATAATATAGGGTTATAAATTAATTTCAAGTTTTAATATACAAATAAATAATATAGGCTAATATTGATACTATTTGTTATTTTACAATTTTGAATGATAATTGTATTACTTTAGTGGAGTTTGAATATCTTAGATATTCATCTGTAGTGAAGTAGGTTCTGGGAATTCTGTGTGCTGCGGTGATAACGGAAGATTGAGAACTTGCATGTCTTAGTGAAGTAGGTTCTGATAATTTTGTGTGCTGCGGTGATATATGGATGAAAACCTGTGTGCTGTTTGATTTGTTTGACATGTTGGTGTTGATTGTGACAGATGGCTAGGCTAGTAAATTAGGGGATATGCTGCCCGATTTTCTATAGATTTTTTTGTACTTAGTTTTGTGTGGAAATATGAAAATGACAACTGCCACAATGATAAATTTGTGATCCGGATATTTAACATTTGACCGTCTAATTAATAATTAAGTTGAATTTCAATTTTGCTACTAATCACAAAATTTGCTTAATCCGAGGCTCAAAAGAGTCGATTTAGAGTAACTATGTATGACATGTTATTTGTGCTTTCGAGATTATAAGTGCAGGATAGGCCTTTCTAGAATTTAAATCAAAATCCTCATCTTTTGTCTCCCAAAAGATTGGGTGATGTGAGTGGTGTGAGTGCTTGGATACTATTTGGTTTATTATTTTAGATAAGCTACGGTTTGGTTTTCTATATTAAAATACAGTTTAGTATATATATATATTTTTTTGATTGATTACATATGTTTGCATACTTATATATTAATTATTATTTTAATTTGTGTACAAAATTTGATAATAAGATACTAAGTATACATGTGAGTGAAATTCTATGATACCAAAAATTTATATCTTTGTCCTATTAAAAATTTAGAATTATTTTATCATTTTACTATTACATTAAATTTGGTAATCACATTCTAGTTGGTATATATGTGATTGATTGGATCTTAAAATCCAAATCACTCATTGTGATTTGGATCCTATTTTTCACAAAATTTTGATGATTTCATGCATTGCATGGTAAAAACATAATAAAAAAAATTGGATTTGGATTTGATTAGGTAATATTATGAGATCATTCATTATTAGTATATATACCAAGAGAAGAGAGATCAAGGATCTATATTTGATCACATCAAGGAAATTTCTTTAAGTGTTTGCTTTGTTTAGTTTAAGTGGAATAATGATGAAGCTAAAGTAACTTGTGTCTTACATTTATTCATCTTTCTAGTATTGTTGAAATCAATGCATATAAACACAAACCATTATTATTAACAAACCATTAGTATTGTTGAAATCAATGAAATCAGTGGCTTTAATCTTTCCTGTGTTACGTGTCGATGTAGCTGGGATTTAAGTTTAAGGGCTTCGTATTTGATGGATTCTTGGCATTCTGTGATGGAAGGATGCTCTAAATTTAAGGTGCCAAATGCCAAGTAGTATTAAAATTTAAGCCTCACTGAATATCCAAATAATATACCAGCACTATTTGACTTACATGTAACATATTTGAAGACATTTATCTGAAGTAGGTTTTATGTTTGATTGAATTTTATAATAAAAAAAATTGTAGTTTAAGAAAAATTAAAAGATAAAAGAGTCAATCTTGCTTTGATTGGTTTTTCTTTTCTCTTTATCTTGGACTTGAAGAGACATCTTTTGCACGTGCTATAGGGTCAACTGATGCAAATGACTATGATGGTTACACCCAACATCAACAAAGAGCTGCATTACCTTAACAAGGAAGATCGGTTGCTGCGCTGGCTTGTGGTCAAACACCGAGATGCAAAATATGGGCTGGAATTTCTTAGTGAAGAGGACAGCAGAAATGAACTCAGTAAGTTTCATCGAAGCAGTTTATATGATAATCAAGATGTTGATGAAGACGATGACAACGACGATGAATATGCTGTGGATGAAGAAGAAGGAAAGCAGACATAAGGTTAGTAGAATTTTGTTGTGGTTCCTATGTCTGTTTTCATGCATTGGCATTTTGTTGGAAACCGGGATGTAATTTTTTCATATTTTGGTTACAAGTAAGTGTTATTGACAATTATCCCCATATTATTTGGCATGTGTTAGAATGTAGATCCTTATAAAGTATTTCATGTTTTTATGTTAGTGATTGATACTAGCTCTTTATTTCTCTTCTATAGTAACTAGAATGACAGGTGAACTTCATTGAATTCAATAGTCATTACGTTATGAGGATGATGAAGAATGTACTTATCAATGCCCCTCATATCAAACATTTCTTGTCGAAACAGGTAATAAACAATATACAACTACATAGTATTAATCTAGTACAATTTTTATATATACTTTGAATTTATTACCACTAATATAATTATAATTAAATTTTTGTTTTCTTTTTTTTTTCAGGTCACCTCCGACAAACCATATACTACTCAAGAAATTGTCGAAGTTAGAGAAGAATGGGCAATGTCATTTTTACAATTGGTTAGAGCAAAATGAATGATATTATAGCGAGCTAATTACAATACATGTTTAGAAATTTTAAATTTATTTCGTAAAATTTTTTTTCCATTTTTTTAGTATTTTCATTTCAAAATTCTTTTGATACATATTCGACACTCAAATGGATATATATATTTTTAAATCAAAATTAAAATTGTAGCTGTATTTTTTTTTTAAAAAAATTACTTTTAAGGGCATGCAAAGCGAGTCCTAAAAAATTACTCGCGAGTCCTAAAAAATCTGGTTGAGTGCCTTTAATTAAGTTTTTAAGGCTCTCAAATAGAGGACTCGCGCCCCGCGAGTCCTAAAATTTTTTTTTGGACTCGCAATGCTAGTCCTAAAAAACCTTTTTTGTAGTAGTGCAACCTATAAATTCAAAATGACGAGTCAGCCAAAAAGACAAAAAATATTCATCGAACTTGAACAGAAATCAAGACTTACCCTAGTGGAAGCATGGCAGCTGGTTACCACCAGCGCCACCTCATTGTCACCACCATAACAGGTGAAGCTAGCTGTAATCATCTCACACAAGGAGGTCGCTATTCCTTACAGGAGTTTTGCGACGAGTGGTACAACCTTATCTCCTATTCTTCCCATGAGGAGAGGTTCAAGCTCTTCGAGACAAGGAGGAAAGATGGGTTCCTTCGGCCAGTCCTTGTGCAGATATTTGGTCAACAATTTGACACTCTCTTCGCCCTCATTGATACGAGCATTGTAGTACTTTGTGACCTCTATTTGCAGATCTGAGCCATCATCATCATAATACTCTAGAAAGATGACCAACCGGGGATCCTTGGATTGAGGGGGATTGGAAGGGATCTCTTTCCCTTTCCCTAGGAATCCCTCATCTGGGAGAGAGGAGGCCTCGATGTCTATGACCTCGCCAGCGACTATCGCGCTCGTGGTAAAGGCCGTTGGAACAGCGCCTGAGAGTGCTGGAACGGTCGAAGAGGGCATGGGCACCACTATTAAGGTCATCAAGGTGTTGATCTCAGAAGAGCCCATACTATCTGCACAAAGGAAACACCCTGGTTAGTCCTGATAAATGAAAGGAAAATCACAACAGAATAATACATGTGCAGAAAAGAAAGATAAAACTCCTCAGGAGCCTCACCATGATTAGGCTCCTCAGAATGGAGGACGGTACTAGTAAATTCACATACAAGACAACCCATCTCCTACGTCAAATTGGTTTCATATTGACAAAATCAAGAGGCATGCATGGTCGTCGACTAGTCAAGAGGCACGAAGTCTTGAGGGTGCCTCTTCCTCCTCAGGTTGCAGAGGAACACATTGATGAGATCCTAGTACTCCTCCGCGGACTAGGAATGCTCAGAAACTTGGCCACATTCAAGAAGGGAGGGAGAAAATAATATATGGTCGGGACTAGTTCCCTCCCCTACACGTCTAGCATAGTGAAGAATGATTGGAGATTTACCTTGAGGCATGGAGGACGATTTGTTAACCCCAAATTTTGAACAGGAGAAGTTATGATCTCGAAATCTAGGCTCGTTAGGTGTAAGCTTGAAATATGCACAGACGTCATATGATCCTTCAATCGGACCACTTTGTTGTAAATAACGACCTTGAAAGCTTGAGAGAGAGTAGCCTCGAATATGCTCTGAGCTCACAATAGCCATGGTTTGACACATATATGCATTTCCCTGATACATCTCTTGCCTTAAGATGAGATGGTTCGAGCTCGAGAAGTGTAAGCTCGAATGTAATGACTTCGTCAATGGTAACTTGCTTCGAGCATAGGCAAAGTAAGATGACGAGCTCGCGATTAATAAGTAGTCTCGGAGATGAAGCTGACTCCGTATCTGAGATAATCAGTTAATATGAATGTGTTTATTGTTGTAAAATTCCAATGTTTAAGGGATATTATATAATTTGTTATCCAATCCCACATTTTATGGGATGTTTCCGTGTACGTAGGAAATAATGCATTAAATGGCATTATATTATTTGATTCACACAATATCTTCCCGAAATATGTGGGAATGAATTCTGAAATCTTCTCTACAAATAGAGAAGGAAACTCCATTTGGGGGGGACTAAAATTCTGAAATCTGGAGAGAAAACTCTGGGCAACTATTCCCATAAAAGTTTCCAAAAAACTCCCAAGTACTAATAACACAGAGTCATGGACTAGGCAGATTTAATTGCTGAACCACGTAAAAAAGTTCATGTTTTCTTCTTCTTTTATTTCCTCTGATATATCTTTGTTTAATTGCTCTTCTTTTTAAGTTGACAAAAAATGGTGTCAACAGTTTGGTGCTTTCATTGAGAGCCATTAAACAATGCGTGTATGAATCTGTTTAGTCAGAAAGCCTCTCGAATTAGCAATGGCTGCAAATGATCCCAATATTCGTGAGGAGGAAATTTTAGATGAAAATGAGTACCCCGATGCCCTAGAAAGCATTCTATGGTGAATTCTGATCCCGGTGAGAGGAGTGATTCATCCGACTCCAGGGGAACACCTGCCCCCAGGGTCGATGAGGATATGTACTACAATCCAGAGAGATATGTCCCAATCGTGGAACTTGAGAATCACCAACTTCGTAAACAGTTGGCAGAAGCTAAAAAATGCAACGAAGAGCTAGCCAGACTAGTTGCTAAAGCGCAGACAGCTCAGGTCCTGCCTCTGCAAGATGCCCAGGCTCCGCCTTCGCGAGACGTTCATGCCCCACCTCGTAGGCCTTGGGGGCGACCGCGTAAAAACGTGGCCACCAGGAGAACGATGCAACCTCCGCCACCAGCAAAGCAATCTATCCCGCCGAGTCCCCGAAGAGGTAACCAGGCTGAAGGTGCTGCCAACCCAATTGCAGGGGCACCAGCAGGAATAGGGAATAACTGAGCCCCCTCAGAGGCTCGGACCCGAAATCCTGGTGCCACACAGAATGTGCTAGAGCCTGATCGAGCAAATTCAGGGCCTTCTAGGCCCCACAATGGACAACATCCACCTTCTCCAATAAGGCACCCACCATCGCCAATAAGGCACCCCTCGGAAGTTCAAAGAGATGCACAATCGGCCCATCGTAATAGGGAAAGACGAGTTGGGCAAAGACATGGGAATGAAGAAACCGCTAGGGAGCATAGGGGTCCCCATCCCATGAGAAGCCAAATGTCTCGATCTCAAACTATTGAGACAAGGAGACCAGCAGGAAACCCATCTCGTAATAATCATGCAACGAGCCATGTCAGCGAAAGCTCGGGTGACACTAGGTCCGTGAGTATATATAACCCGGAGCCCAGGAACGTCGAAAATCATGGAGATCACCCAGATTTATGGGAGCATTTAAACCATAATCGGGGACATGATAATCCCCCAAATCCTGATCTAAGAGATCATCTCAACGGGCGCGCAAGCAACCGATATACAATCTCGCACCAAGACGGGGAACTGGAGTTGTAATCAATGATAACCAGTCTCCCCTGGTCCAGGCCAGGCCTCCCGTAGATCCAGTCCAAGAAAGGATTGAGCAGTTGGAGAGAGCATTCAGGCTCTTGCAAAATGAACGTAGCCGGGAACGGGACGAAGAGTTTGATGAGGAACTCGAGCCCTTTGCCCCGCATATCTCTAACACCCCATTTCCTCAAGGATTTAGAATTCCTCATGTCCTGCCATTCGATGGAAATTCAGATCCATACATCCACTTACGCATGTTCAACACAATTATGCAAGCCAGCAATGTGGGCTACGAGCTCAGGTGTATGTTGTTCCCAGCCTCTCTCATGGGACCAGCAAAAAACTGGTTTAAGAAATACAAGAGGCATTCGATTGCCTCCTGGAATCAATTGTCGAAATATTTCAAGAAACAATTCAAAGCCATGGTCGGCATCAGGCCCGAGGCTTCAGCCTTGACCAATGTCCGGTAGCAGCCAAATGAGTCACTGAAAGGTTATCTCACAAGGTTTAACTTGGAAGTCGCTCGAACTCATGATGTCGACGACAATGGCCATTTAATGGCCGTTTGAGCCAGAGTAATGCCAAGGAGTCCTCTTTGGGAAGACTTGCAAAGAAAGCCTATAAGATCCTTAGCCAAGTTCAATCGAAGAGCTCTGAGGTTTGTTAATGTAGAGGAGGCGAGGTCAGCATTGAATATGACCTCTTAGCCTACAACTACAACGACGAACACTAACTCTGCCTCAACCTCGGCAGATCCTACAACTTCAAAACCCCCCGGGGACAACCCTTCCAAGAGAAAGAAAAATGAGGGGAACAACCCTGAGGCAGATGGGGGAAAGAAGAAGAAAGGAGAAAGATACTTCTCCGTATACAAGGTGTATACGAAGCTCAATGAGTCTCGGGAGAATATATACCTGGCTAATGAAAACCAGGTTCCTTTTAGGCAACCTGATCCCTTGAGAAACCAAAAGGCAAAAAGAGATTCTAGCAAATATTATAGATTCCACAGGGATATCGGGCATACAACCGATGAGTGTAGACAACTAAAGGATGAGATCAAAGGATTGATCTTGAGGGGGTATTTCAGATAGTATGTAAGAAACTGAAACCCCAATCAGGCTTCCACCAGCCAAAGGGCAGCAGCTACACCACCTGCCCAAAACAATAACTCTCAACCTCGGGAGGATGAGCGACCCCCTCCGATTGATGGAGAGGATGTGATAACCATCTCGGGGGGACCTCATATCGCAAGATTGGGCAAGAATGCCTAAAAACTAGTGACGGTTCTCCCTACGAACCCAAACCTAGAGCTCTAAAACAACAAAGGGTTGAAACACAACCCATAACTTTTAATGAAGAGGATGCATCTCATGTCCAGTTCCCCCATAATGACCCCCCCAGTCATCACCCTTCAGCTCGCGAACAAGAGGGTACACCGAGTCCTAATGGATAATGGGAGCTCGATAAATATCCTCCATAAAGCCGCTTTAGAAAAGATGGGGCTCGCACTTCGCGACCTAAAGGGCTGTGTAACTACTTTGTACGACTTTTCAGGAGAAGGGATTTCCTGTATGGGATCCATCGAACTCCCGGTGACCTTGGGAGACTACCCAATCTCTGTAACCAAAATGATGGAGTTCGTTGTAGTGGACCTTCCATCTGCCTATTACGTATTGCTCGAGAGACCCGCCCTAGTAGGGCTGGGGGAAGTATCATCAGTTAGGCATTTGGCCATCAAGTTTCTGACTTCTGGGGGCATCGGAACTTTGAAAGAGGACCAGCTAGCGGGAAGGGAATGCTATAGCATTTCCATTAAGGGGAAGAAACAAACAAGTCCACAGGCACTTGTCATAATTCGGAATAAGGATGGCACGATCTTTGAAATCGACGAAGAAATCGACCCTAGAGTAGAAGAAAGAGCAGTCCTCGAACCATTGGAGGAGCTCAAAGAGGTCAAGCTCGAAGATTTCGTTCCCCCAAAAACTGTGAAGGTGGGGAAAAACCTTTAAGAAAAAACAAAGTAGAAATTAATTTGCTTCTTAAGGAAGAACCATGATGTTTTCGCATGGTCACATTCGGACATGGTAGGGATAAATCCGAATGTGATAAACCATGCACTTAACATTGACAAGAGCTTCCCCCCGAAGCAGCAAAAACAAAGACTCCTGGACGATGATAGGAAGAAAGCCCTAAAGGAAGAAGTCGACAGGTTAAAGGCGAACCGATTTATACGAGATGCCTTCTACTCTGATTGGGTCGCCAACCCAGTAGTGGTTCCGAAACCCAACGAAACATGGTGAACTTGTATCGACTACTCCCATCTCAACAAGGCATACCCTAAGGATTGGTTTCCCCTACCTCGGATCGATCAACTCGTAGATGCCACAGCTGGGCACGGTCTCATGTCATTCATGAATGCTTATTCTAGATACAACCAGATCGCCATGCATGCACCAGACCAGGAGCATACGAGTTTTGTAATAGATAATGGGTTGTACTGCTATAATGTCATGTCGTTCGGGCTCAAAAATGCTGGAGCAGCATACCAAAGACTCGTGAACAGAATGTTCTCTGAGCAGATAGGTAATAACATGGATGTTTATGTTGATGATATGTTATTCAAATCTAAACATAACGATAACCATGTAGATGACCTCAAAGAATTCTTTGCCGTATTGCGGAAGTACAACATGAAACTCAACCCCCAAAAATGCTCTTTTGGAGTTTCTTCGAGGATGGTTCTGGCTTTATAGTAAATGCATGAGGAATAGAGGTTAATCCGGACAAGATCCAGGCATTAATTGACATGCCCTCACCTCAAAAGCATAAAGATGTCCAGAGTTTAACTGGACGCATGGCGACATTAAGTAGGTCTGTTTCTAAATCTACAGACCGGTGTCTTCCATTTTTTAACCTTTTAAGAGGAGGCAAAAAATTCAAATGGACAGAGGAATGCGAGCTCGCATTTCAGGATCTAAAGAAACATCTTGCAGAACATCCGATCTTGTCAAAACCTATCACAGGAGAAGTCATGTACTTATATCTCGCTACAACCAAGCACGCCATCAGTGTTGTGCTCGTCTGAGAAGACAAGAAGGTACAAAAACCAATATACTATGTTAGCAAAAGGTTACTGGGGGTAGGAAAAATATTAGTCACTCCAATTGGGAAGCGATTGCACTCCGCCTTGAGGTTCGGCTTTGAAGTGTCAAATAACGAAGCTGAGTACAAAGCTTTATTGGCAGGACTCCTAGTAGCAATGGAACTCAAAGCCAAAGCAATACATTGTTACAGTGACTCGCACTTGGTAGTCAAACAAATCCTAGGGGAATATCAGGCTCGTGGCACAAGGATGGCAGCGTATTTAGAAAAAGATAAAACGGCGCTCAAACATTTCTAGTTCTATGCCATAGACCAAGTTCCCCGAGAGCATAATTCAAATGCAGACGCTCTTGCCAGGCTCACCACATCCAGCAAAGTCGAAAATCTAAATGTAGTACCAATAGAGCACCTGTCAACTCCCAGTATCAGCGAGCCTGAAGAGGAAGATGTATTTATGATTGACTCCGAACCAACCTGGATGACCCCAATAGTAGATTACCTCGAAACCAGCATTCTCCCAGCAGAATGGAACAAGGCTCAATAATTGATGTGTCAAATTCCAAGATACACTATTGTTGGAGGAAGGTTATATTAGAGAGGATATTCTATGCCATTACTCTGATCTGTGACTCCACCCGAGGTAAAGAAAATCCTAGAAGAAATTCATGAAGGATTTTGTGGAGACCACACTAGGGGGCATAGCCTATCAAAGAAAATTATAAGACAAGGATACTTCTGGCCCACTATCAAAGCAGATGCATTCGAGTATGTAAAGAAATGTGATAAATGGTAGCGTTTCACTATGATTCTGCGAGCTCCTCCATCCGAGCTAACCATGATTGTAACACCCTACTACCTTAGAGTTATTACTAAGTGAGTTTAAAATGTGCAATTAACTTGCTAATCGAGGTTTTAGGACAAAAGTGTAATTAAACCATAATCAGAGTCATAAACTTGAAAATAAACCATTCATTGAAAATTATAAAGTGTTTAACATTTGGGATCCCAAAAATATTGTTTAGAAGTATTTACAATTCAAAAATATAACCAGAGTCGACTAAACGACAAAATTTAAGTTTAGTACAATCATCTCCCAAAGTTACCCATGGACGTGGCAGCCAGGCAGACCAGACATGTACGCGTCGCTCGTCACGCTCACCATACTCAAGATTGGTCGACTTTCCCATTGCCTTTACCTGCACTATAGAGCATCCGTGAGCCGAATCCCAGCAAAAAAACTCTGACAAGCAGATAATATATGCATACCAAACACTTAACATATAAACAAGCCATGATCAGGTTGTACACATACGGCCATGCCTTCCCAAGCGCTTTACCAGGCCTTGGTTTCACGGTCTATACTGTAAGGATATCCCAGGTATCCTTTAGGGTCTCGCCCTGGCAACTCGCACTCCACATGCTAAATGCTGCTCCCAGCCCCTTGCCGTTCTCAGCCTTCGCCGTTCCCAGCCATTGCCGTTCATTCATTTATATGTACACATAATATAACTAAACATATACTTAAGCACATATAAATTCAATCAAAGGGCTACGCCCTGCAACACAATCATATAGGTCCGAGCCTTGCAACTCAATGATTAAGGGTCGTGCCCTGCAACTCAAGCTCTATGGGAACAATAGTTTTCTTATCTGTGTCCCAAGCTTTCCAAGCACCGATGTCCCGAGCACAGTCCCCTAGTCCGAGCCTCGCCGAAACCCAAGTCACAACGCATTAACAATTTCCACCCATCAAGTTCTAATCCATTGAATAGCTTTGGGTCATAATTCTAGTCTCCGGGACATTGACTTCTATCAATCTGGGTGATAAAATCCATCCCGAGCCTTAACTATTGAATTCCCAACCCTAAAACCTCTTTAGAACCCAAAAAATGCATTAAGCGTCGCGGCCCTAGTAACTCGCGCCGCGACCCTCAGCTCAACCTGAGGCCCTGCCTCAAATCAGCCTACACGCGCCGCGACCCTTTCTGAAGGGCGCCGCGGCGCGCCTCCAATTCCAGACGCCCCTATGTTCTAAGGGGTCGTGGCTCAGCAAGAACAGCACCGCGGCCCGACCCCTTGAGCCTAGAAAAACTCACCATTTTTACCTCAAAAACCAATCCAATTAACCCCAAAATCAAGCCAACAATCCAAACTAATCATCACAGAGGTTATACTATAGATTTAGCAACAAAACCCAACATGAATTCAAGCTAAAAACCTTATCAAACTCAAAGTCAATTCTTCACTCAACACACATGCATTACTCCAGAATTTCAGCGTAAAACCAGCATAATTCACTAAGATTAAAGCTTACCTTGAGCTGAGTTGAGTCTCTGAATTAGGTCCTAAAGCTTCAAGCTTCTAGCTCCCAAGGTTCCCAGCCCAATTCCTTTGTTTTGAGTAGTTTCCACCAAAATTTCCCTTGCTAAGACTTAGAGGAAATAAAGAGAGAGAAGAGGCTGAAGGGAGGGTTGGTTCCTTCTTTTTCTAAAGGCTTCTAATAGTTTTGTTTTATTTAACTCAAGTTCCTATGGTTACCTCAAGGCTCGGGGTACCAAAAATGTCCCCAAGGGCAAAATGGTAAATTTCCCCAACATTCCCTCCTAAACATTATAACCTCAAATATATCTCCAAATTTTGATTTCCATAACCCGATAACCCCATAAAATGTCTAATACCCGAAATGCCCCTAGACTCACCCCGAGTCAGATTTTCGACCCCGTTGTGACTTTCTAGCTAACTGCTCCCTAGGACTGTCTCGGATCGTGCAACACATATATTTCACGAACATATCACAATTATTCACATTTATCACATTTATGCTCTCCGCGAGATAAAATTACAAACATGACCCTAATAACCAAACTGGGCCCACATGCATATTTAATCCACCTAAACATGCATCACTAATCACATATTCAGACAAATTCACATATTATGACAATAAATCACTTATTTCCCTCCAGGCATGCTAATCAAGGCCCTAAGCCTTATTAGCAAATTTGGGTCATTACAATGATGACCTCCCCATGGCCATTTGCGGTGTGGGGAATTGATCTCATAGGTCCATTGCCAACTGGCAAAGGTGGAGTTAAGTATGCAGTGGTCGCAGTCGATTACTTTACAAAATGGACTGAGGCCAAACCTCTGGCAGGGTTTACATCGAAAAAAGTCCTGGACTTTGTGGTGAAGAACATCATCTGCCGATATGGAATGCCAAGGGAAATAGTATCAGATAACGATACTCAATTCGACAGTGAATTATTCACCCATTTTTGTGAAAAAAATGGAATAATAAAAAGCTTCTCCTCTGTTGCCCATCCCCAAATAAATGGCCAGGTTGAAGCGGTAAATAAGACTCTCAAGAGTTCTATGAAAAAGAAGTTAGAAGAATCTAAGGGAAAATGGCTCGAGAAGTTACCCCAAGTTTTGTGGGCATATCGAACTACCACTCGCACTTCAACAAGGCATACCCCTTTTTCCCTGACATATGGGTGCGAGGCTATGTTACCAATCGAGGTCGAAATACTCACCATTCATAGCCATGCTTATGATCAAGCCTTGAACCAATCCCAGCTCGAAGTAAGTCTGGACCTTATTGAAGATAGGCGAAATGAAGCTCAGCTGAGAAATGCGGTATATCAGCAGCGAGCTACCCGATATTTCATTAAAAAGGTTCAGGATAGGAAGTTCGGATTGGGAGACTTGGTGCTAAGGCATGTGTTCCTAGCTACAAGGGACTCGACTGCTGGAGTACTTAGGCCTAATTGGGAAGGACCTTACCAAATCGAGTCAGTTATTCGACCCGACGTCTATAAAATGGCGAGTTTAAATGGAGAATTGGTACCACGAGCTTGGAATGGAGAACATCTATGACCTTACTATCAATAGTGTAGGAATGATGTCTCATGTAACCATGCTTGTCTATCTTTACAAAAAAATTATTAATAAAGTGTTCGATTTAGCTCAAAGGTCATTCTTATTTCAATATATTGTATTTTTTACAAACTCTCTTAATTTAATAACCTATGATCGCACTCATAGGATATTAAGGGGGCATCAGTGGTATTTATACCATCAGTTTGAAAAAATAAATAACGTAAATATAGCATACACAAAAACTAACAAATGTCTGGACCGTTAACCCGACATAGAAGTTACAAGTGTACTCTAAAAATAAAGTGTCTGGATATTTGCGAGCTAAGATAATTTGGACGTAACCAGATTACTAACAATAAAGTGTCTGGATATAACCAGATACGCGAGCCAAGATAATAAAGTGTATGGATTACGAACCAAACACGACCTAAATAGGTTTGGAACAAACCAGCTAAAACTGATCGACACAAGTGGGAAAAAGATAAACCTACTACGAGTTAAGTTGATATCGAGGCTGGAGTATTTTGCAACAAAAGTTTCGACCTCATAACCTCAAGGAACTGTCTTACGAAGAGGAAAAGTGACTATAAAAATCAAGATACAACTAAACTACTTAGCTTACATATCACTTAAGCACTTGTGAGTGCGTGGTAAAAATAAGATCCGACCTTAACAAATAACGAGATCGGGCATGGATATATCGAGCAAATTGTGCATGAGTGCATCAAAACTCGAGTCTAAATCCAACATATATTTGTATGAATAAACAAACATGAAGGCAAAAATCTAATATAAATTGCTTAAAATATTTCGATCTACGAAATGTAGAGCAAAAATATAAAAGTAATGTCGAACATGATATTAAAAATATCAAATGTAAATAGCTCTTTTACGAGCTGTAAATCTTTTTCCCCTAAGGGCACATATATATCTAAAAAAAAAGAGAGGGGTCCTAAACTATTACAATTTTTTTTTAAATGGGACGCAGCCCATGATCGAGCACTAGGAGGCAAGAGCATCCCCCTTGGAAACACCTGACCCCTCCTTAGCCTTCTCAGCTTCCTCCTGAGTAGCTTCTTCCGCCTCCAACTGAGCTTGCCATTTAGCCAGAAGCTCATCCTCCAAGGAGCCCAAAAAGCTCATGTCAAGATCGGCGTTGTTGGCCAAAAATTTGTACATGGCCATGTCGACTGCTCGATCCTTCCTCTGCTTAAACTCTTCGAGGAGGCAAGCCTTTTCACCCTCCATTATCTCGAAGGTGGCATTTTTATCCTCCTTGAGCTTGGCGTTCAGCTTCTCAAGCTCCTCAACCCTAGATCTTTTCTCTTTGAGCTCAGCCTCCAGCTTCGACTTTGTATCTTTGAACTCGTCAGTGAGCTTAAGCTGGAGACCCTTCGACTCCTGAGCATTGGACATGCTCGCATGAACCTCGTTGTTCAGCTTGTAATTTAGCTGAGCAACTGCAACGAGAGCCTAACACTCAAACAATCAAGTTAGAACATACTCTAAGTAAAATTACAATAAATAACTAAGTAAGAGAAATTACCGAGGAGATGAGCTCGGTACTCTTATCATAAAGGACATTGGAGTCCCAAGTGTTGACCAGGAACTGCCATTGAGGAGCCCCAAGACTACTGAAGCTTTGGCCCACTCGAGACAGGACGTCCGAGCCGAGAGTGGCTCCATGAGTCCCGGCAACGTTGTTGATATCATACTCTTCAGAATGAGTAGAAATCGACAACAGGCACTCTCGAGTGGTAGCTGGTTTCTTCAGAGCTGCTGCAGTTGGATGGAGAGTCTGGACGACAGGAGGCAGGGAAGGATTAGCTGTCGCAGGAACATCAACCTGGGGATTGGACGCTGTGACTGAGCTCGGAATAAGAGGAGCTGGAGGAGGAGGAGTCACCTCAGTTCTTTTAGGAATTTTGGTAGGCCGGCCAGTTTTTTGCGAGGCTCTCGGGTGCTTGCTCTGCTTAGCTACCAAACAACTATTGAGCATATTCTCAAGGTCAGAGTCCACAGTGCCTGCATAATGAAATCACATTAGAAAACGAGCTTAAAATGTTGAAGTAAGCATAAGGCAGACAATTAAAGGAAATAAAGACAAGTGATAAGAAAACTAACTGGAACTCTCCCTCGAGCTCATATTCAGTGACCAGGTAATTCCCCTATCTTCAGAGGAGGTTGAGGGAATACCTTCCCTATACGTGGAAGTCAACCTTGGAAGGTCCCTATAGTCATTTTTCCCATATTGAACGACTACCCCATCCCAAACCTCATTCAGACTATACATGGTTTGGTATTTCCCTAGCCAGCTATCAAACCTATGGACCCTATCATCTACCCAAGACCATACATAAAAGTTATCCCTATAATCCGGGAATAAGATCAGGGTGTTGGGTCTATGTTTAAGAAAGGAAGGAGACCAAATGGCCGATCTGAGACCTTACCTCTGTCACTCGAGCTCGAGGCCTCGTCGTTGGCGTCATTCGCTGAGCACGGACTCCTGGGACGGTGAACTGGGGATCGTGCTTTCGAGCTACACCTCGAAGAGAGTTTGTTAGTAGGGAGTTGCACATGCTCCCACTTGGTGTACTTCCGGTAGGCGGTATCATCTATTGACTGGTCCTGCTCCAGAAGACCGCAGGCTCGAAGCTTATCTTCATGAAGAAGATAAGACAGGAAGCGCCTACCGTATGGAAGCTGGAGCAGGGCTTCTTTGTGCTCCTTCATTATGTCCGTAGGAGTAGGACGGTGATAGTTGGCAGAAGAGTTGAATACATTATGATTAGTTCAAGCCTGAGCGAAAGTCGGCTTGAAAGGAAAGGGGATCATATACTTACGGATTTGTTTGAATGAATAAAACTTTGAAGGAGTCAGGACGTCTGTCCAAAAGAATGCCAACTTGAAGTTAGGAGGATGGTTGGGCATGTCTTCAAAGATCTTCCTCTCCTTGGGATAGATCGATAAGTAGTAGAATCCATCTCCTCACCAAGCTCGGGAGGGGTTGCTTTTCAGACAAAAGAGATACCGGATCTCTCTTGGCGAAGGTCTTTCCCACTTTAGTTCGTGGTATAGCGACCTTAGGGCTGACAAGACCCTGTATGAGTTGGTTTGGAGCTAGAAAGGCGCGAGCCCAACAAAATCCAAAAAGTCCTTAAAAAAGGACTTCAAGGGCAATAAGGCCACTGCCTTCATATGCTCGTGAATCCAAGCTGCGAGCTTCAGCTTATTGTCGTGACAGCCATCTCCCGGGGCATAGCAGCTTTGTTCGTTGGAGGTGGGAGCTTAACACCTCTGCGAGCCCGACAATCCTAGACCATGACGAGCTAGGATGTTGGTGATTTTTCCTAGCGAAGAGACCGAGCTCCAATAATGCTCGGCCTCAAAGAATTCCCCCCTCAAGGTAGGAATGGTAGTCGGTTGTGAGGTCGATGGACGACTTGATGACTCTTCCATCAGTGAGAATACGAGATCACCCAGCTTGAAGGCAACCGTTACTTTAAGCTTGGGGTCAAGAAGGATCAGTCTAAGCTCAAGGTCCGGGTCTGGATAGTTTGCGACTCAAAGATTCCTCATTTTCCTCTCCTCGACTTCGTTGATTTGACGCCGGAAGTGAGATTGGATATCTTCTTGGTCACATCGCACTTTGTGCTCGCGAATTAGCCGCTGATTTCGAGTAAATGGCGATTCGGGGCTTGGAGTTGTCAGAGAATAGGGAGTTGCGAGCACTGACCCCCACTATTTCTCAAAATTCTGCGACATCTAGCAAGAAAGAAAGGGGTGAGGGCCAGGCATACAAGAAATAAAGGATAAAATTCAAGATAGTCGAGCTCGAATGCTCGAAACCACGAAATAAGCTCGATCGAAAGAACAGGATCGTACTCGAAAGAAAACTGAGCTAATGAAAGAGTCAGACTTCGAGTGTGTATTTGACGCGAAAGGGGGAAAGTGGATTTATTTTAAAGAATCCCAGATTTTCAGGGAAAAAGTTGGCGGTTACTCAGAAGGGTGATAATTTTGGGAAACGTGCGATTTTAAAACCTTAATTCCATACCCCATTTCTTGGTTTACATGATACAGTACCCATAATTTAAATAACAACAGTAGAGAAAGCCATGTTTACATCCCCTACACAAAGTCTGGGTTTGAAACCCATAATATCAGAAGAACTAAAAATCTACATAGTATCGGCTAAGAACATTCTAGTGCAAAACTGATAAATGTGCCTACAGTGCAACAACAATACAAACGTGTACGAAGAAAAAATATATATAAGAATATTAGATCAAGAACAGAGACTTACACACGGTCGCCGGTGGATACAGAGAGATGGACGATCGAAGGAATGGTTGCAGGAAAGCACTCACGGAGTCGTAGATGCCAAAATATTTTTATTTTCTCGGACTGGAGAACATTCAAAGACAAGACAACGTTCGGGTTCTGGTTTTCCTTCTTTCTCTCTGAAAGCTTGAAGACGAAGGTGAATAAGGAGAAGATGAGAGGCTATATATACGTAAATTCCAAAAGGAAACCAAAGGTCAGGCTAATCTAAGCCATTAATCAGATTTCATTTCTAATCTAATGGTCAGGTATAAATGAAGTGATGGCGGCAGACGAATAGACATGGGTATGGTACAAGAGCACTCAAGTACTCTGATTAATCAATCCCTGGCTGATGCGTGTCCACACATGAGTACACTTAATGGTAGAGTAGCCTCGAATATGCTCTGAGCTCACAATAGCCATGGTTTGACACATCTATGCATTTCCTTGATACATCTCTTGCCTTTAGACGAGATGGTTCGAGCTTGAGAAGTGTAAGCTCGAATGTAATGACTTCGTCAATGGTAACTTGCTCCGAGCATAGGCAAAGTAAGATGACGAGCTCGCGATTAATAAGTAGTTGAGATGAAGTTGACTCCGTATCTGAGATAATCAGTTAATATGAATGTATTTATTGTTGTAAAATCCCAATGTTTAAGGGATATTATATAATTTGTTATCCAATCCCACATTTTATGGGATGTTTTCGTGTACGTAGGAAATAATGCATTAAATGGCATTGTATTATTTGATTCACATAATATCTTCTTGAAATATGTGGGAATGAATTCTGAATTCTTCTGTATAAATAGAGAAGGAAACTCCATTTGGGGGGGGACCGAAATTCTGAAATCTGGAGAGAAAATTCTAGGCAGCTATTCCCTGAAAAGTTTCTAGAAAACTCCCAAGTACTAATAACACAGATTCGTGGACTAGGCAGATTTAACTGCTGAACCACGTAAAAAAGATCATGTTTTCTTCTTCTTTTATTTCCTCTGATATGTCTTTGTTTAATTGCTCTCCTTTTTAAGTTGAAGAAAAACGGCATCAACATGATTCAATTCCTGCCTCAAGCTCTACCTTAAGCTCCTCGTCTTCTTTCGCCGCTCCAGCTGCCTTAATGGCAAGGACGCTCTCCGTGTGCTCCTCGCGAAGGCATTGTATATACTGATGTTCTGCCTTGGCCGCCATGTACACTGTGTGTAGCCTTGCCACATTATGAGATTGCTTCGAATCCAAAAATTTGGTTAAGACTATCGGATTTATGCTCTGTCTCGCCTGCAAAAGCCTGTATTGTCAAAGGTGGGCATCGGTGACAAGGAAGTTGAGCTCTAGCTCCTCGTTGCGAATGGACTCCATCCCCAAACCCTTTCGTCGAAAGAGTCGATGAAGGGAGTGTGGTGAAATGGACCTGATTAAGAGGACACAGAAAAGGATGAGTTGCGACCTAAACACTATCGTACTAACTTACGCAAGGACAGAGGTACTTACCAACAGTAGCGAAGTCCAGGAGTAATGTGGGGTTGGTCCTTGTCGGAAAGCTGCCTGCCCAAAAGAATTGATCCTTGTAATCCCAAGCGTGATTCTCATTGTCGCTTGGGGCCTTGTAGCCTCTCCCGAATGTGTGCTTCATCAGGGTATAATATCCCCCTTTCTCTTCATTCTTTGGACATTCATGAAAACTGTAGATGTACAGTATTTCAGCTAGGGACAGAGTAGGCCAGTTCTGCCTTTTTTATAGTAGATACAACCCTTCCAATACCCGATATCCATTCAGGGACATTTGGAAAGGAGCTATACTGACAAACTTAAGAAAGTCGACATAGTATTGGTGCGGTGGTAGGGTTGCACCTGGTTGGAGATGAGAGGCGCTCCAGGACCCAAGCTCGTGAATTCTCTCATGCACCCTCTCATCCTCCCAAGCTAGATGCACAAGTATTTCACTATCGTCCACCCCGTAGTTCTCAAGGATTCGATGCAAGGCACCTTTATGTCGAAGCTTACTCGGGACGTCAGCCGCTTCGAACCCTATGGCAGGGTAAGGGGAGTCTGAGGGTGTCAGGTCCATATTAGCTTCATATTTTGAGAGACCGGCTCTGAGAGGTCTCATCACCGCTAGTTTCGAGCTCTCCCGTACTAGAAGAGTTTGGTTTCTACCAGCCACTTGTTTCCCTTTCTTGGGATGTTGTTCCGCTTCTCAGGTCATTTGAAGGATTTCTTCGTCGAAGGTGTAGAACCCTTGTTGATGGAGCTGATGAAGCTCCTCGGACATCTGAAACAAATACCAAGCAGTTAGTGCGTTGACCCAAAGAAAGTTAGGCCAAAGCGGGAACCCCTAAGACAACTGCTCGGGGAAAGGGGAAGAAAGAAGAACTATGGCATTGGGGTGTCCTCAAAGCTAGCCTCTCGACACCAGATACACCACCGGAAAAGATGAACATCATCGAAAATGATGAACATCGCCGAAGACATAGAATGATAAACATTTTCCAGATTCCGGCCGAAAATACATAATGAGAAAAAATGCCCTAGAACACCTCAAACGCTTAAATGAGCCATTTAGGCCTTTTATGATTACAAATAAGGCAAAATAGACTTTGAAAGGCTCAAAAAACAACCCCTAAACATGCATCCTAAATTCTCAAATACACATGAAAATGGAAAGTCACAGTTCAAGGTTACTTAATCGAAATGTAGCATCAGATTTTGCGGATCCGAGTGCGAACTATTAAGAACTATTTGTCGTTCATCCAGAAATATGAAACTTCATGCTAGTCGTCCAGAATATAAATGGGGTTGGACAGGATGCAGTGCTGGAAAATGAGTTGAGAAGTTGAGAGAGCTTGAAGAGTCGAAGGCATGAGAAATTTAAATGGGCTAAAGTAACGTTGAAAATTTGAATCTCGGCCTTTTATAGGTCTGGTGCTTGGGGGTAAAGTAAGCTCATCCCAACTGTCGGATTATCTAGGACATGGGTACTCGAGAACGATCCAAAGGACAAAAATTAGAGAGGTGCAAATCGTGATCATTGGCATTGGAAAAGGGAAATCTCGAGTATAAGCTGAAAGAACACCTAGGGTATGGAAAAGACGTTTCGGGCCGCGAAACTGACCCTTCATTAATTGCACGGATTGATGGGCCCAGCAATGGAGTTTTAGCATGTGGTGATATCAACATAAGTCAAAATGTTCCTATCCGATGACTATTTGAGTTTCCCCCAGTTTTAAGTCTCCACTGTCTAAGGACGAGTAGAGACTTGGGGGGCAAATGTTGTCCGAGATTTCACCCAAGGACATATGATCGTTCAAGTAGGACATGTGGCAGTCTGAGTAGGAAATGTGGCAAGATATGTACTTCTTTCAATGAGGCCACGCCCTGAGGATCAGTCCTCGGGGGGTTGGTCCTATAGTAAGAGATTACTGCCCTCGGGTAGAGGAAGGACATGAACATCTACCTAGGTCCATGTCTCGAGAGCTATAAACGTCTTCCTAAGGCTATGTCCTGAGAGCTGCTTGGCAGTCCACGGGTTTCTTACCATCAGTTATATTCCAGGTCGAGGACCTTGTCCTCGGGATATAAAGGATCAGCCACGTGTCAGCCAATGCGGGTTAGCAGCATAATAGAAGTACCTGACAACCTTTTCGGGCGATCTGCCTATAGTGTTGTCGATTGTACGACTCGACCATTTGCACTCCCACTACACCGTCTGACACAGAAATACGTACATCATTCTCTGACAGTACCAGGGGCATGTTCCCCATAAAGTAGGTACCTTTCTGCAGTGGGCCCCGCAGATCTCGCTTGGGTCGTGTCTCTATTCAATGAAGCCCAATGTATTGCTGGTCACTTGAAAGAGGCTGGGAACAACATACACCTGAGCTCGTAGAGCACATTACTGGCTCGCATGATCGTGTTGAACGTGCTTAAGTGACAATATGGATCTGAATTTTCGTCGAATGGTGGGACATGAGGAATTCTAAATCCTTGAGGAAACGGGGTGGTAGAGATATGCAGGGCAAAGGGCTCGAGTTCTTCATCGAACTCCTCATCCCGTTCCCAGCTACGTTCATTCTACAAGAGCCTGAATGCTCTTTCCAACTGTTCGATCCTTTCTTGGACTGGATCGATGGGAGGTCTGGCCTGAATCAGGGGGAACTAGTTATCATTGTTTACAACTCCAGTTTCCTGCCTTAGCGCGGGATGCTTGCGTCTGTTAAGATGGTCTCTCAGTTCTAGATTTGGGGAATTATCACTTCCCCGATTATGGTTTAAATGCTCCTGTAAATCTGGGTGATTTCCTTGATTTCCAGCATTCCTAAGCTCTGGGTTATATATACTCACGGATATAGTTTCACCCGAACTCTCACTGATATGGCTCGTTGCATGATTATTTCGAGATGGGTTTCCTGCTGGCCTCCTTCTCTCAATAGTTTGAGACCGAGACAACTGGCTCCTTGTGGGATGGGGACCCCTACGCTCCCTAGTATTTCCATCATTCCCATGTAATTGCCCAGCTGGCCTTTCCCTGTCACGATGGGCCGGTTGTGCATCTCTCCGAATTGGCGAGGGATGCCTTATTGGCGATGGTGGATGCCTTATTGGAGAAGGTGGCTGGCACTCATTACGGGGCCTAGAAAGCCCTGAATTTGCACGATCACGATCTGGTACATTCTGCGTAGCACCAGGATTTCTGGTCCGAGCCTCTCAAGGGGATCGGTTATTCCGTACTCCTCCTGGTGCTTCTATAGTTGGGCTGGTAACACCTTCGGCCCAGTTACCTCTCCGAGGCCTTGGTTGGACAGGCTGCTCTGCTGGCGGCAGAGGTTGCACCGCTCTTTGGGTGGCTGCGTTTTTGCGCAGCCTTCCCCGAGGCCTACATAATGGGACATGAATGTCCCGCGGAAGCGGAGCCTAGGCATCTTGCACATGTGGCACTTGAGCCAGCTACGCTTCAGCAGTAAGTCTGGCTAGCTCTTCGTTGCATTTTTTAGCTTCTGTCAACTGCTTATGCAGTTGGCGATTTTCGAGTTCCACGATCAGGACATATCTCTCAGGATTGTAGTACATGTCCTCGTCGGCCCTGGGAGCAGGTGGTCCCCGAGAGTCGGATGAAGCACTTCTTTCATCAGGATCAGGACTCACCATAGGCTGCTTTCTAGGGCGCCGGGGGTACTCATCTTCATCTAAAGTTTCCTCCTCAGGAATATTGGGATCATTTGCAGCCATTTCTAATTTGAGAGGCTTTCTGACTAAACAGATTCACGCACTATTTAATGGCTCTCAATGAAAGCACCAAACTGTTGACGCCGCTTTTCGTCAACTTGAAAAGGACAGCAATTAAAGAGAAGAATATTAGAGGAAATGAAAGAAGATGAATACAAGAGAATTTTACGTGGTTTAGCAATTAAATCTGCCTAGTCCACGAGTCTATGTTATTAGACTTTGGGAGTATTCTGGAAACTTTTCAGAGAATCATTGCCTAGAGTTTTTTCCCCAGAAATTCAGAAATTGATCCTTTACAAATGGAGCTTCCTTCTCTATTTATAGAGAAGGTTGCTAAATTCATTCCCACATATCTCGGGAAGATATTCTATGAATCAATTAATATAATGCTATTTAATGCATTATTTCCTACATACACGGAAACGTCCCATAAAATGTGGGATCGGATAACAGATTAATTAATAACCCTTAAACATTGGGATTGTACAACAATAAATATGTTCACATATAACTGATTAACTCAGATACGAGATTCATCAAATCTCTGAGACTAGCAGTCGATCATGAACTCGCTGAGACTATCAGTCGATCACGAGCTCGTCACCTAACTTTGCCTATGCTCAGAACAAATAGACATTGACGATGCACCACATTCCGAGCCTGGAAGGCAAGAGACGATTTAGGGATATATCCAAGTGTCACACTATGCTATTTGTGAACTCGGAGCATTTTTTAGGCTACATACCCTTTTTCACCTTCGAGGTCATTGTTTATAGAAACGGTTTAACTGAAAGGACGCACGGTGACCGCATCTATTTCGAGCTTACTCATAACGAGCCTAGATTTCGGGATCACAATCACATGCTCAAAATCTGGGTGTAACATTTTGCCCCCTCAAAATATTAGTTTGAATCCTATGGGAAGGAAACTTTTGAACTGCCCTTCTTGGAAACTGTACCATCAATTGTACTCGAGTATGGACATGTGTCAGCTAGGGATTGAATGATTAGAGTACTTGAGTGCCTTTTCTACCATGCACACGTCCATTCATCTACCAAATTTATGCCGTCATCATTCCATTTGTACCTAACCGTCGGATCAGATACAAAATCTGGTTAATGGCTCAGATTAGCCCGACCCTTGACATTCCATGGGGCCTATAAATACATTTCCATAATCTTCCTTATTTTACTTTCTCGCTTTGAGTTTTCAGAGAAAAAAGAAGAGAAACCAAAACTGAAGTCTACTCTCTTCTTGCATGTTTTCCAAACCACGGAAACAGTCTACCTCCAATATATTCAACTCAGTGAGGTCCTCCCTGTTTCTAACACTTCAGTCAACGATCTCTTTGTATCCACAAGCTTCATTGTGTAAGTATCTGTTCTTGGTCCCATACGCTTATATATATATTTTTCCTCTTACATTTTTGTGTGTACGTTTGTATTGTTATTATACTGTAGGCACATTTACTAGTTTAGAGTAGAATTTTTTAGCCGATTCTGTGTAGCTCTTAGATTCTTATGATATTATGGGTTCCAAACCCAGATTTTGCATGAAAGATGGAAATATAGTTCTTCATTTGAATTTCGGATGACATATCATGTAGACCAAGAAAAGGGGTATGGAATTAGGGTTTTTAAATTGTATGTTTCCCAAAAATATCACCTTTTTGAGCAACTACCAACTTTTTCCCTGAAAATCCAAGATTCTCAAAAATAAATCCACCTTCCCCCCTTCGCGTCAAATACACGCACGGGGCCCAACTCTTTCAATAGCTCAAGTTTCTTCCGAGCCTGATCTCGTTCTTTTGATCGAGCTTATTCCATGGTTTCGAGCATTCGAGTTCAGGCCACCTTGATTTTTATCCTTAATTTCTTGTGTGCCTGGCCCTCACCCTTTTCTTTCTTGCTAGATGTCGCAGAATTTGGAAAAATGGTGGGGGTTAGTTCTCGCGATTCCTCATTCACCGACAACTCCAATCCCAGAGTCACCCTTTACTCGGAATCAGTGGGTAATTCATGAGCACGAAGTGAGGTGTGAGCAAGAGGATACTCGAGCTCACTTTAGACGCCAAATCGACGAGGTCGAAGAGAGAAAGAGGAAAAAACTTTGGGTCGCGATCTATTGACCCAGACCCCGAGCCCAGACTAATTTCTCTTGAACCTACGCTTAAATAACAGTCACTTTCAAACTGGGTGATCTCAAAATCTCACTGATGGAAGAATCAACAAATCGTACATCCACCTCACAGTCGACTGCCATTTTCACCTTTGGAGGTCGAGCACTATTGGAGCTCGGTTTCTTCATTGGGACAAATAACCAACATCCTAGCTTTCCATGGACTAGGATTGTCAGGCTCGCTAAGGTGTCGAGCTCCGGCCTCTAATGAACGAAGTTGCTACGCCACGGGAGATGGAAATCTTGACAATAAGCTGAAGCTCGCAGCTTGGAGCCACGAGCATATGAAGGTAGGGGCCTTTTTTCCCTTGAAGTCCTTTTTTAAGGACTTTCTGGATTTTGTTGGGCTCATGCCCTTCCAACTCCAAACCAACTCATACAGGGTCTTGTCATCCCTGAGGTCGCTTTACCACGAACTAAACTGGGAAGGACCTTCGCCAAGAGAGATCTTGTATCCCTTTTGCGTAAAAATCAACCCCTCCCGAACTAGGGGAGGAGATGGCTTCTACTACTTATCGAGCTATCCCAGGGAGAAGAAGATCTTTTAGGACATGCCCACCAATCCTCCTAACTTCAAGTTGGCGTTCTTCTGGACAGATGACCTGGCTCCCTCAAAAATCTACTCGTTCAGACGAATTTGTAAGTATATGATTTCCTTTCCTTTAATGCTCGATTTTTGCTCAAGCTCGAACCACTGATAATGTATTCAACTCTTCAACCAACTATCACTGTCCCACCCCCACGGACGCAATGAAGGAGCACAAAGAAGTTTTGCTCCATCTTCCATACGGTAGGCACTCCCTGTCTTTTCTTCTTAACGAAGATAAGCTTCGAGCCTGCGGTCTTCTGGAGCAGGACCAGTCAACAGATGATACTGCCAATCGGAAGTATACTAAGTGGGAGGATGTGCCACTCCCCACCAATAAGCTTCCTTTGAGGTGAAGCTCGAAAGCACGATCTCCAGCTCGCCATCGCAGGAGTCCGTGTTTGGGGAATGATGCCAACGACGAGGCCTCAAGCTCGAGTGGCAGAGGTAAGGTCATTCTCAGCTCAGCCTTGTGGTCTCCTTCCCTACTTAAGCATAAACCCGACACCCTGATATTATACCCAGATGATAGGGACAACTTTTATGTATGGTCTTGGGTAGATGATATGGTCCATAAGTTTTATAGCTGGCTAGGGAAATACGACACAATGTACAGTCTGAATGAGGTTTGGGATGGAGTAGCCGTCCAATACGGGACAAAAGACTATGGGGACCTTTTGAGGTTGACTTCCACGTATAGGGAAGGGACTCCCCCAGCCTCCTCTGAAGATAGGGGAATTATTTGGTCGCCAAGCATGAGCTCAGGGGAGAGTTCCAGTTAGTTTTCTTGACACTTGTCTTTGTTTTCTTTAACTGTCTGCTTTACGCCTTCTTTAGCATATTTAAGCTCGTTTTCTAATGTGATTTGATTATGCAGACGCTATGGATTTCGATCTCAAGAATCTGCTCACCTGTGGCTCGAAGGCCAAGCAGAGCAAGCACCCGAGAGCCTCACAAAAGACTGGTCGGCCTGCTAAAGTCCCTAAAAGGACCGAGGTGACTCATCCTTCAGCTCCTCTTGTTGCCACCTCCACTCCCCAGGTCAAGATTCTTGCAATAGATGCTCATCCGCCTCCTTCTGTCTGGATTCTTCCAACTGTTGGCCCAGCTCTGAAGAAACCAGCTTCCACTTGGGAGTATGTTATCGACAACATTGTCGGGACTCACGGGGCCACCCTCAGTTCGGACGTCCTGTCTCGAGTAGGCCAAGGCTTCAGCAGTCTCGGGGCTCCTCAATGGCAGTTCCTGGTCAACTCTCGGGACTCTAATGTCCTTTATGACAAGAGTACCGAGCTCATTTCCTCGGCAATTTCTCTTACTTCGCTATTTATTGTGATTTTATTCGGAGCATGCTCTTACTCGATTTGTTTGTGCGTTAGGCTCTTGCTGTAGTTGCTCAGCTAAATTACAAGCTGAACAATGAGGTTCACGCGAGCATGTCCTATGCTCAGGAGTCGAAGGATCTCCAGCTCAAGCTCGTTGACGAGTTTAAGGCTGCGAGGTCAAAGCTGGAGGCTGAGATTAAAGAGAAAAACTCCAGGATCGAGGAGCTCGAGAAGCTAAATGCGAAGCTCGAGGAGGAGAAAAAGGCCACCTTCGAGACAATAGAGGGTGAAAAGGCTCGTCTTCTCGAAGAGTTCAAGCAGAGGAAAGATCGGGCAGTCGACATGGCCATGTATAGTATTGGGCCAGCAACGCCCATCTCGACACAAGCTTCTTAGGCTCTTTTGAGGACGTGTTTCTGGACAAATGGCAAGCTCAGCTAGAGGCAGAGGAAGCTGCCCGGGAGGATGCTGAGAAGGCTAAGGAGGATGCTGAGAAGGCTAAGGAGGATGCTAAGAAGGCTAAGGAGGGTGCTCTTGCCTCCTAAATCTCGATCATGGGTTGCGTCCCTCTGAAAATTTTGTAATAGTTTATATCTTTTGTTTTTCATGCCCTTGGGGCAAAAATAATTTACAGCTCGCAAAAGAGCTATTTACTTTTGATATTTTTAATACCATGTTTGACTTTACTTTAATATTTTTGCTTTACATCTCTCTGATCGAAATAATTTAAGCAATTTATATTAAAAGTTTGCTTTTATGTTTGTTTATTCATACAAACACATGTTGGATTTAGGCTCGAGTTTCTATGCATTCTCACATAGTTTACTCTATATATCCATATCCAATCTCGTTATTTGTCAAGGTCGGATCTTACTTTTACCACGCACTCAGAAGTACTTAAGTGATATGTAAGCTAAGCAGTTTAGTTGTATCTTGATTTTTGTAGTCACTTTTCCTCTTCCTCATACAGTTCCTTGAGGTTATGAGGTTGAAACTTTTGTTGCAAAATACTCCAACCTCGGTATCAACTTAGCTCGTAGTAGGTTAATTTTTCCCCACTTGTGTCGATCTATTTTAGCTGGTTTGTTCCAAACCTATTTAGGTCGTGTTTAGTTCGTAATCCATACACTTATATATTTTCGATCTAGTTATATCTAGATCGTACTGGTTTGCATATCTAGTCATATCCAGACACTTTATTTTTAATAATCTGGTTATGTCCAAATAATTTTAGCTTGCGTATTTGGTTATATCCAAACACTTTATTTTTAATAATTTGGTTATGTCCAAATTATCTTAGCTCGCGCATTAGGTTATATCCAAACACTTTATTTTTAATAATCTAGCTATGTCCGAATTATCTTAGCTCGCGCATTTGGTTATATCCAAACACTTTATTTTTCATAATCTGGTTACGTCCAAATTATCTTAGCTCGCGCATTTGGTTATATCCAAACACTTTATTTTTAGAATACACTCTTAACTTTTATGTCGGGTTAACGGTCCAAACATTTGTTTGTTTTGTGTATGCTATATTTAAGTTATATATTTTTTCAAACTTATGGTATATATACCACAGATGCCCCCTTAATATCCTATGAGTGTAACCATAGGTTATTAAATTAATGAGAGTTTGCAAAAAATAGTGAAACGAAAATGAACTTTATTCAAAATTGAACAATTTATTAACAGAAAATTTGTAAAGATAAACAAGCATGGTTACAGGAGACATCATTCCTACACTATTGATAGTAAGTTTGTAGATGTTCGCCATTCCATGCTCGTGGTACCAATTCTTTGTTTAATCTCGCCAATTTGTAGATCCCAGGTCTAATAACTAATTTGATTTGGTAAGGTCCTTCCCAATTGGGCCCGAGTACGCCAGCGGCTGGGTCCCTTGTAGCTAGGAACACATGCCTTAAAACCAAATTTCCCAATCCGAATTTCCTGTCCCGAACCTTTTATTGAAATATCGAGTAACTCGCTGTTGGTATGCTGCATTTTTCAGTTGAGCTTCATCTCGCCTTTCTTCAATCACTTCCAGACTTACTTCGAGCTGGGATTGGTTCGAGGCTTGATCATAAGCATGGCTACAAATAGTGGGTATTTCGACCCCGATTGGTAACATGGCCTCGCATCCATATGCCAGAGAAAAAGGGGTATGTCCTGTCGAAGTGCGAGCTGTAGTTCGATATGCCCACAAGACTTGGGGCAACTCCTCGGGCCATTTTCCCTTAGCTTCTTCCAATTTCATTTTCATAGAACTCTTGAGAGTCTTATTCACAGCTTTGACTTGGCCATTTTCTTGGGGATGGGCAACAGAGGAGAAGCTCTTCATTATCCCATTTTTCTCACAAAAATTGGTGAATAATTCACTGTCGAATTGGGTACCATTATCTGATACTATTTTCCTTGGCATTCCATATCGGCAGATGATGTTTTTTACCACAAAGTCCAAGACTTTTTTCGATGTAATCATTTCCAGAGGTTTGGCCTCAGTCCATTTTGTGAAATAATCGACCGCGACTACCGGATACTTAACTCCAGCTTTGCTGGTTGGCAACGAGCCTATCAAATCGATTCCCTACACCGCAAATGGCCAGGGGGAAGTCATCATGGTTAGCTCAGATGGAGGAGCTCGCAGAATTGTAGCAAATTGCTGGCATTTATCGCATTTTTTGACATACTCGAATGTGTCTTCTTTGATAGTGGGCCAGAAGTATCTTTGCCTTATTATTTTCTTTGATAGACTATGCCCCCCAGTGTGGTCTCCACAAAATCCTTCATGAATTTCTTTTAGGATTTTCTTGGCCTCGGGTGGAGTCACACATTGGAGTAACGGCATAGAATATCCTCTCTGATATAACCTTCCTTCCACAATAGTGTATCTGGGAATCTAATACATCAGTTTTTGAGCCTTGTTTCGTTCTGCTGGGAGAATGTCAGTTTCAAGGTAATCAACTATCGGGGTCATCCAGGTTGGTTCAGAGTCTATCATGGATACATCTTCTTGTTCGGGCTTGCTAATATTGGGTATTGAGAGGTACTTAATCAGGACCACATTCAGCGCATCGACCTCGGTGGATGTGGCGAGCCTGGCTAGGGCGTCTGCATTTGAATTTTGTTCTCGGAGAACCTGCTCTATCGCATAGAACTCGAAATGTTCGAATGTTGTTTTTGATTTTTCTAAATATGCGGCCATCTTTGTTCTACGAGCCTGGTACTCCCCTAGGATTCGGTTGACCACCAACTACGAGTCACTGTAGCAATGAATTGCTTTAGCCTTGAGCTCCTTGGCTATTCGAAGTCCTGCCAAGAGAGCTTCGTATTTAGCCTCAATGTTAGATGCTTCGAAGTTGAGCCTCAAGGCGGAGTGAAATTGAATTCCAGTTGGAGTGATCAATATGATTCCTGCCCTTGATCAATTTTCATTGGAAGATACATCGACATAAAGTTTCCATAGCTTGCGGGCTGGGGTTATAACTTCGCCGTCCGACACTCCTTTACATTCCACAATGAAGTCTACTAGGGCCTGCCCTTTTATGGTCGTTCTCAGATGATAAGTGATCTCGAACTGTCCGAGTTCAATAGCCCATTTTAATAATCTGCCTGAGGCCTCCGTTTTGGACAAGACTTGCCGTAGTGGTTGGTCAGTCAACACGTGGATGAGGTGTGCTTGGAAGTAAGGTCAGAGTTTTCGAGATGAGTGGATCAGGCTGAGAGCTAGTTTTTCCATTATTGGGTATCTCGATTCTACCCCCAGTAACCTTTTGCTGACATAGTATACTAGTTTTTGTACCTTTTGATCTTCTCAGACGAGCATGACGCTTATGGCGTGCTCAGTTGTAGCGAGATACAGGTATAGGACTTCTCCTATGATAGGTTTTGACAAGATGGAAGGTTCCGCGAGGTGTTTCTTTAGCTCTTGGAATGCGAGCTCACATTCCTCTGTCCATTCAAATTTTTGCCCCCTCTCAAAAGGTTGAAAAATGGCAGACATCGATCTGTAGATTTAGAGATAAATCTACTTAATATTTCCATCCGTCCAGTTAAGCTCTGGACATCTTTGTGCTTCCCAGGTGAGGGCATGTCAACCAATGCCTGGATCTTGTTGGGATTAACCTCTATTCCTCACGCGTTAACTATGAAGCCCAGAAACTTTCTCGATGACACTCCAAAAGAGCATTTTTGTGGGTTGAGCTTCATGTTGTATTTCCGTAACACAACGAAGCATTCTTCGAGGTCGTCCACATGGTTATTGTTATGTTTAGATTTTACTAACATATCATCAACATACACTTCCATGTTGTCACCTATCTGCCTGGAGAACATCCTGTTTACAAGTCTCTGGTACGTCGCTCCAGCATTTTTGAGCCCGAAAGGCATGACATTGTAGCAGTACATCCCTTTATCTATTACAAAACTCGTATGATCTTGGTCTAGTGCATGCATGGCGATCTGGTTATATCCAGAGTAAGCATCCATGAATGACATGAGACCGTGCCCAGCTGTGGCATCTACGAGTTGATCGATCCGAGGTAGGGGAAAACAATCCTTAGGGCATGCCTTGTTGAGATTGGAGTAGTCGATACAAGTTCGCCATGTTCCATTAGGTTTCGGAACCAAGAACGGGTTGGCGACCCAATCAGGGTAGAAGGCGTCTCGTATAAACCAGTTCGCCTTTAATTTTTCGACTTCTTCTTTCAAGGCTTTCTTCCTATCATAGTCCAGGAGTCTTCACTTTCGCTGCTTCGGGGGGAAGCTCTTGTCAATGTTAAGTGCATGGCTTATCACATTCGGACTTATCCCTACCATGTCCGAATGTGACCATGCGAAAACATCCTGGTTCTCCCTCAAGAAGCAAATTAATTACTACTTTTGTCTTTTTTGAAAGGATTTTCCCCATCTTCACAGTTTTTGTGGGATCAGCTTCTTTGAGCTTGACTTCCTCGAGCTCCTCTAGGGGCTCGAGGTTAGCCCTTTCTCCTATTCTTGGATAGATTTCTTCGTCTATTTCGAAGATTGTCCCATCCTTATTCTGAATTACAATGAGTGCTTGTGCACTTGTCTTCTTTTCCCCTCTAACGAAAATGTTGTAGCATTCCCTCCCTGTGAGCTGGTCCCCTTTCAGAGTCTCGATGCCACTAGAAGTCGGGAACTTGATGGCCAGATGCCTAAAGGATTAAACTACCCTCAGCCCTACTAGGGCGGGTCTCCCAAGCAATACGTTATAGGTCGATGGGAGATCCACCACTACGAACTCCATCATCTTGGTTACCGAGACTAGGTAGTCTCCCAAGGTTACAGGGAGTTTGATGGATCCCATACAGGCAATCCCTTCTCCTGAAAAGTCGTACAACATCATTGCATAGGCCTTTAGGTCATGAATTGTGAGTCCAATCTTTTCTAAAGTGGCTTTGTAGAGGATATTCACCGAGCTCCCATTGTCAATTAGGACTCGGTGCACCCTCTTGTTCGTGAGCTGGAGGGTGATGACTAGGGGGTCATTATAGGGGAATTGGACATGAGACGTATCCTCTTCAGTAAAGGTTATGGGTTCTATTTCAACCCTTTGTTGTTTTAGAGCTCTTGGTTCGGGTTCGTAGGGAGACCTGCCACCAGTTTTCAGCTCATTCACATATCTTTTCTAGGCATTCCTGCCAGATCCTGCAATAAGGGGTCCCCCCGAGATGCTTATGACATATTCTCCATCAATCAGAGGGGGTCGTTCATCTTCACGTGCTCAGGAGTTGTTGTTCTGGGCAGGTGGTGCAGCTGCTGCCCTCTGGTTGGTGGAACCTTGATTGGGGTTCTGATTTCTTACATACTTCCTGAAATATCCTCTCGAGATCAGACCTTCGATCTCATCTTTTAATTGCCTGCATTCATTGGTTGTATGTCTGATATCTCTGTGGAATCTGCAGTACTTGTTGGAGTCTCTTTTTTCCTTTTGGTTTCTCAAGGGGTTAGGTCATCTGAAAGGGACCTAGTTTTCATTAGCCATGTAGATATTCTCCTGAGACTCATTGAGCTCAGTATACACCTTGTATACAGAGAAGTATCTTTCCCCTTTCTTCTTATTTCCCCCATCCGCCTCGGGATTATTCCCTTCATTCTTCTCTCTTTTAGAAAGGTTGTCCCTGTGGGGTTTTGATGTTGTAGGATCCTCCGAGGTCGAGGAAGAGTTTTTGTTTGTTGTTGTAGTTATGGGCTAAGAGGTAATATTCAATGCTGACCTCACCTCTTCTACATTAACAAACCTCTGAGCTCGTCGATTGAACTCGGTCAAGGACCTTACAGGCTTTCTCTGCATATCATCCCAAAGAGGACTTCCAGGCATTACTCCAGCCCGAACAGCCATTAAATGACCACTATCTTCGTCATCACGAGCTTGAGTGACTTCCAAGTTAAACCTTGTGAGATAACCTTTTAGCGACTCATTTGGTTGTTGCCTGACATTGGTTAAGACAGAAGTCTCGGGATGCCGACCTTTTAAGATAAAAGCCTCGAGACATTGGTTAAGACAAAAGTCATTTAGGACTTTTATGATTACAAATAAGGCAAAATAGCCTTTGAAAGGCCCGAAAAACAACCCCTAAACATGCATCCTAAATTCTCAAATATGCATGAAAATGGAAAGTCACAGTTCAAGGATACTTACTCGAAATGTAGCGTCAGATTTTGCGGATTCGAGTGCGAACTCTGAAGAACTGTTTGCCGTTCATCCAGAAATACGAAGCTTCGCGCTAGTCGTCCAGAATGGAAATGGGGTTGGAGAGGATGCAGTGCTAAAAAATTAGTTGAGAAGTTGAGAGAGTTTGAAGAGTCGAAGGCACGAGAAATTTTCAATGGGCTAAAGTAACGTTGAAAATTTTATTATTGACCTTTTATAGGTATGGTGCTTGGGGGCAAAGTAATTTCATCCCAACTGTCGAATTATCTAGGACATGGGTACTCGAGAACGATCCAAGGTCCAAAAATTAGAGAGGTGCAGATCGTGATCATTGGCATTGGAAAAGGGAAATCTCGAGTATAAGTTGAAAGGACACCTAGGGTACGGAAAAGACGTTACAGGTCGCGGAACTGACCCTAATTGCACGGATTGATGGGCCTAGCAATGGGGTTTCAGCACGTGGTTGGAAATCTCGTAGTGACATCACCAGAAGTTCAAATGTTCCTATCTAAGGACTTTTTGAGTTTTCCCCAGTTTTAAGTCTCCACTGTCTGAGGACAAGTAGAGACTTGGGGGGAAAATGTTGTCCGTGTTTTCACCCAAGGACATATGATTGTCCGAGTAGGACACGTGGCAGTCTAAGTAGGACATGTGGCAAGACGTGTACTTCATTCAATGAGGCCATGCCCCGAGGATTAATCCTCGGGGGGTTGGTCCTACAGTCAGAGATTACTCCCCTCGGGTAGAGGAAGGACGTGGACATCTACCCAGATCCATGTCTCGAGAGCTACAAACGTCTTCCTAAGGCTATGTCTTGAGAGATGCTTGGCAGTCAACGAGTTTCTTACCATCAGTTATATTCCAGGTCGAGGACCTTGTCCTCAGAATATAAAGGATCAGTCAGGTGTCAGCCAATGCGGGTTAGCAGCATCAGAGGAGTACCTGACAACCTTTTTGGGCGATCTGCCTATAGTGTTGTCGATTGTACGACTCGACCATTTGCACTCCCACTATGCCGTCTGACACGAAAATACGTACAACATGCCCTGACAGTACCAGGTCTCGCTTGGGCCATGGTCTTTATTCAATGAAGCCAATGTATTTCTGGTCCTGTGAGAGAGGCTGGGAACAGCATACACCTTAGCTTGTAGCCCACATTACTGGCTCACATGATCGTGTTGAACGTGCTTAAGTGACTATATGGATCTGAATTTTTGTCAAATGGTGGGATTTGAGGCATTCTAAATCCTTGAGGAAACGGAGTGGTAGAGATATGCAGGGCAAAGGGCTTGAGTTCTTCATCGAACTCCTCGTCCTGTTCCCAGCTACGTTCGTTCATCAAGAGCCTGAATGCTCTTTCCAACTGTTCGATCCTTTCTTGGATTGGATCTATGGGAGGTCTTGTCTGAATCAGGGGGAAATAGTTATCATTGATTACAACTCCAGTTTCCCGCCTCAGTGCGTGATGCTTGCATCTGTTAAGATGATCTCTCAGTTCTAGATTTGGGGGATTATCACGTCCCCGATTATGGTTTAAATGCTCCCATAAATCTGGGTGATCTCCTCGATTTCCAGCATTCCTAGGCTCCAGGTTATGTATACTCAAGGATCTAGTTTCACCCAAACTCTCGCTGATATGGCTCGTTGCATGATTATTTCGAGATGGGTTTCCTGCTGCCCTCCTTCTCTCAATAGTTTGAGACCGAGACAACTGGCTCCTTGTGGGATGGGGACCCCTACGCTCCCTAACAGTTCCATCATTCCTATGTCTTTGCCCAGCTGGTCTTTACCTGTCGCGATGGGCCAGTTGCGCATCTCTCCGAATTGGCGAGGGATGCCTTAATGGCGATGGTGGATACCTTATTGGAGAAGGTGGCTGTCGCTCATTATGGGGCGTAGAAGGCCCTGAATTCACATGATCAGGCTCTGGCACATTCTGCGTAGCACCAGGATTTTGGGTCCGAGCCTCTGAGGGGACTCGGTTATTCCCTACTCCTGCGTTTTTGTGCAGCCATCCCCGAGGCCTAAGCAGTGGGATGTGAATGTCCCGTAGAGGCGGAGCCTAGGCATCTTGCACAGGTGGTGCCTGAGCCGACTACGCTTCAGCAGCTAGTCTGGCTAGCTCTTCGTTGCATTTTTTATCTTTTGTCAACTGCTTATGCAGTTGGCGATTTTTGAGTTCCACGATCGGGACATATCTCTCGGGATTGTTGTACATGTCCTCGTCGGCCCTGGGAGCAGGTGGTCCCCAATAGTCTGATGAAGTACTTCTTTCATTGAGATCAGGAATCACCATAGGCTGCTTTCCAGGGCGCCGGGGGTACTCATCTTCATCTAAAATTTCCTCTTTAGAAATATTGGGATCATTTGCCGCCATTGCTAATTCAAGAGGCTTTCTGACTAAACAGATTCACGCACTGTTTAATGGCTCTCAATGAAAGCACCAAACTGTTGACGCTGCTTTTTGTCAACTTGAAAAGGAGAGCAATTAAAGAGAAGAATGTTAGAGGAAATGAAAGAAGATGAATACATGAGATTTTTTTGTGGTTCAGCAATTAAATCTACCTAGTCCACAAGTCTATGTTATTAGACTTTGGGAGTTTTCTAGAAACTTTTCAGAGAATCGTTGCCTAGAGTTTTCTCCCCAAAAAATCAGAAAGCGATCCTTTACAAATGGAGCTTCCTTCTCTATTTATAGAGAAGGTTGTTGAATTCATTCCCACATATCTCGGGAAGATATTCTGTGAATCAATTAATATAATGCTATTTAATGCATTATTTCCTACATACACCAAAACGTCCCATAAAATGTGGGATCAGATAACAGATTAAATAATATCCCTTAAACATTGGGATTGTACAACAATAAATATGTTCACATATAACTTATTAACTCAGATATGAGATTCATCAAATCTCTGAGACTAGCAGTCGATCATGAACTTGCGAAGACTTTTAGTCAATCACGAGTTCGTCTCGTAACTTTGCCTTTGCTCGGAACAAATAGACATTGACGATGCCGCCACATTCAAACTCACACATTCCAAGCCTGGAAGGCAAGAAACAGTTCAGCGATATATCCAAGTGTCACACTATGCTATTTGCGAGCTCAGAGCATTTTCGAGGCTACATACCCCTTTGCACCTTCGAGGTCGCTATTTACAGAAACGGTTTAACTGAAAGGACGCACGGAGACCACGTCTATTTCGAGCTTACACATAACGAGCCTAGATTTTGGGATCACAATCTCATGCTCGAAATCTGGTTGTAACACTTGGTATTAATCCCCCAATAACGGGAAGAATGGATATTAATGACAAATGATTAGTATTAATTATCCCAGCCTCTATAAATAGAGATGGGGGTCTCATTGTAAAGGGTTTGGTTTTTTAGAGAGAAAACACCTTGTACTTGGATCAATCTAAACGCTGCTTGAGAATACACCATTGGAGCTTGCCATCACATGCTTCCAATCCTCTTAATACCAGAGACTCGTGGACTAGGGTTCTTTTATAAACTGAACCACGTAAAGATCCTTGTGTTCATATTGCTTGTTTCTTTAATCTCTCGATTTAAGGTTGATAGAAAAAAAGACAATCAACAGGTTTTATATATTAAAGGACATAAGTTCATCTTCTAATAAGACATGAATTTGTTTGTTCTCAAGATATGTCATTTGTAATGTGAAAATGAGACCTTTTATTTGGTTAATGGACTTGAAAAATGATTTGTGCTTTTACTTTTTCTTTTTTGATAGAGCATTTGTAGAGAATAATTTTCATGATTTGAATGCTTATATTTAGTGAAATTTTTTCTTGGTTTGATCATGGCTAATTTATATTATCTTTATTGTTTATTTCTCAGGATGGAGCAAACCAATCTGCATTAGGAAGACATGGGCAATACAAATCAAGTTTTGTTAATGATTAAAATATTTATGTAATTTTATATAATGATGGAATTCTAATTCATTAAATTTGGTCTTTTAATATGTTTTGTAAAACATGTAGTTTATTTAAGTAATATATAAAAATTTACTTATATTAACTTTTTTGGTTCAGGGTCAATTTGTTGTTGTTTTTTTTTTTTATTTTGTAAGTAAAAAACAATGTTATATAAGATAGTATATACCACAATTGATTTTATTTAAATATCTAGATAATGTCGAAAAAGTATTATAGTACAGTAAAATATAACACTTCTATATAAGTATATGGAAAAATGTGTTATGTCAACTAATATACATAATAATAGGTAAAGCTTATAAAAATGTTATTATAATGTGAAAAAACTGCAATGTCCTCTGGTGTGGAAACATTGCGACAGTTAAAAACTATCACCATAGAGAGTCAATCACAACAATTATTAACTGTCGGCGTTACCAGCAACAGCGACACCTAATAACTGTTGGCGTTGCCAGCAACGGCGACATCTAATAACTATCAACGTTGCCAATAACTGCTACACCAAATAACTGTCGGCGTTGCCCGCAACAGCGACAGTTTTTAACTGACACCATTTCCAGCAATAGCGAGACCTAATACCTGTCGGTGTTGCCCGCAACAGCGAAATTTTAAACTTTCGGCATAGCTACCCCTACGCCGGCCTAGGCAAATACGACAGTTAGTCGACTATCGTCGTTGCTCAATAGTGACAGTTAAAAACTGTCAGGAAAGCATATTTTTGTCCTACTGTGTATTCTAATTTCTTATGTAGTTACATAGTCATACTATTTGTGCACTCATGACACTTGCATATAATGTATTTATAATTTTATTGTTATTTAATATGAATTTATATTTATATATATTAAAAAAAATAACATGGTTTCTTGTTAAATATAAATGATGAAAATTTTAATAAAAATTAAGATTATGAATCATATATTATTATAATAATGATATTTTATAACATTTGAATTTATATTAATACAATTATTAAATATCTAGTTTGGTATTAAATATTTGTTGTACCTGAAAAATACGAGCTCAATTGTCTTGATTGAGGTACAGTTGGAAGGCATTTAATAAAGATTGTTAGACCCCATAGACTTTGCACTAGTTCTAGAATGAATAGCTCGAGCTTATGCCAACCGAGGTTAGTCATCAAAAGGCCCCCCAAATCGTGCCAGATGGGTGTAATGGAGATAAGTTAACATCATTCCCAAATTGCCCTCATCGGGCCACGAACCTCTCTCGGGTCAGATCACCATAACCCACAAGCTCCAGTTTGAGGGACACATTTAGCTCGTTATAGTCTCATAACGCGCACAAGCTTGAATGCCAACAAACTTGGAGATTTTATATACGTAATTAATGTCTTGTAATCCTTGCCTAATAAATGTGCAATATCAGACAATCAATGTATTTAAGGTATTTATTTGTTTGGGAAGTTACTCATTCTTGTAAGTTACCAAATATTGATCATTACCCTAAAATGTCCATTGAATCCCTATAAATATAGTGGGAATGGATTGTAAAAGGGACGAAATTTTATGTGAAAAAACTCTGCAAAAATTGTCTTAAACGATTTTTCTAAACATCATAAACAGAAGAACATAGTCTCATGGACTATGTGAATTTTAATCATTGAACCACGTAAAATTCTTGTGTGATATTTATTTACAGTTTCATAAAAGCCTAATTATCTATTTCAAACTTCTTAGTCTACTGTTGGCAAAAAACTGAGAGATCAATTAGGCTTCTAAATATCTTCTGCAAATTTTAAATTCATTAATAATGTTAGTAACACGGTCGATGCGCGACAACGAGTCGAAGAGGTTTGGGGACCATGGAGAGGTCCGTGCGATCAGACTTGTTGGAGAATGCACTTTTGTACCCCATAGTCTTGGAAAAAACCCCAAAACCGCAATGGGGATCACCGCGACACTGGTAGCTCTTCGTCCACCGCCGCTGTAACGATTCAAGGTATGTCAGAGCTGTCAAACTGGAGAATGTTCAGCTGAGGAGCCACCTCGCCCACGCCAAAAAGTGTATTGACAAGATAATGTCTCAATTATCCCCTCCTGTAACCGACCATAATGTCAGTAGGAGGACAAATGGATCCCACAGGACCAGGTACCACTAGCGTAATCATCCTAATGTAATTCATTATGTTCAGACTGCAACTCCTAGCTCCGTGCCATCAGAACGGAACCCCAGGAATGACCGGCCTGCTCATAATCACCGGAACAAGTAGGCGATTCATGTGTCCAGAACTTAGCCCGCTCAAACAGGGTGAGCAGGGACTACTTCTAGACATACTCAAGTTCCTCCAAATCCTCCAACACCGGTTCGACCAAGTGTCTAAGTGCAAACAAATGAGGGGCATTACCACCAGTCTGAGATGTAGGAGTAGATGATTGGCGAGTTTGATTGATGTGCTCTAATGGATTGCAAATTACTTCATCAATAAGGCACCCACCATCACCAATTCATCACCCAACACCCCTGTGAGAGCAGAGGAATGAACCAGCTTACAGACACAATCGAAGAAACTCTGCCCACAGATAAGTTACCTATTTTTCACAATCTCGGGATTCTAGAATATGAGTTCAAGCTTAAAGACCTCACCAGAGGATGGTGAGCTTCGCTGAAGGAAGTTATTGGACGGAAAACCATCATCAAAGGAGGTCAGAGAGTGTTCATAGTGCACACTCTCAAAGGAAGGAGACCGACCTAAGAAATCATTTGAATTTAGCTCTAAGTTTTCGATCTAATCGTCAGTCCAACTTGCGAAATCACTTAAATTTCCTACTAGGACAACAAGTTTGCAACAATGATCTTAGTTATATTAAGACTAGGGAAAACCCTTCAATATTGCGTGATGATGGGAATGACCCAACTAACCAAGCACAAGCTTGGAGGGACAAGAACTTGAATAATGCACAACCCAGGATGGGAGCTAATAGCAAACTCCTAAACAACCCTTTAGTGAAGGATCCATCTCTTGAGTAGCTTTCTATGATGGAGGAGCAAATGAGACATCTCATGTCTAGGAGAAACCAGGACAATTGCGATTTTGACGAAGAGCTCGAACCTTTCACCCCTCATATCGTTGCAGCTCTGTATCCAATAGGTCTCAAGATGCCTCACATGACTAACTATGATGGTATGACCGACCCGTCAAGCCACATTGGGACTTTTAATACCCTAACGAGAGCCCATAATGTCAGTATCGTCTTACCCTGCGTCCTGTTCCTAGCCACACTGATAGTAGCAGCCAAGTTGTGGTTTAACAAATTTAAAATGCATTAAATCACCTCCTGGCAATAGTTTTCGACAAGAATTTAAAAAGCAATTTCGAGCTACAAAAGAAGTACGAGTGGAGGCCGATTCCTTGGCCAATATAAAACAGCAGTCGGGTGAGTCTCTCAAAGCATACATAAATATGTTCACCAACATAGCAGATCGAGCTAGAGATATTGATGATAGTGCCAAACTCATGGCGATGCGATCTAAAATCACCGTGGGAGGTGAGTTGTAGAATTAACTCCAAAGGAAAGGAGTGAGAAATATAGATGATTTTGTGGCATTAGCTCAATAATGGATAAATCTCGAGGAGGCTGAATCTACAATGGCCGAAACTAGTCGAATTCCCACTCAGCCTATTGGAGTGGTAGCAAATACTGCAACCATGACTTAAACCTCTACCCATAATAACAAGGTGGGAAACAATAACAAGAGGAAGGGAAATAATGAATGCGACCAGGCAGGGTCCAAGAAGAGCAAGGCTGGAGAAAAGTACACCTCGATATTCACTGCATATACAGACCTAACAGATACGCAAGAAAACATATATCTGGCGAATTATGCTTGCTTCCTGTGGAAAAAGCCAGAGCCCATGAGGAATCAACAACCAAAAAGAGATCCGACTAGGTTCTGTCGTTACTACAACAACATTGGACACAATACTGACGACTGCTGTCAATTGAAGGATGATATCGAGACTCTCATTCGAGCTGGACCGTTAGCATAGTACGCCCGAAATCGGGTAGCTCCTAATCATCCATCTATGTGGAATCCACGACCAACTTGGAAAATCCAGCAAACCCACCAGCACCTCTTCCAGCTCTGGAAAACCCGCTCATCCCTCCTCCTATTGAGGGAAGAGATATTGCCACAATTGCGGGAGGGCCTCATTTGGCCGGCACAAGCAATGGGGCACAAAAAGGATATATCAGGAACTATATACCCATGATGGTGCAATATTAACTCCCGAGCAACATTTATCAATGCATCAGAGAATGGACGAGAACCCTATCATTTTTATGGAGGAGGACACAAGCCATGTCCAATTCCCACATAATGATATGCTGGTCATAAACATTCAGCTCGAAAATAGGAGAGTTCAGAGAATCCTGATTGATAAAGGGAGCCCTGTAATTGTGATATTCATGTCCACTCTAGAGAAGATGGGACTATCACTGACGGACTTGATGGTCTCCTCCACAACTTTATACGAGTTCTCAGGAGAAGGAATGGCAACAATTATGATGATCGAGCTTGTTGTAACCATTGGTGATGAAACACGAGTGTGGCGAAGATGCTCGAGTTCATTGTCATAGATTGCCCAACTGCCTACTACGCCATTTTAGGGCGACCAACCTTGATAGTGTTTGAGGCCACAAATTTTCTTCAACATTTAGCTATGAAGTTACTTCACCCACTGGGATCTACATAGTAAGAGGGGATCAGCTTGGTACTATGGAGTATTATAGCATTTCCACGAAGGAAAGTTCACAACCCGAGAAATAGGCCATGGTAATAATTGAGGAAACTGAGGAGCCCCAGCCGATGGTGGTTGTCAAGGGTGCAAAAGAACCTCAGATGGAAGAGGACGAGGTCGCCCAGTGAGAAGGAATTAAGCCAATGATAGGCGAAGGACGATCTAAGCTCCAAGCCTTGGAAGAGCTAGAGGAGGTAATTCTCGACCAAGAAACAACCAAAAAAGTTGAAAGGATTGGAAAAATTCTCAATGCCGAAAACAAAATGGATCTGATCACATTTTTAAGAAATAACATCGATATCTTTGCCTTGTCACATGCCAACATGGTAGGAATTAGTCCAAGTGTGATTGTGCACACACAGAATTTGGACGAAAACATACCTACCAAGCAGCAGAAGAGAAGGCTGCTAGGGAAGGAAAGAGGAGAAGCTCGGGAAGAAGAGGTAGCTCGCCTCCTAAAATGCAGATTAGGGAGGCAAAATATCAAACATGGATAGCCAATCTTGTCCTAGTTCCAAAACAAAATGAGAAGTGGAGGACCTGCATTGACTTCTCCGACATCAATAAGGCTTGTTTCCTTTGCCAATGATTGACCAGCTTGTTGATGCCACAGCTGGTCACGAACTCATATCTTCCATGGACGTGTATTCTGGAATAACATGGAGGTGTATGTTGATGGCATGCTCGTTAAGACAAAAACAGCCAACAACCATGTATCCAACCTATAAGAATGTTTCGACATGCTAAGAAATTACGAATGGAGTTGAATCCCCAAAAATGTACCTTCGGTGTCTTGTCAGGGAAGGTCCTAGACTTCATCGTTAACTTGAGGGGGGTTGAGACTAATCCTGAGAAGATCAGATGATTGTTAGAAATGTCATTGTAACGCCCTACTACCTTAGAGCCGTTACTAAGTGAGTTTAAAAACTAAAAATGTGTAACTAACTCGCTAGACGAGGTTTTTAAGACCAAAAGTGTGACTAAACAAAAGTTAAGGCTGTAATCTTTAAAAATACTTTGTTTCATTGAAAACTTCAAGTATCAAACATCTGGGATCCCAAATTAAGGTTTACAAAACATTTACAACTCAAAATAGATTTACAGTTGACTATCTATCAAAATCACAGGTTAATACAGCCATTTTTCAAAATGCCCCCAACCAAAGCAGTCGGGCAGGCCGAACATGTACACGCCGCCCCCACGCTCTCCATACTCATGGCTGATTGACTTTGTCTTTGCCTTTACCTGCAACACAGAGCACTCGTGAACCGAAGCCCAGCAAGAAAACTCATACAGTATATAACATATGCTTATAATATAATCAACATATCAGATAATTCACAGATAAATAAGTAGTCCAGATAAACAAGTAGCCCATCAAACTAAACAAACACGGCCATGCTGTTCCAGGAGCATTACCAAAGCCTGGGGTCTCGGTCCTCACCGTAAGGATATCCCATGTATCCATTTGGGTCCCACCCTGACTATAAGCACTCCCTGTGCTAAATGTTACTTCCGGCCCCGCTGCCATTCTCGGCCTTCGCCGTTCTCGGCCCTTTGCCGTTATCGGATCCCTTGCCGTTCCTTCTACTATAATCACATATAGTACAACTTGAAATAACATTCAAACATATAATAACTCAATTAAGTTTACACCTTAGCATGTAATGCAATCTAGGGTCGTGCCCTGCAATAACACTATGGGCCCATGCCTTGTCCTACGGGTGCTACAGTTTCTTACTTGTATCCCGAGCCACACAGTGCACCAAAGACGCGAGCACGGTCCTCTAACTTGAGCCTCGCCAAAACCCTAGTCACAACACAAATAAAACACTCTTTAATACTAACCAATCCAAAACCACTTTCTGGGACCAATCCCGCACTCTCGGGACCTCCAAATTCCTAAAACAATGCATCAGAAACATCCCCCGAGCCCCCGGAACAAATGCCCAAAAATGCAAATTTTCCCCATCTTGAAAATAGCCTAGCGCCGCGGCGCTACCCATGAGGGCCGCGGCGCCCAGAAAATTCAAAAAGTTCCCCCCTGACTCAGCCTCGCACCGCGGCGCCGAAAAACAGGGCCGTGACGCCCTTATGAGAAACCAGAATTCTGGGTTTTTCTCCTGCAATTTCCTGCTCCAAAACACCTCTAAACCAACCCAAACACACACCTAGACCCCAACACCAATTGAAACCTCAAATGAACCATCTAACAACCTATAAACACTAGTATCAAGATCATACACACAATCATACCCGAAATCCACACCTTTGATTTCAAACTTCATAAAATCTAAACTCATAGATCAAAAACTTAAACCATGCTTCAAATCTCATATACCAAAACAGAATCAAACCTTAAAATTGCATAGGATCCTTACCTCAAGTGAAGAATTCAACCTTAAGCTTCTTTGATTCTCCTCCTACTTTCCCACTTCAGCTCCTTCTACTCTTCTTCTTCTTCTTGCCCTAGATTTCCTTTTAGTTGTTCTTCTCTCAATTTCTAGCAAAAAACCATAATATGACTAAGTGCTAAAACCGTGTACCCCTTTTTCCCAGCTGAAAGTTATCTAAACTCATGCCAAATGACCATTCTACCCCTTCATAGTAATCCTTTCCTAAATAAACCTCAAGGGCACTCTTGTCCTTTTACCTATATTACAATTTTACCAATTTCCATCTAAACTTGTTACCCTCAGCAGTAACTAATGGTTACTCAGGTTACTCAAACACCAATAACCATAACCATTAATTCTGAACTCAACTTATAAGATTCCCAAAGTACCCCTAGGCTCCTTCTGAGTCGGGTATAAAATCCCGTTGTGACTTTTAGACTAACTAGCTCTCTAGGACCGTCTCAATGCGTGCATCACAATAATAACACCACACTCATGTGGTACAAATCACATAATACAATTATCACATTTATGCCCTCAACGGGCTAAAATTACCAATTTTCCCCTAACATACAAACGGGGCCCAAATGCATAATTATACCACCTAAACATGCATTCTAATCACATATTCATTCAAATTCATATATTATCATGTTAATTCACTTATTGCCCTCTAGGCACGCTAAACAAGGTCTTAAACCTTATTAGCAACTTGGGGTGTTACAATTATCCCCTCCTTACAAGAATTTCGTCCTCGAAATTACCTGAACAACTCGGGATGCCGCTCCCGCATATCAGACTCAAGCTCCCACGTCGCCTCTTCAACCTTGCTGTTCCTCCACAGCACTTTAACCAAGTCGATGGTCTTGCTCCGCAAGACTTTGTCCTTTCTATCAAGGATCTGAACAGGCTTCTCCTCATATGATAAATCCTAGTCCAACTCCAAGTTCTCATAGCTCAAGTGTGATGATTCTAAGACTATGTAGGTGTAGGACTACACAGTTGAAGAGGGCTTACATAGATTGATGGGTACTACCTATATCAACAAGATGCATCTTCTTTTCGGTAGCCCATCACTTGAGAACTCCAAAGTTAAGAGTGCTTGACTTGGAGTAGTCTCATGATGGGTGACCTCCTGGGAATTTTTCCCAAGAAGCATGCGAGTGAGGACAAAGCACGGTGGAAAGACTCGTGTTGGTTTGCAGGGCCAGTCGTCATTCTAGGAAGCAGCCATAGTGACGTAGGGTGTTACAAAAAGGCACCTATTTGAACCCCCCATCTTGTTAAAGCCCGTTAGCGGGGAAGATTTTTACCTCTACCTAGCAATAACCGAGAACGCAGTTAGTGCCATTTTAGTTTGAGAAGAAAATCGAGCTCAGAAACCAGTATGTTATATTAGTAAGAGGCTTCTGTGAGCTGAGTCTCAATACCCCTTGATCGAAAAAATCACGTTCTGCCTGATCCTAGCCTTAAGGAAGCTTAGGCTGTATTTCGAGTCCCACGCCATACATGTTCTGACCATTAACCTCTAAGGCAAGTCTTGCAAAATCCTGAAGCATTGGAACGTTTGCTGAAGTGGGCCATCAAACCCAGTCAGTTCGAGATATTGTATAAGCCACGAACAACCATAGAGGGCCAGGCCCTTGCTAGTTTTGTGGCCGGGTGCTCTAGTTTTCAAAACAAGCCCATGAAGGAACCAGTCCAAGAATTATGGAAACTCATTGTCGATGGGTCCTCAAACGAGCACAGATCTGGAGTAGGAATAATTTTGATTACACTCGAAGGGCATCACTTTCACACAGCTCTCAGATTTGAATTTGTTGCTTCCAAAACTGAGTCTGAGTACGAGGCATTGCTAGCTGGAATCTGGATCGCCAAAGAGTTAAAAGCAAACACCATCTAGTGCTTTAGTGATTCTCAACTCGTGGTAAATCAGGTATTGGGATAGTATCAAACCCGTGGGATAAAAATGGCCGCTTATTTGGCCAAGGTAAAAAGTGAACTTTCAGAATTCGACTTCGACTCCATAAAGCAGGTCCCACGCGAGCAAAATACAAATGTGGACGCTCTCGCCCAACTCACCACACCCAAAGAGGCGGACACATTGAATGTAGTCCCAATTTAGTTTCTTGAAAAACCCACTATAGAGGAAGAATTGAGAGAAGTCAAGATGATCTGCGAAGGCTCAACCTAGGAATATCTCACATCTAGAAAACTGCCCAAGAATTGCAAGTACATGCGAAAATTGTTGTACCAGATCCTAAGGTATGTTCTGGCTGTGGGAACTCTTTATAGACGAGGTCATTCCATGCCACTCCTCAAATGTGTTTTGCTCGAAGAGGCCCAGACTATCCTTAAAGAAGTCCATGTGGGATTCTGCGGAGACCATGCTGGTGGGCAAAGCCTAGCTCTAAAAATATTGAGGCAATGATATTTTTGGCCTACCCTGAAGAAGGACTCGACCTCATACATTCAAAGGTATGACAAATGCGAACATTTTTCGATGATTGCCCGAGATGCACTTGTCAAATCAACCATGATCTCCTCACCCTGGCCATTTGCCATTTGGGTATTAGATTTAATCAGATCATTGCCAACCAGGAAAGGAGGAGTTTGCTATGTAGTGGTTGCTGTGGATTATTTCACCAAGTGGGCTGAGGCATAACCATTAGCAACCATAACCTCGAAGAGAGTACTTGATTTCGTGATAAAGAACATAATATGTTGTTTTAGGCTCCCAAGGAATATCATGTCAGATAATGGGAGCTAGTTCGATAACGATCTGCTCACCAACTTTTGTGAAAAGTACCGAGTAATTAAGAGCTTCTCTTCAGTAACATATCCTCAAGCCAACGGGCAGGTCGACACGGTCAATACAACTCAAGACAAGTTTAAGGAGTAGGTTGGAAGATGCCAAAGGCTTGTGGCCTAAGCAACTCCTACAAATACTTTGGGTGTACAGAACTTCTCACTGCACCTCTACTGGGCACACACCATTCTCATTAACCTTCGGAAGTGAAGCTATGCTCCTAGTCGAACCCTTAGTAAACTTTCATAGACAAAAAAAAAACTTTTGACTAGGAGCAGAATAATGACTTACTGGGAGTGTCCTTGGATTTAATTGAAGAATAGCGATAAGAATCACAGATGCAGCTCGCCCATTATCAACAGAAAGTAACGCGATACTCCAATTCAAAAGTCAGATAGAGAAGACTTGAGCTGGGAGACTTAGTATTTTGAAGGGTGTTCCTGGCTAACAAAGATCCTAAGGACAGCGTCCTAGGTCCAACTGGGAAGGAACATATCAGATCATTGAGATTCTATGGGAAGGAACTTTCAGATTAACATGGTTAAGTGGAGAGGTAGGTCCACGCACTTGGAACACTTTGCACCTAAAGAAGTATTATCAGTACAATGGTTTATTTTAAGTCTAGTTTATGTTGTAAGGCTTATTTTTATAAATGCAATTTCCTTTAATTTTCTATTGAATTAATAAAATGGTTGTTGTGTAGTTTAAACACAGTACCAAATTCTTCACTAAATCTTGTTTTGTACGTGTTCGATTTGTAAAAGCGATCTAGGATATTTATAAATTCTAATCTCTTGGGGAGCATATACCCTTCAAGAGTAAAAAGAAAGTCTTTTAAAAATTCTACAACTTATAAAAAAATTGACAACTAAGAATTCGAAAAATTTTACGGCTTTATAAAGCCTGAGTTTTCAAAACAATTTTGAATATGAACTAAGTTAAGAAATTCAAAACAAAAGAAAAAACCTAAATTAAACCTGGTACGAGGCCTGAAAACTAACAGGTATGCAACTAGGCAACTAAAACCCCGGATATTACCAGGTCTACAACTTCAAAAATAACTGGTCAGCTATTGTTTACCCAAAAAAGGACTACCTGATGACGTGGCAGAATTAGCCTACACGTGGGATACACGTGACTGTTTAAGTGAGTATGATTTTTTCGACCATCGACCAGAAAAGAATTGGCTCGTCAGACATCATATTTATGGGCGACTAGTCTAGTCATATCTTTTCATTTATTTCCTTTAGATGTGTAATCTTATAATTACGTATTAATTAAGATTTCCATTATTATTTAGATATGCCTGTATTAAATGTAATTAAGGCCCGTCGGCCCATGTGGAACTCCTTGAGCCTATAAATAAGAATCAAAGGGCTCAAGAGAGGGGACTTTTGAACTTTGGAATTCTAAGAGAGAAATATAGTGTTTTTGTCCACCATAATTGTATTCATCCAAAAGCTGGTGAAACTCATGAACCCTAGTTCATTGATCACAATTCTTGGAATTCTACATCAATAAGAACACTAAGTGGACGTAGGTTTTTACCATTTACTGGGGCTGAGCCACTATAAATCTTGTCTGTCATTTATCTTTTCGTCTTGATTTCATCTCATTTCTGTTGTTTTACTTGACTCCGTGTCGTTGACCAATTTGAGGGTCAACATTTTGGTGCTTTCATTGAGAGCGAAACTCAAGACCTAAAAAAAAGATCAAATGGAAAAAATAGCTAGAAAGACTAGACAAACCTCTGGTGTCGCACCAACCCAGCCTCCTCCGCAAAATGTGGCTGAGGATGAGCCATAAGTGGAGTTTGAAGAGGATGAAATGGATTCTAAAACCTTGAGGATGACACTGATTGTGTTGCAAGAGGAATTAGCCAATATGAGGGCTAATCAGGAAAATGTGGCTGAAACGATGGAATTGCAGCAGAGAGAAATTGATAGGTAACGCCAATAATTGAATGTATGGCAGGTCGATATGGACCGCCGACAGAGGGATGCCACCACCGCTCTGGAGGCATCCATTCAGTTGGCCCAAGGACAGCCTGTACCAGCCCCCCAATAGGATCAGCCACCCAGTGTACCACCACAACAAGATCCACATTCAGGTCATCCACAAGATTACCACATTATGCCTCAAACGGTAAGTCCTCAGAGGTCAGAGCAACCCCCTGCTGCTCAACAGGATATTCCATTTCATGATCCTAAGCAGCACCCACCTTCTCTCGCTGGTCGAGGCAATCCCCAGCAAAGGCAGAATAGGGCTGGGCAGCCTCCCCGAAGCCCTAGACGCTAGACTGCTGAGGAGCCAAACCCACCGAGTGGGGGACAACGTCCTTCTACTAGTAGAAGGCAAGTTGAACCAGGCTCTGTGATCAGGGACCTACCGACCAACGCAAGCCTCCACCTGACGGTCGAGACATGCCAGCAAGGGGAGGGAGAAACAGTGCGATCACTAGGTCTCACCATAGTCGGTCACACTTTAGGGATGGGCATGACTACAATGAGGCGGATTGCGACAGAGGAAATGTTGGTCGAAGGCAAGAAGATAGGGTGGAGAGCGGACCCCCCACCAAGAGAGAACTGGCCAATGAGCCAGAATGCTGGGGTCAGCCTTGGCAACCTAACGTCTTTGATCGATTGGGCGCTAGCGAACAAAGGAGTAGAGATGAGGATTTGAGGGATGTTCTCAATGACAGACAAGAAAGTCACAACGAGAATACCCCTCTAGCACCGGTCGCCCCAACAATACCAGATGTTGTACAAGCCCAGCTCGATGCATTGAATTAGCCCGTCCAATAGCTAGTGGGAAGCCGAACATCCCACATTGAATACGACCGGAGAAGAAGCACTCCGTTTGTACAAAGAATAGCGATGGCCGAGACCCCAAGAAAATTTAAGAAGCTAGTTTTGGCCAACTTCACTGGATTAGAAGACATAGTATCTCACGTAAATAAATTCGAGATACAAATGGACATCCAGAAGGTGTCAGATGATGCTCGATGCAGAGTCTTCCCAGCCACCTTGTCCGATACTGCTCAGGAGTGGTTTTCCAAATTCTCTCCTACCAGCATAGTGTCTTGGGAAATGTTCGTGAAGGAATTTTACGGACAGTTTTACGCTGGTCATGTACATCCTATTGAGGCTAACCAACTGGTCGAGATACGCTAGAAGGAAGGAGAAACGTTGAAGTATGTCCAACGTTTTATGCGAGCCACTGCTAGGGCTAAGACAGTTGGTGATGAAGGGAAGATGATGGCACATACTGCTGGAGTACAACACCATTCATCCCTTTGGAACAATTTGCGGAAGACTGGGGTGAAGAGCACCCAAGAATTTCTGGACCGAGCGGACCGGTACATCAAGCTCAAAAAAGCCATTGCCAATGAAGAGAAGGTGCCTGCAGACAACTAGGAGCCGAAAGAAGATCCCACCAAAGCCATCAGTGGGTCTGGGAAACCTAATGGCAACGACAAAAATAATGGGGAAAACGGAGGAAAAACGGTAAACCACAAGCTGCAACATCTGAGAACGAGCGCCCTAAAAGTAACAGATATGAACTGAGGTTCACCAATTACACGACCCTAGTCGTCCTAATTGAATGTAGTTTAGAAGAGGTTGGGTTAAGGCCGGAATTTCTTTGCTTTGCTGCCTACGTTTGCTTGTTTCCCGCCGGGGCACCTATATCATAGCGGTTACTATGCTTTCTAGATACCTTTCCATGCTTTAACAAGCCACTAACACCATTGTTCCCTTCAGGCGACCATCCCCAATCAGAAAACATATCTCCAAGAAAGATACAACCAAGTTCTATCATTTTCATAACGACTATGGTCATGACACCTACGAATGCAACCAGCTTAAAGATGAGATTGAGTTCTTTATTAGACAAGGACACTTGAGAAGATATGTACGAGCCCTTGGAGGTTCTCAACAAGAGTCTCAAGGAGGCAATGAGCAGGCACCTGTACACCCCCTTTACAACCAGCTCCAGTTGCTGGTACATTGCTGACCATTTGCGGTGGCCCATGCCTGGTAGGAGATAGTGGGAAGGCGAGGGAAAGGTATGCCTGAACCTTACGTCACGACCAGGACATTGAAACATTGAACGTAAAGGATCGAACTCCCAAAAAAGCTCGAACAGAGGAGGAACCGATAACTTTCTCTGAGCTTGACGCTCAGCATGTCCGATTCCCCCATTCGAATCCTCTGGTTGTAGATGTACAGATCGCTAATATGATGGTCAAGCGAGTATTGGTGGATACAGGGAGCTCAGTGAACATTCTGTACAAATATTCACTGGAAAGAATGAAGTTATCAGTGCAAGATTTGGAGTCGTGCAAAAAAATCACATATGGTTTTTCCGGCGAAGGGCTCGCGCCAACAGGGTCGATCAGGCTTCTAGTCACAGCAGGAACTGCACCAGCGAACAGGACATTACTCACTACTTTTATAGTAGTTGATTGTCCTTCTACATATAATGATGTGATTGGGAGGCCTATCCTAGTCGACCTACGAGCCGTTACCTCAGCTGGCACCTAGCCATGAAATTCCCAACCGACGCAGGGGTAAGATGCATATTGGGAAACCATCGAGAAGAGCGGGAATGTTACAATTCCTCGATCACCAAGGCAAAAAGGGGTAGATCAAGGGAAAAGCCGAAAAAAGGTTGTTGTTGGTAAACGAAGCACAAGCCCAATCAGGTGAATAGGTCACAAAATAGGGTGTTGCCCAAAGTGAGGATAGGGATTTAGATCCTCATTTTGGGGATTTTGAAGAAGATGTTGGACCAGTGGAGGACCTCGAGAAGGTCCAACTTGATAAGGCAGATCCGACCAGGGTTGTGAAAGTCAGTAAAAACTTAGAGACAACAACAAAGCAAAAAATGGTGGAATTATTAAAGGAGAACTAGGAGGTGTTTGCCTGGTCGCATAAACATATGGTTGGGATTGACCCAGCAGTTATCAGCCATGTCTTGAATATAGATAAAAAATTTCCACTAGTATAACGAAAGAGGAGGTTGCTCGACAAACATAGATCAAAGGTGTTAAAAGAGGAAGTCGATAAGCTAAAGGAGAACGGATTCATCAAGGGTGGTGTTTTATCCATCTTGGGTCTCTAATCCTGTACTGGTTCCCAAGCCAAATTGCAAGTGGAGGACGTGCGTGGATTTCACAGACCTCAATAAAGCATGCCTGAAGGATTGTTTCCCACTCCCAAGGATCGACCAGCTAGTCGATGCCACATCAGGGCATGAGATCTTATCATTCATTGACGCATACTTTGGATACAATAAAATTAGTATGCATCCATCTGATGAGGATCACACTAGCTTTTGAACTGATACAGGGCTTTACTATTACAAAGTAATGCCTTTCGGTTTGAAAAATGCTGGTGCGACTTACCAGCGACTAGTCAACCACATGTTCAAAGAGCTGATTGTTGTTAACATGGAGGTATATGTCGATGACATGCTGGTCAATTCGAAGAAGGCAGGAGGACACATCGGGGACTTGCAAGAATGCTTTAGTGTATTGAACAAATATCAGATGAAGCTAAATCCCCTCAAGTGTTCATTCAGAGTTGGATCGAGAAATATTTTGGGATTCATAGTAAACTCACGAGGTATCGAAGCTAATCCCGAAAAGATCAAGGCCCTGATCGAGATGAAGTCGCCTGCCAAAATTAAAGATGTTCAAAGTCTAACCGGGAGGATTGTCACTTTGAGTAAATTCATTTCTAAATCAATAGAAAAGTGTGTTCCATTTTTTAATCTACTCAGGGACAACAAGAAGTTCGAGTGGACAGAAAAGTGCGAGCAGGCTTTTCAGGCATTAAAGTCTCATATGTCGCAACCACCAATTTTATCCAAGCCAGTCAAGAAAGAAACTTTGTTCATCTATTTGGCAGTCACCGAGTATGCTACTAGTGCTGTCCTAATCAGAGAGGAGGAACATGTTCAAAAAGTTGTGTATTATATAAGCAAGAGGCTAGTAGGAGCAGAGTTGCGGTATCCGCCCTTTGAGAAATTAGCCTATTGCTTGATTTTGGTCTCCAAAAATTTGCGACCATACTTCCAAGCTCATCCCATCGTGGTATTCATCAACCAGCCACTACAACAAGTTCTGCAAAAACCAGAAGTCGCCGGTCGATTATTGAAATGGGCAGTCAAAGTTGGGCAATTTGATATTTCCTATTTGCCACGAGCTGCTATGAAGGGGTAGGCTCTAGCAGACTTTGTCACAGAATTTACTGGGATCCAGGATACCGAGCTGATAGAAGAGCCTGAGCTTCAAAGTCAAGCTCTTTCCTGGTAGTTGTTCGTAGATGACTCGTCCAACGAGCACAATGCTGGAGTAGGTTTCATTTTAGTCACGCCAGAAGGACATCGATTCCATTGTACAATCAGATTTGACTTCCCAATGTCCAATAACAAAGCTAAATACGAAGCTCTGCTCGCAGGATTAAGGTTAGCCAAGGACATGGATATAAAGTTGCTTGAGATCTACAGTGACTCCTAGTTAGTGGTTAATCAAATTATTGGAGAATATCAAGCACGGGGTCTTAAGATGGTTGCTTATTTGAACAAAGCAAAGGACTTATTGGCTCAGTTCAAAAAATATACTCTCCAGCCAGTACCTCATGACCAGAACTCAAGCGTCGATACTTTGGCCAAGTTAGCAAGCGCGAAAGATGCCAACACCTTAAACATAATACCAGTTGAGCATTTGTCCGCACCAAGCATTCAAGTAGACACATGGATGAAGCCCTTCGTCGAATACCTAGAGCATGGAGTGCTGCCGGTGGACAGAAACAAGGCAAGAACCCTCCCGAGGCAGTCGGCTCAATTCATCCTGGTCGACAGATTTTTATACAGGAGAGGGTACTTGATGCCACTTTTAAGGTGTGTTTCAAACAAAAAGGTGAAGGAACTAATGGGAGAAGTCCATGAAGGTTTCTGCAGAGATCATGCTGAGGGCAGAGTTTATCAAAAAAGATCCTAAGGCAAGGATACTTCTGCCCTACCATGAATAAGGACTCTGTGGATTTTGTTCGAAAATGCGACAAGTGCCAAAGGTTCTCCAAGAAACCTCGAACATCCCCTAATGAGCTCAAACAAATGTAAAGCCCATGGCCATTCACAGTGTGGGGGATAGATTTGATCGGGTCTTTACCCACAGGAAAAGGCAACGTCAAGTATGCAGTAGTTGCTATTGACTACTTTACAAAGTGGGTCGAAGCTGAACCACTTGCAACAATAATGACCAAGAAGGTGCTAGATTTTGTGGTCAAAAATATCATGTGTCGCTATGGGTTGCCAAGAAAAATTGTCTCAGATAATGGCACACAATTTGACAGTGATCTGCTCATAGATTTTTACAAAAGGCACGGGATTATCAAGAGTTTTACTTCAGTAGCACATCCGCAAGCAAATGGGCAAGTTGAAGCTGTCAACAAGACCTTGAAGAATACCCTGAAGAAAACGCTTGAAGAAGCGAAGGGGGCATGGCCAGAACAGTTACCTGAAGTCCTTTGGTCGTATAGAACGTCTCATCAAACAGCAATGGGCCATACTCCATTTTCTTTAGCCTATGGATATGAAGTCATGTTGCCTGTTGAATTAGACCCACCATCACATAGAAGGTTGGCATACGATCAGAGTGTTAATAGTCAGTTATTGATGAAATCTTTAGATTTGGTCGATGAAAGGCATGAGCAAGCTCAACTTTGAGTAGCAGCTTACCAGCAAAAGGTCGCTCGATATTTCATCTCTAAAGTACGTGAAAGAAAATTTAACATGGGAGATTTGGTACTTAGAAGAGTTTTTCTTAACACCCGCGATCAAGTTGTTGGAGTGCATAGACCTAACTAGGAGGGTCCATATCAAATTGAAAAAGTCCTCCAGTCAGGCACTTATAAACTTGCTCGCTTGAATGGAGATCTCATTCTTCGCTATTGGAATGGAGAACACCTGCACAAGTATTATCAATAAAACAGTTCTTTTTAAAGAATTGGCTTGTATTAATTTCACTTTTTACAAGTTTATAAACAAGGGATAGTCCGTCATATGACTAGTCGCTTATAAGTGTAAGATCAATTTTTGATCACTCGTACAGACACGATTGTCCATTTATTATGAGAAATAAAAGGAAATGTGTGCAGCCAGTTATTCTTGCCAATTAGTGTATCTATTACAAGTATTTGCTCATTACGTGTGTTGTTTTGCTATATTATCATTTTTATAAGTATTTATTACGAGCAGTAATGTTCGAACATGCCTTGGTCATGGCAAGTGACCGAGGACCTTAAGCTCCTCAATCACTTGGGGGGCATATAAGGTACTAAGCACGCAAAGCATATCAATAGACATATGTAAACACATGAGCAAAATGAGGGAAAGCATACTACGGTACTTAGAGTATTTTTCAAAATTTTGTTTAAATTTTGTAAAATCAAAACAAAGTGCTATGCTAAGTTCAGTCATACGAATAGATGTTATAATAAATTGCAAATATTATAATAGAAATGTGTTACACCGCGAGAATTTGTTGATCGGATGTAACTACTAATTAAAAGAAAAGCTGCCATACGCAGCGAAAAATTGTCTTGACATTACGAACCATGGTTTGTATGTCTTAGTTACAAATAAATAAACAAAGTAAAGAAAGTTATTGAGTGGCAGGAGCAGAAAAAGGATCTTGCATGGGTTGCTGGTCGACTGTGGTCTCAGCATCCTCTTCGATGCCTTCAATACCTGTCGCCAAAGAGATCTCAGGGGATCCCTGAGCCTTCTCCTCTTCCTACAGGCAAGCAATGCACTTAGCCAGCTCAGCCTGCTTCATATGTTATGGCAGATAATCAAAGTTCGCCTCGGGGTTGCTTTTCCAGAACATATAGAAGCAGTTGAACACCGCTCCCTTGAACCTGTCCAGATCACTAGCGTTGGTTTTTTCGAGCAATGTGACTCGCTCCTACAGCTCAGCAGTTTCTTTCTTATTGATCGATAGTTCATCTTGGAGTTTGGAGGCCTCTTTGAAGTTCAACACTGAAGCCTCCTTGTACCTTTCTTTGGCCTCAGTGACTTTGACCAAGGCCTCCTTGTGATGCTTTAGCTCCTCACCCAGCTTGGCAAGCTGCTCAGCATGTTTAGCCTCGACCACCTTGAGCTGCTCACCGAGTCTTTCCTCGATAGTGTAAATATCTTCAGCATACTTGGCAGACATCTCATCCGAGCGACGCCAACCGGTACTCAGGGTCAAAACTCCCTGCGATCAGAGAAAAAGTAAAGTTATTATTATGAATAAAAGGGAAGGATAGACAACTAAAGAACAACAAAAATGGAAACTTACACTGAGTACTTCGTTCAGCGCGTGGCTAAGAATTTGTTTGATATTCATGGAAGAGATGTTGTTGAGGGCTTCCTGACTGCGCCGGTGTTTTGACAGTTTCTTCAGCCAGTCGGTTGCCGAATTGCAAGCTGTGCTCAGGATAGCCTCCGGCCGAGTCTTCCCTGGCTAAGCTGGAGGAATTGGGTTGCGAGGAGCTGGAGGAGACGGGCCAACGGGAGCTGGAGGAGGAGTCATGTCGTTGTAAAGTGGTGGTACAGGAGGATCCTAAGTTCGAGCCCTTTTCTTAGAAGGGTCGCTACTGCATTCCCGGGGTGTCGTCTGCTCGCTTTCTTCCTACTCACAGGAGCCATGGTATTGGGGTTGTTGTACAAGTCGAATGCTTCTCCAGAATTCATGACTGCAAGATGGAAACAAACAATCAGACAATATAAATTAAGTTATTTGAAAAAGCAAGGGAATAAGAGCAAGAAAAATTCTAAGTAGTATACTCGTGCTATTATTACTGGTCGATACATTATTTATGGCACTACTACTACACTCACTCTCTGCCTCGAAGAAGTTTGAATTTAAACTATTAATCGCATATTTAAAGTTGTCGTCCCCATCGAATAAATGACAGGGAATGGGAAAATTGTCTAAAAGTGAGAAGTCTGTACCGTTCTCATCAGAAGACTCGAGTATGGGGTCGGGGTATTCTAGAAGTTTCTGCTTGCCCTTCCTGTGTTGGGTCAAAGCAGAAGCAGCTCATGGGATGCTAGAGGGCTCACTGATGGTCACTCCTATTGCCCACCATCTCGGGGGTTGTGACACATCTTGTTGCTACTCGAGGATCTCTCCTCTAGTAGCACTCGCTGCTGTAGACTCCCTCACTTCCTGGTGAGGTGCAAGAAGGCCGACCAGCCTTAAGTTTCTCTCAATAACCAGCTCTTTGATGCTCTTCTTGATGTTCATCATGCTAGCCAAGGTTGCTGCCCTTATCTCCATCTCTGCAGTAGGGTCTGGTCGGTTCCATGGACCTAAACAACACCAAAGTTCTAAAGATGGTATAGAAAAGCTAGAAGAAATTAAATGATCAATGAGTAAAATATTTACCTCCTCGGGTGAAGGCCAGGTTATCAGTGATTAGGTCTGTTGTAAGAAAGTACTCCTGGAAGTACTTCCCCACATTGGATTTGTAGGTGATGTCGCTCACAATGGTACGAGCAAACTCTTGATGGTAGAAGTGGAAGAACCCCGTGTTTTTGTGGTTGGGGTTGGATTTGAGATCGAACAGGCAGTTGATCTCGTGTGGTGTAGGTATAGGCCACTTCTTATTATTATAAAGGATATAGAGTGCAGACAGTACTCTATATCCATTAGGGGTAATTTGAAAGGGGGCGACCTCAAAATAATTTGCCACCCCTTGAAAATATTCGTGCAGAGGAAAGATCGCCCCTGCCTTGATATGGTACCTCAACTAGGCGTTGAAGGCACCCCCAGGCACGTTTTCCCTCTGGTCGGGTGAAGGTTTGATTAAGGTTATCCCAGGAAGACTGTACTTCTTGAGATAGTTGTTCACCATCCTAGCTGAGATGATGCTAGGAGGCACTATGTACCATTCGACCTCTGGCCTAAGGCTGTCGCGAGGTCGGGCTTTAGGTTGGATTTCTGGGGGTGCAATATTTACAGGCTGGGGATTTGTAGAAGGGTCCTTGGTGCGAGGAGCAGGCTGGTTAGAAGAAGGGTTGACTATTTTCATCTTTCTACGAGCAGTATACTTCACCCGACCCATGTTCGGTTGACTGTTCAGAGGTCTAGTCGCTAGGTTTTGCTGAGAAAATGGGACTTCCGAAAATAACAGTGACGGTTGTTCTTGATCCTCGAATAGTAACGCGAGTCGATCGTTGTCGATCGGCCTCTCACCTCCCCAAGGATCGTGCATGAAAATTTGGGAACAAAAAAGGGGAGATGAGAATCTACGGCCAACAGATAGAAGAAATGGAAACATTGGGATAACGTTGCTCGTGTATAAAAGTTAAGCTTTTATACGACCAACAACATTCTAACATAAACACTAAAAACATGCGAACATTTTGGGAAAATGGATTAAAAATTGAAAGTGAAAAGTTTTTTTCAGAGAAACTTTTTGGCTCCAAAAACAGGCGGGAAAAACCCAGATTTTTTCGAAAGCATAAAAATCAAATTTTTACTTCGATTTGGGCCCTAAGTCAATATTCCTACTTCCCACGCCAAATTCTAAGCCTCACTTAGTGTTTTGCTAATTAAAACTCCTATCCTATCATTTTACTACCTACGAGGATGATTACCCCAAGATCTTTTTTCCTAAAGAACATTCAAAAACTCAAAGCCAGAATATCAGAAAACTAGAGAAATAAACGTTGCGCGATATAGCAAAGACGAATCGGCCAAGAAACTTACTTGATTGGAAGATTGAAGCAAAGTCACAAGCGTTGATGCTTGCAGTTAGATGGACACACCTCGGATCACCAAATTTTTCTGAGTTTTTCTTGTTTTATTTTCTGAGTTCTTGAGAAAAAGAAGAGTGGTAAAAGGTAAAAACTGAGAAGTGTGGGTTATTTATACTGAGCGTGGCACAGTTAAAAAGGTAATGATGGGGGTGAGTTTTTGAAACATGGGGAATTGTGTTAGCTGTTAAAACACTTTTGGGAAACTGCAATGACCATAATTAGCTACTTTTTCGAAAAGGCGCTAAATGATGTGACAGGTCATACGGAAGGTCGGTCGAGTAAGTTTATTATATGCTAGTCGCAGTAAAATAAACTTGGGGGGAAAATGTTTACCCAAAAAAGGACTACCTTATGACGTGGTAGAATTAGCCTACACATGGGATACACGTGACTGTTTAAGTGAGTATGATTTGGTCGACCATCGACCAGAAAAGAATTGGCTCATCGGAGATCATATTTATGGGCGACCAGTCTGGTCGTATCTTTTCATTTATTTCCTTCAGATTTGTAATCTTATAATTACGTATTAATTGTGATTTCCATTATTATTTAGATATGTCTGTATTAAATGTAATTAAGGCCCGTCGGCCCATGTGGAACTCCTTGAGCCTATAAATAAGAATCAAAGGGCTCAAGAGAGGGGACTTTTGAACTTTGGAATTCTAAGAGAGAAATATAGTGTTTTTATCCACCATAATTGTATTCATCCGAAAGCTAGTGAAACTCATGAACCCTATTTCATTGATCACAGTTCTTGGAATTCTACATCAATAAGAACACTAAGTGGACGTAGGTTGTTACCATTTACTGGGGCCAAACCACTATAAATCTTTTGTGTCGTTTATCCTTACGTCTTGATTTCATCTCATTTTTGTTGTTTTAGTTGACTCCATGTCGTTGACCAATCTATCAAGCATATACCTTGATCTAAAGCAATCCCTATAACAATGCATGTGTATAAAGACTTAAAAGGTTTAAAAGCATAATAAATGGAAGGGGAAATGCATAAAGATTATTGTTAAGTAAATTTGAAGCAATGATAAATATCCTCAAACAGTGCTCTTTAGGAAAATTGTCTCAACCTATGAGGCCTAATCATAAGGAATAAAAAATATCCCCCAAAAAACAAACATATAAAATATACAAATCGATGATCTCCTCAACCCTGAGCTCTGACAACTTGCTCAAAAGAAGAAATCAATTCCTCCCCATCCTCTTTGCCAGTTTCTGAGGTCATGTCAATAGTTTTGGTTGGCTCATTTGCTAGCTGATCATGGAATTTGGCACGATACCGCCCCAACAGCTCATCATCTAGGAAGGAAAAGTCATCCTCCTGATTGAAGCACCAGACCTTATAAAACATATTCTCCATGGATTCTACGAGGTGTGCGTCAGCACCCTTGACCTTCATTTGGAGCTCCTCGACCTTTCCCTGAAGCTAGTCGCAGATCTACGAGGTATGCACCTTGGCAATCTTCTCATTGTTACGGAGGTCTCTTGATCACCTGAAGGGCCTACGCCTCGAACTGTTGGAGTTTTTTGCAGGCTTTCTCAAACTCCCTAGAAGTGGCATCCTCAATCTATCGACACCAATCTTTGACCTCTTCCTACTCATTTGCAGATTACTCTGCAGCATTGAGGGCATGTTGGATCTGTTCTCCAGCCTAGTTCTGGGCAAAACATGTCTGCATTGAAACATAGAGTTAGACCACGGAAACTGTGGAATAAAACTTTGAAAAAACAACAGAGAAACTTACGGTCAAAGAAATCCCTAGAGTAGAGTTCAAAACGAATGAGGTGACCTGTCCTTCAATCGCTTCCATCTCCTTGACAGAGAGATGATTGAGGTGTACGACCACATGACTAGTTAGGCCCTGGAATGGAGCTCAGAGGTGGTCGGGAAATTTGTCCACCTTAATGTGACGAATTGGGATGGTGATAGGGGGAGCTGCCTGGTTAACCTAGGGAATTGCAGAATTAATTACCCGGGGATCATGGGGAGAAGTATCCTTGATTGTTTCTGTGGTAGCTCACGGTTGGGAGGACGTGGCCTCCTTGACCTTGGCCTGAATTCCCGTGGAGGCTCCAGCCCTGGAGTCTGCCTTCTTCGAGGCCTGCGCCTCTTGACAATGGGACCAGAACCAGTTAAGGCTCTAGTGAGGTCCATGTCGTCCTCTGCAAAAACAATCAAAAAAGGGTTAGAAAAATTCTAATTAAACAAAAAACAACAACAAGTAAAAGAAGAATAGTCCTACCCTCTGAACTAGAGGAGGAAACTACAATAACTATTTCTGGATTGGGGGTCGGGCTAGCTACTTGGGGAACCTCTAACTCCTGAATAACAGGAGATGGAGGAGACTCTGACAAAACTACGTCAGGTACCCTTTCAGACCCAAGCTCTTCATCTGAACTTGGATCATACTCGAGCTTCCTAATAACTAGGAAAAAGTTTCCTAAATCTAGAGGGTACCCAGGTCGGATGTTCGTCCCATATTCTTCAAAAAACAAATGTATGCCTAATGTGCAAAGTTTTATCTATAACTATGGTCATTTTGGGAAGGCTAAAATCATGGCGAGGGACCAGGAGGTCGACACATTGCTGAAGTGTGATGTCCTTATCTGGGTCCTCGTGGTATCTAGTCACAACCTTCCTTGGTTCATGGTGAACTAACATATAGCTGGTAGCAGCTCGGTTAATATCATTTTCATTGTTACTATGTCTAGAGGTGTCGACTGTTGCCCTCAATTTTTCCCAGCCTAAGTTATTATCTAGATTGCCCTGGGAAGGGCGTCTACGCACCAAAGGCACGATCGCTTCCTCTTCTTCTTCCTCTTCCTCTTTCTCTTCCTCTTCTATAATGTCCAGAGGCCTCTTCCTAGGAGGACCTCAAGGTTTCAAGGCCAGATATCGGCCCTCCTTTATCAAATCATATACCAACATGTTGGCATCTCTTATCTCTGATTGGTATTCTTTTTCGGCTGCAAGAACTAAAGCTAGGGTCTGGTATTGGTTCAGACAAACCTGGGAAGCTGCGGACCTCTTTTAAATTGCTGCACAAAAAATTAACGCGGTCAGAATAAGAAAATACTATAAAGAAGACAAACTCTAACAAAGCCAAGACAAAAGATACTTACGAGGTCAATTAAAACAGCGGTGCTCACAAGTCCTGAATGCATTGGGCATGAAGAACTAGTCCTTGTAGTCATTTGGATGGGTGGGGAGGTTGATGATGTTAGTTGTCTTTGGAAATCTGGTGAGGTAGTTGAAACCATCACCTCCGGTTCTAGTGTCCAGGTTGGCCTTGAGGCAAAATAAATATAAAATATCTTCAGGAGTGGGGTCCTCCCACTTGTTCTTAAGGAATAAGTACTTAAGCCCCGCGAAGAGGCAATAGGTGTTGGAGGGAAGCTAAAATGGAGCTAGCTTCACAAATTTGAGGAGGTCCGTAAAGTACGAACTCAGCGGGAGGAACGCGCCTGCCTTCAAGTGCTCGTTGCTCCATGCCTCGAAGTCATCCTCCAGGTGAGAGCAGCTCCGCTCACCCTTAAGCAGAGGTCGTGCGTAAAACTTAGAATCCATTTGGATCCCATGGCACCTCATTATTTTATTCATTTGGGGCATCAAAACTATTCGAGAGACTATCTCCTCGACCTCGTATAAGTTATTGGCATTAACCTTTATCTCCATTTCCACCACTGGTCTGAAGTGGAGGATGAGGGTTTCTGCGACCTGATGGCCTTGGGAGGAAGAGCATGCTATACCTCTGTTCTTTTGGTTTATCATTTTATAATGGTTAAGCTCGCCTGGGTTTAAAACACGTCTAACTATTAGTGGCAACCTAAGGATATAACCTAGAACAAGGATCATGGGAGAGTTCAGCATAAGGTTTGAATGCAAAATTCCTCTAACTAGAAGATTTATGAGCTAAAGCGGAATTAAGACCCACTTACGTAGATACACGTGTGCCCCTAAGTCACGCGCCCTAAATATCGGGAAAGTGTTGTCACCTTAGAAATCGCATCTCATAAATCTTGTTTTGGGAAGCGGTTTTAGTGCAAAACCACCCAGGAAACATGGCCAACGACACGGAGTCAAATATACGACAGAAAATGAGACGACAATTAAGATTTAATCTAATGGTAAAGAAGAAAACACCAACGATTTATAGTGGTTCAGCCCCAAAGAATGGTCATGACCTACGTCCACTTAGTGTTATTATTAATATTTAATTTCAAAGTAGTGATCAAAGAACTAGAGTTCTTGAGTTTCACAAACCGTGGGAGAATTACAATGAAACGATGGATAATCGCACTATAGCTCTCTCTCTCTCTCAATATTCAAGAAAAAAGATTCAGAGATCAAAAAGTCCCTTCCTTGAGCTATTTCATGCATATTTATAGGCTCAAGGAGGGTTACATGGGCCAATGGGCCTTAACTTTCCTTAATAACCGTGTATCAAGGTAATAAAGAGGAAATATTCAATGCAATTATTATAGGATTACAATAATAGAAGTAAATAAATCAAATTATATGACCAGCCTAGTCGTATCTAATAGTTAAGCCTGGCGAAGTGATGTGCCTCTGGTCGATAGTCGAACAGCACTTCCGCCACGTGTCAACTGCATGTGAGAAATCCTTGCCACGTCATCAACAACCATTTTTTGGGTAAACATTTGCCCCGCAAGTTTATTTATTGCGACTAGCAATAAGTAAACTTAGGAAACTGACCTTTTGCTTACTCCACCAAACCTGTTAGAGCCGCCCATGCCATCTCAAGAAAAGCAATCAATCATGTCTAATCAAGCCTTTTTGGTTTCCCAAAAACTTTTCTGATAGCTATTACACTTCCCCATACTCAGAAAAAAGTAATTTATTATTACCTCTTTTATCGTGTCACAGTCACTATATATATTACCCCAAATCCATATTTTTACTTTTTACTTTTCACTCACCATTTTCTTGTCAAGAACTCCTAAGAACCTCGACTTTCAGAGCCCAAAAAATGTGAGGAGCTTCCATCGCTGTTCTAAGGATCCTCTGTTCGGACACTCAAAGCTTTCATTTCAGACCCCTCTTCTCATCCAAGTAAGTTTTATGAACCCCTTGGACGTTTGAGATGCCATGCAAAACTATTTTTTATGTATTCAAATCTGTGTTCTTGACTGTTCTTGACCGAAACTGTTTTGGGGTAATGGGCATATTGATCGATGCATGATAGGGAAGTGAAATAGTGTTGTATAGGAGTTAGGAGCCAATTTGATAGTCGAGACTGTAGATTTAAGGCGTAAAATCGAAGTAAAAAATTGATTTTTAAGCTAGTTGAAAAACTAGGTTTTTCCCACCCTCTCGGAGTTGAAAAAGTTTTCTCTGAAAAACTTTTTACTTCCGCTTTTCAATCTGTTTCTCAAATTGCTCGTAAGAGACTTAGTGTTTTTGTTAGAATGTTGCTGGCCGTATAAAAACTTAATTTTTATATGCGAGAAATGTTATTCCAACTCTCAACATAAGCTTTTAAGCTTTAAGTTCTCATCTCCCCTTTTTCTGTTCGCAGCTTTTCATGCAAGATCCGTGGGGAGGTGAGAGACCCATCGATGATGACTTGCTAGCTCAATTGCTTGAGGACAAGGAGCAACCATCATTACTAATACCTGAAATTCCCTTTTCTCGCACAACTTCAAACACTCCATCGACCCTCATCCAAAATATGGGTCGAGAAAAAACTAAAGCCCAGAAAAAGAAACCTTCCAATCCTTCAAATCAGCCTGCTCCTCGGGCTGAAATTCCCTCAACCAGTGGTCGAGAAAGAAATATTCCCAACCCTAGCATCCAAACTCACGCTCAACTTCGAAATGCCATTCAACCAGATGTTGAATGGTATGTCGCCCCTTCTAGCCGAGTAACAATTAGGATGATTGCGAATTATATTAAAAAATATGGACTTCCTGGGGTAACCTTAGTCCAACCCACCAAAGACCATAGGGCGAACTTTCCTAGAGGCGCTTTCAGCGCCTGGTCGAGGTATCACATCGAGGCAGGAGCTATCCTGCCTCTTCACCCATTCTTCCAAGGAGTGGCCAACTATTTCAGGGTCGCTCCTTTTTAAATAACCCCTAATGGATATAGAATGCTCTCGGCACTCTATATCCTTTATTACCATAAGAAATGGCCCGTCCCCACACCACACGAGGTCAACTATCTGTTCGACCTAAAATCCAACCCCAACTAGGAAAACACGGGGTTCTTCCACTTCTGTCACCAGGAAACGTCTCGTACTTTCCTGAGTGACACAACGTTTATTTCCAATGTGGAGAGGTACCACCTTGAGTACTTCCTGACTTCAGACATGGTTTCCAACAATCTGGCCTTCACCCAAGGAGGTAATACTTTAATACCCCTGGTCGTTTATTTTTCTTTAATTCTTTCCTGCATTTTCCTTAGATTTTTAGCGCCTTTCAGGCCCATGTTTGCGACCAGACCCTACTCCAGACTTGGAGGCTTGATCAGCCCTCTTGGCCAGTATGCCTGACGTGGAGAAGAGCATCAAGCATCTGGTTACAGAGGCTAACCTTAGGCTGGTCGGGCTTTTGGCTCCTCACCAAGATGTGAGGGAGTCAGCAACGGGAAGTGCCACTGGCGAGGAGATTCCCGAGCAGCACCCAAACGTGTCACAACCTCAAAGGAGGAGGGCGGTTGGAGTGACAATCAGGGAACCCTCCAGCATCCCACGAGATGCCGCTCCCCCTGCCCCACTGGGAAAAGGAAAAAGGAAAGCCACCGAACCTCCCGCTCCCATCAACGAATCTTCAGATGAGAACGGTACTGATCTCTCGCTCTTAGATAGTTTGCCAATTCCCTGTCACTTATTTGACGGGGACAGCAACTTTAAGTATACTCCAAACTTAAGTTCAAATTTCTTCCAGGCAGTAAGTAGTTCAGTAAGTAATGTAGCGACCAGTAGTTGTAGCACGGGTACTTTACTTATAATCTCTTTACTTTCATTTTTAGTTCCGTCTATATATCTTGTCTCACTGCTTGTGTTGTTTTTTTTGTGTAGATATGTCATCTAAAGACGTGTTCGAGCATTACAAGGCTGCCGCTACATCTTTAGGTAGGAAAAAGGACAGCAAGAGGACTCGGGGGGAGAGCAGTAAAACCACCTCAAAGAAGGCCCAAACTGAGGACCCTCCAGCCACTGTCCCTTCGAAGGAGAACACGCCACCTCCATCACCACTTGAGCAGCCAGCCTTAACTCCTTCGGTCGACCAGCATTCCACTCCTCCAACACCTATCGACCAGCACCCTACTCCTCAGGACCCTACCAGCCAAACACAGCGCACTCAGCCCGAAGGCTCCCTGTCCAGCTCCCTGGTCAGCTCAGCTAGGGAGAGGATATACAAGCTCTCTAAACACAAACGCAGTCAAGAGGCCATTGATGGCACTATTTCCATGGAGACCGACCAAATACTCAACTGAGGGTTGAATGAGATAGTTAGCGTAAGTTACTTCCTGATGCTGAATAATTTTCTTTTGATTTTTTGCCACCATCTTACCCTTTTCATCTGATTGTAGGGATTGCTAACCATGACCGCTGGCTGGTGCCATGCGGGTGCAATGGTGTCCAAGACCAAAAATTTTGACACCAGGCTTGCTGAGGCTAAGAAATTTCTTGAAGGGGAAAATGCTGACCTGCTCGAGAAGAACAATGAGCTAACTAAGCAGAACGGTGAGTTGCTTGAGAAAAGTGCGGAGCTGTCTAAGAAAAATGAGGAACTGTTCGAGCAAAAATCCACTCTGACCGAGGAGCTGCTAGAGAGTCGGGACGCTCTGAAGAAATCCAATGAAGACAAAGAAAAAATCAGGGAAAGGGCCAAACTCAACTACCAACAATCCAAACAGCTCGAGCTTGATTTGATTGCGAGTAGGCAGGAGACAGAGGAGCTGGAAAAGCGCGTGAAGGAGCTTGAGGAACTCAAAGCCAAGAACTTGGAGAAGTACAAGGAAGCCACTCATCTTTGCTTCTACGAGTTTTGGAAGCACGACCGGAAGGCTAACTAGAAACAACCTTAAACAACTTTGACTCGTTCCTGAACGTCTTTGACCAAGTTCTGGGCATCTGTTGAGCAGATAATTCGAATTTATTCAATTTTTAATCATTTATTTATTCAATTTAAAAGGAGTTTGTTTAACTCCTTGAACTCTATAAATAGGACCCTTCACTCAGTCATTCTATTCATCATTCAAGCACAATTCAGAGCCTCCAAGTTGCTTAGTTCGTTCTAGAGAGAAACACTAGGGTTTTGGGGTTAAAGCTTTCAAATCTAAAGCTTTTCTAAACACATAGGAAGTAAGATTTTGTGTAATTTTGGTGTTTGAGGTATAGATCAAAGTTTTAAGCTATCTAAGGTATTCTTATCCTAAGGTTTAATCCATCATAGTTTTTTTATTTTCTTTCTTTACCTAACTCGTTATTATGACTTTTGGTTAGGTGTTTGAGTTTCTTGAAAAAGGTCTTCGATGTGTTACTATTTTGATGGTTTAGATCTTCTTTTCATCTTCTTTTAAAAGAGGACTTATGGTTCCTTATGTTTGGTTTTAGGAGTTTCCAATCCCGCTCTTGTCTCCAATATCCCAGTTTTTGGTAAGGAAAATTAAGTAGTTTAGCTTATGATCTAGTTTATGTTTTGTATGACCTAACACTTTAGGTACAATAAAGGGGTAAGTGTGTCTGGACCTAATGTGTCCAATGATGTATGACAGACTTATGTCCGGTAGGCTTGGTTGCCAAAATTTTATGACGGACCTAAGTTGATGTCCATTGTATGACGGACTTTTGTCCGGGGCTTAATTGCCACCCCCTTGTATAAGCACTTTTCTTTTTATTATATCTGACTTGTTATTATGATCTATGACCTATAGTTGCGATTATGACTTATGACCTATGACTTATGACTACGAATTATGACTTAGATTATGATTTATGATTATGACTTAGGCTATGATTTGACCTAGATTTTGACTTATGAGTATGTTTTATGAATAAGTTTTTGTTATGACTCTTGTGTAATTTAGGATATGTTGATTAAATGATTATATGACTCACTCTTATTTGTATTTTTCCTTACTGGGCTTAGAAGCTCACCCCTTATGATGTTGTTGTGCAGAAAATTGATGATAGAAAGGCCAGTGACGAGTGGGACCTAGGAGCTTCGTGATGTACTTTTGGGAACCATATAGTTGAGGAAGATCAAGCGGGCCTATTTTTATTAAAGAATGTTTATTTTAAATTTTTATTTAAATGTTGCTCATTTTTATGTTAAAGACAATTATTTTATTTTTGTAAAACCATTGATCCATGTATTTATTTTCAAATTTTTACTCAATAAAAGAGTAATATTTATGTTTATGATTTAGCATTGTGTTCTTGATAATTTATGAGAAATTAGGGCGTTACAGGTGATATCAGAGCCCACGGCTATATTGGTCCTGAACGTTCCCACGAAATACACAGGACAGCTACAAAGGACCTACTCGTTACCAAGTAAGTATACACATTGTTTTTTAAATATGTTTGTAATGTCTTTCTTATGGTATTTCAGAAATTAGGTCAATGGACTCAAGTGTGGTTAGAAAATTTAAAGCTATAAGAAGAATACCAGACCCTGAGCATGATAATGGATCTGATGTGGAGGATTAGACGTATATAAGAACACATCGTTAAATTTTGTATTATGCTATTTTAGAAAGAAAAAAATTTGCAATTTTTTTAAACATGTTATTTGCTTTTGTTATTATTTCATTGTTTAGTAAGTGTTAAGAGTTTTGGATTCAATTGAAAGTGTAAAGTTTAAATTCCTAGTAAGTCTTATGGGTTAGCTCATTTGTGAAGGCCCATTTGCTTTGCAATATTAGATTGGATCTACTTAAAATGAATAACCATTAATAAAGCAAGGGTTTAAATTCCTGTCTTTTGGGTCCAAGTGGAAGTAAGGGGCCCTTAGTAGTGGGTACGATATACTGAACCTAACCCTCCTCCATGGAAGATTCAATTGTTAAGGCCCATTTACCCGAGTTGGACTTAATTGTAATAGGGTAGTTTTGTTTGTTTTAGTTTTCTTTTTCAAACTTTTCTCTTTTGGAGAAAACATAAAAGACACATGGAGCCCAAGGCAGAAGCCGAGGAAGGGGAAGGGGGCGAGGAAGAGGAGTAGCCGTCACCCCTATATATGAAGAATTTTCAGCAGCCCCGGAAGTGCTAGAAGCACCCAATGTAATGGAAGAGTCGGTAGTTCCTGCTACTCGAGAAAATTTGGAAAGAGAAAATGTCCGCCTTAGGGCAGAGCTAAGGAGAAGGGAAGAAGAGCTCCAAATAAACTCAGGGCAACAACAACAAGTGGCGCAGCAAGTCATTCCTCTAGTACAATTACTAGAGTTGGCAGAACCTCGCTATGAGGCAGTGTATGAACACTTTAGAAAACAGCAACTGCCAAACTTTGACGGCGGATCTGACCCAATAAAAGCAGAAGAATGGCTTTGATCTGTGGATTCCATATTAGAACACATGTGGCTGGGAAACGAAGATCGAGTCTCTTGTGCTTCAAACTTGCTAAAGAAAGATGCTCGCATTTGGTGGGATATAGTGAAGTAGACTAGAGATGTGACAGTTATGACATGGGATGAGTTTATCCAGGTGTTCAACAAGAAGTATTACAGTCCTGCGATTCTAGCCACAAGGGTGGACGAATTCCTTGCGCTTACTCAAGGGAATTCGACTGTGACAGAGTATGCCAGGAAGCTTGATAGGTTGGTTAAGCTCGCGACGTACATGGTACCCACTGAGATGCTAAGAATTCAAATATTCGTGAAGGGACTGAAACCTATAATAGCTCGTGACGTAAATTTGATTCGGGGAAAAACCACTTATGCAGAAACATTAGAGGTAGCTTTGGAAGCTGAGTAGGCAGAAGAAAGGATTTGGAAGGAAGGCGCAACCAGAATGGATGCCAAAAAGAATAACAATGAGCAGAACGACCACAAAAAAAAACATGATGGTGGTCAAAATCAAAAGGCCAACAAGAAAAATAGGACTATATCAGAAAGTAACGGGAATAAGAAGCCCTATGTGGAATATCCCCACTGCCCTATCTGCAAGAGGAAGCATTCAGGAGAATTTCGATATAAGACAAATGGTTGTTTCAACTGTGGAGAAGAAGGACACATTAAAAAGGATTGCCTCAAGATGAAAGACCAAAAGATAGATGACAAGCTTGTTCCAGCCAGAGTTTTTGCTCTTACTAGAGGTGAAGCAAAAACCAGTAATACAGTGGTAACAAGTCAGGTCACTATCTCTGGTAAACTATGCAATGTTTTATTGGATTCAGGAGCTACGCATTCTTTTGTCTCTATGAATACGATTGATAGCTTAGATAGACCATGCGAACTTTTTAGGGATAAGTTTGTCAAGGAGTAACCCTCGGGGGAAAGAATGTTATCTAGTAGAGGGGTGCGTAGCGTTGTAGTTAGAATTGGAGAAAAAGAATTACCAGTAGATTTGATTGAGATAGACCTTAAAGATTATGATGTAATTTTATGCATGGATTGGTTAGCCAAACATGGGGCAACGATAGACTGTAAGGGTGAGATAGTCAACTTTCAAACAGAAGGTGGAGAACAGTTCACCTTCAAAGGAGAAGTTTCTCGAACTCGCATACCGATAGTCTCAACCCTCAAAGCTCAACGGTTAATCAATAGTGGTTGCCAAGCATTTCTAGCTAGTGTGGTGGACAAGACACGAGAGACGCAATTTGAACCAAAGGATGTACATATTGTATGTAAATTTCCTGAGATGTTTCCAGAAGATCTACTGGGATTACCTCCGAGTAAGGAAATCGAGTTTGAAATAGAATTGGCACCAATCTCAAAAGCTCTCTATAGAATGGTGCCTACTGAGTTAAAGGAGTTATAAATACAACTACAGGAGCTTCTAGACAAGGGTTTCATCCAACCAAGCTATTCACCTTGGGGAGCACCAGTGATGTTTGTCAAAAAGAAGGACGTGAGTATGAGGATGTGTATTGACTACCGAGAACTAAATAAAGTGACGATCAAGAACAAATACCCTTTGCCTCGAATAGACGATCTTTTTTATCAACTACAAGGGTCTACTGTATTCTCAAAGATAGATTTGTGGTCGGGGTATCATCTGCTAAGAGTACGAGAAGAAGATATCCCAAAGATGACGTTTTGGACAAGATATGGACACTACAAATTTCTAGTAATGTCTTTTGGATTAATGAACGCACGTACTGCGTTCATGGATCTTATGAACAGAGTATTTAAGGACTACCTGGATAAGTTCGTTTTGGTGTTTATAGATGACATGTTGATTTACTCAAGGACGAAAGCTGAGCATGAAGGGCACCTTCGACTGACGTTGGGACGACTCAAAAGTCATCAACTATACGCTAAATTTAAGAAATACGAATTCTGGCTAGAGTAGGTGGCATTTCTAGGACACATTGTGTCTAAAAATGGCGTAGAAGTAGACCCAACCAAGATTGAAGCAATGAAGGAATGGCTCAAATTCAAGAGTGCCACGAAGGTGAGAAGTTTTCTGGGATTGGCAGGATACTATAGACGATTTGTTGAAGGGTTCTCCAGAATAGCTACACCCTTAACAAATTTCACATGGAAGCAACAGAAATTTGTATGGACGGAGAAGTACGAAGGAGGCTTCCAAACGTTAAAGGACAAGCTTATATCAGCCCTAGTTCTATGCGTCCCCAACGAAAGGGAAAGTTTGTAGTATAGTGTGACGCGTGGAAGCAAGGATTTGGATGCATTTTGATGCAAGACGAAAGAGTGGTCGCATATGCCTCGAGAGAACAAAAGGAGTATGAGCAGCAGTACCCGACCCATGACTTAGAATTAGCAGCGGTAGTTTTCGCTTTAAAGATTTGGAGGCACTATCTGTACGGGGAAAGTGTAAAATCTATATGGATCACAAAAGTCTAAAGTACTTCTTTACGGAGAAGGAGCGCAATATGAGGCAACGGAGGTGGCTAGAGTTAGAAAAGGACTATGATTGTGAGATATTGTATCATCCGGGAAAGGCTAATGTCGTGAAAGACGCACTTAGTAGGCGGAGTTACGGAAGCTTATCAATACTTAAAGGGATAGCTCAACATTTACAAGATGATATTAAGAGGTCCGGAATAGAGTTAATAACTGGACAACTAGTTGACCTCACAATCAAGTCAACACTAATGGAGGAAATAAAAGAGAAACAACAAAAGGACGAGTTTCTTCTTAAAATGAAGGCAGCACTACAAAGCTCAAAAAATGCTGATTTATCCTTGACAAAAGAAGGCATGCTACAATATAGAAACCGAGTATGTGTGCCCAAAAGTGGTGAATTAAGAGAAAGTATCATGAAAAAAGCACACACTACTCCCTATTCACTTCACCTGGGATCGACCAAGATGTACAACTGTAATGCCCTGGTTAGCCAAGACCGTTACACTATGTATTTATAAAAGTGCAAGACTTGCCAATTAAGTCATTTAGTTAGAAACGTGTTACTGAAACTATAATTGAACTAGGGTTAAAAGATTTTGGTCACAAAAATTGCATTTCATATATTTAAACATTTTGGTACATGGGATCCCAAAAGAAATAGCGTATAAAAGACAGTTTACAAAATTTCAGGTTATAAGTACAGCTACTAGCCACTCTAAGGGCAAAACAGACATTTAGGCTTTCCCGTCCTGTACCACTCCTTGGTCGTGGCGGCCGATCAGCTGACTGTGTACATTCAGCCTCAAAGCTCTCCCGATCAGGACTGGTCCACTTTACCCTTGCCTTTACCTGCTCCACGTAGCACCCGTTAGCCAAGGCCCAGTAAGAAAACACAATAATAGAGCACAATCATCAATCAAACAATCAAATAATTCAAACAGTATAGCCATATACTTAACAGTCGAGAATATCCATATAATTAGGCATTCAGCATACCAAGCTTATCAATTAACATTAATAACCAATTTACAATAATATCCAGGGTCGACGCCCTTATGTCGCACCCCCTATTTATCCCATTGACTCCGGCCCGCTTAAATCGAGCTCAGTGAATATCAAGTTGTCCTCAGCTACTAGTGGTCGAGCCGCGCCCTGTGCGCAAATATTGATTCCGACACCCTTAGGCCATTTATCACATGTCCCATGGCATAATACCATCTATGACATCATATAGATATAGGGAGCTCTTAGTCCCAACATAATCACATAACCGGGCGTAGTTTTCTTACCTTTGAATTCTGGTAGCTTTGATCAATGATGACAACCCTCAAGCACGATCCCTTTCGAGCCCTAGCGTACACCTAGTCACGGTCATAATTTAGAACCATTACCAAAATTCAATCCCAAAACCTAACCTCGGGACCAATCCTGAGCCCTCAGGAAGCCCTAATTCCACCAAACGGGGTGGTGGAATCAAACCCCGAGCCCCCGGGCAAAAACCCTAAGAAATAATCCAAAAATCCCCTTCTGGAGACAGGGTAGCACTACAGCACCCTAAAGTGGGCGCTATAACGCTACAAACAGAGCCAAAACACCCAAACTACCCAGGCCTAGCGCTGTAGCGCCCAAAGACTAGCACTACAACGCTAGTTATAGCACTCCTCTTCCCAGATTGTCTCATTCGAACTTCCTCGAACCAAAACCCACCAAAACTCTTCCAAACCACAACTATACTCCAAAATGAGCCTACCATCATCTATATCTCATCCCACACAACCCAACCATATCGAACTTAGCCACATGCACCCCAAAACAAAGAAAAAGCCATGTTTGAGCATGAAGCTCAAAAACCCAACAAAAGAGAACCAGAATAGTCCTCTGATAGTTAACTTGTTCAATTCCTTGTAGTCTATACACATTCTCAGAGTCCCATCCTTCTTCTTCACAAACAAAACTGGAGCACCCCATGGTGAGTAACTAGGCCTGATGAACCCCAAATTCAGAAGCTCCTGTAACTGTATCTTCAATTCCTTCAGTTCTGCCGGTGCCATTCTATATGGTGCCCTCGACACTGGCTCTGTCCCTAGCACCAACTCAATAAAAAATTGAATCTCCCTACGCGGTGGCAATTCAGGTAAGTCCTCAGGAAACACATCCAAGAACTCGCAAACCAATCTGGTCTCCTCCGGTCTTGTTGGCAAAACCCTAGTGGTATCCACCACACTAGCCAGAAAACCTATACATCCTCCTAGTAACAGATTTCTGGCTCTCAGCGCTGATATCATGGGTATGTGGGGTCCAAGCATCGCTCCCACAAAGACAAAGGGATCCTCACCCTCCAGCTCAAAGGTCACCATCTTCTTTCTGCAGTCAATAGTAGCTCCGTATCTAACCAGCCAATCCATGCCTAAAATCATATCAAAGTCCTCCATACCCAACTCAATCAAGTCTACTGACAACTCCCTACCATCAACCATCACTGGCAATGCTCTAATCCACCTCCTAGAAACTACTAGTTCTCCTGTAGGCAAAATACTCCCAAATCCCAAAGTATAATACTCATTAGGTCTATACAGTCTATCAATTACCTTACTAGAAATAAATGAATGTGTAGCACCAGAGTCAATCAATACAGTAAAATGAGAGCCAGCGCTAGAAAGCTAACATGTCACTACCGAGGGACTAGCCTCAGCCTCTACCTGCGTCAGGGTGGACACTCGAGCTGGAGTCAAGCTGTTCACCTTCCCTACATCTCATTTCTTCACTATTGGGCAGTCCTTCTTGAGGTGTCCCACTACCCCGCACACATAACAGGCCTTAGCCCGACATTTGCCCGGATGGCGTCTTCTGCACCTCGTGCACTCAGGATAGCTCCTCCATGAATCATCGCCTCCCTGACGGCCACCCTGAGTACCCCGACCTCTCCTATCAGGACCAGGAGCGGTCGAAGCATCAGGGGTCTTTCTCTTCAAATCACTAGGGCCCCTGCCCATACGAGAACCAGAATATGGAGGCACCACCCTACGGCCCTCCCGCCTTGCTGCACTCTCTCTCCATATCTTATTCTCCGCTTCCTCAGCGGTAAGAGCCTTCTCAACATCCTGGGCATAAGTTGTCCCCCCAGTAACTGTTGTAATCTTCACATCTCAGGCTATCATAGCATTAAGCCCTCTGATAAATCTGTCCTGCCTAGCTGCATCAGTAGGCACAAGATCTGGTGCGAACTTTGCAAGTCTGTCAAACTTCAGGGCATATTCTGTAACTGTCATGCTTCTCTGAACCAGCCCCACGAACTCATTTACCTTTGCTGCCCTGATGGCAACATTATAGTATTCCTGGCTGAATAAGTCCTTGAATCCTTCCCAACTCAGAGTGGTAACATCTCTGGTCTGTGATGCCACTTCCCACCTGATACGGGCATCCTCTCTCAGCATATATGTGGCACAGGTCTCTTTGTCATGTCCCTCTACCCTCATGAAATCCAGGATAGTAGTAATCATAGTCATCCATTGCTCGGCCTTCAGTGGATCAGGTCATCCCTCAAAGATTGGGGGCTGCTGCTTCCTGAACCACTCATACAATGGCTCCCATCTATTCCCAACCTCTACTGGCTATACAACTGGTACCATTGCAGAGGGCACAATAGGGGTAGCACTCCCTGACGGAGCCTGTTGTCGCAGAATTCAGATATACTCATCCTGGCTCAGTAGCCGTGCTTGCATGTCTCCCATAAGTTGCTGCCAGTTCTCAGGGACTGGCGGAGGGGTCTGGCCTTGGTTATCATCTCTAGTCTCAGACCTGGTGCAGGCTAGTCGCGTAGATTTCCTTGGACGGATAGTTATCCAAGTTAATCTGCAATCAACGACTCGGCGGTCAGGCTACGATGACAGGGTAATAATCCTTCCATGATCCACCATTGGTACTCAAACATTCACAAACAATCAAGATATAATAGTTTATACAAATATTCATTCACATACACAGCAATGCTAATAAGCACGCCTCAATATCACCACACAACAGTCAAGGGCCAGGCCCTATCAGTATCGCATGCTCCTTATTAATCAAGCAAATATCAGCATTCATATTCCATTCTAATCATTCAAGCATATAAACACGTATGCACTATTACCAAACCCTGGGTCAAGCTTGTCTTTAACGATGAATGTACATGTCCAGCCAGTCTTCAAGATCCCTTAAACCTAGGACGCTCTCATACCAAGTTCTAACGCCCTCGTTAGCCAAGACCGTTACAATGTGTATTTATAAAAGTGCAAGACTTTCTAATTAATTCATTTAGTTAGAAACATGTTACTGAAACTATAATTGAACTAGGGTTAAAAGATTTTGGTCACAAAAATTGCATTTCATATATTTAAACATGTTGGTACATGGGATCCCAAAAGAAATAACGTTTAAAAGACAGTTTACAAAATTGCAGGTTATAAGTACAGCTACTAGCCACTCTAAGGGCAAAACAGACATTTAGGTTTTCCCGTCTTGTACCACTCCTTGGTCATGGCAGCCGATTAGCTGACTATGTACATTCAGCCTCAAAGCTCTCCCGCTCAGGACTGGTCCACTTTCCCCTTGCCTTTACCTGCACCATGTAACACCCGTTAGCCAAGGCCCAGCAAGAAAACACAATAATAGAGCACAATCATCAATCAAACAATCAGATAATTCATACAGTATAGCCATATACTTAACAGTCGAGAACATCCATATAATTAGGCATTCAGCATACCAATCTTATCAATTAACATTAATAACCAATTTACAAATAATAGCCAAGGTCGATGCCCTTAGGTCGCACCCCCTATTTATCCCACTGACTCCGGCCCGCTTAAATCGAGCTCAGTGAATATCAAGCTGTCCTCAGCTACTAGTGGCTGAGCCATGCCCTGTGCGCAAATATTGATTCCGGAACCCTTAGGCCATTTATCACATGTCCCATGGCATAATACCATCTATGACATCATACAGATATAGGGAGCTCTTAGTCCCAACATAATCACGTAACCGGGTGCAGTTTTCTTACCTTTGAATTCCTATAGCTTTGATCAATAATGACAACCCTCAAGCACGATCCCTTCCGAGGCCTAGTGTACACCTAGTCACGGTCATAATTTAGAACCATTACCAAACTTCAATCCCAAAACCTAACCCCACGACCAATCCCGAGCCCTCAGGAAGCCCTAATTCCACCAAACGGGGTGGTGGAATCAAACCCCGAGCCCCCGGGCAAAAACCCTAAGAAATAATCCAAAAATCCCCTTCTAGAGATAGGGTAGCACTACAACACCCTAAAGTGGGCGCTATAGCACTACAAACAGAGCCAAAATGCCCAAACATCCCAGGCCTAGCGCTGTAGCGCCCAAAGACTAGCGCTACAGCACTAGTTACAACACTCCTATTTCTAGATTGTCTCCTTCGAACTTCCTCGAACCAAAACCCACCAAAACTCTTCAAAACCACAACTATACTCCAAAATGAGCCTACCATCATCTATATCTCACCCCACACAACCCAACCATATAGAACTTAGCCACATGCACCCCAAAATAAAGAAAAAGCCATGTTTGAGCATGAAGCTCAAAAACACAACAAAAGAGAACCAGAACAGTCCAAAATTCAAGTGTTCAAGCTCATAATTTCTTACCTCAAGTGGGGAATTTGACCTTATGCTATCTTTAGTATCCTTCCAGCCCTAAGCTCATCAGCTCCTCAAGTTTATCTCCCTTAATTTCCACCAAAACCAAGTTTCAGTAATCCATGCCAATAAAACTCAGAAACTAAAGAAAACCTTGAAACTTACCTCAATTGGACTGAATTTCAGTAGAACTCCTAGTTTCACCAAGAACCTTAAGTGCTAAACTTGACCTAATCCTCCTCTAAACCACAACTCCAAGAATTCACAAGAAATGGTGCAAGAAGATGATAAACAGATAGAGAGAAGATGGTTAACTTAGGTGTTCTGATTTTCCTTCCTTCTTTACTTTTGTCTCTTTTGTTTTCCTTTAGGCTTCTCAAATAATCTACACATTCCACTAAGCCAATAAAGCAGAGTAATACTTATCCCTGATTTTAAGCCAAATGACCAATTTGCCCTCCCATAAATCCTAAGCCTTTAAATCATTCTAAGGGCATTTTGGTCATTACTCCCAATTCCCGCTAATTCCTCGAATGTCTCTAATATTTATCGCTTACATCCCGACACCTAAATAATCACCAATTATATTCCTCAATATCAAATAATCTCCAATATATTTTCTGAATACACAGAAATACCCCCAGACTCACCCCGAGCCGAGTATAAATTCCCACCGTGACTTTTTCGCTAGACCGCTCACTAGGATCGCCTTGAGTCTCAAGCTGCAGATATATCTACATAATAATGTGGTCTCAAAAATTTATCACAGATATTCACATTTATGCCCTCAACGGGCCAAAATTACGCATATGCCCTTATAACCTAATCAGGGCCTACATGCATACTAGAACACATAGTCATGCATCCCATCTATCCAATTAGTCATATAAGCATGCATTTAGTCATTTAAATCACTCATAATCCAGTTATGCCCTCTTGACACACTAATCAAGGCCCTTAATCCTTATTAAAAAATTTGGGTCGTTACAACAACGATGTCAAGACAATGTACTGGTGGTTGGGGATGAAGAAAGACATAGCAGAATTTGTCGCAAACTGCCTTACGTGTCAACAAGTTAAGACTAAACATCAGAGACCCGCTGGAACTTTGCAACCATTAGAGATTCCCGAATGGAAATGGGAAGATATAGCTATGGACTGCGTGATAGGATTACCAAGGACCACCAAGCAGCATGACTCTATTTAGGTGATAGTAGATAGACTCACAAAATCTGCTTACTTCTTGCCGGTAAGAACAGTTTATAATGCTGAGCAGTACGCAGAGCTTTATGTGGTGGAGATAGTGAGATTACATGGAGTTCCAAATACGATAGTCCCTGATAAAGGATCGGTTTTCACATCAAAGTTCTGGGAAGGACTACAACGTGCAATGGGCACTAAGTTAAAACTAAGCACGGCGTTTCACCCTCAAACCGATGGTCAGTCAGAATGTACCATACAAATATTAGAAGATATGCTAAGGGCATGTGCGTTAGACTTCTCAAGATCATGGAGCAAGTATCTTCCATTGATAGAACTCTCTTACAACAACAGTTATCAAGCAACGATAGGCATGGCACCTTATGACATGCTATATGGACGGAAATGCCGATCACCACTTCATTGGGACAAGGTTGGTGGAAGATGATATTTAGGACCTAAGGCTGTAAGAGAAGCAACTGAGGCAGTAGAAAAGATAAGACAACGAACGATTGCTGCTCAAAGTCTCTAGAAGAGTTATACCGACGCTAAGAGAAGAAATATTGAGTTTTCAGTAGGCGATCAAGTCTTTCTCAAAGTTTCTCCGATGAAGGGGATTATGCATTTCGGAAAGAAAGGAAAGTTAAGCCTGAGGTTTATAGGTCCTTTTGAGATATTGGACAAAGTTGGGCATGTAGCATATCAGTTGGCTTTACCGCCATCATTAGCTGAAACGCATAGCGTTTTTAATGTATCGATGATGAGAAAATACATATCAGATCCATCCCATGTGATCGATTGCAAGGTTCTGAAGTTAAAACAAGATTTCAGTTATGAAGAACGGCCAGTACACGTTCTAGAGCGGGGAACTAAGGAGGTAAGGTCCCAAAGTGTCCCTATGGTTTAAATCTTGTGGAGCAATAGCACAGAAAGAGAGGCCACATGGGAATTGGAGGAATATATGAGGGAGCAGTATCCAGAGATTTTTCGTAAGTAAATTTCGAGGACGAAATTCTTTTAAGTAGGGGAGAATTGTAGCGTCTCAGAATTTTACTTAGCTAGATAGTAGTAGTTGTAGAATTTTAGTTTTCGTGGATATTGGTCAAAGCCAAGATTTAGTTAGAAACTCGTAGAAATAGTTATGGATTTTATAAGTTTAACCTATTGATTAGAAATATTAATTTTAACATAAGGATTGATTAATATAACTGGTCCTAGAAATATTATTTATTATAACCTAAGGTTTAGATAGAATAATTAAGAAAGTGACACTTGTCACATGTATGATTATTGAGGATTTAAGCATTTTCGATGAATAAATTAATAAAGGATAGATCTAGAAGGTCTAGAGTCTTCCCTCATCTGTTAGGATCACGTTTTACTCAGTCAAAGTGGTTTAAACAAATTCAAGTGTGCTGAAAGTGTGCAAAAACGTGTTTAAAATATCAGCGTATGCTGATATATCCCAGCTATAGAGGTCGATATATCGCCTATGATTGATATAGAAAACAAGTCGACTTCACACGAACGAAACCACAGACCCTTGGGGCATAGGTAGGGTGATATATTGCCTAGGGTAGGCGATATATCGGCTCTAGTGGCCATTTTTTTATTTTCATAGAATCCTGAACTAGAAACAACCCTCAACAACTTTGACTCGTTCCTGAACGTCTTTGACCGAGTTCTGGGCATTTGTTGAGAAAATAATTCAAATTGATTCAATTTTTAATCATTTATTTATTCATTTTAAAAGGAGTTAGTTTCACTCCTTGAACACTATAAATAGGACCCTTCACTCAGCCATTCTATTCATCATTCAAGCACAATTCAGAGCCTCTAAGCTGCTAAGTTCGTTCTAGAGAGAAACACTAGGGTTTTGGGATTAAAGCTTTCAAATCTAAAGCTTTTCTAAACACTTGGGAAGTAAGATTTTATGTGATTTCATTGTTTGAGTTATAGATCGAAGTTCTAAGCTATCTAAGGTATTCTTATCCTCAAGTTTAATCCATCATAGTTCTTTTATTTTCTTTCATTTTCTTTCTTTACCTAACTCGTTATTATGACTTTTGGTTAGGTGTTTGAGTTTCTTGAAAAAGGTCTTTGGTGAGTTACTATTTTGATGGTTTAGATCTTCTTTTCATCTTCTTTTTCTAGAGGACTTATGGTTTCTTATGTTTGGTTTTAGAAGTTTTCAATCCCTCTCTTATCTCCAATATCCCGGTTTTTGGTAAGGAAAATTAGGTAGTTTAGCTTATGATCTAGTTTATGTTTTGTATGACCTTACATTTCAGGTACAATAAAGGGGTAAGTGTGTCTGGACCTAAGGTGTCCAATGATGTATGACAGACTTATGTTCGATAGGCTTGGTTGCCAAAATTTTATGACGGACCTAAGTTGATGTCCCGTATATGACAGATTTTTGTCCGGGGCTTAATTGCCACCCCCTTGTATAAGCACTTATCTTTTTATTATATCTAACTTGTAATTATGATCTATGACCTATAGTTGCGATTATGACTTATGACTACGAATTATGAGTTAGATTATGATTTATGATTATGACTTAGGCTATGATATGACCTAGATTTTGACTTATGATTATGTTGTATGAATAAGTTTTTGTTATGACTCTTGTGTAATTTAGGATATGTTGATTAAATAATTATATGACTAACTCTTGTTTGTATTTTCCTTATTGGGCTTAGAAGCTTTCCCCTTATGATGTTGTTGTGCAGAAAATTGATGATAGAAAGGTCGGTGGCGAGTGAGACCTAGGAGCTTCGTGATGTACTCGTGGGGACCATATAGTCGAGGAAGATCAAGCAGGCCTATTTTTATTAAAGAATGTTTATTTTAAATTTCTATTTAAATGTTGCTCATTTTTATGTTAAAGACAATTATTTTATTTTTGTAAAACCATGGATCCATGTATTTATTTTCAAGTTTTTACTAATAAAAGAGCAATATTTATGTTTATGATCCACCGCTGTGTTCTCGATAATTTATGAGAAATTAGGGCATTACACAAATCATCGACCCCATCATCGTTATCATAGTCGTCAATTGAATTCTTCTTCACTATATGAGTACGTTCTGATTCACTTTGAATCGAACTTGGTGTTTTTGTGACGGATCCAACATGGCTATGCAAGATAATATCCTACTCACAATTGAATAAAAATCATAAAATAATATTGTTATATATATATGAAGATACATCACCCAAAAAAGAAGATTTTCCTATGTATATGCATATGCATGTTTTGTGGCAATATGACTACATAATTTTAAAAATATAATATAAAGTATTTTTATTAAAAAAATAAACTTTTTAGTTGTAGCGTTTATCATTTGCCACAACAAAAATTGAATAAAATGTAATGCACATAACAATAAAATTTATAAAATAACTGATTATTTAATACAAACACTAATCTAAAAATAAACAACTAATGTATAAAGAGGAAAAAAATAAATGTTAAATAAATATCACATATCAAATAAAAAATAAACATTAACCGGAGAAAAATAAGTCAAGTTAAGGATCGACCTTGAGAAAATAAACAACTTGTGGAAAATAAAAAAAATAAACATAATTAAAATGTCACATACTAGGTAAAAAATAAACATTTTTATAAAAAATACAGATTGGGATTTTGAGAAAGTAAACAACTTGGAGAATATTAAAAAATAAACATAATAAAAATATCTCATATCAAGTAAACAATAAACATTAATTTTTAAAAAAAATAAATCAAGTTAAGGATTTTGAGAAAGTAAACAAGTTAGGGAATACAATGAAAAATAAACATATACAATCCAAATCCTAAAAGAACTGAGAACAATAATTAAAAATATAATATGAATATAAAATAAGCCATTATCCGTACTAAATCCAGTAGGAGTTACCAACAAAATAAAACAAGTTAAGTTCGTTAGAGCATGACTTCCATTCACAAAAGCACAACATAAATGTTTATGCTCTCGACTAAATATGGACTACATGCTTAATATACTCATAACAGACAAAGTCCACAAAATAAAATAAACATAAGTTTTTGTCTATACTTTCTTAGAAGTTGACTTCTGAGAAACATCAACAACACCCTTAATAGATAACGCCCCAAGAACTTCATAATACTTTTCCAAAATTATCAACAACTCTAATTGATCAATACCCATGGCATTCTCTTAAGATAGCTATAATATAACCAATATGAAAAAGAAACAAATATATAAGTGAACAAGTATACCTTGATAGAACAAATAACAGGTAATTAAAACTAGATAGAACAAAAGTATACCTTAATCTCAACAGACACCATGGACTTCTTAACAGCTTCTTGAACAACTTCAGTGATGATTTTTTTAAGTTCAGTAGAATCATCACTCAATGTGTTCCTAAAACCATCCATAAGTCTGTGAGTCATGAAATATTGCAAAGAAACCTTATTGAAAGCCATCCTTCAAATCATTGAAAGCCATTGACATGGAATCAATCTTTCCCAAAGCAAGATTAACTTTATCAAGCAATTCAATCAAAATGTTTTTATCAATCTGTGCTTCTTTGACAATACAAGAACTAGACTCTTTAGCTTTAGTTCCTCCACGTTTAGCCTTCTTTTCCTCCTCATCATGACCAATAAATGATGAACTCGCAAAGTCAAAACCGAAAGATTGAATCTTCAACATCTTTGTCTCCTCCACAGTAGGTACACAGTAATCAACTCGCAACTGACAGTTATGAATATGCATGAATAACACAAACTCACAAAAAAATTGGCAATTACTAGATTAGATTAAAATAAATAAATATCTGCCATTAAAAAAATAAACATAAGTGTATCTTTATCAAAACTAACTTACCATTGAGGATCCAAACACGTTGTTCTCCAACGCAACAAATTTAGGACTCAAGAGTTGGTCCATCTACAGATGCGGTAGGCAGGTGCAGGGTTGTATAAACACATGGCTAAATCTCTCAAGTTCCTAATTATTTCATACACCCAAACTTAGAATACAAAAGGACATCCTGTCAACACATACATGCACCAAACCGTAGACTCTTTCTTACTTTGTTTTTTTTTTGTTTGTGTTTTTTAAGTTTTTTCCCTTAGTCCCCAAACGAATGGACCTCAACGTGGCATTGAAAGCCAATCTACCCCAAGGGAATGTCTCACACTCATCAGATCCAACCAGGTTTATCAATTCCTCAGGTACATTTTTGTCCTTCTCTTTGCTAAGTAGAAAATTGGTAATAAGATATAGCTTTGCAAATTTAGCAACAACAACATCTTTGTTAAACTTATCAACAACGAACCTCTTCCTAATAGATTAAAATTTAATCTGTTGATCAGAAAAATGTCTATCACACATCCCATTGGGCAACTTGGCAAACCTAGATAGATCACAATCACCCACACAGTTTAAGCCCGTAATCAAAGCAAACTCACCTATTCCAAATCTAACCCTCCTCCCACCAATCAAAAATCACATCTCATCATTGTTTGCCTGTTTGATCTCTCTAAGTAAAATATGGAGAACTACTTGAGATTGATATTCAAAAGATTGAATATCAATAAAATGCCCAACACAAGACTTTCTAAACATTTCCTTATGTGCATGAGTCAAGGTCTCGTTAATAAGCTTAATTACATCATAATGATATGTGTAAACTAACCTCCCACCCGGTCTATTCTCAAGCTTGAAAAAATGTTCCCAATCCTGTAAAAAAATATACCATTGAACAATTACGAAAAAAATATTTAAAAATAAAACAAAACATAAAAAGATGAGTTAATAATAAAGGTTGCTATGAACAACATTTAAAAACCAAAAAACTCAAACTAAATCAAAATTTAAAAATTTAAAAATAAACAAATTTGTTTAAAGTATAATATAATCATTTAACATTTTAAAAATAAAAAGTAAACATAAACATAATTGAATATTAATACACTGATAAATGCTGAAAGACCAAGTTCTAAACACAATCCTTATTCCTAGATATACAAGTCATTTTCTACAATTTCCATTACCAAATAAAAAAACAAACAAATGCAACAATATCAAAAACAACCCTGTGTTAGAACATTTCCCAAGTAATGCATGACAATGTAATAGGTTAGATTCTAATCATAACAACAACCATTTGGTAATGTCTTACACCAAGAGATCTCATCGAAAAATAAATAAAACCACATCTTGATAACAAAAAAAAAACAGACAAAAAATAATTTGAAACCCACGAATTTTTTTTTTAAAGGAAACAAACAAAAACATCATTTTCTTCTTCAAAAACTACAAAAAATAAACATTATAAAAAAAACTAATGATACGTTTATGGTCTTTATTTTTAAAAAAAAAAAACATAAAAGCTATAAAAAAAAAAAAAAGCAAACCTAGATCAATGGGGATTCGGGGATTGCGTCGGAATCAGACGCTGTGTCTGGAACAACCTCTGCCTCCTCAACCATTTTCATCTTCTTGTTAGTTCGATCGTGAACAGAGGGTGGCGATCGTGTTTTCTTCTTCGTATGAGAAGCATGCATCTTCACGCTCGGGGTTGACTCTCTTTCATCGTCGCTCTCCTCAGATTCAGACTCAACCGACGTATCTTCTTCCTTCTCTGGCGCCTCTATGGAGAGTGTATCACCGACGCTCCTCGTTGAGACCATCGGTTTGGAAGAGGAAGAAGAAATATGGGTTTGGGTGTATGAGTTTTTGGTTGGGAATGGAGAGAGGCAGGGGTTTGAGGGTTTGATTTTTAATTTGGGGAACGGTGCACAATTTGGGGGTATGTTTATAAAAGGTGCACGATTTATGGCAGAGATTTTTAATTTTTTTGAAATAAAACAAAAAGTAAAAAGGTTTTAAAATGGTAAGTTTTAAATACATACCCTTGTTTCATGCATTACAATAATAAATGTGGAAAAAAATATGAAATAAAATCAGAAATAATAAAAATAATCTTAGTAAATAAAATGAAAATTTTGTTAAGATTTGTATATATAATTGAAATTAGATTAATCAGTATTAATATAGTAATTAAAAATAATATTGTAATGAATTGTGTAACAATCCCTTATATTTATGCTTCATTTCCCATTGTTAAAGAGATAAACTCTTTCTATTTTTTTGTGTTAGTAATTTTGTTTCGCATTGGAATGTGAAAAGAGTAACCAATACATTTATTATTAATAAGCATACCCTGTAAAAAAAAAATGTAAGCATATTTGCAGCAATGGTCATAGTAGCATTTGGTTCATCAAGTTTTTGAGAATCTAAAAAAAAACTAATCATATTATTATTATTATTATTATTATTATTATTATTTAAAAGCTATTACTAATAATAATAAAAAATATACAATATCACTATTACTAAAAACTGTTTATTTATAAACACTTCATATCTTGAGATAATATATAGGTTAAATTTGATTATATATTTATTTTGATTAAATAATCTATGTACAATCTATACAAGCATAAATTTAATTCAATTAAATATCTAATTTAAAAAAGTGAAAAACCTTAACCAATACACATTCATTTTTGTTTTTAATAAATATTCGTATAAAGAGAATAAAATAAAATAAAATTCTCAAAATAACAACCAACCTATATACACAATTTAAATTTGAATTATCTATTTTCTCATTTTTATTTTAATAATAATTATAATAGATGGCAATTAAAAATATATAATAATAATAAATAAATAATATATCAATTAATATTTTTAATCTTTAACAAAACACAAGATTCAAAAGTTAGCTTTTACAATAAAGGGTCTAAATGGATAATCGACCAAAATACATATGGTTCAAATAATCTATCTATATATTCCTATTTTTAAGCTTTTGACAAAACATGAGATCCACAAATTAATTTATAAAAATAAAGGGTCCAAACAGCTAATTGACTAAGATACAATATTCAAAATGGCGTGAACCCTTACAGAAAACATAAATTTTACATATTTACACTACTACAAAAAAGGCATTTAGTGTTAGTGAAAGGGAAATTTTTACCTATATACAACGAAAGTAAAAAAAATTGCTATAATAATATCACTTATACTATTTACAAAAATATATACAATCTATAACATTTTAATATATAAAATTATAAAAATGCAATCCCATAACTTCAGCCACTTTCCTTATCTATTTTATTTTTAAAATTTGTAACTTTCCATAGATAGAAAACAAACACAGAAACGTCTTTTTTGAAGTAAATGAACAAATCAAACAATTAATATATAATATTAATAAATAATATCATAAATAAATAATCATATTGAACAACCAGGCGCTGTTGACCCTCGATTTGGCCAATGACATGGAGTCAAAGAAACGACAGAAAATGAGACGACAATTAAGAGTTTAATCTAATGGTAAAGAAGAAAACACCAACGATTTATAGTGGTTCGACCCCAAAGAATGGTAATGACCTACGCCCACTTAGTGCTATTATTGATATTGAATCTCAAAGTCATGATCAAAGAACTAGGGTTCTTGAGTTTCACAAACCTTGGGAGAATTACAAATGGATAATCACACTATAGCTCTCTCTCTCTAGATATTCAGGAAAAAGATTAGAGATCAAAAATTCCATTCCTTGAGCTATTTCATGTATATTTATAGGCTCAAGGGGGGTTACATGGGCCAATGGGCCTGAACTCTCCTTAATATCCACGTATCAAGGTAATAAAGAGGAAATAATCAACGTAGTTATTACAAGATTACAATCGTTTAAGGAAATAAACCGAATCATACGACCAGCCTGGTCGTGTCTAATAGCTAAGCTTTGATGAAGCATCGAGGAGCTGGTCGACAGATGAACAACACCCCTTTTTAATGACGATGACACATGTTACTCTCGTGTACAAAATTCCTGCCACGTCATCCGCAACCATTTTGGGTAAACATTTGCCCCCCAAGTTTATTTTACTGCGATCAGCATAAAGTAAACTTAGGAAACTGACTCTGCGCTTACCCCCACCAAATCTGTCAGAGCCACCCGTGCTTTCTTGAAAAAAGTGATCAATCATGTCCAATCAAGTCTTTTCGGTTTCCCAAAACTTGTCTGACGTCTATTACACTTCCCCATACTTTGAAAAAAGTAATTCATGATTACTTCTTTTATCGTGTCGCAGTCACTATAAATAATACCCCAAATCCACATTTTCACTTTTTACTTTTCACTCGCCATCTCCTTTTCAAGAATTCCTAAGAACTTTGACCTTCAGAGCCCAGAAATCCCAGGAACTTTCATCGCTGATCCAAGGAACTTCCATCCAGACACTCAAAGCTTTCGTGTTCAGACTCCACCTTTTATCTAAGTAAGTTTCACGAACCCCTTAGACGTCTGAGTTGCCATGCAAAATTGTTTTGTATTTGAGTTCTTGGCTGTTCTTGAACGAAACTGTCTTGGGGTAAACGGGCATGTTGATCGATGCTTGATAGGGTAGTGAAACAATGTTTCATAAGAGTTAGGAGTTAATTTGATAGTCGAGATTGTAGATTTAGGGGCGTAAAATTCAATTTTTAAGATAGTTGAAAAATTGGGTTTTTCTCGCCCTTTCGGAGTTGAAAAAGCTTTTTCTAAAAAACTTTTTACTTCCGCTTTTTAATCCATTTCTCAAATTGCTCGTATAAAACTTAGTGTTTTTGCTAGAATGATGCTGGCCGTATAAAAGCTTAACTTTTATACGCGAGCAACGTTATTCGAACTCTCAACACTGATTTTTAGGCTTTACGTTCTCATCTCCCCCTTTCTCTGTTCGCAGCTTTTCATGCAAGATGCGTGGGGAGGTGAGAGACCCATCGACAACGACTTGCTAGCTCAATTGCTCAAGGATGAGGAGCAACCATCGCTGTTGATACTAAAAATTCCTTTTTCTCAAGCTACCCCAAACATTTCATCGTCACTGCGCCAAAATATGGGTCGTGTTAATTCTAAAGCCCAGAAAAAGAAACCTTCCAACCCTTCAAATCAGCTTGATCCTCAGGCTAAAATTCCCTTGACCAGCGATCGAGAAAGAAATATCCCCGACCCCAGCATTCAAACTCATGCTCAACTTCGAAACGCCATTCAACCAGATGTTGAATGGTACGTCGCCCCTCCTAGCCGAGTAACGGTTAGGATGATTGCCAATTACATTAAAAAATACAGACTTCCTAGGGTGACCCTAGTCCAACCCACCAGAGACCAAAGGGCGAATCTTCTGGGAGGCGCGTACAGCGCTTGGTCGAGGTATCACATTGAGGTAGGAGCGATCTTGCCTCTTCATCCTTTCTTCCAGGGAGTGGCCAATTATTTCGGGGTCGCTCCTTTTCAAATAACCCCTAACAGATATAGAATGCTTTCCGCACTCTATATCCTCTATAGCCATAAGAAATGGTCTGTCCCCACGCCACATGAGGTCAACTACCTGTTCGACCTAAAATCCAACCCTAACTAGGAAAACACGGGGTTCTTCCATTTCTGCCACCAGGAAATATGTCGCACTTTCCTGACTGACAAAACTTTTATCTCGAACGTGGGTAAGTACCATCTGGAGTACTTTCTGACTACTAACATGGTCGCAAACAACTTGGCCTTCACACAAGGAGGTAAAGTCTTTGCACCCCTGGTCGTTTATTTTTCTTTAATTTTTACTGCATTCCCCTTAGATTTTTAGCGCCTTTCAGTCCCATGGTTGCGACCAGACCTTACTCTAGACATGGAGGTCCGATCAGCCTTCCTAGCCAGCTTGACTGATGTAGAGAAGAGCATCAAGCATCTGGTCACAGAGGCTAACCTGAGGCTGGCCAGGCTTTTGGCACCTCACCAGGATGTGAGGGAGTCAATAGCAGGAAGTGCCACTGGCGAGGAGATTCCTGAGAAGCACACAGACATGTCACAACCACAAAGGAAGAGGACAACCGGAGTGACAATTAGGGAACCCTCCAGCACCCCGCGATCTGCTGTTCCCCCCGCCCCACTAGGAAAGGGAAAAAAGAAATTAACCGAACGAGAGTTGTTGTTGCGATTTCTAAATGAAATGGAAGCCACCAAACCTCTCAAGCCTCTCAACGAATATTCGGATGAGAACGGTACTGATCTCTCACTCTTAGATAGTTTGCCAATTCCCTGTCACTTGTTTAATGGGGACGACAATTTTAAGTACGCTCCCAATTTAGATTCAGACTTCTTCATGCAAGAGAGTGAGTGTAACACTAGTAGAGTATATAATGCAGTGACCAGTAATGATAGCTCGGGTATTTTTCTTATGATTATCTTTGTTTCTTTTCTTGACATAACATACTCAGTCGCTTGTACTATCTCACTGTTCGTGAATTTGCTTTCTTGCAGACATGGAATCCAAAAAGGTGTTTGATATGTACTGTGCTCCCGAGGCTCCTGAAGCTCCTGCGAGCAAGAAGAAAGCGAGCAGTCGGCATCACGGGGAAAGCAGTAAAGCACCTCCGGCCAAGAAAACCCGTATTGCAGATCCTCCGGCAGACGTACCTTGAACATATGCAACACCACCTCTTTCTCCCCTCGAGCAGCAAACTCTACCTGCTCCAGTCGGGTTGACACCTTCCCCACCAGCTCCAGCTGACCAGACTCAGCAGGCTGCCCCTGCTTCCACAGGGGGTGACATATCGAGTCGTGCCCTAAGATCAGCCAAGGACAGGATGGAAAATTTTTTGAAGCACGAACGTTGCCGAGAAGCGATGGTTGGGACAGAGACGATGGACGTCGACCAAATCTTAACCCGCGCTCTAAACGAGTTCGCAAGTGTAAGTTGTCTTTTTTCTGTGGAGACTAAATCCTTTTATTTTTTATAGTCAATTTAACTTTTGTGCTGATCGCAGACAATGCTAACCGTGACTGCTGGCCGTCTCCGCTCGGGAGCCAGCACTGAATAGTCCAAGGCTTCCAAGCAACGGCACACTGAAGAACTCAAAGCTGCCGAAGAAAAATATGTTGAACAGCTTGAGGTGGCTCAAACAACAAACGCGGCACTGCTCGAGGAGTTAAGGGAGAAGCAGACTGCTCTGGACAAGGCCGTCGAGCAAAGAGACCAGTTCAAGGAGTCTAACCGCATCAACTACGGCGTGGATAAAAAGCTCGAGGAGAACCTGATTGCGAGCAGACAGGAGACTACAAAGCTGGAAGGCTGGATCGAGGAACTTGAAAAAGCCAACGCCAGCAATTTGGAGAGGTACAAGAATGCCACGGTTAAGTGTTTCTATGACTTCTTGAAACACAACCAAGAGGCTAACTTCAACTATCTTCCCGAGCGCACAAGGCATGCTGAGATAGCCCGCTACGTTGCTCGCCTGGCGGAAGAAAAGAGAGGAAAGAGACCTACCTCGCCTGAGTTCTCTTTGGCCACTGGCGTGGAAGGGGTGGACAATGAAGCTACAACCGTCGTCGACCAGGACACCCCTCAAGATCCTCATGCCTCGTAGTCTGCTATTTTTCTTTTATTCTTTTATCTTTTAAATACCCAACCTATGGGTCGTAATGTAGAGACAATATATTTTTTGATTGCTGCGCGGGCAGCTACTTTTTCCTTTTATCAAACAATTACATCCGAGCAGTAACTGCTCGCGATGTAGAAGGTTTTTTTAAGATATTATAATATTTGCATTTTATTATAACATCTGTTCACATGACCGAACTTAGCATAGTAATTTGGTTTGATTTAACAAAATACAAAATTTTGAAAAATACTCTAAGTACCATAGCATGCTTTCACTTATTTTGCTCATGTGTTTACATACCTTTCGATATGCCTTGCTTACTAGATGCCTTATATGCCCCCCAAGTGATTGAGGAGCTTTAGGTCGTTAGTCACTTACCTTGACCAAAACCTATTCGAACATTACTGCTCGGAGCAAATAATTAAAATGATAATACAGTAAAACAACACACGTAATGAGCAAATACTTGTAATAAATACAATAATTGGCAAGAATGACTGGCTGCGTACAGTCTCTTATATTTCTCGTAATAAATGGGAAAAACGTGTCTGTACGAGTGATCACTAAGATCTTACACTTATAAGCGATTAGTCACATAAAATGACCAACCCTTTTTCATAACTTGTAAAAAGTAAAATTAATACAAGCCAATTCTTTAAGAAGAATTTTTTATTGATAGTACTTGCGCAGGTGTTCTCCATTCCAATAGCGAGGAATGAGATTTCCATTTAAGCGAGCAAGTTTGTAGGTGCCTGGATGGAGTACTTCTTCAATCTGGTATGGTCCTTCCCAATTAGGTCGAGTACTCTAGCAGCCTGGTCGCGGGTATTTAGGAAAACCCTTCGAAGTACTAAATCTCCGACGTTGAATTTTCTTTCGCGTACTTTAGAGTTGAAATACCGGGCGTCTTTTTGCTGGTACGCAGCTACTCGAAGTTGGGCTTGTTCATGTTTCTCATCGATCAAGTCCAAGGATTCCATCAATAGTTGGCTGTTAGAGCCTTGATCGTACGTTATCCCGCGATGCGAGGGTGGATCTAACTCAACAGGAAACATAGCCTCATACCCATAAGCCAAAGAGAATGGAGTATGGCCTGTTGCTGTTCAGTGGGAAGTTCTGTACGACCAAAGTTCTTCAGGCAATTGCTCTGGCCATGCACCCTTAGCTTCTTCCAATCTTTTCTTCAGGGTATCATTTAGCATTTTATTGACTGCTTTGACTTGTCCATTTTCTTGGGGATGAGCGACTGAAGAAAAGCTCTTGATAATCCCATGCCATTCGCAAAAGTCAGTGAATAAATCACTATCAAACTGTGGCCGTTATCTAAGACAATTTTCCTTGGCAATCCATAGCGCCAAACGATGTTTTTGACCACAAAATCCAGCACCTTCTTGGTCGTTATGGTTGCGAGTGGCTCGGATTCGGCCCATTTAGTGAAATAATCGACAACAACCACAGCATACTTGACACTGCCCTTTTGTAGTGGGTAAAGATCCGATTAAGTCTATACCCCACACTGCAAATGGCCACAGAATTTGCATCTGTTTCAGTTCATTAGGGCTGCCCGTGGGATTTTTGAGAACCTTTGGCACTTGTCACATCTTCGTACGAATTCCATCGAGTCTTCATTCATTGTCGGCCAGAAATGCCCTTTCCTCAGGATCTTTTTTGACAAACTTTGCCCCCCAGTGTGGTCTCCGCTGAAGCCTTCGTGTACCTCTTTCATCAATTCTTTGGATTTCTCTTTCGAAACACATATGAGGAGTGGTATTGAGTATCCCCTTCGATACAAGATTCCATCGACCAGGACATACGTAGCAGCCTATCATTGAAGGGTCCTGGCTTTGTTTCTGTCCGTTGGTAACACGCCTCACATCAAATACTCTACGTATGGTGCTATCCATGTATCTTCCATTTGGATCACCAGAGTAGTCTCCTCTACTCAAATGCTTGGCACAGATAGCCGTTCAACTGGGACTATGTTCAGAGTATCAGCATTCTTTGCACTTGCTAGCTTGGCCAAAGCATCAGTGTTTGAATTCTGGTCGTGAGGTACCTGCTGAAGGGTGTACTTGTCAAACTGTGCTAATAGTTCTTTTGTTTTGTTTAAATAGGCAAACATCTTTAAACCTCGGCTTGGAATTCTCCCATGACTTGATTTACCACTTGTTGTGAGTCACTATAGATGTTAAGTACCTTTATATTCATGTCCCTGGCTAATCGTAACCCAGCGAGCAACGCTTCATACTCAACCTCGTTGTTGGAAGCAGTGAAGTCAAACCTGATTGCACACTGAAATCGATGCCCTTTAGGCGTAATCAGGATCACCCCCGCGCCTGCATGATGCTCATTGGAAGAGCCGCCTATAAATAACTTCCATGAGGGAGGTTGGTTTTGAGACTCAGGCTCTTCAGACTACTCGCTATCTGTAAGTTCAGTGAACTCTGCAATGAAGTCAGCCAGGACTTGCCCTTTTATCATTGCTCGCGGCAAGTAAGAGATATCAAACTTCCCAAGTTCGGCTGCTCATTTCAACAATCTTCCCGCAGCCTCTGGCTTTTGTAGAACTTGTTGTAGAGGTTGGTCAGCCAAAACTGTGATTGGGTGAGCTTGAAAGTAAGGCCGCAGCTTCCTTGAGGCCAAAATTAAGCAATAGGCTAACTTTTCAATTGGTGGATATCGCAACTCCACTCCAATTAGCCTCTAGCTTACATAATAAACATCCTTCTGAATGCCCTCTTTTTCCCTTACTAAGACAGCACTAGCAGCATATTCCGTAATCGCCAAGTAGACAAACAAAGTCTCTTCATCGACCAGTTTTGATAGGATGGGTGGTTGTGCCATGTGAGTCTTTAATGCTTGAAAAGCCTGCTTGCACTCCTCTGTCCACTCAAATTTTTTGTTGCCTCTAAGTAGATTAAAAAATGGAACGCACTTGTCTGTTGATTTCGAAATGAATCTACTGAGAGCGGCAATTCTTCTGGTCAAACTTTGAACATCCTTAATCTTTGCTGGTGATTTCATATCGATCAGGGCTTTGATTTTCTTGGGATTGGCTTCAATTCCTCTCGAGTTAACTATAAATCCCAAGAACTTCCTGATCCTACCCCGAAGGAGCATTTGAGGGGATTCAGCTTCATCTGATATGTGTTCAATACGTTGAAGCACTCCTGCAAATCCTCTATATGCCCTTCTGCCTTCTTCGACTTAACTAGCATGTCGTCGACATAGACCTCCATGTTTGTGCCGATCAACTCCTTAAACATGTGGTTGACTAGTCGCTGGTAAGTCGCACCAGCGTTTTTCAAACCGAAGGGCATTACTTTGTAACAGTAAAGCCCTGTATCAGTCCAAAAGCTAGTGTGATCCTCATCAGGAGGATGCATACTAATCTGATTATACCCAGAGTATGCATCCATGAATGAGAGAATCTTGTGCCCTGCAGTGGCATCGACCAGTTGGTCGATTCTTGGGAGTGGGAAACAATCTTTGGGGCAGGCTTTATTAAGGTCTGTGAAATCCACGCATGTTCGCCACTTGCCATTTGGCTTGGGAACTAGTACGGGATTAGAGACCCATGACGGATAAAATGCCACCCTGATGAACCCATTCTCCTTCAGCTTCTTGACTTCTTCTTTTAAGGCTTTTGATCTATCTTTGTCAAGCAGCCTTCTTTTCTGTTGCATTGGTGGAAAACTCTTGTCGATGTTCAGGACATGGCTGATGAATGTAGGGTCTATTCCAACCATGTCTTTATGTGACCAGGCGAAGACTTCTTGGTTCCTCCTCAAAAACTCCACCAGTGCTTGTTTTGTTGTTGTCTCTAAGTTTTTACTAACTTTCACAACCATGGTCAGATTTTCTTCATCGAGTTGGACCTCTTCAAGGTCCTCGATGGGTCCTATTTCTTCCTCAAAATACCCAAAGCGAGGATCCAAGTCTCTATCTTCACTTTGGGAAACGCAATATTTGGTGACATTATTACCAGACTGGGCCTGAGCATCAATTTCCATTTGCAACTCTTTTCTGGGAACATCTCTCAACACACCTTTCTTTGCCTTGGTTATCGAGGCGTTGTAGCATTCCCTTACTTCCCGCTGATTTCCCAATTCACATCCTTCCCCTGCGTCTGTTGGGAATTTCATGGCAAGGTGCCATATTGAAGTGATGGCCCATAGGTCGACCAGAATTGGCCTCCCAATTACAGCATTATATGCTGAAGGACAATCAACTACTATGAAAGTAGTGAGTAATGTCTTGTTAGCAGGTGCAGTACCTGCTGTAACTGGAAGCCTAATCGACCCAGTTGGGGCGAGCCCTTCCCCGAAAAAACCATAGATGGTCTGATTGCATGGCTCCATGTCCTTGATGGACAACTTCATTCTCTCCAGCGAAGACTTGTGTAGGATGTTGACCGAACTTCCTGTGTCGACCAACACCCTCTTCACCATCATGTTGGCAATTTCCACGTCTACGACCAGCGGATCAGAGTGTGGGAATCATACGTGATGGCCATCGTCTTCAGAGAAGGTTTTTAATTCCTCCTCTGTTTGAGCCTTCTTTGGTGCTCGATCCTCCACACTCATCATCTCAATGTCCTGGTCGTGGCGTAGGGTTCGAGCATATCGTTCCCTTGCCTTCCCACTATCCCCTGCAAGATGTCGGCCTCCACAGATGGTGAGTAAAGTGCCTGCCACAGGAGCTAGTTGTAGGGGTGGTGAGCGTTGGTGTAACGACCCAAATTCGCTAATAAGGCTTAAGGGCCTTGATTAGTGTGCCAGGAGGGCAGGCTGGGATTTATGTGTGATTTTATGAATTAAATGCATGATTATGATTTAAAGCATGTTATTTGGCTATTTGTTTAACTGAGATGCATGGCTATGTTTACTAGTATGCATGTAGGCCCGGATCGTGTTAGAAGGGCATAATTGTAATTTTGGCCATGTTGGGCATAACTGTATTGATATGTGATAATTGTATTCTGTGAATTGTACCACGTGGGTGTGGTTGTTTTATTGTGATGCACGTGCCGAGACGGTCCTAGAGAGCTAGTTAACTTAGATGTCACAACGGGATTTTTGTACCCGGCTCGGGAGGAGCCTAGGGGTACCTCGGGGATTTTATGGTTAAGTTGAGGTTTAGCGGGTAATGGTTATTGGAGATTTAGTAACCTGGGTAACCATTAGTTACTGCTGTGAGTAACAAGTTTTAGAAAGAAAATGGTAGAAATGAAATAGAAGAGTAATGACTTAAGTGCCCTTGAAGGTTTAGATTGGAAAGATTAATAGGAAGGGGTAATTTGGTCTTTTGGCAAGGGGGTTATGAAAATTTCAGCTGTGATCTAAGGGGGTACGGTTTGGGCATTTGGGGTCACTTGTGGCATTGATAGAAATTGAAGAGAAGAAAGAGGGGGAGAAAGAAGAGCTAGGGCAAGTGAAGAGAAAAGAAGAAGAAGGGTGAAGGGCTGAAGTGGGAACTTGGGAGGAGGATCTAGGGAGCTTTTGAGTGGATTCTCCATTTGAGGTAAGGATCTTGTGCATATTTAAGTTTGATTTCTGTTTTGAGTTGTGGATCTAAAGCTTGAGTTAGTTTCATGCCTTGGTTTGAGTTTTTCTGAAGTTAGAAATCAAGGGTTGAATTTTGGGTATGAGTGTGTTTTGGATCTTGATTCTAGTGTTTGTAGGTTGATAGAATGTTCATATGAAGTTTGGATTTGAGTTTTGGGGTTTAGGTATTGGTTTAGGAGGATTTGGAGAGGTTGAAGCTCGGGAAAACGCGAAGGAAAAACCCAGAATTCTGGGTCTGCGAGGGCGTGCCGCGGCACGGGTTTTGCTTGCCGCGGCGGGGAGCCTCTGGTTTCTGGGTGCCGCGGCACAAGAAAGTTGTGCCGCGGCACAAGGCAAATTTCAGGATGGCATTTTTAGGCAATTTTAGGCCTTTGCTCCGGGGCTTCGGGGGATGTCTCCGGGATGTTGTTTTAAGGTTTTAGAGGTCCCGAGAGTGCGGGATTGGTCCCGGGAAGTGGTTTTGGGTTGATTAGTATTGAGGGATGTTTCTTGTGTGTTGTGACTAGGTTGTTGGTGAGGCTCGTGCTTGAGGACCGTGCTCGTGGCTCTAGTGCATCAGGAGGCTCGGAATGCAGGTAAGAAAACTATAACACCCGAGGTTAGGGCATGGCCCCAGATTGTATTATGTGCAATTGTTTAACCTTAAATGAATCATGATGTGTGTGAATGATTATTTCAAATGTACTATATGTGTGATTATGATGAAATGAGCGGCAAGGGCCGAGTACGGCGTAAGCCGGGGCGGCCGAGGGCCGAGTACGGCGTAAGCCGGGGCGGCCGTGGGCCGAGTACGGCGTAAGCCGGGGCGGCCGTGGGCCGAGTACGGCGTAAGCCGGGGCGGCCGTGGGCCGAGTACGGCATAAGCCGGGGCGGCCGTGGGCCGAAAGTAACACCTAGCACATGGGATGCTATAATCAGGGCGGGGCCCGGTGGATTCATGTGTTATGATATATATTCAGGGTGGGACCCAAGGGATACATGAGTTATCCTCGCGGTGAGAACCGATACCCCAGGGCTTTGGTAAGGGTCCTGGGGCGGCATGGCCGTGTTTGCTTAGTCTAATGATTGACTTGTTTATTTGTGGATTATCTGTTATGATAAACTGTATACATTGCATATGTTTATGTTCTGCATGAGTTTTTTTGCTGGGCTTCGGCTCACGGGTGCTCTGTGTTGCAGGTAAGGGCAATGACTGAATCAACCAACCATGAGTACGGAGAGCGTGAAGCGGCGCGTACATGTTTGGCCTGCCCGACTGCTTTGGTTGGGGGTTTATTTGAAAATGGCTGTAATAATCTACGATTTTATGATTTATCAACTCTGAACTTATTTCAAGATGTAAATAGTTTTCAAACCTTATTTTGGGATCCCAAATGTTTAATAATAGAAGTTTTAATGAAATGACGCATTTTCAAAGATTACAGCCTTAACTTTTAATTAGTCACACTTTTGTTTCAAAACCTCGGTTAGCGAGTCCATTGCACACTGTTTTGTCTTAAAAACTCACTTAGTAACGGCTCTAAGGAAGTAGGGCGTTACAGTTGGCGTGTAGGCGCCTGCTCGTTGCTACCTTGAGCCTCTCGCTGAGACCCTCCTACGGCTCGCACATATCTCCTTAGATGCCCCTACCTAATCAGGAACTCAATATCGTCTTTAAACTGGTTATATTCATTGGTGTCGTGCCCGTAGTCGTTGTGAAAATGACAAAACTTCATCGTATCTCTCTTGGAGATATCTTTCCTTATAGGTGCGGGTCGTTTGTAAGGCACGCTTGAGCTGGTCGCCTGGTAGACTTTCGCTTGGCTTTCGACAAGGGTCGTGTAGTTGGTGAATCTCAGCTCGTATCGACTGCCTTTGGGGTGTTTATTCTCAGAAGCTGAGGGTTCACTGTTCGCCCATTTTCCACCGTTCCTACCATTGCCATTCCCGTTGCCCTTGTCGTTGCCATTGGGTTTTTCCGACCCGTTGGTGGCTTTGGCGGGTTCTTCCTTCAGCCCCTTGTCTTTTGTTGGCAATTTTCCTTCATTGGCAATCGCATCCTCGAGCTTGATATATCGATCAGCCTGATCCAAAAACTCCTGGGTACTTCTTACCCCATTCTTTCTGAGGCTACTCCAGAGGGGTGAATGGTGCCTAACCCTAGCAGTTAGGGCCATCATCTGGCCTTCATCACCCACTGTTTTGGCTACAGCTGCTGCTCGCATGAAGCGTTGGACATATTCTTTTAAGGGCTCTCCCTCCTTCTGGCGTATCTCAACCAGCTGGTTGGTCTATGTGGGGTGTACGCAGCCCGCGTAGAATTTTCTGTAAAATTCCTTTACGAACATCTCCTAAGATACTATACTAGCAGGAGGGAACTTAAAGAACCACTCCTGAGTGTTTTCTGACAGTGTCGCTGGGAAGATCTGACAGCGGGCATCTTCTGACACTTTCTGTATATCCATTTGTATCTCAAACTTATTAGCGTGGGATATTGGGTCTCTGTACCCATCAAAGTTCGACAGTGTTGGCGTCTTGAATTTACTGGGGGTTTCAGCCGCAGTAATCCTTTGTACAAAGGGAGTGCCCCTCCTCCTATCGTACTCTATATGGGACGTTCGTCCCCCGACCAGCTGTTGTACCGCTTAGTTCAGAGCATCAATCTGAGCCTGTACTGCTTCTGGGACTGTGGGGCAACAGGTGCTGGGGGAGCGTACTCGTCGTGCCTCTTACGGCGGTCATTGAGTACATCCCTTAAGTCGTCACCCCTACATCTCTGCTCGCTAAATCCTAGCCGATCAAAGACGTTCTGCTACCTGGGTTGCCCCCCAGTGTTATGGCTGGCTGGCCTGTTTTCTCTAGGCGGGGGGCTTCTACCTCCACCTCTCTCCTCATTTCTCCGACCAGCATTTCCTCTGCCAGAATGAACTTCATTATAGTCGTGGCCATCTCTATACTGTGGCTGACTACGGCGTGACCGGCTGTTTACACTATTTCTTCCTCGGGCTGGCATCTCCCAAGCGTCAGGGGGAGACCTACGCTGGTCGTTGGGTCCCCGTGCATTGTTATGTCATGGGGGGCCCCTAACCGCAGAGCCTGACTCGATGTTCCTTTTGTTGGTAGAAGGACGCTGTCCCCTGCTCGGTAGATTCGACTCTTCATCCCCTGGGCGTCTAGGGCTGCGGGGCGGCTGCCCGGCCCTATTCTGCCTCGCATGCTGGGATTGCCTCGACTAGCCTGAGATGGAGGTTGTTGTTCAGGATACCTAGCTGGGACATCATCTTGAGCCATAGGTGGCTGCTCCGGCCTTTGAGGGCTTGCTGTCTGTAGCGGAGGACTAGGATTGGGAGCCCTCTGAGGCTGTGCACTTGGTGGTTGATCTGGCTGAGAGGCTGGCATAGCCTGACTCTGAACCAATTGGATGGCTGCTTTGAGAGTGGCCATGGCATCCCTCTGCCCACGGTCCATGCCCGCCTGCCGCTCACTCAGCTCTTGGCGCTGGCGTTTAATTTCCCTCTGCTGCATCGCCATTGTCTCCACATCATTCTCGTGATTGGCCCTTAGATTAGCCAACTCATCCTGCAACACCCCTAGTGTTGCCCTCAGCATTTCCGAATCTAACTCCTCCTCTTCAAACTCCAAATGAGGTTCATTCTCAGCCACATTTGGGGGAGGAGGTTAGGATGGTGCAGCGCCAGCAGCCTGTCCAGTCTTCTTGGATGTTTTCGCCATTACATTTTCTTACAATTTTTTATCAATCTCTCAATGAAAGCACTAGAATGTTGACCCTCGATTTGGCCAACGACACGGAGTCAAAGAAACGACAGAAAATGAGATGACAATTAAGAGTTTAATCTAATGGTAAAGAAGAAAACACCAATGATTTATAGTGGTTTGGCCCCAAAGAATGGTAATGACCTACATCCACTTAGTGCTATTATTGATATTGAATCTCAAAGCTATGATCAAAGAACTAGGTGTTATCCCTGTTTTCCCCCGGGACGCGTGGCATGACACGATGGGTACATGGGCTCCCTCAAAGAGATCCAAGCCCACCCTGAGCCCAGTGAACAGAAAAGAAAGTCCTGATAGACCTTGTCCATAATGGTCTGGGCCATCAATGAATGATCCCGGACAAGGTGTCCCCGTCCAGAATGAACCGGGCCATCAATGAATGAACCCAGACAAGGTGTCCCATCCATATGGTCCGGGCCATCAATGAATGATCCCGGACAAGGTGTCCCCGTCCAGAATGAACCGGGCCATCAATGAATGAACCCGGACAAGGTGTCCCGTCCATATGGTCCGAGCCATCAATGAATGATCTCGGACAAGGTGTCCCTGTCCAGAATGAACCGGGCCATCAGTGAATGAGCCCAGACAAGGTGTCCCCGTCCATATGGTCCGGGCCATCAATGAATGATCCCGGACAAGGTGTCCCCGTCCAGAATGAACCGGGCCATCAATGAATGAACCCGGACAAGGTGTCCCCGTCCATATGGTCCGGCCCATCAATGAATGATCCCGGACAAGGTGTCCCCGTCCAGAATGAACCAGGCCATCAGTGAATGAACCCGGACAAGATGTCCGGATAGGGAAAGTTTGGTCTTCCCTGAAGCTGACAGGTCCCCGAGAAACACAGAAGTTGGTCTCCTCAACTATGAACAAGAAGTTACGCATGGAGCGTACACTGTTCCTAGGAAAAAGTGCTCCTACTACACTGACAGATCTTGTCCCCCGAATCTTCCTCGTGGATCGTAACACCCAGACTGAAGCAACTGTTTGTCGCGAGTCTTATAATGTGATCATGTTTGGGCTGGCCCAATGGGCCTTGGTTAATATATGTTGTATATTTCAAATCCTTTGTATTATGGCTCCATTAGTGAGCAAACTATGATTACATCTCTATTGGGCCAAGATTAGTCCAGCCCAAGCCCATTGCACAAGACTGCCTATAAATAGTGCCAGTTGTGCACAGTAGGGGGGATCCCAGGTTTGGCTTGTAAGCGATTACTCTGCTCAAATTTGCAGAAAACTCCATTGTCAAAAGCTCTCTAAGCTCTAATACAAATGACTCTTGGACTAAGGCTCATTAACGCTCCAACCATGTAAAAATCCTGTTTGCATTTTCGAAATCCTTTCCTTTTAAGCTCTCTTATCTTTCATAATTATAGTTGCCGAAAAACTCGGTTAACAGTTTGGTGTTTTCATTGTTAGCTGAAGAAAGCTTTAGTTGATCTTGAACATCTGCAACAATGGTGAACACAAGGCATGTTGTATTTGATCTTGCTCACAGACAACAGCAAGGCAATGAAGAACCATTGCCCAGTCAACAATTCCTTCAAGACCAACCTGAGGATACACCTTCATTAGGGCCCTCTGCCTGACGATTCCCATTACTTTGGAAATGGGACGAGAGGCACGAAGCCTAGTCCCATCCCCGAAATAAATGGTCCGAGCGGGTACAAACCCAAATGGGACGCAAGGCCCAAGCCTAGTCCCATCCCGGACACCAAATGGTCCGGGCGGGTACAAACCCATCCCCGACATGAATGGTCCGGGGGGTTTAAACCCAAATGGGACGCAAGGCCCAAGTCTAGTCCCATCCCGGACACCAAATGGTCCGGGCGGGTACAAACCCATTCCCGACATGAATTGTCCGGGGGGTTTAAACCCAAATGGGACGCGAGGCCCAAGCATAGTCCCATCCTAGACACGAAATGATCCCGGCGAGTACAAACCCAAATGGGACGCAAGGACCAAGGCTAGTCCCATCCCGGACACCAAATGGTCCGGGCAGGTACAAACCCATCCCCGACATGAATGGTCCGGGGGGATTAAACCCAAATGGGACGCGAGGCCCAAGCCTAGTCCCATCCCGTACACCAAATGGTCCAGGCGGGTACAAACCCAAATGGGACGCGACGCCCAAGCCTAGTCCCATCCCGAACACCAAATGGTCCGGGCGGGTACAAACCCAAATGGGATGCGAGGCACAAAGCCCAGTTCCATCCCCGACATAAATGGTCCGGAAGGGTACAAACCCAAATGGGACGCAAGGCCCAAGTCCCGAACACCAAATAGTCCGGGCGGGTACAAACCCATCCCCGAGATGAATGGTCCAGGGGGTTTAAAACCAAATGGGATGCAAGGCCCAAGCCTAGTCCCATCCCGGACACCAAATGGTCCGGGCGGGTACAAACCCAAATGGGACACAAGGCCCAAGCCTAGTCCCATCCCGGACATCAAATGGTCCGGGCGGGTACAAACCCAAATGGGACGCAAGGCCCAAGCCTAGTCCCATCCTGGACTCCAAATGGTCTGGGCGAGTACAAACCCATCCCCGACATGAATGGTCCGGGCGGGGTACAAACCCAAATGGGACGCAAGGCCCAAGCCTAGTCCCATCCCGGACACCAAATGGTCTGGGCGGGTACAAACCCAAATGGGACGCAAGGCCCAAGCCTAGTCCCATCCCAGACACCAAATGGTCCGGGCGGGTACAAACCCAAATGGGATGCGAGGCACAAAGCCCAGTCCCATCCCCGAAATAAATGGTCAGGGCGGGTACAAACCCAAATAGGACGTAAGGCCCAAGCCTAGTCCCATCCCGGACACCAAATGGTCCGAGCGGGTACAAACCCATCCCCGGCATGAATGGTCTAGGGGGTTTAAACCCAAATGGGACGCGAGGCCCAAGTCTAGTCCCATCCCGGACACCAAATGGTCCGGGCGGGTACAAACCCAAATGGGATGCAAGGCCCAAGCCTAGTCCCATCCCGGACACCAAATGGTCCGGGCGGGTACAAACCCATCCCCGACATGAATAGTCCGGGCGGGGTACAAACCCAAATGGGACGCAAGGCCCAAGCCTAGTCCCATCCCGAACACCAAATGGTCTGGGCGGGTACAAACCCAAATGGGACGCAAGGCCCAAGCCTAGTCCCATCCCAGACACCAAATGGTCCGGGCAGGTACAAACCCAAATGGGACGTGAGGTACAAAGCCTAGTCCCATCCCCGACATGAATGGTCCGGGGGGTTTAAAACCAAATGGGACGCAAGGCACAAAGCCTAGTCTCATCCCGAACATGAATGGTCCGGGAGGCCCAAATCCCTACCCGGGATATTTGGATTTGATCAGGGAGAGTAAAGCAAGTCTCCACCATGCAAACATGGATGAAGACTTGGGGGGTAAATGTTATCCCTGTTTTCCCCCGGGATGCGTGGCGTGACACGATGGGTACATGGGCTCCCTCAAAGAGATCCAGGCCCACCTTGAGCCCAATGAACAGGGAAGAAATTCCTGATAGACCTTGTCCATAATGGTCCGAGCCATCAATGAATGATCCCGGACAAGGTGTCCCGGTCCAGAATGAACCGGGCCATCAATGAATGAACCCGAACAAGGTGTCCCGTCCATATGGTCCGGGCCATCAATGAATGATCCCGGACAAGGTGTCCCGTCCATATGGTTCGGGCCATCAATGAATGATCCTGGACAAGGTGTCCCCGTCCAAAATGAACCGGGCCATCAGTGAATGAACCCGGAAAAGATGTCCGGATAGGGAAAGTTTTGTCTTCCCTGAAGCTGACAGGTCCCTCAGAAACACAGAAGTTGGTCTCCTCAAATATGAACAAGAAGTTACGCATGGAGCGTACACTGTTCCTGGGAAAAAGTGCTCCTACTACACTGACATATCTTGTCCCCCGAATCTTCCTCGTGGATCATAACACCCAGACTGAAGCAAATGTTTGTCGCGAGTCTTATAATGTGATCATGTTTGGGCTGGCCCAATGGGCCTTGGTTAATATATGTTGTATATTTCAAATCCTTTGTATTATGGCTCCATTAGTGAGCAAACTATGATTACATCTCTATTGGGCCAGGATTAGTCCAGCCCATGCCCATTGCACAAGACTGCCTATAAATAGTGCCAGTTGTGCACAGTAGGGGGGATCCCAGGTTTGGCTTGTAAGCGATTACTCTGCTCAAATTTGCAGAAAACTCCATTGTCAAAAGCTCTCTAAGCTCTAATACAAATGACTCTTGGACTAAGGCTCATTAACGCCCCAACCACGTAAAAATCATGTTTGCATTTTCGAAATCCTTTCTTTTTAAGCTCTCTTATCTTTCATAATTATAGTTGCCGAAAAACTCGGTTAACACTAGGGTTCTTGAGTTTCACAAACCTTGACAGAATTACAATAAAACGATGGATAATCACACTATAGCTCTCTCTCTAAATATTCAGGAAAAATATTAGAGATCAAAAAGTCCATTCCTTGAGCTATTTCATGTATATTTATAGGCTCAAGGGGGGTTACATGGGCCAATGAGCCCTAACTCTCCTTAATATCCGCGTATCAAGGTAATAAAGAGGAAATAATCAACGTAGTTATTACAAGATTACAATCATTTAAGGAAATAAATCGAATCATATGACCAGCCTGGTCGTGTCTAATAGCTAAGCTTTGATGAAGCATCGAGGAGTTGGTCGACAGACGAACAGAACCCCTTCTTCATGACGCTGACACATGTTACTCTCGTGTACAAAATTCCTGCCACGTCATCCGCAGCCATTTTGGGTAAACAGGCGCCATTTTCAATTTTTTTGAATATATATCTTCAAATAATCTGCATTTGTTCACAATGTGATGAGTAGCATAAAAAAAAGTTTGGTTGAAAGAAAAAAAAATATGTTTATAATTTCATAGAGGAATTGGGCTTGTTGATTTGAAGTATACTTCTAAGAAAATTGATGTAATATGTACTTTTGAAGCTACCATTTTGAGACACCATTTTTTCCGGCAAGGTAAGCTTTTCACATGATTTATATCTCATTTTTGTTTTAATATATATATATGTGTGTGTGTGTGTGTGTGTGTGTGTGTTAGATTTAACATTGTGATGTGTATAACATATGTTTATGTGCTTTTGAAGTAAAATCTTTTAAGTTTAAAACTGAAAACTTTGAATAATAATGGGTTCGATCACCACATTTAGATATATTTATCAATTTAATTCGTTTGAAAAATAAAATGATATGTTTATTTTGTAAGACGTTTACATGAACAATTAATTGTGTGTTTTGTTGCATTATTAGGAATAATTATATGAACTTAAATAACGATTTAAACAAAATACAAAAGAAAGTAAACTCTGATATAGAAAGAAAATAAACAATGTTATTGTAAATCTTAATATAGAATTATTAAATATAAAAGAACTCTTTAAACAAAAAATTAACAAAAACTTTTACTTTTATATAACTATAACATGCTATTGTTATGTTTTCTTTTTTATTTATTTATTTAGAGATATTTTTAAAAAAAAACATATGTAAAATAAAAACACACCTGTGTAAATTAAATACTTTTGTTTATTTTCGATATTGTTATCCAGATTTCCGGATAGCGTTTAGATCGATATCCTCGGGGAAGCAGAATTACCAATGTCTTTCACGGTAGGTGACCAGAGCTCGCGGATGGACAGAAAGGCTTCGCCTCTCCCGTTTAGTGTCCGGATTACTCTTCCAAGCAAACACGACACGGAAACTCGTCAACTCTCCCGGACTCCCGAAGGGGTATCCTTCGGGGAAGCTCCTTCCAGGAGAAGCTCTTCAAGTGGTCTTCGCGGAAACAGTTCCGTGCCTCGCACGGAACAAGACCAGGCGGTCGAGTCGTGGAGGAGGCATATTTGGAATGATATCCACCTGACACAGGATCCCGCCTGACACGCCCGACAGGTCAAAGCCGCACACATCCCAGCACGCCTAAGGGTACCTTTTCGCCTACTGTTCCGCTGACAACTTGGAAAAGACGGCTGACTTTGTGTATTCCCCATACTTTCACGTAAATATACCCACATAGAGTCTTGTAGCCATGCCACTACAGTAATTGTATCCCCTATTTATGGCTGGTGTAATTAAGACTCATGGACGTAGAGAAAAACCATAATCCAAAACCCTAGCTATAAAGACCCCCTCATTTTACAATAAGGGGGACAACCAACAGATCATATAGCGAAAACTCTACAGAAATCTCTCTAGCTTCATCTTCTTCAAGAGAACCCGAGAGAAACACTGTGAGTGGGTGAAGTTCTTGTACACCAGCCATCTTACTGTAATCCTTTCCAAGTATAATAACATCGACTCGTGGACTAGGGCTTGTTAACGCCTGAACCACGTAAAAACATTGTTTGTTTAGTTACATTTCAGCACTTCTACAGTTCTTATCCTTTTATTATTCTGTTTGTATTCGTTTCCGAAAAACTCGGTAAACATTTTGGTGCTTTCATTGAGAGCTGTAGGAAGTTGTTAGTCAGCCCTATTTCTGTGTATTGAAAAGATGGTGACTACGAGAAAATCCGCGGTTGACAAGAATGCTAGGGTCACCCCCGATACTATGATGGAAGATGCGGTACAAAACGAACCCTTGGACTACCAAGGTGAAGACCCGACATCCCGCCAGGATCGGGTCAGTACTGAAGATACGACATACTTAGAAGACGAAGAAGAGTATGTCCAAGACGGTTACTACAAAGACGGCTGCTACTATGAGAAGGACCCAGAACTGGTCCAAGTAGCCGAAGAACTGGAGGTCACCAAAGCCAAGCTTGCTGAGCAGGAGCGCCTCTCCGAAAAAATGCAGCGCATGATGGAGCGCCTCCAAAGCAAGTTCGGAGACCTAGGCGACTCGGACGAGGACGCCTCTGTTTTAGGTGGTGCTGATGCCGCTGTGCCGGATCCAGCCGCTGCTGGACCATCCAAAGCCGCCCCTAACAAGGGCAAAGAAAAAGTTGGAGAGCCTGTACACGCTGACGCCCCTGCACCTCCTAAAGGCGTGAATCACCAGGCCGACTGCCCCCCCCCCCCCGCGCGCAGAAGGTCTCTGGCGCTCCTAAGCCCAGACGTCCTTCAGCCCCAAGGGGGCACTTCGTGCCTAAAGGGCCCGGTGCTAAGGCACCCGGGCCTAGGGGAAGGAACAACCGCCCCAGTGATTCCGTCAACCAGGACGGTCGGGCTGCGAACTCGCACTCCGAAGATAGTTGGTCCACGGTGGACCTAAGAAGAAGGTTGGAGGCCAAGTATGAAAAGGCCAAAGGAGAAAAGGCCCGGCCTCACGGAGATGACCTCCGAAATCATATTAATGACAAGCTCCGGGGACGTGACCTCCCGGAGAGTGATACGAAGAGGCTCGAGGAACAGACTGCTGCCTTGACCAAGCTGGTCCGGAAGCAAAGTGGGGCCCTGTCAGACTCTGAGGAGGAAGACCCGGAACCATGTATTCGGAGGATCGCGGAAACGTCCCTCCCGGATAACTTCAAAATGCCTCACATAGAATTATATGATGGGAGGACAGACCCGCGTACCCACCTAGCTAAATACAACAAAATAATGCAAGTGGCGCGTGTCAGTGAGGACGCCAAATGCATGTGCTTCTCACTCACCCTTACCAAGTCCGTGGAGGACTGGTGGAAAAGATTAGCTCCCGGATCAATCCACAGTTGGAAGGAGCTACAGTCCGCATTCAGGAGGCAGTTCATTGCTGCCCGCGACCACGACATGGAGGTTGGTTCCTTAACCAACATCAAGCAGCAACCCAATGAGAACCTCAAAGCTTTCATTCAGAGAATGATGGAAGCTGCTGCAAAGACCAAGGTCAGCGATGACATGAAGCTGATCGCCCTTCAGTCGGGCCTTACTGTCGGCTCCCTGCTATGGGGGGAAATGCAAAGGAGGCGGGCAGAAACGCTGTCCGAATTCATGTCAAAAGCTCAGGGAATCATCAACCTTGAGGATGCCTACCAGCAGGCCTTTGGAGTTCCCCCGGCTCCAACGCCTTTCGTGACTGCGCCGAGCTTTGCTTCGCAAGCTCCCGCACCAGCCCTCACGCTTCCAGGAGCCCAATTCACTCCAAGTGTGTATGGGCCTTCCGCGTCTGCTCAGACGCCGAGTCAAACCCATTTCTCTGGGTACGGAGCTGTACAAACCAGATGTAGTATCGCTCCTGGCATGCCGCAGCCGCAAGCGGAAGGCCCAGAACAAAATTTGAGCCAATCGCGGAGCAAACGAAGCGGAAGAAACTCCAACCGGGGAGACCATTCAAAGAAACCCCGGAAGGACTATGAGCCCAAGTTCACGGAGTATACCAGTTTGATAGACTCGCGAGAGAATGTCTATCGGGCAACCTGTAATATGGTCAACTACAGGAAGCCCCCGAAAGTGTCTCACGGAGGAAGGCGTCCGCGAGACTCCAATAAGAGGTGTGAGTTCCATGGAGACGTGGGGCACACCACGAACGAGTGCCTTCAGCTGAAGGATGAGATCGAGTCCCTGGCAAGAGCGGGACACCTCGGTCAGTGGGTGAGGATACCCATTATCTATCCCGGACAGGGGGTAGTTCACGCAGCTGCATATTCCCCGGGACAGAGGGGGACCGCTAGCGCTCCTGGAGCCGGTCACCCCCAAGCTCCCGGGTCTCAGCTCCCAGCGCTTCCTGCTCCAACCGCTCCGGCACCCATTGCCTTGTTGGCTCCAGGACCTGGCAACCCATATCCGCCCGGCCTTGCTCCGCCACCCGTTGACGGACACGTAGCCACCATTTCCGGAGGACCGCACCTTGCCGGAAGCACCCGCAACTCCCAGAAGAGGTACTTGAGGGAGTTAGAACACACCGGGGAGATGTGCGCCTTGGTTCAATCACCTGCTCAACGTCCCTGAATGATGGACCTTCCCATCACCTTCACGGAGGACGACGCTCGACATGTGCACTTCCCCCACAATGATCCCCTCGTGGTGGAAGCCCAGATTGCCAATAAGAAGGTCTCACGGATCTTGGTCGATAACGGAAGCTCCGTAAACATCCTCTTCAAAGCGGCCTTCCACGCAATCGGATTAACCGAGACAGACCTGACCCCATGCCCCATCCAGCTTCAAGGGTTCAATGGGGATGCACTCATGCCATTAGGCAAAATTCAACTTCCAGTCACCCTCAGGGGAGAAAGCGACGCTTGTGCCTTCAAGCACAGCACATTCGTGGTGGTCGACTGCCCCACGGCGTATAATGCCATCCTAGGCCGACCGGTCCTAATAGATTATGGGGCCATAACCTCGATACGCCACTTATGCTTGAAGTTTCCATGCGACGATGGGCGTATCGGCACCCTCCGAGGAGACCAACGAAGTGCACGAAGCTGTTATAACGTCTCCGTCCGATCCGTCTACACGGTCCAGGAGACGGTTGCTGCCATCCCTTTGGCGGAAGAATTACCAGAAACTGGGGGTGCTCAAGAGGCATACTTTGACGAACTCGACCCAAGAGTGGGAATCGAGAAAGCGATAGAGCCGATGGAGGAAGTCGAAGAGGTGATCCTCAACCCGGGAGATCCCACCAAAGTGATTCAGGTGGGGAAAAACCTGCCGTCGGCCATTCGAGATAAGATCGTGGCCACTGTGAAGAATAATCAGGATATCCTGGCGTGGTGCCACGCTGATATGACGGGGATTAATCCTAATGTTGCGTGCCACGTACTCAACATAGACCCATCTGCAACTCCAGTTCGCCAAAAGAGGAGGCCGTTAGACCCAGTGAGGGCCGAAGCCGTCAAAGCTGAAGTGGACAAGTTGATGTCCATAGGCTTTCTCCAGGAGTCACACTATCCCGTGTGGTTGGCCAACCCAGTTCTGGTCCCGAAGCCCGATGGGTCCTGGAGAATGTGCATTGACTTCACGGACCTAAACAAAGCCTGCCCGAAAGATTGTTTCCCTCTTCCGCGAATCGATCAGATGGTAGACGCTACTTCCGGGTACGAACTCTTATCCTTCATGGATGCGTACTCCGGATACAACCAGATCAAGATGCATGTCGCGGACCAGGAACACACCAGCTTCCTCACGGACAAGGGTGTCTACTGTTACGTGGTCATGCCTTTCGGTTTGAAGAATGCTGGGGCGACGTACCAGCGTCTAGTAAATAGGATGTTCAAGGACCAACTGGGGAGGAACATGGAGGTGTACGTGGACGACATGTTGGTAAAATCCAAGACCTCCGGGGACCACAGTGACGACCTTGAGGAAGCTTTCGTCGTGATCCGAAAGTATGGAATGAAACTGAATCCAAAGAAATGTACTTTCGGGGTCTCGTCTGGGAAGTTCCTCGGTTTCATTGTCAGCTCCCGCGGAGTGGAAGCCAACCCTGAGAAAATTAAGGCGTTCATAGATATGCCTTCCCCCCGGAAGCATAAGGATGACCAGAGCATTACCGGAAGGATAGCTGCTCTCAGCCGCTTCGTATCCAAGGCCACTGACAAGTGTATCCCCTTCTTCAATGTGTTGCGAGGAAACAAGAAGTTCGAGTGGACCCCCGAATGCGAAGCAGCCTTCCAACACCTCAAGGAACATTTAACCCGAGCTCCCATTCTGTCCAAACCTATCGAAGGAGAGGCGTTGTTCTTATACTTAGCTGTGACAGAGCACGCAGTGAGTGCCACTCTCATCCGGGAAGATGGCCGTATCCAGCTCCCTGTATATTACGTAAGCAAGAGGTTACTGGACGCCGAGTCCAGATATTCAATGATCGAAAAACTCTCCCTCTGCTTGCTAATTGCTTCGCGGAAGCTAAGGCCATATTTCCAGGCGCATACCATCAAAGTACTCACCAACCACCCTCTCCGACAAGTCTTGCAGAAACCCGAGTCTTCTGGCAGATTGCTTAAGTGGGCCATGGAACTGAGCCAGTTCGACGTCCACTACCAACCACGTGTTTCCATAAAAGGTCAAGCTCTCGCGGACTTTATTGTGGAATGCTCGGGAATGAACGACCTCCCGGAAGATCCTATCCCGGAACTTCCCACCTGGAAGGTCTATGTAGACGGAGCCTCAAATGAAAAAGGAGCTGGAGCAGGGGTGATCCTAATATCTCCCCAAGGGCATCAGCTCCAGAGCGCCATCCATTTCGCGTTCCCAGCATCCAACAACGAGGCAGAACACGAAGCCATGTTAGCTGGATTACGACTGGCCAGAGAAGTCGGAGCCCAAAAAATCGAAGTATACAGCGACTCCCTACTTGTGGTAAACCAAATATCTGGGGAATACCAGACGAAAGGCGAAAAAATGGCTGCCTACGTGTCTCTCTCCCGCGGCCTGCTGCAGCATTTCAAAGGCTACCAAATCCTCCAGGTCCCCCGGGACCAGAACTCACTCGCGGACACGCTGGCCAAGCTTGCAACGGACCCGGAGATTGAACAGTATGGCCTAGTCCCCATCGGGCACTTAGAAGCCCCCAGTACTGAGACACGAAGGATAAACGCCCTCATCGACCATTCCCACTCCTGGATAGGACCCATCCTCAGATTTCTCACCACCGGAGAGCTCCCCACTGATAAAGCTGACGCAAGGAAGCTCCAATATCAAGCTCCCCGATACGTGGTTATGGATGGAAAGCTTTACCGCAGGGGGTTGTCCATACCCTTCCTTAGGTGTGTTGCCGAAACCGAATTCAGCGCCATCATCCATGAGGTTCACGGAGGCTTCTGTGGCGACCATACCTCCGGGCCGAGCCTCTCCAAAAAGATCCTTCGACAAGGATACTTCTGGCCCACCATGAAGAAAGATTGTGTGGATTATGTCAGAAAATGTGAGCAGTGCCAGAGGTACGCCAAGGTTCCGCGAGCGCCGCCTACAGAAATTACCTTAATGACCAGCCCCTGGCCGTTCGCCGTTTGGGGCATTGACCTAGTAGGTTCCCTTCCAACTGGAAAGGGTGGAGTGAAGTATGCCATAGTCGCGGTAGACTACTTCACCAAATGGGCTGAAGCTGAACCTATGAACACGGTCACATCTAAAAAAGCACTGGACTTTGTCATCAGGAATATAGTGTGTCGTTTTGGGCTTCCACGAAAAATTGTGTCCGACAACGGGAAGCAATTTGACAGTGAACACTTCACGAACTTCTGTGCTTCGCATGGAATTATCAAAAGCTTTTCCGCAGTCGCCAGACCCCAGGCTAATGGGCAAGTGGAGGCTGTAAACAAAATATTAAAGACCACGTTGAAGAAAAATCTCCAAGCCTGCAAGGCTCACTGGCCGGAAGAACTTCCGCGAGTACTTTGGGTCTATCGCACAACAGAGAGAACTTCAACGGGGCACACACCTTATTCCATGACCTTCGGTTGCGAGGCCGTCATCCCAGTAGAAACTATGATCCCCTCTCACAGGCAGGACACCTACGACCCTACCCGGAACCACGCCCTTCTCCAGGAGTCCTTGGACATGATCGAAGAGCTCCGGGAGCAGTCGCAGGTCCAACTAAAAATGTACCAAGGCAAGATAGCCCGACACTTTAACACGAGAGTCAAGAGCCGTACATTCGAAGTTGGGGATCTTGTCCTACGGAGAGTATTTCCTGCTACGCAGGATCCGGGAGTGGGAGTCCTCGGACCCAACTGGGAAGGCCCCTATGAAGTCCAAGAAAAAGTGGGCCATGGGACGTATCACTTAAAGAGACTCGACGAATCTAAAGTCCCGCGCGCCTGGAACGCGGAGCACCTCCGCCGTTACTACCAGTAGGCCCCAGACCATCTAGTCGGAAGTCCTTGGTGAAATTAGCAAAAGTGAAAAATGTGGAAATAATCCTCCCTGTTGTAAAACACGCGCCTAGCAGGCTAATTTAAGGAAACATGGAGAGATTCACTCCACTTTTACTGCACTTTTTATCCCTGTGTTCGAAGCTGCGTTTTAACAAGTGACCACGCGGTCCGGAGACGTCCGGACCCCACGCTCACTTGGGGGGGTATACATGGCTAAGGCATAGCCATACGCCCCTTGAACAAAACATACACAGAACACCACTTATGTGCTAGCATTGTGTTTGAAAATTTTAAATTGTTTGAAATTTTTAAATTGTTAAGCTTAGGTTAATTTGTTGCCATGAACATGCTTGCATTACGTGTCATATGTGCATTATGTGCTTATGTGAAAATTTCCATTGAAATGCCTGCCATTATGTATCATGAAAATTATCTCCTGTGTAGCCCAGCGATGAACAGGACTGGGGGTTGGGGCACGTTCATAGAGCTACGCCGAAACACCCCCAACTCCCTGACAAGTCCTTTGCAGAATACTCCGCGATCGCTGTAGAGCTTTGCTTCACAAGCTCCAGCTCCGGGTCCCGCAAGGCGAAAGATGGCAAGATCCGCGATCGCTGTAGAGCTTTGCTTCGCAAGCTCCAGCTCCGGCTCCCGCAAGGCGAAAGATGGCAAGATCCGCGACCGTTGTAAGCCTTGCTTCGCAGGCTCCAGCTCCGGATCTCACAAAATAATGCATGGCGAGCTCCTCGACCATTGCAAGTTTCAGCTCCAGGAGCAGACATGGTCGATCCCCCACTCACAGCAGGCCTTGCTTCGCAAAGCCCCTGCTCCGGGATCACACCTGGTGGGCGTGGCAATTTCCCCGACAGCAACGAGCCTTGCCTCGCAGGGCTCCATGCCAGGTCCCTGAAGTCAACCACCATGAGGTTCGCAACAACAGTTAGTTTTGCTTCGCAAAGATCTAACCTTAAGTCTAGCGATGCTCACCAAAAGAACTCCCGTTCCGAGCCATGGAACGGCTCACCTTAGCAATCCCAGCGAACAGTATAACTACAAGTCCCGGGATTGGCTATTTGCCTTAGGAAAGCTAAAATACGGTGAAAGGAGTCTGGACGTTGGAACCAGGAAACCTTCGTAACCTAGAAACTATGTGGGAAAAGACATCAGCCGTTAGAGCTTCAAGTGGGAAGTGCATAGGTTCTGGCCGTTGGAACCAAAACCTCATGCGCCCCTACAACAGTTTCTACCGTATAAAAGTCTACCCTAAACGCAAAGATAGATAAAGAACTCGACAGAAAAGAAAGGAGAATGCTATCATTATGGAAAATATGTCTGCAATGAGAAAAGAGTACAAGGAGCTTCGCCCCAAAGAAAAACTCAAATGAAAAGTAATTAAAGATAAAACCCCTTCAAGCATTGGGGGTGGCTGCAGCTTCCACGACCGCGGCCTCGAGGACATCGGCTTCAACTGAGGCTGGTGGAGTCGGCTCATTGGAAGGCGGAACTTCGTCACGAGAAGGTTCAGAGGTCCCCGCCTCTCCGGGATCTCCTGCCTCAGGGGCTCCAGCACGTTCGTCAATGTTGTAAGTTTGGACGTACACCTCTGGGCCTTGATCCCACACCTGTAGCTTCTCCCTCATGGCGTCGGCATCCTCCCCCAGATAGCCTAGTACCTCCGGGTTCACTTTCCAGAGTTGATGCATGAGGACCACATGCGATATATTAATCGTCCTGTTCAGTATCACCTCGGCATCCTCCTTCTCCTTCAAGCGCTCCGCCTCGGAGGTTGCCAGCTGTGCCTCCGCGACAGCTAATTGAGCCCTTAGTTTGTCCATCTCGGCCTTGGAGGCATCCCGCTCTCCCTTAAGAGAATCAATCTCCTTGCGCTGCTCCCTATTTTGGCTCAGCATGGATTGCTTCTCGGTCACATGCCCCCTGGCAGTGAATTGCAAGGCCCCGATCTCTTTATCCTTCTCGGCGAGCCCCAACTCCAGCATAGACATGAGATCCTTGCTCCTCTTATGAAATTGCTCCTCCTCGTGCAGCTTACTCTGAAGAGTGGAATATTCCTCTTGCTGCTTAAGGAGGAGATCATTTTTTGATTGCAAGCGGGCTTCCAAGGTATCCTTCTCCACCCTGGCTTGGGACAGCTCTTCCCGGAGCTGGGAGTTTTCGGCCTTCATCCCATCCGACCGCTGTCTGAACTCATTCTCTGCGTTGGCCCGGTACTCTCGATATTTGGCAAGATATTTCTTCTCCGCCTCTTCCTCAGCCGTGCGCCGGACCTGATCAATCTTATCTGAAGCCTCCAAGGCCTGTTGGGTCAGTTTCTGCTTCTCCGCCTCCAAGGCCTGGCGAGCCAGCTGGCTCTCCTCCAGCTGAACCAGAACTGCACCAACCTCCCGGAACGAGCGTTCCGCGATCATAGAGGCCTGCAAGGAAAGACAACAGAATGAGTTAAGCCGGACCAAAAGACAGATTATCCCAAAACACAACAACTGACGGCTTACCCCGGACAATTGCTGCTTCACGGCATGTGTCAGCAACAGGGGATCCTTACTGCTACTGATGGCCCATTTCTCAGAATTGAGCTCGCACAAGCTCAGGGCCATGTCCTCCATCATCTCCGCTCCGAACGGCGCCAATGCACGTCCAAGCCTAGGCACCAGCCTCTTCTCCAAGGCTGGGCCATCCAAAACCGCTCCAGCCGGGTGAAGAGACCTCACCCCCTCGGCCAACTCAGCTCTCTTCACGGCAGACAAGTTGTCTGCCCTTCCCTGGGTAATGGCCTTCTCAGCCTCCAACCGTCTCTTCAAAAAATTATCGGCCCGTCTTACACCCTCCAGGAGGGCAGCGGGGAAACGGGTTGGTTTCTGCGGGAAGTGGAACTTCAGGCCAGGCAGAGGAAGGCTTGTTTGCTGAGAAGAAGGAGACCCCGAAAGGGTGGACTCCCTTTGGGCTGGAGGAGGAGGCAGACGGGGTATTAAGGCCCCGGTCTGTTGTTTTTGCTGCTGCGGTGGCGGAGGTGAATGCCTTTGTTGTTGTTGTTGATCTTGCTGCTACGGCAGCGGAAGTAATTGCCCTTGTTGCTGCTGCTGGTTTGGATGTTGTTGTTGCTGCCGCTGTGGTGTTGGTGATTGTCTCTGTTGTTCTTGTTGCTGCTGTTGTTGTAGTTGTGGTTGCTGTCGTTGTTGCCTTCGACCAGGAGAAGAGTGTCTAAGGCGTTTCTTCTTAGCGCCCTCAGCATCTTCTCCGGGACGCTTGCTTACCCCAGTTGTTTTCACGGGGAACACAAGCCCTTCCCCGTCGCTGCTGCTACTCGAGACCATCATAGTCTCGGAAGGCCCGTCGGCAGGAGACTTCTCTACCCCCGGAGACGCTTGCGCCTCGCCACTTGTCTTCTTGGGGGTGGTAGCTTTACCCCCCCTACCAGCCTTGGTCTTCCGTCCTTTCCCCGTGGACGGGTCTTGGCTGGTGGCAGCCTTCTTAATTAGCAAAGTAACTCTTCCCAACATCTTGGCTTCTAGATACTCTGCAAGAAACATACGAAGCAAGGTTAACGAACCAACAAGCAATGAGAAAAAAGATAAGCGGAAGACAAGACAATCAACAACATAAAAGCACAAGCAAGTCGGCCAGCAGAGAACAAGAAACAAGAAAAAGAAAAGTTTGAAAGGGACGACCATGCACGAGAAACGTGGATGGCCTTCCCCGAGCAAAACAAAACACCGCTTCCTGCTCCAGGAAGCTCCCGTACTCCTTGAAGTCCGGGAATGACATGCTGAGGGAAGAAGGGTCAACCATGATGACACCTTCTGGCAGACTACTGTCACTCAGACACCCGAGAAGTTCATCTACCCTATCGCAATATCTGTCAAAGGGTATCCTACGCGAGTTTAGCCTAAGGAAGCGGGGATCAAACCCCATCTGAGAGGTCCGGGAAACCTCAGACAGGCTAGGGGTGTGGATCAATCGAAAACTAGTCTTACCTCTCCCGGAGGTACTAGCCCCCGGAGCCCCTTCGTTAGGGTAAGCTGCGGCGTGGCGAGCCTCGATCTCCTCTTCCTCCGGCTGGGGGTCGGGGAACCTCTCCGCCCAACTAGGAGATAAAGTATTCTCGTCCCGGGCTGCTTGGGTGATCACCTTGGACAGCTCCAGGGCAATCTGCTCCCGGATGTCAGCTGACACCTGGCTTTGCCCCCTGCCACTCACTGGCTCGATATTTTGGAAAGAGGCGAGTAGCCCATACTCCCTCAAAGATTCGGAGGTCACAAGTCCCTCCACTTTCAACTCTTCCTCCGAAAGCCCTTCGTAGAACTTGGACCTCCTTATCATCTCCGCACAGCGAGGTGTCCGCGGAATGACTTCTGCAAAATTCAAATACAAGCATTAGAGATCCTCCCGAAAGGCAAATCAAACGCAAAGAAACAAAGTTGAAAAGGAGAGGAAGGAGCACTTACCAGGGATTTTGAAGTCCAGAGATAGGGCTGGCACCCTCTTCAATGGGAAGCCAGTCGTCAGGAACCAGTACTCCCGGAGGTCTGGAACCCTCGCGGTATGATAGGTGGGACACATCACGTCCGGGTGCCTTTCCAGCCTGTAAAACCCCACCTTGTTTGAATGACCCCTCATAGGCTGAGACTTCAACCCGTAGAAGTACAGCACCTCCTCCGGGGTAGGAGCTTCCAGTTTCCGGGACTTGCAAAAGATGAACCACCCCGCTAGGAGCTTGTAGCTGGGGGGAATCAACTGGAAGGGGGCAATCCCCGCCTTCACACAGAAATTGGCAAAGTAACTTCTTAGGGGCAAGTGTGCCCCACACACTATGTGTGCCCAGCTCCAGGCACCAAAGCCCTCGTGACTCTGGCTAGCCAACTCGCCCAGCACCGACAGACGGTGCCACATCAGACCTGGGATATTCTTCAGGCCTGCCTCGGAGGAGTACAGCTCCAGCATGCTGTAATTCCTGAACAGGTTCGGCTTCTGGTCCATCTCCCAGATTGAACTGTTGGAAGTCGGTGGGCTAGCCGCGACCACTTTTGCCTTTCCTTTCCCCTTTGCACCAGCGACAGGGGAACCCTTCTCCTGGGCAGAATCAGCCTCCACCACAGCGAGGAGTTGTTCCTTTGAGATGTTCGTCACTGAACAAAAGAAACAAAGAAGAAAACACTCTAAGCAGTCAGCACCCTTGTCATACCCTAGTGGTATCAAAGGCGTCGGGGAGACCCTCCCCGAAAACTGCTTGGAGAGGCTCCCACCGAGCTTGCCGAGGGGTTGGCACCATGCCACCCGAAGGGCAGCAAGGAACCAGACTCAGACTCCGAGCCTAAGCCCACCAAAAGAAGTGTTTTTTCCAGAGAAAGACACCCTAAAGGCGTTCATGCTTATGCCCTAAAACAGCAAAACAAGGAACGACTTTCCAAACGCAAATCGTCAAAGCATGCAAAAAAGACTACTTATCGACTCACATCAATCACATGCCTACCAAAGCCCTATTCACGCATGCACATAGGCGATAATGGCAGAAACCTCAACTCTAACAACTACCAACAACCTAAGGTTTGGGAGGAAAGAGCAAAGTAGAAATACTTACTGGTATTCGGGTAGTTGGAGGTTGAAGGAGTAACCGGATCACTGCATAGCACGATCGCGAGAAGTAAAAGCTGCAAAGACGAACGGCGATTCAAACCATGAACTTCGGCGAATAAACCCACTGCCAAATCAAAAGAAAAGTTTCTAGATCCCTTACCAAAAGAAGTGGCAAGTTCGAAGGAACGGAAGCTTGGAAGCCTGAGAGTTTGAAGGTTTGGAAATCTGAAAATCCGAAAGATAGAGAATTTGAAAGCGTAAAAAGGAAGAAAGGTCCGTTCCCTCGTTTTTATAGCAGGGAAGAGGTCGTTTCGAATTCCTCAAATGGATGGTCCCGATCTTCCCATTCCGTGTGCATCAGATCCAACGGTTGGAGAGGAAGCGACGATCCTATTTATGACTCCTCGGATGGGAATAAAGTATTTATTTCCCATCATTATACCACCTCGGGCCCGGAGTACCATTAAAAACCGTCAAATCATTACTCAGATGACTAACGCACGCATACTCAACCAGTCGCCTCACGCACACGTCTTGGTCGCAGAACCATCCCCAGCATGACGCGTGGTCCTTGCCGCACTTGAGTACTTGAGTTCAAACAGAAGAAATTCCCTTTCTTTTTCATACTAACACTCAGGCGGGAAAAAGGAACCCTTCCGGGAACACAGAAGGTGGCCCCTCGCCTAATCTAAGAAACCGAAATACCCGGAGGACTGTACAAGCTCCCGGATCTCTCAAAGCTCCGTGACCTTGGGGGGTAAATGTTATCCAGATTTCCGGATAGCGTTTAGATCGATATCCTCGGGGAAGCAGAATTACCAATGTCTTTCACGGTAGGTGACCAATGTCTCCCGTTTAGTGTCCGGATTACTCTTCCAAGCAAACACGACACGGAAACTCGTCAACTCTCCCGGACTCCCGAAGGGGTATCCTTCGGGGAAGCTCCTTCCAGGAGAAGCTCTTCAAGTGGTCTTCGCGGAAACAGTTCCGTGCCTCGCACGGAACAAGACCAGGCGGTCGAGTCGTGGAGGAGGCATATTTGGAATGATATCCACCTGACACAGGATCCCGCCTGACACGCCCGACAGGTCAAAGCCGCACACATCCCAGCACGCCTAAGGGTACCTTTTCGCCTACTGTTCCGCTGACAACTTGGAAAAGACGGCTGACTTTGTGTATTCCCCATACTTTCACGTAAATATACCCACATAGAGTCTTGTAGCCATGCCACTACAGTAATTGTATCCCCTATTTATGGCTGGTGTAATTAAGACTCATGGACGTAGAGAAAAACCATAATCCAAAACCCTAGCTATAAAGACCCCCTCATTTTACAATAAGGGGGACAACCAACAGATCATATAGCGAAAACTCTACAGAAATCTCTCTAGCTTCATCTTCTTCAAGAGAACCCGAGAGAAACACTGTGAGTGGGTGAAGTTCTTGTACACCAGCCATCTTACTGTAATCCTTTCCAAGTATAATAACATCGACTCGTGGACTAGGGCTTGTTAACGCCTGAACCACGTAAAAACATTGTTTGTTTAGTTACATTTCAGCACTTCTACAGTTCTTATCCTTTTATTATTCTGTTTGTATTCGTTTCCGAAAAACTCGGTAAACAGATATCATGATGAAAAAAATGAAAACGGTCAATAATACAATGGTTATTATCTAACATATAGCTTACTGTTTATTTTTTGAAAACAGAATACACAAATATGACAATTGTGTATATAACTCTTATAAAGAAAGAAAATAAACAATGCTTTTGTAAATCTTAACAAATAATTATTTTTATATAAAAGAACTCTTTGAATAAAAAATTAACAAGAACTTTTATATAACTATAACCTCCTATTGCTATGTATTCATTTTTATTTATTTATTTAGAATTTTTTTTTTTAAAACATGTAAAATTATAACACATATGTGTAAGTTAAATAATTTGTTTATTTTTCGATATCATGGGAAAAAAATGAAAAGGGTCAATAATACAAGGGTTATTATCTAACATATAACTTAATGTTTATTTTATGAAAACAGGATACACAAATACGATAACTGTGTACATTTACTACAATGATATTTGAAATAAAACAAAAAGTAAAAATATTTTAAAATGGTAAGTTTTAAATACATACCCTTGTATCACGCATTACAATTTATTGGCTAAGATTGGTATCAGAAATAATAAAGACAATCTTAGTAATTAAAATAAAAAAAAATGGTTAAGATTTATATATATAAATGAAATTATAATAATTGGTATTAATATAGTAATTGAAAATAATATTGTAATGAATTGTGTAAAAATCCCTTAGTCAAACGCGTCAGTCAACAGAGTTCACTGATGTCATTGACCAAATATTGGTATTTGCGTCAATTGGGAGGTGACACAAAAAAAGCTGTAATGACGTCAATACAAATACTAACACTGTTTATTTTTGTAGTTTGCGTCAGTTTTGCACTGTCACAAATATGCTTATTTGCGTCAGTGGGCCACTGATACTAAAGCCCATATTAAAAAAAAAAAAACTTAAGGGTCAAAGCCCATTTTAATTTTAACATAATTTTCCCATTTGAGTCTCTTTCTCTTTTTAACCGTTCTCTCATCTCTTTCTCAACCTATCTCTCTCTCACACATTCTCTCCCTCACGGTCCCTCTCTCACTCACTCACTCACGGCGGCGAACAATCGGGGCTCGGGGGCCATGGGCAAACTGCGCAAACGAAGGTGACTCGGTGTCTTGGGCAAACTTGCTCAGGGGTTCGCGGGTCTTGGGCAAACAGCGGGTAACTCTCTCTCTCTCTCTCTCTCTCTCTCTCTCTCTCTCTCTCTCTCTCTCTCTCTCTCTCTCTCTCTCTCTCTCTCTCTCTCTCTCTCTCCGTGTTGTATAAGGTTAGGGGGATCGAGGTTGTGGGTGGTCCAGGGGGCATGAATTTGGGGTTGTGAGGACAGGGGGCTCAGGGTTGGGTGATGGGGCTCAGGGTCGGGGTGATGGGGCTCGGGGGTTTGGGTGATGAGGATGGGGGGCTATTTTTCTGTTTTTTTTTTTTTAATCATGTTCTTGATAGTTTTAGTATTGTTAATATTTTTTTGCCTCTGCTTGGGTTTCGTTTTGCAGGAGGTTTTTGGTGGTGGTGGTGGCTTGGACAGATTGAGTCTCAACATTATTGTAATTTTGTTCTGAATTTTTGTAGCTAAGTTTATAAAAAATTGTAAAGGAAGTTTGGTTGATTGTATAAATTTTAATTTTTTTTTGTGTTAATGGCTTGTAAATTGCTGCTTTTGTTGTTAATGAAGTTTTGATAATGTATTATTGCTTTTACATTTCTAAGTTGTATATTTCAGAATTTGGTTGCACTAATTGTGTTGATTTATTTATTTTTTAAATCTGGGTATTGAGATTTGATTTTGATTTTTTTAATTAAGGTGGTTTACGTCAGTTGGGCACTGCCACAAACAGAGCATTTGTGGTAGTGCAGAATTGTCACAAATGTTAGTGTTTGCATCAGTGGAGAACTGCCACAGATACCAGGTTTGCGCCAGTGCTCCACTGACGCAAATGTCAGGCTAGTTTGCGTCATGGGATTTTGCGTCACTTTTAAAACTGATGCAAAAAATCAATTGTGGCAGTACTCCATTGACGCAAATGGCTATTTTTGTAGTAGTGTTATATAATTTAAATTTTATAAATAATTTTTAACCGTTAATAAATACATACTCCAAATGTTAATTTTTAAAATTAAAGGGTCAAAACGGGTAATCAACGAAAATATAGTATTTAAATAATTGATCTATTTATTCCTATTTTAACTTTTTGACAAACCACGAGGTCGAAATGTTGATTTTTAAAAATAAAGGTTATAAATAGGTAATCAGCTAAAATAATAAATAAATAAGTATGCGTACAACAAGTTGTTACTTTATTTTCGACACTTTAATTATTAAGAATTTCTCAAAATTCTGCAGAAGGTTTGCTATACAATGAACACTATTATGAAAAAAACTTTTGACAAAACATGAGGTCCAAAAGTTAATTTCTTAAAATAAAAGGCCCAAACAAGTAATCGGCTAAAATATAAGGTTCAAAATGGTGTAAACCCTTACACAAAACATAAATTATATGTATAATTTATTTTTTATTAAATTTTTTTAACATTTTGAATACATACATGATCCAAAGGTTAATTTTAAAAATAAATAGTCAAAACGGGTAATCAATCAAAATATAATGTTCAAATAATTGATCTATCTATTCTTATTTTTAACATTTTGACAAAATATGAGGTCTAAGATTTAATTTTAAAAAATAAATGGTCCAAATTGGTAATCGACCAAAATAACCCTTACACAAAACATAAATTTCTTTATACACAATTTAGAAAATCACATAAAGTGTATAATAATAATATAAATAAATAAATAAAAGAACGCATACAAGTTGTTTGACTTTGTTTTCAGCACTTCAATTATTTGTTATACAATGAATACCATTTAGAAAAAACACTTGGGTCAAGACGCGTCCACAGTCCATATAGGGAGCATGTTGTACTTGTAGAGTGACAATGACAACCTACAGCACAATCTCCTGAAGAAGAAAAATATATTTTTTAATCATTACTAAAGACTGTGTGAAACGCGGTTATGTTTTCTAGTACTTATATAAATGAGAGATGTAGGGAGGTGAGATGGCATCCTAGAATCATTTATATATGATTATCTATTTTATCATAATTTTTTATTTTTGTCTAATTTTTTTATTTAACAAAAGAATTAATTAAAATTTTTAAAAATCCATATAATCACACATGGTTTACAAACTAGTGTAATGTTATACTTTTAGGCCATATATAAAGTACCATTCATTCATTTTAATTTGTAATATGTCAAAATATTAGTATTTTTTTTTCTTATATAGGTATTGATTTAACTCAATCTTGCCAAAAAAAAATTTAGTTAATTAAATTTATATTTGTTGACGCCGTTTTTCGTCAACAGTGAAATAAGAGCATGAAAACAATAATTAGTTATGGCCAGGAAAATACGATAAAACAAATGGGATATTTTACGTGGTTCAGCAATTAACTCTTCCTAGTCCACGAGTCTTTGTTATTAAAACTTAAGATGATCTCTGGAAATTCTTCAAGAATGAATTCTCCAGAGTTTTCTCTCAAGATTACAAAAATTCGGTCATTTACAATGGTGCATGACTTCTCTATTTATAGAGAAGATTTCAGAATATTATCCCACACATTTCGGGAAGTTATTCTGTATATGCAAATAAATTTAATGGCATTAAAAGCCTGTAATCCTATATACAAGGAAACGTCCCCTGAAAATCAGGGGGCGTATAACTGAATAATAAATACTCCTTTATTATAGGGGATTTACAACAATCAATGTAGACCGCGTCTCTCCAAAATGACTCACTAGGATATTCAAAGTTATCAATCTACATTGTCAGTGCTGTTCTCACCCAGGTCTCTTACTGACTCTCGAGCTATGGCATTTCCCCGAGATCATATAACTTCGAGCTCATACTTATGTCAGGCTCGGAGCCCCTGATTCGAGGCCATCCGAGAACAGACGTGCTTTGATGTCTCTCTTTCGAGCTTGTAATGGTTTCGAGGCTACCATCTTCGAGGTTGCCCGCTGCTTGTAGGTCTGGTGCCTAGGTTGCGAACGTGTCCTTGACATTACGAGCCCATTCCTAACGAATCCAGCTTTCGAGATCACAATTCTTAAGGCTCGAAATCTGGGTGTAACAATATTAATATTTAACATATTATTTATATTTATATATTTGATTTTGTAGTATATATTTTTATATCATTTAAATTTGTAAATTATGTAATGAATTTTTTTGTATATGTTATACTTATATATATATATGAAAGAATTTTCAATGGTTATTACCTATAGATATTTACTGTAAATCACTAAACAAGTTTTTGATGATGAATGATTATAATGATGATGAAAATAAATAAATAAAATATATAAAATAAATATTTCGAATATTTTAGATTGATTAGGGAATAAATATTAGTTGGAAAGATAATGATCACACTAATTATTCCCATTAATTCCAAAATAATTTTTTCATCTCATGGAATAGATAAAAAGAATGAATCAAGAATGAAAAAGGAATGGAGAATTAATACTAAATAAGATTCTTTTTTTATTCTTTAATTAATAAATATGTGATCGCCATGTCATCAGGTAGCTCTTCCAAAAATTTGAAAAAGTCAAAATTTGTTTTTAAAAATATTAATTAGCAATTATAAATATAGATCATTGATCGTAATCCAATGATTAGTATTAAAGTGATCATCTATGGGTAGTAACCATTAAGAGTGTCCCATATAAATATAAACTAAGTGAAAAAAGTATTGGGAAATTGAAAAAAAAAAATAGATATATTTTAAGAGATGAGCTAATATATATATATATATATATATATATTTAACATTAAAAATATAGAAGAATTACCGAATGTATAAAAAATATATATATTCTATTTTTAGAAAAATTATAATTAACAAGATTAATATAATTTTTTTTAAATATATTATAAAATCGCAACCAGAATTAATGGCAGAATATTGCTAGAAAAATATTGTCTAAGCTTTGTTGATGTCCCTGCCCACTTTTATATAAACAAAAGTATTCAGCACAAAAAGTAATTAATGCACCAATATATATTATGTTGCTTATCACGTACGGTCATATATATATAGAAAAAAAAAATACAAATAAAAAATAGTGACAATCAAATAGAAGGTTTTGTTTGGTAACACTTAAAAAAGTAATTTTTTATTTAATTAATTAAAAATTTAACAATTAAATATAAAATGTGTATGATAACTCTATTTTTATTTATTATTTTTAAATTTTTAATTAAAATTTATTAAATTTTGAAAGTATAAATTTTTCACTTTCAAATTTTTTTTTAAACAATTTTTAAATTTTTTTTTTTTTCTTCTCTTCTTCAAATCAACAACTCATATTGTTAAACAAAAAATAAAAATAAAAGTTATCAAGCACGCTTATTATTTTTTGTTTTTAAAAATAAAAAACAATAGTTATCAAATATATTTTTATTTTTTAAAAATAAAGAAACAAAAATAAAATAATATTTCTTTTTTTTGTGTTAAAAAATTCAAAAACAAAATTTTTACCAGGCCTAAGTGAAAAAACTAATAACAAGTATGTGAGCCTCCTTTATTTCCTGTACGTTCATTGTTAAAATAAAACAACAGAAGAGATTAGAAATTAACGTAATAATTTATATAAGAATTATCACGAAGAAAGATAACCGCATTTACCCGTTATGCTTGAATATATCACTTTCCAACGCAAAAATAAAAATAATCCAATCCTACATCTACAATTAATTCAACGCATCTAATTACTTATTTTGACTTCGGCTTCTAGTTTTATATATATACCACTATAATAGTTTTTGTTTTATAATCACTACCTATAGATATATATTTTTAGTATTTTTGATATAGGGATAAGTTGCAACTCTATTTATTTTTTACATGACAGTGTATAATGTAGTTAAATGAGACTTCCCACAAATTTTTAAGAAATTTCAAATAATTTCAGATGTCGAAATTAGAATTCAAACAACTTGTGTGCTTGTTTCAATATTTATAAGTGCGTCGAATAAACTTTTTAAATCCTGATTTTGACATCCTAAATTATCCAAAAAAAAATTGAAGTTGGGTAAATCCTCAAAGATTTTCTTCTTCTTGGGATAGCTCGAAAGGTAGTAGAAGTTGTCCCCTCCCCGAGCTCGGGAGGGATTTCTTTTCAAGCAAAAGAGATACAGGATCTCCTGTGGTGAAGGTCCTTCCCACTTTAGCTCGTGGTAAAGCGACCTCACGGTTGACAAAACCCTGTAAGAGTTGGTGTTGAGCTGGAAAGGAGCAAGCCCGACAAAATCCAAGAAGTCTTTGAAAAAGGAATTTAAGGGCAATAAGGCCCCTGCCTTCATATGCTCCTGGCTCCAAGCCGCATATCTTAACTTGTTGTCGGGATTACCATCTCCCGGGGCGTGGCTGCTTCGCTCGTGGGAGGTCAGAGCTCGACACCTCAGCGAGCCTGAAAATCCAATATTGTGGAGGGCCAAGATGTCAGAGATCTGCCCCAATGAAGAAATCGAGCTCCAGTAGTGCCGGCCTCGAAAAATTCTCTCTTCGAGGTGGGAATGGAGGTTGGCTGTGAGGTGGAAGGCAGATTTGATGGTTCTCCCATCAATGAAAATTGGAGATTGTCTGGCTTGAAGGCGATTGTCACTTTAAGTGTGGTATCAATGGGATTAGTCTAGGCTCGGGGTCTGGATCTGGGTAGATGGCGACCCTAAGTCTCTTCCTTTTCCTCTCCTCGACCTCGTCAATTTGACGTCGAATGTGAGCTTGGGTGTCTTCTTGCTCGCACTTTAGTTGGTGCTCCCGAATCAAATGCTGATTCCTGGTAAAAGGTGACTCTGGGCTCGAAGTTTTCAGTGAGTAAGGAATTGCGAGCTTTGACCCCCGCCGCTTTTCTGAGTTCTGCGACATCTAGCAAGAGAGCAAAAGGGTGAGGGCCAGACGAGCAAGAAATTAAGAATAAAAATCTAGATGGTCTAAGCTCGAATGATCGAGAGTGTGGAGCAAGCTTGACCCAAAGAACGAGATCAGGCTCGGAGTGTGTATTCCATGGGAAGGGGGGAAGGTGGATTTATTTTCAAAGATCCCGGATATTCAGGGAAAAAAATTGGCGGTTACTCAAAATGTGATATTTTTTAGAAACGTGCAATTTACAAACCCTAATCTAATACATGTTTCTTGGTCTATACGATACAATAGTTGGAATCAAGATAGCCTAATAAAATGCAAAAATATGGGTTTGAAAAATCCGTAATCTCATTAGAAGCTAAAAACTACATGGTATTGATTGAAACATTCTAGTATAAAACTAGTAAATGTACCTAAAAGGTACTGCAACAATAAACATGCATGGAAAAAACAAAATATATATATACGAACATATGGGGATCAAGAATGAATACTTACACAATGTAGATGGTGGAAACAGAGAGATCGAAGATTGAAGGATTGGCTGCAAGAACGATCTCACGGAGTCAAACAGACCAGCGGTGTTTTGCTTCCTCGGCTTAGAGAACATGCAAGGACCGAAGTTTTTTAAGTTCTGGTGTCCTTTGATCTTCTCTCCTTTCTGAAAATGTAATGTTAAAATGAGGAAGATGATGACATATTTATAGGCCCCAGAGGATACCAAACGACGAAGTGATCTGGACCATTGGCCAATCTCAATACTTGAACAAATGGCCAGGGACAAATGGAGGACTGGCGCCATAAAGGTGGCAGGCGGATGGACATGCGTGTGGTATGAAAAGCACTCAAGTACTCTGATTGAGAAACCCATGTTTGACGCGTGTCCACACTCGAGTGAAATTGATGGTACACTTTCCAAGGGGGCAGTTCAAAAGTTTTCTTCTCATAGCATTCGAACTGATACTTTTGAGGGGGCAAAATGTTACACCCAGATTTTGAGATAAGAGGTTATGACTCCGAAAACTGGGCTCGTCAGGTGTGAGCTCGAAATGTATGAAAACATCATATGGTCCAGCCATAGAACCCTCTGAAGTAAAGCAACGACCTCGAGGATGTGTAACCTCGGATATTCTCTGAGCTCGCGATGGGCAATGGCACGACACTTGAATATATCTTTTACCGAGTGTCCTCAGGCGAGATAGTTCGAGCTTGGGAGGTATAAGCTCGGGGATGACAACCTCGACAGTACCTACCTATCCCGAGCGTAGCCTTGGGTGGCAAGTTCGTGATTGATCCATAAGTCCTGACAGACTCAATGCCAATCGCTGATCTCGAATACCTAATGAATTTCCTGGAACAACCCCTTACGTGTGAACATATTTATTGTTGTGTAATCCCAATATTTAAGGGATGTCATTTAATTTGTTATCCGTTCCAGATCTTCATGGGACATTTCCGTGTATATAGGAGATAATGCATTTAATATCGTTATTTCAATTGATATACAAAATATCTTCCTGAAATATGTGGGAATGAATTCTGCATCCTTCTCTATAAATAGAGAAGGAATTACCACTTGTAAAGGACCGAATCCTGATTTCTTGAGAGAAAGCTCTGAGGAATTCATCTCTGAAGAATTTCCAGAAAACTCCAAGTCTTAATAACATAGACTCGTGGACTAGGCAGAATTAACTACTGAACCACGTAAAAACCTTATTTTCTTCCTCTTTAAATTCATTTGCTCCATTTTTCATTTGTTTAATTGCTCTACTATTTAAGTTGACGAAAAATGGCGTCAACAGTTTGGTGCTTTCTTTGAGAGCATTAAGCAGTACGTGTGTAAGTCTAGTCAAAAAGCCTCCCTGAATCAACAATGGCAGCGAATGATCCTAACGTTCCTGAGGAGGAAATTTTTGATGAAGCTGACTACCCCCGACGCCCTGGAAAGCAGCCTATGGTGAATTCGGACCATGATGAGAGGAGTGGGTCATCCGACTCTCGGGAACCACCAGCCCCCAGGGAAGACGAGGACATGTATTATAATCCTGAACGATATGTCCCAATAATGGAGCTCAAAAATCGTCAACTGCGAAATCAATTGGCAGAGGCCAAGAAACGTAATGAGGAGCTAGCCAGACTGGCTGCTGAGGTGCAGATGGCTTAGGCCCCACCTCTGCTAGAGGCCCAAGCTCTGCCTCCACGGGACGTTCATGTTCCACCATGCAGGCCTCGTGGGCGACCGTGCAAAAATGCTGCCACCCAGAGAACGGAGCAACCTCCGCTGCCAGCAGAATAGCCTGCTCCATCAAGGCCCCGGAGAAGTAACTGGGTTGGAGCTCCTGCCAACTCAACTGCGGAGGTATTGGCTGGGATAGGGAAAAACCGAGCCCCCACGGAGGCTCGGACCCAAAATCCTGGTAACGCGCGGAGTGTTCCTGAACCAGTTCAAGCAACCTCGGGGCCTTCTAGGCCCTGTAATGGATGGCAGCCACCATCACCCATAAGGCACCCACCATCACCAATAAGGTATCCCTAACCAACTCGGAGAAACACACAACCGACTCAGGATGATAGGGAAAGGCGAGTTGGGCAGAGACGTGGAAATGGGGAGACCACTAAGGGGCATAGAGGTACCCAACCCATGAGAAGCCAAATGTCTCAGTCTCACACTGAGACGAGGCAACCGACAAGGAACCCATCTCAAAACAACCACGCAACAAGCCATGTCAGTGAAGGCTCGGGAGACACTAGATCGGTCAGTATGTATGACCTGGGAAGCAGAAATACTGGGAATCGAAGGGATCACCCAAATTTACGAGAACACATGAACCATAATTGGGGTAATGATAACCCCTCGAATCCAGATCTGACGGATCGTCTCAATGGACGCAAGAACCCTGTGCGGAGGTGCGAAACTGGGGTTGTGATCAACGATAACCAGTTTCAAGTCAAACCCCCCATGGATCCAGTCCAAGAAAGGATTGAACAAGTGGAAAGAGCATTCAGGCTCTTACAAAATGAACGAGTTCGGGATCGGGATGAAGAAATTGAGCCCTTCGCCCCTCATATTTCCAGCACCCTGTTTCCTCAGGGATTCCGAATTCCTCATGTCCCACCATTTGATGGGAATTCCAATCCATACAGTCATTTGAGTACGTTCAATACAATCATGCGAGCGAGTAATGTGGGCTACGAGCTCAGATGCATGCTGTTTCCAGCATCGCTCACAGGGCCAGCAAAATACTGGTTTGAGAAGTATAAGAGACATTCGATCGCTTCTTGGGATCAATTGTCTAGAGATTTCAAGAAGCAATTCAAATCCATGGTCGGAATTAGGCCCGAGGCATCTACCTTGACCAATGTTCGACAGCAGCCGAATGAAACATTGAAAATTTACCTAACAAGGTTTAATTTGGAAGTCGTCCGAGCTCGTGATGTAGACGACAGTGACCATTTAATGGCTGTCCGAGCTGGAGTAATGCCTAGAAGTCCTCTCTAGGAGGACATGCAGAGGAAGCCCATAAGGTCCTTAACCGAGTTCAATCGACGAGCTCAAAGGTTTGTTAATGTAGAAGAGGCGAGGTCAGCATTGAATATGACCTCTCAGCCCATAACTACAATGACAAACGCAAACTCTGCTTCGACCTCGGTGGATCCTACGACCTCAAAACCCCCTGGGGACAACCCTTCTAAAAGGAAGAAGAATGAAGGGAATAATCCCGAGGTAGAAGGGGGAAAGAACAAGAAAGGGGAAATATATTTCTCCGTATACAAAGTGTATACCGAGCTCAATGAGTCTCAGGAGAATATCTACCTGGCTAATGAAAACTAGGTCCCTTTCAGACGTCCGAACCCCATGAGAAACCAGAAGGTGAAAAGAGACTCCAATAAGTACTACAGATTCGATAGAGATATCGGACATACAACCGATGAATGCAGGAAATTAAAAGATGATATCGAAGACCTGATCTCGAGAGGATATTTCAGGCAATATGTTAGAAATCAAAACCCCAATCAGGCTTCTACCAGCCAGAGGGCAGCAACAGCACCACCTGCTCAGAACAGCAACTCCTGAGCAAGGGAGGATGAACGACCCCCTCCAATTGATGGAGAAGATGTCATAACCATCTCGGGGGTACCATATTTTGCAGGATTGGGCAGGAACACCCAGAAACGATATGTGAATGAGCTGAAAATAGGTGACGGGTCTCCTTACGAACCCGAGTCTAGAGCTCCAAAACAGCAAAGGGTTGAATCTCAACCCATAACATTTACTGAGGATGAGGCGCCTCATGTACAATTCCCTCATAATGACCCGCTGATTATCACTCTTCAACTCGCGAATAAGAGGGTACACAGAGTCCTGATTGATAACGGGAGCTCAATAAATATCCTTTATAAGGCCACCTTAGAAAAGATGGGACTCGCACTTCACGACCTAAAGGCCTGTGCAACGACGTTGTATGGTTTTTTAGGAGAAGGGATTGCCTGTGTGAGATCCATCGAACTACCCGTGACCTTGGGAGACTTCCCAGTCTCGACAACCAAGATGATGGAGTTTGTAGAAGTGGATCTTCCATCGGCCTACAACGTACTGCTCGGGAGACCCGACCTGGGGGCAGTATCGTCTGTTAGGCACCTGGCCATCAAGTTCACAACTTCTAGTGGCATCGGGACGCTGAAAGGAGACCAGCTCGCGGGAAGGGAATGTTACAACATTTCCGTTAGAGGAAAGAAACAGACAAGTGCACAAACACTTGTCATAATTCAGAATAAGGATGGGACAATCTTTTTGATAGAAAAAGAAATTGATCCAAGAATAGAGGAAAGAGCTGATCTTGAGCCATTAGAAGAGCTCGAAAAGGTCAAGCTCGAAAAAGTAGACCCCCCGAAAACAGTGAAGGTAGGAAAAAACCTTCCGGAAGAAATGAAATAGCAATTAATTTGCTTTTTGAAGAAAAACCAAGATGTTTTCTCGTGGTCACATTCGGACATGGTAGGGATAAGCCCGAATGTGATAAGCCACACCCTTAACATTGACAAAAAATTCCCCCCAAAGTAGCAAAAACGAAGACTGCTGGATGATGATAGGAAGAGAGCCTTGAAGGAAGAGGTCGACAGGTTAAAGTCAAATCGATTCATACGAGATGTGTAACGCCCTGGTTACCCCAGAACAGTTACGGTGAACGGTGAACCGGAAATTTGACTCATTGCTTGAGTCCTTTGGTTAAAAACGTGTTCTAAGTGTTATTAACAAGCTACGGTGAAAAACAATAAAAAGGAAAGGATATGCTTTATTTGATACATAAAATTGTTCATGGGCCCACAAGAACATTTATAAGTTATTTACAACTCAAAAAGGTCAATAATGTTCCAAAATTTCAAACCCCGCCGACCTAAGTGGCAAAAATAGGGTAAACCCCCTAGTTCCTCTGAGAACTCCTTGGCCGTGGTGGTCAAGCGGCCGCATATGTACACATCACCACCTAAGCTCTCCACTCAAGGTTGGGTCAGCTTTTCTTTCCCTTTACCTGCACCACATAGCATCCATTAGCCAAAGCCCAGCAAGAAAACATAGCATTATATGTAAGCATCATCAAATGATTATCATTATAATCACACAGAGCTCATAGCTTTCAAACAGATGAGTGAATATCACTTGAGGTTCTGGTAAACCATACTGAGTGACTGCCAAGCAGGTCACTTATTCAAATGGAATAGTGGTTGCTGGGTAAGCCACTAGCCTTCAAAAAATGAGAGACTGATGGGTAAGTCTCTACTTAACAAGTGAGTGACTGATGAGTAAGCCACACAAGCGCTTATAATATTCATCGAACTTGAGGTCGGTCCGGCATTAATGCTCTTTGATTCATCCAATGCAGAAAGTCGATCAGATCTAATCTTTATTGGCTTGTGTTGAACACGCTAAGGCCGTCCTGACTAATGAGTCAGAGCAATGTGACCAGTGCCTAGTACCACTGTCGAACCTGACTAATGAGTCACAGCTTCACAGTTGATACTAGCATCTTTGCCAAATTTGACTAATGAGTCAGTACCATGCACAAGTGAGCAACATTTGCTAGCATTAAATATTCAATCCATGCCCACATTTACACAACCAACTTGCCTCATGAATAACCATGCATGTCACAAATGGGGTGCAATTTTCTTACCTCTGATTCGAGCTAGAATGAACAAAAGAACGACCCTTGAGAACGGTTTAGCTTTTAGTCCTTTAGCAGTTACCTAATCATAACACATTATAGGATACCATCAATAACATGATAATCAAAGGTTCTCAAACCAATATCTAGCCTTTGAGAGATCAATCCAAATTAATCCAAGTAGTAGGGACTCTCCCGAGGCCTAAAACTAGGTTCCCGGGGTCAAAACGAGCAAACGGGGCGAAAACTGGGCAAGGGCTGCAGCCCTAGCACCTTGGGCTGCGGCCCCCAGAGTTCCTTGAAGCAAGGGCCGTGGAGCCCTCCATCAAGGGTCGCAGCGCCCAGTAGGTACACTTTCCCCCACCTGCTTCTTCAAAGCAGGGTCGCAGCCCTCAACTCTGGGCCATTCCCAAACATGTTTTTAACACTCCAAAGCCTCCAAAATCATACCTAAACATTCCCCAATCATCAAAACAAAGTTCCCAAGCTTCCCAATGCACCAAAACCCTCAAAACCCAAGGCTCAAACGAATCGAAAACCTAACAATTCACAAAGTCCAATTCAAAGCTTAGAAACTCTAAAAACTCAAAACTTTAAACTTAGATTACCTTCGATGAGATTGTTTTTTGTCAAATCCTTCGGTCAAGAAGCTTCTAATATTTCCTAGGATCGATATGCCTCGATCCTCACTTGATTCTGACTCTTAGAACTCAGGATTTCTTCAAATATGCTTTAAGTGGCAAAAATGAACTAACGAAAGAGAACGAGAGGTTTTCTAATCGTACGTTCTATCTGACAGGTACTTCAAGCTTAAGTAACCTCAAATAAAACCTAATGCTCGGGGTCCCGAAAATTCCTCCGGGGACATTATAGTCAAAATCTCCAGAATTTCACCCTGATCTCAAATATTCCCAATTTATCATCAAATAAACATTTCTATTGCCCCAAAATTGACCCCGTTATGACAAAACTGCTAATCCACTAAATATGACCGTCTCATGCCGAATAACTCGAATATATCTCCATAATAATGGAATTTCATTCACAAATCACATCATGCACCCAAATACACAAATTTACCCTCAATGGGCCAAATTATCAAAACAGCATAATATTTCAAATGTGGACCCACATGCATGCATATATCATCATATTATAATATAATTCACATAAACATGCATATATTCATTTAATGGCGTAATTAAGCAATTACGGCCCTCCCAGCCTACTAAATCGCCACTAAACCACATCGGAGAATTCGGGGCATTACAAGATGCCTTCTACCCGGATTGGGTCGCTAACCCAGTGCTAGTTCTGAAACCTAACGGGACATGGCGAACTTGTATCGATTACTCTAACCTCAATAAAGCATGTCCTAAGGACTGCTTCCCCCTACCTCAGATCGATCAGCTCGTAGATGCCACGGCTGGGCATGGACTTATGTCGTTCATGGATGCCTATTCTGGATATAACCAGATTGCCATGCATGCCCCGGACCAAGAGCATACGAGTTTTGTAACAGACAAAGGACTGTATTGCTACAATGTCATGCCGTTTGGGCTCAAGAATGCTGGAGCCACATACCAACGGCTCGTAAATATGATGTTCTCTGAGCAGATAGGAAATAACATGGAAGTTTATGTTGATGATATGTTGGTCAAATCTAAACATAACAATAACCATGTGGACGACCTTGTAGAATGCTTCGCCGTGCTTCGGAAATACAACATGAAGATTAACCCCCAGAAATGCTCCTTTGGAGTATCGTTGGGAAATTTCCTTGGTTTCATCGTAAACGCACGGGGAATAGAGGCTAATCCTAACAAGATCCAAGCATTAATTGACATTCCCTCACCTCAAAAGCATAAATATGTCTAGAGTTTGACTGGACGGATGGCGACATTAAGAAGGTTTATCTCGAAGTTTATAGATCGTTGTCTACCATTTTGTAATCTTTTGAGAGGGGGCAAAAAGTTTGAGTGGTCAGAGGAATGCGAGCTAGCATTTCATGAGCTCAAGAAGCATCTCACGGAGCCTCCTATCTTGTCAAAACATATCACATGAGAAATTTTGTATCTATATCTCGCTACAACCGAACACGCCATCAGCGCCGTGCTCGTCCGAGAGGACCAGAAGGTGCAAAAGCCAGTATATTATGTCAGCAAAAGGTTACTGGGGGCAGAATCGAGATACCCCTTAATGGAGAAATTGGCTCTCAGCCTAATTCACTCGTCTCGAAAGCTCCGACCTTACTTTCAAGCACACCCCATCCATGTGTTGACTGACCAACCACTACGACAAGTCTTATCAAAGCCATAAGCCTCGGGCCGATTATTAAAATGGCCTGTTGAGCTTGGACAATTCGAGGTTACTTATCATCCGAGGACAACCATCAAAGGACAGGCCCTGTCAGACTTCATAGTAGAATGCACTGGAATGACTAACGACGAAGTTATAACCCCAGCCCGTGAGCTGTGGAAACTTTATGTCGATATGTCTTCCAACAAAAATGGATCGAGGGCAGGAATCATATTGATCACTCCAACTGGTAGCCGATTTCACTCTGCCTTGAGATTCGACTTCAAAGCATCCAATAACGAGGTTGAATACGAAGCTTTGCAGGTAGGACTTCGAATAGCCAAGGAACTCAAGGCTAAGGCGATACATTGCTATAGTGACTTGCAGTTGGTGGTCAATCAAATTTTTGGGGAATACCAGGCTCGTGGGACAAAAATGACTGCATATTTGGAAAAAGCAAAAATAGCTCTCAAACACTTCGAGTTCTACACAATAGAGCAGGTTCCCCGGGAGCAAAACTCGAACGCAGATGCCCTAGCCAAGCTCGTCGCATCCATCGAGGTCGACGAGCTGAATGTTGTACCAATCGAGCACCTGTCGGCACCCAGTATAAGCGAACTTGAACAGGGGGACGTTTGCATGATTAAGTCCGAGCCAACCTAGATGGCCCCAATAGTTGAATACCTTGAAATCATCATTCTCCCAGCAGAACGGAACAATGCTCGAAAATTGATGTATCAGATCCCCAGATACACTATTGTGGAAGGAAGTCTATATCAGAGAGGATATTCTATGCCACTGCTCCGATGTGTGACTCCACCCGAGGCCAAGAAGATCCTAGAAGAGATACATGAAGGATTATGTGGGGACCACACTGTAGGGCATAGCTTATCAAAGAAAATTATACGCCAAGGATACTTCTGGCCCACTATCAAAGCAGACTCGTTTGCTAATGTCAAAAGATGAGATAAGTGTCAATAGTTCACGACAATCCCGTGAGCTCCACCTTCCGAGCTAACTATGATGACCTCCCCATGGCCCTTTGCGGTCTGGGGAATTGATCTCATAGGCTTGTTACCAACAAGCAAGGGCAGAGTTAAATACGATGTAGTTGTGAAGTTGGGTGGCAAGTTTGTGATTGATCCATAAGTCCTGACAGACTCAATGCCAATCGCTGATCTCGAAGACCTGATGAATCGCCTGGGATAGCCCCTTACGTGTGAATATATTTATTGTTGTGTAATCCCAATATTTAAGGGATGTCATTTAATCTGTTATCTGTTCCCGATCTTCATGAGACGTTTCCATGTATATAGGAGATAGTGCATTTAATATCATTATTTCAATTGATATACAGAATATCTTCCCGAAATATGTGGGAATGAATTTTGCATCCTTCTTTATTATAGAGAAGGAATCACCACTTGTAAATGACCGGTTCCTGATTTCTTGAGAGAAAGCTCTGAGGAATTCATCTATGAAGAATTTACAAAAAACTCAAAGTCTTAATAACATAGACTCGTGGACTAGGCAGAATTAACTGCTGAACCATGTAAAAACCTTCTTGTCTTCCTCTTTAAATTCATTTACTTCATTTTTCATTTTTTTAATTGTTCTACTATTTAAGTTGACGAACAACGTCAATAGTAATCCAATGATTAATATTAAAGTGATCATTCATAGGTAGTAACTATTAAGAGTACTCCATATAAATATATATATATATAAATGAGAACTATATGAGTGTGATTTATATTAGAATAATTGAAAAAAGTATTAGGAAATTGAAAAAAAAAATTAGATATAATTTAAGAGATGAGCTAATATATATATATATATATATAACATTAAAAATAGAGGAATTACCAAATGTATAAATATATATATATTCTATTTTTAGAAAAATTATAATTAACAAGATTAATATAATTTTTTTTAAAAATATATTATAAAATCGCAACCAGGATTAATGGCAGAATATTGCTAGAAAAATATTGTCTAAGCCTTGTTGATGTCTTAAGTGTAAACCTGCCCACTTTTATATAAACAAAATTATTCAGCACAAAAAGTAATTAATGTACCAATATATATTACGCTGCTTATCACGTACGGTCACACACACACACATATATATATATATATATAGAAAAAAATACAAATAAAAAATAATGACGATCACGATCAGATCGAACACTAAGTGAAAAACTAATAACAAGTATGTGAGCCTCCTTTATTTCCTATACGTTCGTTGTTAAAATAAAACAACAGAAGAGATTAGAAATTAACGTAATAATTTATATAAGAATTATCACGAAGAAAGATAACCGCATTTACCCGTTATGCTTGAATATATCACTTTCCAACGCAAAAATAAAAATAATCCAATCCTATATCTACAATTAATTCAACGCTTCTAATTACTTATTTTGACTTCGGCTTGCAGTTTTATATATATACCACTACAATAGATTTTGTTTTATAATCACTACTTATAGATATATATTTTTAATATTTTCGGTACATGGATAAGTTGCAATTCTATTTATTTTTTACATGATAGTGTATAATGCAGTTAAATGAGATCTTCCACAAATTTTCAATAAATTTTAAATAATTTTAGATGTCGAAATCAGAATTCAAACAGCTTGTGTGCTAATTTCAATATTTATACGTGCGTCGAATAAACTTTTTGAATCCTAATTTTGACATCATAAATTATTCAAAAAAGTTTGAAATTTTGTGAGAGGTTATCTGTAATGCCCTGGTTACTCCAAGATCGTTACGGTGAGCTTTGAACTGTGAATTGAACTCGCTAATCGAGTTTTTTGGTTAAAAACGTGCTTCTAGGTGTTATTAATAGGTTAAGGTGGAAAAATCAATCAAAAGAAAATGATATATTTTATTTAAAACATAAAGTTGTTCATGAGCCCATAAAAACGTTTACAAGTTATTTACAATCGAAAATGGTCATTACAGTTTAAAATTACAACCAGCCGACCTAAACGGCAAAAATAGGGTAAACCCTTTAGTTCCTCTGAGAACTCCTTGGCCGTGGTGGTCAAACGTTCGCATATGTACACATCGCCACCTAAGCTCTCCACTCAAGGTTGGGTGAGCTTCTCTTTCCCTTTACCTGCATCACATAGCACCCATGAGCCAAAACCCAACAAGAAAATACAATAATGCAAGTATATAATATCAAATGATGATCATGATAATCATACTGTTACACCCAGATTTCGAGACCCCCGAGATTGTGATCTCGAAAGCTGGACTCGTCAATTGTGAGCTCGAAATAACTGAAACGCATATGCATGACTCAAGTGTCGAACCCTCAAATCAAGATGGCAACCTCAAAGATATTTTTTTAGCCTCGAAGTTCTTTCTGAGCTCGAAAGAACTTGGCATAAGGATATACCCGATGTCGGGTGTCTGCGGATCAAGTAGCCCGAGCTTGGCATAAGTATAAGCTCGGAGTGTGACAGCCTCGGTGGTATTTACCCGCTCCGAGCTGGTCTTGGGGAAAGGTGCCTAGCTCGAACGATTGGACTGGCATGATGATGATTGCCGACCTCGAACGACTTAGTGGGTCATCTGATGAGACGCAGTCCATGCATTTAAAAGATATTTATTGTTGTAACATCCCAACATTAAAGGGATATTAACAAATCTGTTATATGCCTCATGGTCTTCAGGGGACGTTTCCTTGTATATAGGAGTTACAAGATTTAATGTCATTATTTTCATTAATAAATAAGGAGTATCTTCCCAAAATATGTGGGAACGAACCCTGAGAACCCTCTATAAATAGATAGATCATGAACATTGGTAAGGGACGGATTTTTGATATCTTGAGAGAATTTCTAGAGAATTCATCCCTGAAGAATTTCCTGAAATTTCCAAAGTCTTAATAAAATTGTCTCGTGGACTAGGCAGAGTTAACTGCTGAACAACGTAAAATTCTTGTTGTTTTACTGTATTATTCATCTGCGCCATAGTTCCTATTGTTTATTCGCTCTATGTTTTAAGTTAACGAAAAACGGGGTCAACAATTTGGTGCTTTCATTGAGTGCCTTAAGCAATACAATCCCTGATTAGCTATGGCCGCGAATGATCAGAATATTCCTGAAGAAAACTATCCATGGCGCCCTGGAAAGCAGCCGATGACCAACCCTGAACCTGAAGAGAGAAGTGAGTCCTCTGATTCTCGAGGACCTCCATCACCTCCGGCTCCCAGGGACGATGAGGACATATACTATAATCCTGAACGGCACGTCCCCATTGTGGAGCTTGAAAACCGACAGTTAAGAAAACAGTTGGCTGAGGCCAAGAAGCAGAACGAGGAGTTGGCTAGGTTAGCCGCGGAGGCGCAGGCGGCTCAGCCTCAACCTCCGCAGGAGAACCAAGTCCCTCCTCCGCAGGCCTCGTGGGCGACCTCGGAAAAACTCTGCCACAAGAAGAACATAGCAACCTCTGCCACCGGCAGAGCAACCTGCTCCCTCGAGGCCCCAAAGAAACACTCGAGCTAGGGCTCCGGTTAACTCAACTGTAGAGTTACCAGCAGAAACTGGGAATAACTGAGCCCTTGTAGAGGCTCGGACTCAGATTCCTAATAACACACAGAATGTTATCGAGTCAACACGGGCGAACTCGGGACCATCCAGGCCCCGAAATGGTTGGCAGCCACTGTCACCCATACCGTTCCCTCCGTCACTAATAAGATACCCCTCACAACCTCGGAGGAACGCACAACCAACTCAAGGTGATGAGGAAAGGTGGGCATGACGGAAGCAGGGGAATAGAGAGACTACTAGGGAACGAAGAGGTGCCCAGCCTACAAGAAGCCAAATGTCTCGATCTCGCACTGCAGAGACGAGGTAGCACGAAAGAAATCCATCTTGGAACAATCATGCGACAAGCCTTGCCAGTGACGACTTAGGGGACACTAGATCAGTCAGTATGTATGATCAAGGACGTAGAAATACTGGAAACCAAAGGAACCACTCCGACCTGCGGGAGCACCTGAATTAGAATCGGGGTAGTGGTAATCCATCGAACCCAGACCTGAGAGATCGCCTAAATGGGCGCAAAGATCCCCTGCGAAGACGTGAGCCTGGAATTGTGATAAATGATATCCAATTTCGGGCGAGACTCCCTGTGGACCCAGTTTAAGAAAGAATTGATCAGCTGGAAAGAGCATTTAGGCTCTTACAGAATGAGCGAGGTCGGAGTCGGGACGAGGATTCTGATGAGGAGCTTGAACTATTCGCTCCCCATATTTCCAACACTCCGTTTCCTCAAGGGTTTCAGATTCCTCATGTCCTGCCTTTTGAAGGGAAATTCGACTTGTACAGTCATTTGAGTACATTTAACACCATAATGAAAACAAGTAATGTGGATTACGAGCTCAGATGCATGTTATTTCCAGCATCGCTTACAGGACCAGCAAAAAACTGGTTTAAAAAATATAAGAGACATTCAATCACTTCTTGGGATCAGCTATCAAAAGATATCAAGAAGCAGTTTAGAGCCATGATCGGGGTAAGACCCAGGGCATCGACCCTGACCAACATTCGGCAACAGCCTAGTGAAACGTTGAAGAGCTACCTTACAAGGTTTAATCTGGAGGTTGCCCGAGCTTGGGATGTAGACGATAGTGGTCATCTAATGGCCGTCCAAGCTGGGGTAATACCGGGAAGTCCCCTCTGGGATGATATGCAGAGAAAGCCTGTGAGATCCTTAACCGAGTTTAATAGACGAGCTCAGAGGTTTGTCAATGTAGAAGAGGCGAGGTCAACGCTGAATATGACCTCTCAGCCCATAACTACAACGATAAACGTAAACTCTGCCTCGGCCTCAGTAGACCCATCAGCCTCGAAACCCCCTGCAGAAAACCCTTCGAAAAGGAAGAAGAATGAAGGAAGTAACCCCGAGGCAGAAAGGGGAAAGAAGAAGAAAGGGGAAAGGTATTTCTCCATGTACAAAGTGTACACCGAGCTCAACGAGTCTCGCGAGAATATATACCTGGCTAATGAAAACCAGGTCCCTTTCAGGCGTCTAGACCCCATGAGAAATCAGAAGTCCAAGAGAGACTCCAGCAAGTACTGTCGATTTCACAGAGATACTGGGCACACTACTGATGAATGCAAGCAGTTGAAGGACGAGATCGAAGGACTGGTCTTGAGAGGATACTTCAGACAGTATGTCATGAACTAGAATAATAATCAGGCTTCTACTAGCCAGAGGGCAGCTGCACCACCGCCTGCTCAAAATAATAATTCCCGAGCTAGAGAAGAAGATAGGCCCCCTCCGATTGATGGAGAAGATGTGATAACCATCTCGGGCGGGCCTCATCTCATAGGATCGGGAAAGAATGCCCAAAAGCGATACGTGAACGAGCTAAAAACTGGGGATGGGTCCCCTTATGAACCCGAACCTAGAGCTCCAAAGTACCAAAAGATTGAATCTCAGCCGATCACCTTTACTGAGGACGATGCGTCCCATGTTCAGTTTCCCCACAGTGACCCACTGGTCATCACTCTCCAGCTCGTGAATAAGAGAGTTCACCGAGTTCTCATTGATAATGGGAGCTCATTGAACATTCTTTATAAGGCCACCTTAGAAAAGATGGGACTCGCGCTTCGAGACCTAAAAGCTTGTGCAACGACATTGTACGATTTTTCAGGAGAGGGGATTGCCTGTATGGGGTCCATTGAACTCCCTGTAACCTTGGGAGACTACCCAGTCTCAGCAACCAAGATGACGGAGTTTGTAGTAGTGGACATGCCATCAGCCTACAACGTGCTGCTCGGGAGACCCGCCCTAGTAGGGCTGGGGGTAGTCTCGTCTGTAAGGCATTTTTCCATCAAGTTCCCAACTTCTCGTGGCATCGAGACATTGAAGGGAGACCAGTTAGCCGGGAGGGAATGCTATAGCATTTCCATAAGAGGAAAGAAGCAGGCGAGCACATAAGCGCTCGTCATTATTCAAAATAAGGACGAGGCGGTCCTAAAGATGGATGAAGAAATCGACCCAAGACTGGAGGAAAAAACTGATCTCGAACCATTTGAGGATCTCGAAGAAATCAGGCTCGAAGAATCAGACCCCCCGAAAACGGTAAAGGTCGGGAGAAACCTCCACGAAGAAACCAAATAGCAATTAATTTTCTTTTTGAAGAAGAACCAGGATGTCTTCGCGTGATCACATTCAGACATGATAGGAATAAGTCCAAATGTAGTGATCCACGCGCTAAATATCGATAAAAGCTTTCCCGCTGAAGCAACAAAAGCAAAGACAACTGGATGACGATAGGAAAAAGGCCCTTAAAGAGGAAGTCGACAGGTTAAAAGCAAACTAATTCATCAGGGATGCTTTTTACCCCGATTGGGTAGCCAATCTGGTGCTGGTCTCGAAGCCTAATGGGACGTGGCGAACCTACATTGATTACTCGGACCTCAATAAGGCCTGCCCTAAAGACTATTTTCCTTTACCACAGATCGACCAGCCCACGGCAGGGCATGGACTAATGTCATTCATGGATGCCTATTCTGGATATAACAAAATTGCCATGCATGCCCCTGACCAGGAACATACGAGCTTCATAACAGATAAAGGGTTATATTGTTATAACGTCATGCCATTTGGGCTCAAAAATGCTGGAGCCACTTACCAGCGGCTAGTGAACATGATGTTCTCCAAGCAAATAGGGAACAACATGGAAGTTTATGTTGATGATATGTTAGTCAAATCTCAACTTAACAATCACCATGTTGATGACCTCGAAGAATGCTTTGTCGTGCTCCGGAAATATAACATGAAGCTTAACCCTCAGAAGTGCTCTTTTGGAGTATCTTCAAGAAAATTCCTGAGTTTCATTGTAAATGCTCGAGGAATAGAAGCTAATCCGGATAAGATGCAGGCCCTGATCGATATGCCTTCACCTCGAAAACACAAAGATGTCCAGAGTTTGACTGGCAGGATGGCGGCACTAAGTAGGTTTATATCGAAATCTATAGACCGTTGTCTTCCGTTTTTCAACCTGTTGAGGGGAGGCAAGAAATTTGAATGGACAGAGGAATGCGAGTTGGCTTTTTAGGAACTCAAGAAACACCTCGCAGAACCTCCTATCTTGGCAAAACCCATTACGGGAGAAGTTCTGTACTTGTACCTTGCTACGACTGAGCACGCCATAAGCGCAGTACTCGTACGGGAGGAGGAAAAAGTGCAAAGGCCCGTGTATTACGTCAGTAAAAGGTTACTTGGGGCAGAATCAAGATATCCCTTGATGGAGAAGCTAGCTCTCAACCTAATTCACTCATCTCGAAAGCTTCGACCCTATTTTCAAGCGCACCCCATTCATGTACTAACTGATCAACCACTAAGACAAGTCTTGTCCAAACCAAAAGCTTCAGGTCGACTTCTTAAATGGGTCGTTGAACTCGGAAAATTCGAGATCACCTATCATCCAAGGACGGCCATTTAGGGGCAAGCCTTGGCAGACTTCATAGTGGAGTGTACTGGCATGGCCAACGATGAAGTTATAACCCCGGCCCACGAGCTGTGGAAACTTTACGTTGACGAGTCATCTAATGAAAATGGATCGGGGCAGGAGTAATTTTGATCACCCCTACAGGAAGCCGATTTCACTCTGCCTTAAGATTTGACTTCAACGCGTCAAATAACGAGGTTGAGTACGAGGCTTTACTGGCGGGACTTCGCATAGCCAAGGAGCTCAAAGCTAAAGCAATACATTGCTACAGCGACTCCCAGCTAGTGGTTAATCAAATCTTGGGAGAGTACCAAGCTCGTGGTACGAGGATGGCGGCATACTTAGAAAAGGCAATATCAACATTGGATCATTTCGAGTTCTATACGATAGAACAGGTCCCCTGAGAACAGAACTCGAATGCGGACGCCTTAGCCAGGCTCGCTACCTCTACCGAGAATGACGAACTGAATGTCGTACCAATTGAACATCTCTCGGCACCTAGTATTAACGAGCCAGAGGAGGAGGACGTGTGTATGATCAATTCTGAGCCTACCTGGATGACTCCGATAGTTGAATATCTCAAGACCGGCATCCTTCCGGAAGAACGGACCAAGGCTCGAAAGTTGATGTATCAAATCCCTCGTTATACCATTGTAGATGGAAGGCTGTATAGAAGAGGATATTCCATGCCACTACTCCGATGTGTGACTCCACCCGAAGCTAAGAAAATCTTAGAAGAAATTCATGAAGGGTTCTGTGGAGACCATACTGGGGGGCATAGCCTGTCCAAAAAAATCATACGCTGGGGATACTTCTGGCCTACCATCAAATCAGACTCGTTCGACTACGTAAAAAGGTGTGATAAGTGCCAACGATTCGCCACAATTCCTCAAGCTCCACCATCCGAACTAACTATGATGACCTCCCCATGGCCATTTGCGGTATGGGGAATCGACCTCATAGGCTCCCTTTCGACTGGCAAGGGCGGAGTAAAATATGCGGTAGTCACCGTAGATTACTTCACAAAGTGGACAGAAGCTGAACCTTTGGTGACAATAACCTCCAAAAAAAGTCCTTGACTTTGTGGTGAAAAACATCATATGTCAATATGGGATGCCGAGGAAGATTGTGTCCGATAACGGAACCCAGTTCGACAGCGATCTGTTTACCAACTTTTGCGAAAAAAAAATGGAATAATAAAGAGCTTCTCGTCAGTGACCCATCCCCAGGCGAATGGCCAGGTCGAAGCTGTAAACAAGACTCTAAAAAGTTCGCTAAAGAAAAAGTTGGAAGAAGCTAAAGGAAGATGGCCTGAAGAATTGCCCCAAGTCCTATGGGGATATAGGACCACAGGCCGTACATCAACAGGACATACCCCGTTCTCTCTGGCGTACGGTTGCGAGGCTATGTTGCCAATCGAGGTCGAAATTCCCACAATTCGAGCCCTCGCTTATGATCAAACCTCGAACCACTCTCAGCTCAAAGAAACTCTTAACCTGATCGAAGAAAGAAGGAATGAAGCTCAATTAAAAAAGCTGCATACCAACAGCGAGCTACCCGGTACTTCAATAAAAGAGTTCGGGATTGAAAATTCAGCGTGGGAGATTTGGTGCTAAGGCGTGTATTCTTGGCAACACGGGATCCAGCAGCTGGTGTGCTCGGGCAAAATTAAGAAGGACCCTATCAGATAGAGTTAGTCATCCGATCCGGCATATACAAGTTGGCAAGATTGGATGGAAGTCTAGTACCACGAGCATGGAATGGCGAACACCTACGACCTTACTATCAATAGTATAGGAAGGATGCCGCCTATAACCATGCTTGTTTATCGGTATTGTTTTTCTATTTTTGGATTTTTTCAAATAAAGTTTGATTTCGTTTAATATGCTGTATTTTTTGCAATCTCTCTTAATTTAATAACCTATGGTCACACTCATAGGATATTAAGGGGGCATCAGTGGTATATATACCATCAGCTTGAAAAAATAAAATAGCGTATACGAAACGCATATAACTGTTTGGATATAACCAAACTGTCAAAAACATACAAGTATTTGGATATAACCAAATGCGCGAAATGAGATAAGTTTGGATATAACCAAATTGCCAAAAAGATAAAAATGTTTGAATGTAACCAAGTATGCAAACTAGATTAAAAATATAAGTGTATGGATTACAAACCTAACACGACCTTAATAGGTTTGGAACAAACCAGCTAAAAACTAATCGGCAGTAAGTTGGAACATAACCCACTTCGTGCTAAGTCGAGATCGAGGCTGGAGTATCTTGCAAAACAATAGTTTCGACCTCATAACCTCAGAGAGCTAACCAAGAATGAGAAAAAGCAACTAAAAAGTAAGATACAACTAAACCATCTGCATTACACGCCATATAAGTACTTTCGGGTGCATGGTAAAAGTAATATCCGACCTTGACAAATAACGAGATCGGAAGTGGATAATTCGAGCAAACTGTGCATGAATGCATTGAACCTCGAGCTTAAATCCAAATTATGTTTGTATGAATAAATAGGCATATATGACACTTTAATTTAAATTGCGCAAAATATTTCGGCTCAAGAAATGTAAATAAAATATATTAAAGTAAGTTCAAAAAAGTAATACTAGCTCCTTCACGAGCCATAAAATTGTCTCGGCCCCATGGGCATAAAAAAAACAAAATAAAATGAATTTTACAAAAGATTCAAAGGGACACAGCCCCAAGGCAAGAATTAAGAAGGAGCATTCTTCTTGGCCTTCCCAGCATCAGCGTTCCCTCCGGCTTTCTCCGCCTCATCTCAGGCAGTCTCCTCATCATCCAGCCGAGCCTGCCATTGGGCCACGAGCTTCGCTTCAAGAGGGCCTAAGAAGCTGGTGTCGAGGTCGACATTGTTGGCTCAGATTCTATACATGGCCATGTCGACTGCCCGGTCCTTCTTCTCCTTAAACTCCTCGAGAAGAAGACTCTTTTCACCTTCCATGATCTCGAAAGTGGCAGCCTTCTCTTCTTCAAGCTTGGCATTGGTCTCCTTAACCCAGGCATTCTTCTGTTCAAGCTCCGCGAGCCGGGCATTCAGCATTTCATGCTCGAAAGACTTGGCCTTTAGCTCCTCAGCCCCTGCCTCCACCGTTGCCTTTGTTTCCTTGAGCTCATCACTCAGTTTGAGCTGAAGATCCCTCGCCTCTTGAGCAATTGACATGCTCGAGTGGACCTCGTGGTTCAGCTTATAGTTGAGTTGGGCAGAGACAACAATAGTCTGGCATACAAAGAAATCAAATTAGCATACGGACCAAGTGTAAATATAGCTAATACTGAAAGATGAGGGAAGTTACCGCAGCAGTGAGCTCAATGCTCTTCTCATAAAGCGTATTGCAGTCTTGAGCATTATTCAAGAACTGCCAATGAGGAGCGTCAAAGCCACTAAAGCTCTGGCCCACTCGAGACAGAATGTCCGAGCCAAGCGTAGCCCCATGGGATCTAGCAACATTGTCAACTACATACTCATTGATATGAGTAGAAACTGACAACTTGCGTACTGTGGAAGCTGAGGGTTTTTTCGGAGGTGGGCCAAGTGTTGAGTGAACCATGATGGGAGGAGGTTGGAGCTCGACCGTAGTGGACGCTTCGACCTGAGGAGTCAGATCCACAGCCAAGCCCATAGCAGCTGAAGGTGGTGGAGGAGGTGTCTTTTTAGTCCTCTTAAGGACCTTGGCGGGACGCTCGGACTTCCGTGAGCCTCTCGGGCGCTTGCTTCTTTTGGCCCCGCCACTCTCAAGGATGTTGTCGAGGTCGGAGTCCATCTCACCTGCACAGTTACACCACAATATGAGTTATCAAAAAATAAAGTAACTCAGCATAATGCAAACATACATGGGATAAAAAGATAAGTGGAGAGAAACCTAACTGGAACTCTCCCCCGAGCTTGTGCTCGGCGACCACGAAATTCCCCCATCTTCATAAGAGGCGGGTGGAGTGCCTTCCCTATAGGTGGAAGTCAACCTCGAAAGGTCCCTATAGTCATTAGTCCCGTATTGGACGGCTATCCCGTTCCATACCTCGTTCAGGCTATACATGGTGTCGTATTTCCCGAGCAAGCTATCAAACATATGTACCCTATCATCTACCTAAGACCATACATAGAAATGGTTCCTATCATCCTTACATAATATTAACCTATCGGGTTTATGCTTTAATAGGGAGGGGGCCACATATTCAAGCTAAGGATGATTGTACCTTGATCATCCGAGCCCGAGCTCGAGGTCTCGTAATTGGCCTCATTCCCCGATTGTGGACTCCTATGGCGAACTGGAGGTGGAGGCCTCGCATCTCTCCTTGGGGGGAGGTTGCCGGTTGGCAGAGGCACGAGCTCCCACCGGTCATATTTTTTATTGGACCAGTCTGATGTAGACTGATCCTCTCCTAACAGCCCACATGCCCAGAGCTTGCCTTCATGAAGGAGGTAGGAGAGAGAACTCCTGCCATAGGGAAGCTGGAGCAGAGTCTCTCGGCGCTCCCTCATCTCATCGGTGGGAGTAGGGCGATGATAGTTGGCTGGAAAATTAAGCACATTTCAGCTAAGCACGAGCCTAAAGCAAAGTTCGAGCACAAACAAGAAGGAGGTTGAAATACTTACGAATCCGTCTGAACGAATAGAATCGAGACGGGGCTAGGCCATCTGTCCAGAAGAAGGCCTTCTTGAAGTCAGGAGGATGATTAGGAAGGTCTTCAAACATCTTCTTCTCCTTCAGATAGCTCGAGAGGTAGTAGAAGACGTCCTGTAACGACCCAAATCCGCTATTAAGGCTTAAGAGCCTTGATTAGCGTGCCAGGAGGGCATGATGGGATTTATGTGTGATTTTAATGATTTAAATGCATGGTTATGATTTAAAGCATGTTATATGACCATTTGTTTATCAGAGATGCATGACTATGTATGTTAGTATGCATGTAGGCCCGGATCGTGTTAGAAGGGCATAATTGTAATTTTGGCCATGTTGGGCATAACTGCATTGATATGTGATGATTGTTGAGACCACATTGTGATGTGGATGTATCTGTGAATTGTGACTCGAGGCGATCCCAGTGAGCACGCTAGCGGAATTTCATGACGGGAATTTATACCCGGCTCGGGGCGAGCCTGGAGGTATGAACAGGAATTCAGAGAAATAGATTGAGATTTATTTTGATGATGGGGGATAATTATTTGGTGATTTATCAGGTATTGGGAAGCAACGGGAAAATATTAGAGACACTTGAGGATTAGCGGGAATTGGGTAAATGACTAAAATGGCCCTACTTGGGAAAAAGGGTTTAGAATTAATAGGGAGGGCATTTTGGTCATTTGGCTTTTGAAGATAGAATAAATAAGGCTTTATACACTTAGTGGATTTTGTAGAATAGAGTAAAGGGGCTGAAAAAGAAAGGAAAAAGGAAAGAAAGAAAAGAGAGAAAACTGATGGGTTTTCTAAGGGATCGGTTTGGGGGTTCTAGCACCTCTTCTCTTCTTTTTTCTTGAGGTCAAGCTCAGTGGGGAGCTAGGATAGGCTGTGCATCAATAATCTTAAGGTCACACTTGAAGACTTGGCAAGGATTAGCAAGAACATCTGAAACTTGAGGTAAGTTCTTGAGGATTTCTGTTTTAGGGTTTTGGCTGGTTTGAGCTGTGTTTTGAACTGAGTTGTTGGGAACTTTAGGGGATTTCTGGGCAAGCTTTGAGGATGAACAAGCTAAGGAGGCCTAGGGTTGAATCAAGGTCGAAATTGCATCAATGGTAAGAATTCTAAGCCTTTAACTTTGTTGTTGATTGAATTTCTGGTTTTTGAGTTCTTCATGTTAGATTTTGAGATTTGGGTTGAATGAGATTGGGTTTTGAGTTCTTGGGATGCTTGGGATGAGTGTGGAGTGTGTATAAGCTTGATTTTGGGTTTGGAAAAGGTTTGGACAAGTTTGGAGTTGAAATGGGAGGAGAAAATCGCAAGATGCGATTTTTGGTTCTGCTGGGCTGCAACTAGCGCTACAGCGCTAGTCAGTGGGCGCTGTAGCGCTAGCCCCTGTTCTGGGGGGAGTGTTCTGCTTGTAGCGCTACAGCGCCCTCTTTAGAGCGCTGTAGCGCTGCACTGTTCACAGAGGTGAATTTTTGGGTTTTTATGAGGGATTTTGACCTAGGGTTCGGGGCTCGATTCCGCCGCTTTGTTTTGGGGATTTAGGACTTCCCGGGGGCTCGGGATTGGTCCCGAGGCTAGGTATTCGGACTTGGGGTTCGGTGTTGACTTTGACCTATGTTTGTGCCTAGGTGTGCGCTAAGGCTCGGGTGGGATCGTGCTCAAGGAGTCAGGTGATCTAAGCTATTGATTGGAAAGGTAAGAAAACTATAACACCCGTAGGTTAGGGCATGAGCCCATAGTGTGATTGCCGGGCATGGCCCTATATTGCATGTTGCATGATGAGATGATTGCAGGGCATGGCCCCAGATTGTGTTGTGTGCAAATGTTTAACCTTAAATGAATCATGATGTGTGTGAATGATTATTTTGAATGTACTATATGTGTGATTATGATGAAATGAACAGCAAGGGCCGAGTACGGCGTAGGCCGGGGCGGCCGTGGGCCGAAAGTAACACCTAGCACATGGGATGCTATATTCAGGGTGGGACCCAAGGGATACATGAGTTATCCTCGCGGTGAGAACCGATACCCCAGGCTTCGGTAAGGCTCTGGGGCGGCATGGCCGTGTTTGCTTAGTCTAATGATTGACTTGTTTATTTGTGGATTATCTGATATGATTAACCATATATATTTGCATATGTTATGTTCTGCATGAGTTTTCTTGCTGGGCTTCGGCTCACGGGTGCTCCGTGTTGCAGGTAGGGCAAAGACTGAGTCAACCAACCATGAGTACGGAGAGCGTGAAGCGACGCGTACATGTTTGGCCTGCCCGACTGCTTTGGTTGGGGGTTTATTTGAAAATGGCTGTAATAATCTATGATTTTGTAACTGATCAACTGTAAACTTATTTCAAGATGTAAATAGTTTTCAAACCTTATTTTGGGATCCCAATTGTCTAATACTAGAAGTTTTTATTGAGTCAACGCATTTTCAAAGATTACAGCCTTAACTTTTAATCAGTCACACTTTTGTTCAAAACCTCGGTTAGCGAGTTCATTGCACACTGTTTCGTCTTAAAAACTCACTTAGTAATGGCTCTAAGGATGTAGGGCGTTACACGTCCCCTCCCTGAGCTCGGGAGGGATTGCTTTTCAAGCAGAAGAGATATAAAATCTCTTCTGGTGAAGGTCCTGCCCACTTCAACTCGTGATACAGCGACCTCAGGCCAGACAGGACCCCGTAAGAATTGGTGTTGAGCTGGAAGGGGGCCAACCCAACGAAGTCTGTGAAGTCCTTGAAAAAGGACTTCAAGGGCAGTATCATCCCTGCTTTCTTATGCTCTTGGCTCCAAGCTGCATATCTCAGCTTGCTATCAGGATTTCCATCTCCTGGAGCGCGGCAGCTCCGCTCGTTCGAGGTCGGGGCTCGACACCTCAGCGAACCTGATAGTCCTATGCCGTGAAAGGCCAGAATATCGGTTATCTGGCCTAGTGACGTGACCGAGCTCCAGTAATGCTCGGCCTCGAAAAATTCTCTCCTCGACTGCGAGATAGAGGGTTCCCCCATCAGTGAAAACTGAAGATCACCTGGTTTGAAGGCGATTGTCACTTTAAGCACAAGATCGAGAGGGATCGGTCTAGGCTCGGTGTCCGGATCTGGATGAAGGGCGACCCTTAGTCTTTTCCTTTTCCCTTCTTCGACTTCATCTATCTGACATCGGAAGTGGTCTCGAGTGTCCTCTTGCTCACGTCTCAGTTCGTTCTCCCGAATTAAGCGTTGGTTTTGAGTGAATGGAGATTCCGAGCTCGAAGCTACTGGCGAGTAAGGAATTATGAGCTTTGACCCCCACCACTTTCCCGAATTCTGCAGCATCTAACAAGAAAGCAAAGGGTGAGGGCCAAGCGAGCAAGAAATAAAGAAATAAATAGTACCTAAGCTCGAATGATCGAGACTACAAGGCAAGCTTGACCCAAAGGAAGAGACCAATCTCAGAGCGTGTATTCCACCGAGAGGGAGGAAGGTGGATCAGTTATGAAAAGTCCCGAAATATTAGGGAAAAAAGGTGGCGGTTGTCTAAAAGGTGATATTTTTGGGAATCGTGCATTCCTTAAAAAACCTTGATTTTGTACCCAATATCTTGGTGTGCAAGATATGGTTTCTAAAATTTGAAAACCCAGAAAAGGAACTATTTTTGGACCTTCTTTCGCAGAAACTGGGTTTGAGTCTAATGACTATCAATCAAAGCACCCTAATCCTAGTATAAATCCTAGCACTCACGGTGTAACAGAGGCAAAAGCATACAAAATAAAAAACGTACATGTATAATGTAAAGAAGCCATAAACCGAAAACTTTCACAATGTGATCGGTGGAAACAGAGAAATAGATGATTGGATGAGCGGTTGCAAGTGCGATCTCACTGAATCAAAAAGTCCAACCGTGCTTTGTCTTCTCGGCTTGGAGAACATGCAAGAACTAGGCAAAGAAGTGCCTGGTTTTTTCTCTCTGAGAAGTTGAACGTGAAGAAAAAATGGAGAAGACGAAAGGGGATATATTTATAGACCCTCAGAGATTGTAAAAGTTGAATTAATATGAGCCATTGGCCAGATTCCATATCAAATCCGACGGCTGGGGACAAATGACATGATGGTACCATAAAGCTGGAAGCGAACGATCATGGGCAGAGTTTCAAGGCACTTGAGTACCTTGAGTAAGCAATACCCAGCTGACGCGTGTCCATACTCGAGTGTGTGACGAAATGGTTCCCGAAGGAAGTAGTTCAAAAGTTTCCTTCTCATAGGATTCGAACTGATACTTTTGAGGGGGCAAAATGTTACACCCAAATTTCGAGACCCCCGAGATTGTGATCTTGAAAGCTAGACTCGTCAATTGTGAGCTCGAAATATCTGAAACGCATATGCATGACTCAGGTGTTGAACCCTCGAATCAAGATGGCAACCTCAAAGACATTTTTTTAGCCTCGAAGTTCTTTTTGAGCTCGAAAGAGCTTGGCATCGGGATATACCAGATGTCGGGTGTCTGCGGTTCAAGTAGCCCAAGCTTGGCATAAGTATAAGCTCGAAGTGTGACAGCCTTGGTGGTATTTACCCGCTCCGAGTTGGTCTTGGGGAAAGGTGCCTAGCTCGAACGATTGGACTGGCATGATGATGATTGCCGACCTCGAACGACTTAGTGGGTCATCTGATGAGACGCAGTCCATGCATTTAAAAGATATTTATTGTTGTAACATCCCAACATTAAAGGGATATTAACAAATCTGTTATATGCCTCATGGTCTTCAGGGGACGTTTCCTTGTATATAGGAGTTACAAGATTTAATGTCATTATTTTCATTAATAAATAAGGAGTATCTTCCCAAAATATGTGGGAACGAACCCTGAGAACCCTCTATAAATAGATAGATCATGAACACTAGTAAGGGATGGATTTTTGATATCTTGAGAGAATTTCTGAAGAATTCATCCCTGAAGAATTTCCTGAAATTTCCAAAGTCTTAATAAAATTGACTAGTGGACTAGGCAGAGTTAACTGCTGAACCACGTAAAATTCTTGTTGTTTTACTGTATTATTCATCTGTGCCATAGTTCCTATTGTTTATTCGCTCTACGTTTTAAGTTGACGAAAAACGGCGTCAACACATACAGAGCTTATAGCCCTGAACAGATGAGTGAATATCACTTTGTGGTTACATTAACCATGAAAGAGCTTATAACCCTTAATCAGATGAATGATTTAACACTTAAGGTTCTGGTAAACCATAATGTGTGACTGATGGGTAAGTCACTAGCTTAAACAGACGAGTGACTGATGGGTAAGTTACTAGCTTAAACATATGTGTGACTGATGGGTAAGTCACCACGGGGCTCGGAACCCATAGCCATGTGACAAAACAATCATCGGGGCTCGCTGGCCCTGGCTCTAAATGACTAGCCTTCAGCTAGACAATCACTTTTAATTTTCATCGAACTTGAGGTCGATCCGACATTAATGCTCATTTGTGTCATTCAATGCAGATGTCGATTAGATCTAATCTTTTATCGGCTTGCGTTAAACATGCTACGTCCATCCTTGACTTTTTAGTCAATACCAGGTGACCAGTGCTCAGTACTACTGCGAACTTGACAAGTAGATCACAGCTTCATAGTTAATACTGACACTATTGCCAATTCTGACTAGTTAGTCAAAGCCACGCACAAGTAAGCAATGTTACCAGACACATATCATATGTCAAATATCCAAAAGTAGGGCATTCAGCATACTTACTTAACAGTTGCTAGCATAATTATGATCATGCACAAACACAGAGACTCATGTTCTGATCAATCTCATATTCAATACTCATGGCATGCCTTAATCACATGTTTCTCGTGCATCACATGCATCACATTTAAACATCCAACATGCATCAAGGATAACCATGCATGTCACATATGGGGTGCAGGTTTTCTTACCTCGTGTTCGAGTGAGAATTAGTAAAAGAATAACCCTTGAGAACGATCTATCTTTTAGTTCCTTAGCGGTCACCTAGTCATAACCAAATATGAAATCCCATTAATAAAATGAGCAACTAAAGGTTCCCGGACCAAGTCCTAACCTCCGGGATGTCAAATTCTACTAAATCGGATAGTAGGTTCGATCTCGAGCCCTTAGGTTTGAGTTTCTATCACTTAAAACCCATTTTGGCCAAATTCCCATTTTGAGCCGCGGTCCCAAGCACTTGAGCCGCAGCCCCACCCAAATCAGGGGCCCAAAACCCTCTCTGACAACATTAGAGTCGTAGCTCTACAAGCTAGAGTCGCAGCTCTAATAGCCCATCAGCACCAACTTCTCCTTCACACAGCTTGAGCTACAGCGCCCAAGAATAGAGCTGCAGCTCGACCTGGAGCCCATATTTTTCCCTTTTTTTCTCAAACCAAACACAACCAAACCTTCCTCAAATCAATCCCAAAATCAACACCAATCTTCACCACAACACAACCAACATTCCAACAACAAAACCCAAGCTTTGAACCACTTGAAACCAGACCAAATACACAATTCTATAATCAAAACTCTCAAACTTTCAACCAACCAAAAACAGAGTAAAACCAGAAATTTCATGGCTAAATCTTACCTCAAGCTCAAGATTAAACCCTCTTCAATAGTGGAACACAATCCTAAGCCCTCAATATCCACTTCCCTAGCTTGAATCCTCAATAACAGCTCAAAAATTCAAAAGAAAAAAAGGAAGAAAGGAGGTACGGGAGGAGAAACTTGATACTCTGTTTTTGCCAACCTTCTACAGCCTTCAATGGCTTATATAAATCTTAAGGTGAAATGACCTTTTTGCCCCTAGGTAATTTAAAGGTTTCTAAAGACTCCCAAGGGTAAAATCGTCCTTTTCCACGTATTTCGTTAATCATAATTATCACCATCCAATTCTTATTATTCTCAATATTCTCAAATACCAATAATTCATATCTCGTTACCCTTTAATTCCCAGCAACGCTCTAATCACCAAAATATCCCAAGACTCACCCAGAGTCTCGAACTTAATCCCGTTATGACTAAACCACCAATTTATACTCAAAGATTGTCCAATGCTGAATGGCTCGAACAAATCCATATTATAATATGGCATCATCAATTAATCACAACACATGCACCAAAATATACAATTATGCCATCAACGTGCCAAATTACCAAAATTCCCCTATAATGAAATGTGGACCCACATTCATGCATTTAACATCATATTATAATATAACCCACATAAATATGCATATAATAGTTTAATGGCATAATAAAACAATTATGGCCCTCCCGGCCTACTAATCCAACCATTAAACTTCATTAGGGATTTTAAGGCATTACATTATCTATAACTACAATATACACTATCAAGTAAAAGAAAATAAATTTGCAACTTAATTTTTAATGTACCGAAAATACTAAAAGTACATGTAGATAGTATAATCACTATCCAAAATTTTCGTCTATGTATTTTTTTAACTTATGGGTGGTGAATAATATTTTATATAAATATTTTTTTTAATTTATGATAATTCAATTTATAAATTATTTAGCGTGGTTCGAAAATTGACTTATATAGTAGTTCATATATATATATAAATTACATTTGTTAGTTTTAGCATGCCCTCATGGGAAAAAAAATCAACTGTCCCAATTGTTTATTCCTTTCCCGTCTCCACTAATTATTTAAAGACACATCATCTATTTGTTTAATATATATTTAAATTAGTTTATAGCTAACTCATTAACAGATAGTCTAATTCTTTTTTCCAAATAGATTAACATTCTCTCTCCAATTAATATTTCACCACTCAATTAATTTAACCATTCTCTCTCCAAGAAGAAAAACGTCAGAATTAGAATCTTTCTTAACATTCTGTCTATCCAATTAATATTACCATTCTCTCTCTCAAAGAACAATAATATCAGTCAAAATAACATTATATATATTTTAAATTAATCTTTGTTAAAGAAAATTAAGTTCTTTATATTATAAAAATTAAAGTAGAAAATCTTAAAAATCCATTTATTTGTTCATCCACAACATCAAATATAACGATTTTCTTTAATATTAAAAAAAGTGTATATACTAAGCTGTCAAATCCTTATATGTAATGATGTTTGAGTTCTTTGTGTGAAGATTTTCTTTACTTCTATTTTTTTTTTATGTATAATAGAATAACATTTATATTAGAAAAATGATAAAGTGGTAATTTTTTTTTAATAATTTTGATATAGAAAGATTATCTTTGTATTTTGTAAAACAATTAAATCTCACACTCACACCGCATAAAGATAAATGAGATTTTCATGAAAACTCATTATGCTACATTTCCTTAATAGTTTCTAAATCCTTTATTGTCAGATAACCATATAATCTTAAAATAAAATACTAAGTTAGTTGACAAATAAAAAAAAATCAATAAACTTTTGAATGAATCGTAGAAAGCATTGTATGTGTTTTTTTTTTCATAAAAAAACTAGTACTTACCTGAATAATAGATTGTATATATGACAAATAAAAATATAATAAAGTTTTGCTTCAACCCTACAAACCATCGCATTTCATTTATTTATTTATTTTTTAAAAATTGTACTTATCAATATAATAGATTGTCTTCTCCAATAAAATATGAACAAAGGAAAAGGAGAAGCACTTTTTTTCTGCAATAAAATAGGAGAAGAAAAAAAGAAAGTGAGATATTAAAATATCTTAAAATATTTAAGTTATAAAATAAGAGAGATTCTAATTCTAACATTATTCATCTTGGAGAGAGAGAATGGTTAAATTAATTGAGTGGTGAAATATTAATTGGAGAGAAAATGTTAATAAAATAATTTAAATATATGTTAAATATATAGATGATGTGTTTTAAAATAATTGGTGGGGTATGGAGGTGATAAAGAATTGGGGACAATAGATTTTTTTTCCAGTCATGGACTTTTATTATTTAAGATAAGCATGATTATATAAGGTGAATTCAGGTAAAAGATACATCAAGATTATGTAAATATACATTATTATTAAGAAAAAAAAAGGGAAAAAGTAATATTCTATATTTAATACTGTTTTGTTATTTATGTGGATATATATATATATATATGCTATATAGTTTGGGTGGACTAGTGAAATTGCCAAATGCAATATTTCTTAGTATGTAGTTAATATATATATATATATTTATATATATATATATATATCTTTATATACTATAAATGTGAGTTTAGCGAAAATTGTTCTTTTTGGTTAGATTTGACACTTTTTTTAATTGTTTTCTAACACTGTTAGTTTTAAAGTCATCTAAATAAAATAAATAGTTTTTTTCTAAAAATAAAAATTAATAAAGTCATCTAAATAAGGTAAATAAATTAAAGAAAAAAAATCATCTAAAAATGGTTAATAAAGTGAACAAAATAATAAATAAATAATATTTCTCATCACATATTTAAATTACTCAAACAATTATATTTTCAAAATTATAATCGAAAAATATTTATGTGCTTAAATTTAATATTTATTCTTTTAATAATTATTTAGTTTGTCATTTAATTTGTTTTCTTTATCCAAATATATATATGATAGTATAATAAGACATAAATATACATATTTTTTTTTTTTTTTTTTAGTTTTTTTAATGAGAAATTACTTATTTTAGTTCATCTAGCCATTAATTAAATAATATATATTTATATATAGCTTTTTGTTGGCTTTAAAAAAATTTAAATTAAATAATTAAAATTTGATCCCATAAACTTTTTAGATTCATAATTTTAATGTAGACTTTTTTAATATTTTATTATATTGAAATTCATGGATATTTTTTATAAAAGAAAATTAGAAAAAAATATTTAATTTAAAAAATGGAATGCACCATAACTTTATATATAAAAAGTGTGTATCTAATAGATTCTTAGTTTAATCGTTTTTTTTTTTATATTTTTAAAAAAATTATCTTCTTTTTTTAAATTATAGAAAATATTTTGGTTTAACTTTTTTTTAAAAAAAAATATATGTTTATGTCATTCTTGTATAATATATGACATCGTTTATTTATTTAAAATTTATACGAAAATAAAAAAAAATATAATAAAAATAAATTAATATATTTTCTAAATAAAATTAAATAAACGAGCATTGTATGTTGCTTTTACCTTGTACATATATATTTATTAGTGACGGAGCCAACAATTCTCTATAGTGGGGGCTTAAACATATACAGACATAATTAACAGTTATCAAAAGCTATGAGTTTCTACTTGATGGAAGCTTTTTCGTTATGAAAGTTGATGATTCTTGAGTTTTCAAATCATTTTAACAAAATGAGGCTAATTCTTGCATTATAGTGGGGCTTATTCTAGACTCACTACTAGAAATATAGGTTTTTACTTCGGTTTTTCTAGTGAGCATACAAAAAAAGCGAAGTAAAAACCTTTTCAAACTCTTTTACTTCGCTTTTCAAATTGGCGCTCTGAAAAAAATTACTTACTACTTCGTTTTTTTTAAAAAACGAAGTGAAAAATTCATAGTGGAGAGGGCCGTGTTTGTTTGCACAAGCCCTTATATTATGTTTAGAGATAGTAAAAATGCAAAAAACTAGCCAAACCAAACGCGGCCCTTGTGCACTTTTAACTTCAGTTTTTAGGTAAAAACCGAAGTAGAAAGTGTACCTTCCACTTCGGTTTTTACCAAAAAACCGAAGTTAAAAGTGCACAAGGGGTATGACTTATGGACCTTTAACTTCGGTTTTTTGGTAAAAACCGAAGTGGAAAGTCCACTTTCTACTTCGGTTTTTACCAAAAACCGAAGTTAAAAGTCCTTTATAATCCCTTCCCTAGACCCGAACGGTCATCTTCTCAAAACCTCTCTACCCTCTGTGCAAAAAGAAACCCCCAAAACCTCCATTAACCACCGTGAGCCAACACCCATTTTGATTCTCCAAACCTTTTTTTTTTGTTTTTTCTTTATTTCTTGCAACATTTCTACCCTATAAACCGAAATATAGTCCAAAAATCTTTTTTTTTTTTTGTTTTTTAGAGAAAAAAAAAGGATTTGGCCGTGGGTTTTTTCTCCATTTGAAAGTGGTGTTTCTTGCCGGATTTTGACCGGATTTTTGACATTGCAAGGGGATTTTGAGCTTCAAAACAGGTATAGATTACTAAAATGTGGTTTTGATGATAATTTTTTAATTTTCTATGTTTTTTTTAATTTTTTTTATTATTCAGAATTTAAAATTAATATAATTAATATTTTATTAATTTTTATAATTATTTGTTTATTTTGTTAGTTTAAATAATGTTATAAAAATTAGGTTTATTATAAATATATATATATATATATATGCATATTAGTTAATTTTAGAAATTTTGACAATAGATAAATTTGTTTTTTAAATATTTGAAAAAAAAAAAATAGCTTGAAGATGATCAAAGTGTTGTTCATTAGTTTCATTAACTAGTTTGATTTTTTTTATTTATTGATTTGATAATTAATTATGTAGTTTACTAATTATGTAATGTTTTAGTAGGGTCGTTGATTGAGTGGTGAACTTTGTTGTTCATTTCGGGTGCATTGAAGATTAATATGGAAGGTTAGTTATTTTTTGTATTTATATTACTATAAGATTTATGTATAAAGATAAGACTAATGTAATCATGCATATTAGATTTAGTGAAAGTTATGTTTGAAAATTAGTGAAGTAAGCTCTGGGAAATTTGCGTGCTGTGGTGATATAAGGATGGATTGATTTATGCTTGATTATTTTGTTTGTTTGTGTTGTTGTTATAGGAAATTTTGAAATTGCGGTATGCAATAGAAACAAAGGATACTCTGCCGAATTTTTAAAAAAATTTATAAAACTAGAACCTAATAATGATAGATTCATCTATGCTTGATTATTGTGTTTGTTTTAAATGGTTTTATAGGTAATTTTTAAATTACGGTATGCTATAGAAACAGAGGGTACTCTGCCGAATTTTTAAAAAAATTTATAAGACTAGAACCTAATAATGATGGATTCATATATGCTTGATTATTGTGTTTGTTTGTATTGATTTTATAGGTAATTATGAAATTACGGTATGCTATAGAAACAGAGGATACTCTGCCGAATTTTTTAAAAAATTTATAAGACTAGAACCTAATATAAGTTTTTTTTCTAACTTATTAGGAATTGAATATTGTTATTAGTATGGATAAATCATGGATGCTTGAGAGGAGAGAAACATCACAATTTCACGATGGATTAAACAAATTTTTAGAGTTTTGCCTAAAGAATTGTAGTGATCCACAAAAAATTCGTTGTCCTTGTATCGATTGTGGTAATGGAGTAAAGGGGAATATTACCATGATAAAGGATCATGTATTTTTTCGGGGATTTGATATGAGTTATAGTAAATGGTATTGGCATGGAGAATTATTAAATGATGACCCATATCCATTAGGTAGGCGAGGTGTAGATGATTTTGAGAGTAATGATTTTGATGATCATCCTATAGAATTGCTTGATGAAGCACAAGAAGAGTTTTTTCATAATCCAGAAAAATTTGATAGTATGGTTAGAGATGCAGACAGACAATTGTTCAGTGGTTGCAATAAACTAAGATTGCCCACAATGGTTAAATTTTGTAACATAAAAGCAGAAAATGGAGTTAGTGATAAGTGTTTCAGTCAATTTTTAGCTGCTTTCAAGGAGATTTTGCCGCTAGAAAATTGTTTTCCGGAGTCTACATATGAAGTAAAGAAAACATTAAGTTTGATAGGGTTGAAGTATGAGAAGAATCATGCATGTCCGAATGATTGTATTTTATATCGTAAGGAGTATGCAGACATGGATGCTTGCCCAGAATGTGGTTTATCACGGTACAAACCTAACAAAAGTAAAGAGATTAGGAAACTTATTCCTCAGAAAGTGCTATGGTACTTACCTTTGATTTCGCGGCTGAAGCGATTATATCGAAGTGCAGAACACTCTAAGAACTTAATATGGCACGAGACTGGACGAGTGAAAGATGGTAAACTCCGGCATCCTGCAGATTCACAGGCCTGGAAGAAGGTAGATTATATCAATCTAGAATTCAAAAATGAACCAAGACATCTTCGTCTTGGTTTAGCTGCTGATGGAGTAAACCCGCATAGATCTCTTAGTAGTAGGCATAGTTCATGGCCTGTCTTCCTGGTTATGTACAATCTTCCTCTTTGGTTGGTGATGAAAAGGAAGTTCATGATGCTTTCATTAATGATTTCGGGCCCAAAACAACCAGGACATGATATCGATGTTTACTTAGCACCATTAATTGATGATTTGAAAGAGTTGTATGAAAATGGTGTTGAGGCATATGATGGTTTTAAAAAAGAAGTGTTTAATTTGAAAGCGGTGTTGTTATGGACTGTTAATGATTTTCCAGCATATGGTAACTTATCAGGTTTAAGCACAAAAGGTTACCAAGCTTGTCCAATTTGTTGCACCAACACAAGGGCCCGTCGCTTGTCAAATGGACGCAAAATGTGTTATATGGGTCATAGACGATATTTGCATTTAAGTCATCTTGACAGAAATAAAAATAAAACATTTGACGGTACTGTGGAACGAGACATTGCTCCTTTGCCATTGTCAGGTGAGCAAATTCTTAAGGAAGTAGAAAAAGTTGACTTTAGGTATGGGAAGAAGAATAAAAACAAAAAAGTCAATGGATGTTGGTCCAGTATTTTAATATTATTTTTACTTGATGTTGCGTAGGGTCCTCTAAGAAAGAAACCTCCTATGTCAAAAAGTTCATCCAAGGATATGTCAAAACCTCCTATGACTAGCCCGCATCTGTCATCAGCTGGGTCTCACGTCAATCCAGAAAACACTCTGACCGAAGGCCAACCATTTGCCGATCACATCATGAATCGCATCCATGTTAGCCTTCAGTTTATGGTGAGAGAATTTTGCAGAGTTAAGGGAATAAACTCAGTCGTCTCCATTCCAGTGGACCCAACATTCATGAATCGCGAGTCAATATTCCTAACTTCAGAGGATGTGGAACAAGTTGCTACCTTGCATATGATTGGAGGCTCAGCAATGATATTCGGATTAAGGTATCCCTTAAACTAATTCTTTGGAATGATAGGAATTTAGAATCAGTTATGAGTACTGCTCTGTGATCTGTTGAAAATTTTCATAGACATTGAATTTTTACAGGTTTGGGAAGTCCTATTTATAGGGGAAACTCTGCCGAAATTTTTCAAAATATTTAACACTAAAGAATATTTTGCAGATACATTTGAGAGTCCCTATTTCCAAATCAGCGTGTCTATTACAAGTTTTATGACATTGAACGTCTTAGCATTAATAATGTTAACGATGTAGAGCGATCAACCATTGACTTGGCGAATTGGTTGATGACCATGGATAGAGTTGGTCAACTTTACTTTATACCTTGGAACATACGGTAAGAAATGGTGTAAAATTTTCTTATTTGATTAGTCATATATTAAAAATTTAATTATTTTACTTAACATACGCTTCTTATTTTAGGGAACATTGGATGTTGGTGATTGCTATGCCAAAAGGAAAAATCGTGTTCTTAGATCCATTGAAATCACACAAACGTCCAGAAGAAATTGATTCAATGATAATGAGGTAAGTTTTAAATTTTTTAAAATATTTCTTAATATGCAACAAATATTACATGTTACTACATTTTAATAACTTTTGTTAATTTTCTTTTTAAATAGTGCATATTATAAAGCTTCTTCCAATGCATTGCTCGGCAATCCCACAAAGATATTCAATGTTACATGTCCAAGACAACCACAAAGTCATGAATGTGGTTTTTATGTCTTGAAGTACATTAGAGATCTTGTACGGGCATCAAATGCAATGACTACCCTAAAAGAAAAAGTAACTTCATTTTTTATAATTTATTTGCTATCGATAATCTATGAAATTAATTTATATTTATTAATTTTACAGTTTGGTGGGAAGACGCAATATTTTGAGATTGCAGACCTCTTGCCAATCCAACACGAATGGTTAGGCAAATTGATACCATACATTTATCAGTAAGCCTATTTTTGTTTAGTTGTAAGTTTAGTCTTTTGTAAATGTATTAATGTTAAGGCTAGTTATCTTACTTAAGTACTTGTATTTTATATGTTTATGTACAACATTTTTAATTAATAAAAGTTATCATATTTTCATTCAAAAAAAATTCTTAACCAATTTAAATTGTAAAAATATATATAATTGTAATATCATATAATTAAATTGTTGAAAAATAATTAGGCCAAAAAAAAAATTAATTAATTAGATCAATTAAATAAAATTAGGCAAAAATATATATATATAAAAATAGAAACCATCCATTTAAAAATAATTAGAAACATATATTAAATAAAAAAGGCGGGCACTTTCTACTTCGGGTTTTAGGTAAAACCGAAGTAAAATGTGCACTTTCTACTTCGGTTTTACCTAAGAACCGAAGTAGAAAGTGCCCTTTTACTTCGGTTCTTAGATAAAACCGAAGTAGAAAGTACACCTTTTACTTCGGTTTTCCCTAAAACCGAAGTAGAAAGTGCCCAGGATGCTAGCGTATATACACTTTCTACTTCGGTTATTATGTAAAAACCGAAGTAGAAAGTGGGGATTCTACTTCGGTTTTTAGCTAGTTTTTACTTCGCTCCGAACTACTGCGGTTGCGAATTTTAGCGAAAACCGAAGTAAATAAAGCTTAAAAACCGAAGTAAAAGCCCATTTTCCTTGTTGTGACTTTTAACTTCGGTTTTACCAAATAACCAAAGTTAAAAATGTTGGATACACGTTGATGTCAGGTGGTGAGGACTTTTAACTTCAGTTATTTGGTAAAAAAACGAAGTTAAAAGTCTATAATAGAGTTTAATTTTTTACCAAATAACCGAAGTCTATTCTTTTTTTATATATAAAAGACAATCAATATTTAATTGAATTTTTAATCCAATTTATATTTTAATTTTATGATTATTATAATTTTTTTTGTATATAAAAGACAATCAATATTTAATTTAATTTTTAATCCAATTTATATTTTAATTTTATGATTATTATAATATTTATAAATCTATTTTATTTTAATATGTAGCGTCCCAAATTTTTACTTAGCTAGATAGTAGTAGCAGTAGTAGTAGCGGTAGCAGTAGCAGTAGTAGTAGTAGCTGTAGAATTTTAGTTTTCATGGATATTGGTCAAAGCCGGGATTTAGTTGGAAACTCGTAGAAATACTTATGGATTTTATAAGTTTAACCTATGGTTTAGAAATATTAATTTTAACATAAGGTTTGATTAATATAGTTGGTCCTAAGAATATAGTAGCAGTAGTAGCCGTAGCAGTAGCAGTAGCAACAGGAGTAGTAGCAGCAGCAGCAGCGGCAGCGGTGGCAGCAGCAGCAGCAGCAGCAGCAGTAGTAGCAGCAACAGCAGCAGCAGCAGCAGTAGTAGTAGTAGTAGTAGCTGTAGTAGCTGTAGAATTTTAGTTTTCATTGATATTGGTCAAAGCTGGGATTTAGTTGGAAACTCGTAGAAATACTTATGGATTTTATAAGTTTAACCTATGGTTTAGAAATACTAATTTTTACACAAGGTTTGATTAATATAGTTGGTCCTAAGAATGTAGTAGTAGTAGTATGGATTTAGTTGGAAACTCGTATGGATTTAGTTGGAAACTCGTAGAAATACTTATGGATTTTATAAGTTTAACCTATGGTTTAGAAATATTAATTTTAACATAAGGTTTGATTAATATAGTTGGTCCTAAGAATATCATTTATTATAACCTAAGGTTTTATATAATTATTAAGAACGTGACACTTGTCACATGTATGTTTATTAAGAAATTAATGATTTTTTTGATGAGTCATTTAATTAAAAGAAAGATCTAGCAGCTTTAGAACCTTCCATCATCTGTTAGGATCACATTTTACTTAGTCAAAGTAGTTTTAATCAATTTCAAATTATGCTGAAGTGTGCAAAAACGTGTTTAAAATATCATCGTATGTTGATATATCGCAGCTATAAGGACTGATATGTCGCCTATGTTTGATACTGAAAACACGTCGACTTCGCACGAACGAAACCACAAACCTTCAAAAACATGGTAGGGGAGACATATCGCCTACCCTAGGTGATATATCGGCTCTAGTGGCCAATTTTGAATTTTCGTAGAATTCTGAACTAGAAACCACCGTCAACAACTTTGACCAAGTTCTGGGCATCTGTTGAACAGATAATTCAAATTTATTCATTTTTAATCATTTATTTAATCATTGAAATGGGAGTTAGTTTCACTCCTTGAACTCTATAAATAGGACCTTTCACTCAACCATTTTATTCATCATTCAAGCACAGTTCATAGCCTCCAAGCTGCTAAGATTATTCAAGAGAGAAACACTAGGGTTTTGGGGTTAAAACTTTCAAATCTAAAGCTCTTATAAACACTGGGAAGTAAGTTTTTGTGTGGTTCCGGTATTCGAGGTATAGATCGATCTTTTAAGCTATCCAAGGTATTCTTTATCTTCAGGTTTACTTCACTATAGCTTTTATTATTCCTTCATTTTTCTTCAAATCCTAACTTGTGATAGTGACTTTTGGTTAGGTGTTCAATTTCTTTGAAACATAAAGTTTTCGGTAAGTTCTTATCCCGATGGTTTAGATCTTCTCTTCATCTTATTTTCTTTAGGAAACTTATGGTTTCTTTATGTTTGGTTTTAGGATTTCAATCCTGCTCTTGTCTCTAATATTCCAGTTTTTTGGTAAGGAAAATTAGGTAGTTTAGTTTATGATTTAGTTTGTGTTTTGTATGACCTAACATTTCAGGTACAATAAAGGGGTAAGTGTGTCTGGACCTAAGGTGTCCAATGATGTATGACGGACTTATGTCTGGTAGGCTTGGTTGCCAAAACTTTATGACGGACCTAAGTGATGTCCGGTGTATGACGAACTTTTGTCCAGGGCTTAATTGCCACCCCCGTATAAACACTGATCTTTTTATTATATCTAACTTGTTATTATGACCCATAGTTATGATTATGACTTATGACTTATGACCTATGATTTATGATCTATGACTTATGATTTATGGCTATGACTTAGATTATGATTTATGATATAATTTAGGTTATGATATGTCCTAAGGTTTATTGTTGTATGATTAGTATAAATAAGTTTTGGTATGACTTTGGTGAAATTTATGATATGTTTGATTATATGATTATATGACTAACTTTTGTTTGTATTTTCCTTACTGGGCTTAGAAGCTCACCCCTTATGATGTTGTTGTGCAGAAAATTGATGATAGAAAGGCCGATAGCGAGTGGGACCTAGGAGCTCCGTGATGTTCTCGTGGGGACCAAATAGTCGAGGAAGGTCAAGCGGGCCTATTTTTATTTAAAGCATGTTATTTTAAAGTTTTATTTAAATGTTGCTCATTTGTTTGTTAAAGACAATTATTTTATTTTTGTTAAACCATTGATCCATGTAATTATTTTCAAATTTTTATTCAATAACAGAGCAATATTTATGAATTATGATCCAAAGTTGTGTTCTTGGTAATCTATGAGAAATTAGGACGTTACAGGTGGTATCAGAGCCTATGGCTATATTAGTCCTGAACGTTCCCACGAAATAAATACGATAGCTACAAAGGACCTACTCGTTACCAAGTAAGTATACACATTGTTTTCGAAATATGTTTGTAATGTGTTTCTTGTGTTATTTTCATAAATTAGCCCAATGGACTCAAGTGTGGTTAGAAAGGTTAAAGCTATAAGAAGGATACTAGACCCTAAGAATGATAATGGATCTGATGTGGAGGATTAGACGTATATAAGAACACATCGTTAAAATTTTATGCTATGATGTTTTAGAATTTTTTTTCACTTGTTTGTAATTTTTTTTCTTATAAAACATGTTATTTGCTTTTGTTGTTGTTTCATTGTGTAGTAAGTGTTAAGAAATTTTTTGATTCAATTGAAAGTGTAAAGTTTAAATTCCTCTCTTATGGGTTAGCCCATTTGTGAAGGCCCATTTGCTTTGCATTATTAGATTGGATCTAATTAAAATGAATAAGTTGTGATGGACCTAATAGATAGTAGTACAATAGGCTAAGTTGTAACCTCTACTTGCTTTGTTTGTCTTAGTTTTTCAACTTTTCTCTTTTGGGGAAACAGAAAAGACACATGGAGCATGATCCAAGAAGATCTGAAAGACTAAATGGCCAAGGAAGTGGCTGAGGCAGAGGCCGAGGAAAGGGAAGGGGGCAAGGAAGAGGAGTAGCCGCCACCCCCATACATGAAGAAATTCCAGTAGCCCTGGGAGTGCCAGAAGCACCTAATGTAGTGGAAGAGCCGGCAGCTACTGCTACTCGAATAAATTTGGAAAGAGAAAATGCCCATCTTAGGGCAGGGTTAAGGAGAAGGGAAGAAGAATTCCAAATAAATGCAGGGCAACAACAACAAGTGGCTCATCAAGTCATTCCTTTAGCACAATTACTACAGTTGGCAGAACCTCGCTACGAGGCAGTCTATGGATGCTTTAGAAAGCAACAACCGCCAAACATTGACGGCGGATCCGACCCAATAGAAGCAGAAGAATGGTTTCGATCGGTGGAGTCCATATTAGAACACATGCGGTTGGGAAATGAAGACCGAGTCTCATGCGCTTCAAGCTTGTTAAAGAAAGACGCCCGCATCTGGTGGGATATAGTGCAGCAGACTAGAGATGTGAACGTTATGACATGGGATGAGTTTATACAGGTGTTTAATAAGAAGTACAATAGTCTTGCGATTCTAGCCACTAGGGTGGACGAATTCATAGCGCTTACTCAAGGGAATTCGACTATGAAGGAGTATGACAGGAAGTTTGATAGGCTGGTTAAGTTAGCAGTGGACATGGTACCCACTGAGACGCTAAGAATTCAAAGATTCGTGAAGGGACTGAAACCTATGATAGCCCGTGACATAAAGTTAATTCGGGGAATAACAACTTATGCAGAAACATTAGAGGTAGCCTTGGAAGCTGAACAGACAGAAGAAAGGATCTGGAAGGAAGGCGTGGCCAGAAGGGACGCCAAAAGGAATAACAACGAACAGAATGACCACAAACGAAAACAAGACGGTGGTCAAAATAAAAAAGTCAACAAGAAGAATAAGACTACGTCAGAAAGTAACAGGAATAGGAAGCCCTATGTGGAATATCCCCAGTGCCCTATCTGCAAGATGAAGCATTCAGGAGAATGTCGATATAAGACGAAAGGTTGTTTCAATTGTGGAGAAGAAGGACACATTAAAAAGGATTTCCCAAAGTTGAAAGACTAAAAGACAGATGACAGGCTTGTGCCAGCCAGAGTTTTTGCTCTTACTAGAGGTGAAGCAGAAACTAGTAATATAGTGGTAACAGGTCAGGTCACTATCTCTGGTAAACTATGCAATGTATTATTCGATTCAGGAGCTACGCATTCTTTTGTCTCTATGAATATGATTGATAGCTTAGATAGACCATGCAAAATTTTTAGAGATACATTTGTCACGGAGTTACCCTCGGGGGAAAGAATGCTATCTAGTAGAGGGGTGCGTAGCGTTGTAATTAGAATCGAAGGAAGAGAATTACCAGTAGATTTGATCGAGTTAGACCTTAAAGATTATGATGTAATTTTAGGCATGGATTGGTTAGAAAAGTATGGGGCAATGATAGACTGTAAGGGTAAGACAATTGATAACTCTATGGTATAGAGTTATTTTTATTAACTTTAAACTTGATTTTTCGTGAAAAGAGTAATGAATGTGATGTTGTTTGTAAGTTTGATTAGTTTTTATCTTTATTTTCTAGTTAGTGTACTAATTTAGGAGTCTTTTAGGTTGTTAGTGTTAAATGTAATTAATTAATTAATTCTGTTTGTTTTGTTGTTTAGGAAAGGAATTTTTGAAGTGCCAAGGGAAAGAAAGGAATTCGAGGCCAAAGTGAACACTAAAGCTGGAAATGCTTCTGATTTGCTGGAGAACAAAATGCTATAGCATTTCTGGGTACTGGGAAATGACGTGGACAAAATATCAGCCGGAATTTCTTCATCCAAGTCAGCGCACAGGTGGCAATCACTTAAAAACATGCCAGCTGGCTGTTGTGAAGAAAGGAGACCAACCCGTGGGCCAAAGGAGAATGTGGTTGGGCTTTCTAATCAGGGTAAATGAAGTGTACCCTAGGGGAATAGAAGAAAAACAAGTACCAGCCACCATGAGATTGATGACAACACATAGGAGCTGCCATTAAAAGAGGAGAGAGTTGCAGAACGAGAAGAACACCGAAAACCAAGCAAAAATAGTGGAATTCCGAGAAAGAAGAAGAACACGAGCTTCCTAGCTCGAATTTTGTTATTTCTCTTCTTCTTATATTCTCTTGTCTTCTTTTTAACTTGGATTTTAATATTTTGTAAGAGTCAAAACAACTTCCATGGCAAGACAGATTTTATTTTCCATTTTATTTTCTATTTTGAACATGAGCTAAGCTTCTTTGAGGCTTGGATAGCTATGAACCCCTATGACTTTGATTAATTAAATGGAATGCATGAGTTTAGCAATTTTACCTTTGTTCATTCAAGTGAGCTCACTGTTGTTAATTGTTATGAACCGGCCATGAATAACAATTTTACTAAGCTAGATCTGATTATGGAAAGGTTAAATCTAGTGGAATTAACTTGGATGATGCAAGTGAATTACCATGTGTAGGTTGTTCTTAGTAAGTAAGATAGGAATATTTTACTACCTTGCATAACTTGAGAATTGGTGTTTAACTGATGTTTTACAACCTGATTTAATATAGGAATGTATTAAATTAAGTGGTAGAAATGAATTGGTGAGTTTTGGAAAAACCTCACGAGCATATTGTGAATTCTGTTAACACTGTGTAATTTTGCTGAGCGAAATGCTGTAACAACTGGGCAGATTCAGCATAGGGGGGATTAGTTATTCAAGTCTATTTTCACATATAAAACTTCTCTTGCAATTATTTTTCCAGCAATAGTAGCTACATTTTAAGCAAGTTTATTTACAGTCCTTTTAAATTAGATTCATTACTCAATCATTCTCATATTTTCCATTTATTTTAAGTTGTAATTAGTTGGTTTTACATTGTATTTTGTTTGCAATCCCTGTGGAGACGATCTTACTTATCATTGTATTACTTGTGTGACTGCGTATACTTGCGTATATTAATTTCCACAACAACAATCTACTTTCAAACAGAAGGCGGAGAATAGTTCACCTTCAAAGGAGAAGCTTCCCGAACTTGCATACCGATAGTCTCAGCTCTCAAAGCTCAACGGTTAATCAATAGCGGTTGCCAAGAATTTCTAGCTAGTGCAGTGGACAAAACATGAGAGTCGCAGCTTAAACCAAAGGATGTACATATTATATGTGAATTTCTCAAGGTGTTTTCTGAAGATCTACCGGGATTACCTCCGAATAGGGAAATCGAGTTTGAAATAGAATTAGCACCTGAGACGGCACCAATTTTGAAAGATCCCTATAGAATGGTGCCTACCAAGTTAAAGGAGTTAAAAATACAACTGCAGGAGCTATTAGACAAGGGTTTCATCCGACCAAGCTATTCGCCTTGGGGAGCACCAGTGTTGTTTGTCAAAAAGAAGGACGGGAGTATGAGGATGTGTATCGACTATCAAGAACTAAATAAAGTGACGATCAAGAACAAATACCCTTTGCCTCGAATAGACGATCTTTTTGATCAACTACAAGGATCTACAGTATTCTCAAAGATAGATTTGTGGTCGGGGTATCATCAGCTAAGAGTACGAGAAGAAGATATCCCAAAGATGGCTTTTCAGACTAGATATTGACACTACGAGTTTCTGGTAATGTCTTTTGGATTAACAAACGCACCAACAACGTTCATGGATCTTATGAAACAAGTATTTAAGGACTACCTGGATAAGTTCGTTGTGGTGTTTATAGATGACATATTTATCTACTCAAAGACGAAAGTCAAGCATGAAGAGCACCTGCGACTGACGTTAGGACGACTCAAAAGTCATCAACTATACGCTAAGTTTAAGAAATGCGAATTCTGGCTAGAGACGGTGGCATTTCTAGGACACATTGTGTCTAAAAAATGGCATGGAAGCAGACTCAACCAAGATCGAAGTAGTGAAGGACTGGCCCAAACCCAAGAGTGCCAGGAAGGTGAGAAGTTTTCTTGGATTGGCAGGATACTATAGACAATTTGTTGAAGGGTTCTCCAAAATAGCTACACCCTTAATAAATTTGGCACGAAAGCAACATAAATTTGTATGGATGGAGAAGTGTGAAGAAAGCTTCCAAACGTTAAAAGACAAGCTCATATCAGCCCCAGTTCTATGCGCACCAAACGATAAGGGCAAGTTTGTAGTGTATTACGACGCGTTGAAGCAGGGGCTTGGATGCGTTTTGATGCAAGAAGAAAGAGTGGTCGCATATGCCTCGAGACAACTAAAGGAGTACGAGCAACGATACCTGGCCTATGACTTAGAATTAGCAGTGGTGGTTTTCGCTCTAAAGATTTGGAGGCACTATTTGTACGAAGAATAGTGTGAAATCTATACGGACCACAAAAGTCTAAAGTAATTCTTTACGCAAAAGGAGCTCAATATGAGGCAACAGAGGTGGCTGGAGTTAATAAAAGACTATGATTGTGAGATCTTGTATCATCCAGGAAAGGCTAATGTCATGGCAGATGCACTTAGTAGGCGGAGTTACGAAAGCTTATCAACACTTAAGGGAATAGCTCAACACTTACAAGATGATATTAAGAGGTTCGGAATTGAGCTAATAACTAGACAACTAGCTAAACTTATGATCAAGTCAACACTAATGGAGGAAATAAAGGAGAAACAACAAGAGGACGAGTTTCTTCTTAAGATGAAGGTAGCAATACAAAGCTTAGAAAATGCTGATTTCTCCTTGACAAAAGAAGGCATGTTACGATATAGAAACTAAGTATGTGTGCCCGAAAGTGGTGAATTAAGAGAAAGTATTATGAAGGAAGCGCACACTAATCCATATTCACTTCACCTGGGATCAAGACAATGTTGACCAAGATGTACAATGATGTCAAGACAATGTACTGGTGGCCGGGGATGAAGAAAGACATAGCAGAATTTGTAGCAAAATGCCTTACATGTCAACAAGTTAAACCCGAACATCATAGACCTGTTAGAACTTTACAACCATTAGAGATTCTCGAATGGAAATGGTAAGATATAGCTATGGACTTCGTAACGGGATTACTAAGGACCACCAAGTAGCATGACTCTGTTTAGGTGATAGTAGACAGACTCACAAAATCTGCTCATTTCTTGCCGATAAGAACAATTTATAACGATGAACAGTACGCAGAGCTTTACGTGGCGGAGATAGTGAGACTACATGGAGTTCAAAAGACGATAGTCTCCGATAGAGGATCGGTTTTCACCTCAAATTTCTGGGAAGGTATACATCGTGCAATGGACACTAAGTTAAAACTAAGTACGACATTTCACCCTTAAACCGATGGTCAGTCAGAACGTACCATACAAATATTAGAAGATATGTTGAGTGCATGTGCTTTAGATTTCTTAGGATAATGGAGCAAGTATCTTCCATTGATATAATTCTCTTACAACAACAGATATCAGGCAACAATAGGCATGGCACCTTATGAGATGCTATATGGACGGAAATGCCGATCACCACTTCATTGGGACGAGGTTGGTGAAAGACAATATTTAGGACCTGAGGTTGTAAGAGAAGCAACTGAGGTAGTAGAAAAGATAAGACAGTGAATGATTGTCGCTCAAAGTTGCCAGAAAAGCTAAGCCGACACTAAGAGACGAAATGCTGAGTTTTCAGTAGGCGATCAAGTCTTTCTCAGAGTTTCTCCGATGAAGGGGATTATGTGTTTCGGAAAGAAAGGAAAGTTAAGCCTGAGGTTTATAGGTCCTTTTGAGATATTGGTCAAAATACGGCATGTAGCATATCGGTTGGCTTTACTGCCATCATTAGCTGAAACGCATAACATTTTTCATATATCGATGTTGAAAAAATATATATCAAATCCATCCCATGTGCTCGATTACGAAGCTCTAGAGTTAAAACCATATTTCAGTTATGAAGAACGGCCAATACACGTTCTAGATTGTGGAACTAAGGAGTTAAGGTCCAAAAGTGTCCCTATGGTTGAAATCTTGTGGAGCAATAGCACAGAAAGAGAGGCCACATGGGAGTTGGAGGAATATATAAGGGAGCGGTACCCCGAAATGTTTGGTAAGTAAATTTTGAGGACATAATTCTTTTAAGTAGGGGAAAATTATAGCATCCCAGAATTTTACTTAGCTAGGTAGTAGTAGTAGTAGTAGTAGTAGTAGTAGTAGTAGTAGAATTTTAGTTGTAGCAGTTGTTGTTGTTGTTGTTGTTGTTGTAGCAGTAGAATTTTAGTTTTCATGGATATTGTCAAAACTGGGATTTAGTTGGAAACTCATAGAAATAGTTATGGATTTTATCATCTAAATAAGG